>NC_062220.1:55546645-56768833 GCF_902686445.1 Sciurus carolinensis
TGCCTAAGGCTGGGGGTCTCAGAAACCCGGACATCTAACATCATTATACTATGTACTTATATAACTACAAGACTGGTGTGATTCTACATCATGTACAACCAGAAGAATGAGATATTATATTCCATTTATGTACAAAATGTCAAAGTGCATTCTGCTGCCATGTATAACTAATTAGAAGAAAAATTTTAAAATGACATTACCATGAAATATCTGCTGAGGAGAACTGCAGGAATTAAGCAGAGATAAGCCAACAGAGAGGCCATGTGGGTTGCAACCAGCAAAGCTGTAGGGTCAGAGCTATACAAGCTCTTTGGAGAGAACATCACCAGGCCATGTGCCCCAGATGCTGAATGGGAACTAATTAACTTCTTTGCCCATCTGGGGGTCTTGCTTTTGTCCCATCCCTTCTTTCTATGCTCCCATTTTTTCTGAATGGAAATGTTTACTCTCTGTGACTTTATATATTGGATACATGTAGCTTTCTTTGGATTTTTACAGGGGCTCACAGTGAGAGTTTGTTTGAGTCTCACAGGAGATTTTGAACTTAGACTCTTGGGCAATCCTGGAACTGTTAAGACTATGGAGACTCTTGGAAATGGACTAAATGCATTTTGCATTGTAAAACCGGCATGAGCTTTTGGGGATCAGGGGCAGACTATTATTCTTTAGATGTGAGGATACACCTAAAAGTCATGTCTGAGACAATGTAAGAAGGTTTAAAGGTGCAATGATTGGGTTGTGAGAGCCTTAGTCCCATCAATGTGTTCATCCCCTGACAGGGACCGAGTGGTGACAATAGGCAGGTAGGGTATGACTAGAGGAGGTGGGTCATTGGTTGGCATGCCTTTGGGGTATAAATAATATTTGACCTTGGTGAGAAGAGAATTCCCTCTTTCTCTGCTTCCTGGTGGCTTGTCCTGGGCCACTTTTCTCCACCACACTCTTCTGTCTTGATGTCCTCCCTCACTTCGATCCTTAAGGAATACAGTCAGCCATCTATGGACTGAGAACTTTAAAATTGTGAACCCCCAAATAAACTTTTCCTTCTTTAATTGTTATTCTCAGGTCTTTTGGTCACAGAAGCATAAAAGGTGGCTAAACACCTCTCCACTAATGACTCCACTTTATAACTCACTTAGCAAATATAAATAATCCAATGACAAGGATTCAACTTCCCTTTTTGAAATCCATCTCTGTGTGCTTCCACACCCTGCTGCCTCATTTTTGGGACAGTGGAAACAATAGTCCTAAAAGCAAAAAGACAACTCTCCCACGTGTGCTGCAAATACAGGAATGTCTCTCTCACTTTTTCTAGATACTACTTCTTTTTCCCACATCAGCCGTCTGTTCTTCTCTACCATTTGTACCATCAGTATATTCAAGAATGTTGTGAGATCCCTCAATTTTAAAACACATTCTCCCTTAATAGATACTTATTTTTTCCAGCAACCACTTGATTTCTGTACTCCCCTTCAAGTAAAACTTCTCAATAGTATTGTATTGTATATTTTTATATGCTTCATTGAACATTTCACCTTAGCCTACTCAATCTGTCTTGTGAATTTCATATTCCATTGGCCCTGGAATTGTCATCATGATTATCATGTATTTTATTTATTATGGGATGCAACTTAAAAACAGACTGATCACCCCCGAGAAGTCCAAATTTGAGAGTCTTTATTAAGCTGGCCGACTGACTGTCTCACACAATGCCCCATAAAAAGGCTATTGGCTGAACAGTCCTGACCATAGGGTTGTAGGGGTTCTTATACCAAAAAGCACATCAATCATGTGTCTGTTGCTATGATTAGAAATTACAAACTAACATCATGAGATCATTGACAGAGGGGGAAGTGGGTCAAAACGACCCTTACCTAGGTACAAACTAAAGAATGGTTACTAACATCCACACAATCACTGTTCACATGGTACATTGTTTAGGAGCAATAGGAATCAAAAGAGAGCAATTTTTCATTACATAAGAAATGTCATTTTGTGTTGGTAACCATGTCGTGCTAAGCAACTGGTGATGGCCACAGAGGCAGGAGGCTCCCATAGGAGAAGCTAAGCAATTATTGATGGGTACAGAGGCGGGTGTTCCCATGGGAGAAGATTATTTCCTACATAACATGGAATCTCAGAGCAAAATGGACTCTGTCCAGTCATTTCCCCCACAGTCTGGCCTGTAACATTCCCACGGAGCCAGATTTGTCAGCCCATCACATACTATCCTCATCCTAGGTCATCTCTCATCAAATTTGACCATTGTAGTCTTCAAACATTCCTCTCATTTTCCATCATATCTCTGGATTTTTTTCTTCTATTTGTTCATTCTTCCTCAGGTTGTGTTTGCTGTATGCTTTCCTTTGGTGATATTATAAACTGACACGACTTTAAATAACATATATAGGATGATAATTCTCTCATACATGTCTAATGTGAACTAAAGCATTATACAACTATTGCATTGTTTACTTGGTGTTTCTAAGAAAATGTCTCCTAAGCATGGCAAAATTAACAGAATAGGTTATGATTCTCCTTTTTCTATTCCCACACAAAATCAATACATCAATAATAATCTGTTTTCCCCAATCTATCTTATGTCAGTGAATTCTTAGACATGCCACCTGGTTATTTCATTTTTAATTCCTCTCTCTTATCTTCAACCAAATGCATAAAAACAAGTAAGTAAACATATTTACCTTAACTTAAAATATGTTATAGATTTTTCTACTTCTCTTCAGCTCCACTATCATCATCTCAGTCTAATTCATCATCATTTATATTTTAGAATACTACAGTGACTTCCTAATTTCTCTTTTCACTCAGATTCCTTCCATCTTTTCCCTCATAAGATAATTAGATTGATATTTTAAAAAAATGTGATCATGTATTGTACCTCTGCCACCTAAAATTCTCCAATATTTTCTTGTTAGACTTAGAACCTTGTCTAAACTTTTCCCAACTGTAAATGATCTGGCCCCTATCTTTTTAACCTTACCTCATTCCACTTACCCTTGTCTAGTGTATTCTTGCATGGAGGCTTTCTCAGATTTAATAAAATACATCAAGTCTTCCAAGTTTCAAAGTATTAACACATTGGGGTTATATTAAGAGCTTGTAGATTGTTTTTTAAGACTAAACTGCCAATATGTTCAACACCTTTTCAATTCCTTAACCGCTTATTAGTGCAGTGAAACAGTGCAATGCTTACAAGCCATCCAAATCCCTAACCTTTGGAATTCCAACCTGTTTTTCATTTTAAAAATGTTCCCTTGAATAGCACTTCAGTCTCTGTGTGATCCAACTTTCTGGAACTAAACTATACCTGAAGTAGAAGTAAGTTAACCACCTCCCCTTCCTGTCCTCAACCTTGTCATTGTTGTTCATTCAAACCTGATACTGTTTCAGTTCTTACTATTAAACTGTTTACTTCTACAAATCTTAGGCACATCCAAAACCCTTAAATATTTTTTTAAGGAAAGATGAAATCTTTGCTCATAGTAAGCTCTCAGTTTTCTATATCTCATCCCTATCTCTCAGCTTCATGCTTTTTATTCTAATATTCGGTCCCCATCTGTCTACCCCATCCAAATGCCCAGTCTCCCCTTGTTCTTCATCATTACATGCTGTTTTACTCTTCCTTTTCTGGGAGATGACCAGGATTTTTCCTAGATGTGGAAGTCTTTTTTGCATTGTTATTCCCTGTCCTAAAAGTTAGGGCATTAACTCCTGAAAGAGATCTTTTGATTTTTGACTCAGCTCCAAAATAGCAATTAGTGATTTCATGAATTGCCCATTTTGATTTGTTGGTGTTGTGCCCTTTCTCTCAGTTTTGCCTTCAAGCTCCCTCCTTCCCTTCCTTTTAGTATTTTTTATATTTTCTTATTTGTTCTAATTAGTTATATATTAGTATTTGCCAGAGTTGTAAATAAAGCTTACTATTCCCATCAATTGCCCATCAATTCCAAAAATAACTCATAACAAAGAGTATGAATGGAACAAATAAGCCATAAAACTTCTTATTTCTTATTTAAAATTTTAGGCTGATTTATTTAAGAGAAATTGCATAGGTAGGAAATTATGTCTATTTAACAGATTAAAGGGTCTGTGTTTACTAAGTTTTCTTAAAGTTAATCTGAGATGATAACTACTATAATTTGCCAGGGTCTAAGATCCACCTTTTTAAAAAGTTTTAAGTGAAATAATTTTCAGTAAAGAACTGATATTTTAAAGTAAGTGTGTTAACCAAATCTAGGTATTCAGATAACCAAATTTTAAAATTCAGGTATTTTTATGAATTATAAATTCAAATGAAGAATTTATCCAGGCACATGCTATAAATGTGCAACTATAAAGTCTCCTCCAGAAAACAAAATAATGAGATATATTAGGAAAAAGTGGTGTGTGGGGGGCAAATCAGTTTTAATTTGGTATTCAGTATTTTTATCTTTACTGCTATCTTATTGTCTTATTGTTGCCCCAACAAATTACCACAAATTTGATATCTTAGAACAACCAAAGGTCTGGAGGTCATAAGTCCAAAATAAGTTTTTGTTGGTCAAAAGCAAGGTGTCAGCACTCTCTGAAAGTCCTCAGAGAGAATCTATCATCATTCCTTTTACAGCTTCTTACAGGGACTAGGGACCTAGGTCTTTAACCAAAGTTTATTTTATTTACTGTACCACAGTGACTCTATGGAAAATTTATACCTAAATTTCTTTTATAAAGTAGGGGTTGGTAATGAAGATATTTTAAGAAATGAATAAAATGAAAAAACCTAGGCAAATGCCTACAAGTGATAGAAACTTAAATGAATTAAAATGACATATTTGAACACAGAATATGGATGGGTGGGTTCTTTGTCCTGTTAAGTCAAAGAATGAAATCCATGAATACAGGGTAAGAACAAAGTAGAATAATAAAAAGAAAGTAGAACTCCTGAAGAGGGAGTGTTCCCAAGAGATAGTTGCTAAGGACTGTTGTCTAGGGACTTTTATGGGCTTGATCTGTCCCTGTAGATGGTTGGTGGGATATAGGATTCAGAAAGGAGTCAGTTTACTTTATCTTGTCTTCTTTAACAAATCTGGGGAGAATAGGTGTTTAGTAACTTAAGGGTGGGGGTGAGGTTTTGTTGGTACAAGAGGAAGTGCTTTAGAGATTTTGTGGTTGGCCATTGCTTAGGGTATGGGTAGGGGCAATAAGGAAGAGCCATTGCAGTTGAAGTTGTCAGGAACAGGGACAGGATGTTCCCTAGGCCTGATATCTCTTTCTTGGATGGCATGGTTTCATTCCCTCCTTCCCTTCTCCTCTGAGGCCCTTGACCTACCTGCCTATGTGTGTTCTACCTTTCTGCCTCAATATCATAGATAGTAACATTTCCTAATTTACATTTATCATTTGCTTTTTTGATTTAATATAAAAGCTTTTCTTGACATTTTAAACTACAGCGCCTCAAGAAAGAGGTTATTAAGAAAAGAAATCAATTTTCCAAGTTTATGTGTGACTACATGTGGTTACTATTTGGAGCATGCTACTTCTCTCTCTCCAATTTAGGATGTTGGATTATGAAGGCTTTAGTAGTATATCGAGAAAAGGTAAACAATTTCTGGTTGCTCAGTTAGAATACCACCAAGGCAAATTCCTATGTATTTATTAATTTTCCCAAAATTCATTTTGAGTGGATTGATAAGAATTGTTTGGACTTTGTATTTTGAATTGCAGATGTCTTTGTTCTGTCTTCAATATACAAGTTAAGCCATCACTTCCATAGAGTCTAACTTACTGATAATAATACTAACACAGTAAGTTGTGAGGAAAACATCTCTTTTAAACCAGACTAAATTATGTATCTCAAGGTCTCAAGTTTCTAAGACAGTTGAAGACTTTTCAGAATGTCTTAAGTAGTGGGAAGCTGTCAAATTAGTACAAGCTTTTGAGAAAAAAGTTACTTTTAGAAAGTGAGAGATCGTGATTTTGACCTGTAAACCTAATCTTATTGGTGATCTAAGCCAGAGTTTGGGTCAGTAGATTCATATCACAGGCATAGCTCAGAAACTATTCTTCTATTTTTTGTCATAAACAGCATCAACTATCCCACACTGGTGTTTGTTTATAATTCCATATTTAAAAAGAGCCTAGAATTGAAGTTAGACAATACTGTTTTTCCTAAAGCTGCTTTTCATATAAACATCATTGAGGTCTGAGTAGAAGTCTACACAGCATCTTTACATTTTCCAGTCCCTAGGCATGATGTTTATTTATTGCAGAATATAATCTGGGATGTTTAATCCCCAGATTTTACATGTTGGTTACTTGTCATTATTTAAGTCTTGACAGGCATGCCACCTGCTAGGAGAAACCTTTTGTAAACACCTGTTCTAAATTGGTATTTCCTTCCCAGTTACTCTGTAATGTCACCATATTTTACTTTCTCCAGAACATTTGTGTCTTTCTAAAATTACCTGTTCATTTTCTGTCTTCCTATGACATGTAAACGCCATGACGTAGAGACCCCTTATATCTCAAATGCCTAATAAAGAATTGAGTGACTTTGGGCACTTAAACATTTGTGTAAAGGAAGACCACATGCACTTTTATGGACATAAAAACACTTTTGGAACCTTGGAAATTTCATGACCTCACTCATGTTGATTGATTTCATGAAGTCAGTGGGATTGTTGAACTCTCTGATAGGGTACATTAGAGATCCATGCTCTCCAAGGACTGAAATACAAGAACTGATTATAAAAGAGAGTCAGCATGTTACTGTTTATATCTATAGAGGCTTGACCTAACTCAGAGTCCCACTCTACACAAATGTTCTTTAACTTTAGTAGTGAGACATGATTGAAAGGAAAGACTATACACTCTTGTTTTAGGAGACTTCCCTGACAGAAAAGGCATCAATCGACTTGGACCTTTACTGAAAGATACATCGGTGGAGATACTCTGTTGTGCCCCCTTCTAAAGAACACTTTGAGAAGTTCCTACTCATTTATTTACAGAGATTCCACAGGTTGAAAGATGTGGTGCCCTTACTTAAATGAATATGTTCACCCCCATCAGAACCAGCATATTTAGTGAACTGATCTAGAGGTTTAATCAGTGTAGAAGAGGATGCAAATTGGAAGTCAGGTTTCCACTCATGAATTTATGCACTTATGGATTGAATTGTTCCAGCAACAATGCCACTACCTCCACCACCAACAACAACAGAAATGACTTCAGTAACTGTAAGGTTGAATTTATTTTTCTATTAATTAAGCCTGTTCCACTAACTTATTAAAAGAACAAGTAGAGAAAGATGGCAATTTGGTGCAAAATTAGAAATGACATATTGTTTGCTAGTATGCAACAGTCACCCTTTTCTTGCTAAAAGAGACCACCCCATCTTCTACCCTCAGTCTTTATAATATTGAAAGATTGAGGCCATTCTCGGACCCAGAAATAGATCTTGAAAGATCTAAGATAAGCACCAAATTTCATTCTCCATCCTGAAGTTAGCATGTATGAAAGAACAGAGATGACAGATCCTGAAAGAAACCTCACTGGAAACCAATCCTATTTCTGGATTTTCCAGTTCTGTGAGTTGCTCAATAAATGCCCTTTTCGTTGAAGTCATTCAACTAAAAATTTACTATTTAATAGTTCAGTTCAAGTGTTTTACAAGTAATACTACCAATTTCCCCAAGAATATTATGTTTAGGACAAAAGACAATATACAAATTAAACTAAATATATCTTAGGATTTTAGAAGATTCTCTGTGAGGCAAATGATAAGTATGAATTGTTTTGTTTATAGCTAAGATCAAACACAGGATTTCCCACTCCCTCAAAAAATTACATGTATTTAAAATTTATAAACATGAGAAAAAGAGAAATGTTTATATGTAGTTTACAGATAGATAATATTTAGGTACATATATAGATAGATACATAGATATGTGCCTAGATACATAAACAGGAGAAAAAGGACAATAATGAAATAAATTTACTATCTAAAAAAATCTAAAGATAAGGAAAAGTTTTTTACACAAGTTAATGACTCATAACAAAGATTAGGATCCTGCACATCTAAAGCAACAGAATTGTTTTGTTATGACTTGTTATATGATCTTTTAAAGAGATATTTAGAAAGTTAGAAATGGTAACACTTCAGCTTTGACTCTCTAAGACAAAGTCAACATATTTGGAGGGGGCAGGGAGGAGCAGAAATAACAATTGGTGAAGGAAAACTCTCCTGATTTTCCATTATAGCCTGGCATAGGCAAACAAATGGACCAATAATTCCTGCCTTCCCTTCAATCTGTGTGGTCCAATCACAGGTTATCTTCATACCCTCTGCACCTCACTCAGTGACTAGCATAGAGAAGATATAGAATAAAGCACAGGATGCCTGAATTAATGAGTATACAAATAAATGAATGAGGAAATGCAGGAGTAGCTCTCACTAAATTTAAGATCGTCAATTTGAGCTTATTTATATCACTAGAATTTCAGGTCTCCCAAATAATAAATGCCCTTCAGATGCCCACTTGAAAAGTTCAGAATAAACTGCAGAGTTGCATATTTTATCTCTTTGCAAAAATATTCATTGTCATCTGGAGCATGCCCATTTATGATAATTCTGCTATTTACACATTATTCCAAAAAAAGAGTGTAGCTGCCTATTAAAATAACTATCTAAGCTGCATCCAACATTCTGCCATATGCTAAACAAATAAATAATAAAAATTCTGTGACTTCTTATTAGGCACAACCTAAGGTAGCAATCAGATATATTCAATAACACTGAACTATTTGTAAATATTTATTATTTTTTATGCAACTAAATGCTGGTTTTTTCTTCTTTATTTGGAAAATATCCAAGCTGTGAATTTTTCTAAAAGATAAGACATATTTTTAGAACTTTTTTACTAAGAAGTTCTCTCTTTTACAGCTCTCTTTTGGGAAATGAAATAAACTGAGTGTATTACTGAAATATATAAAAATGTTATCGCATAATTCTGACTGTTTTTAAGACACAGGAAGAAAGTTGTTTGGAATTCAAGAGGCTATATTACATTTAGCAAAACAAAATACAGAGTGTCCTTCAAACCTCATGCTTTTTATTCTCAGGATATATCCAAGATAGTGTATGTAAGATTTCAAGCAAGTATTTTCCCTTAAAATGAAAAAGCAAAAATTTTTGCACCTTTCTATAAACAACCAAAGATTCTTTGCTTTAGTCTAGATTTAATTCATTTAAACTCATTCTCTCAGCTTGGACTTTCAAAAGGGCAGAATAAAAACTAAGAATAGTAGAGTAACTTTCTACAAAGTCTTAATTTTAACAGAAACTTGTATTTGTATAGCTCCTTAGGGTCAAAAAGTGCTTTCCTGTACCTACTTTAAACTTCTAAATGGCCTATGTGAAATTTCACAAATGGTGCGCTGTGACCACTTATGGGAAGATGACTCATTCAGTGTTTCATAATTTGTAAATAAAAGATTTCATAAACCTCTCAATAAAAGGTCAAATACCCTATATGTGAATGTGCCTATCATGAAGAATAGGATGTTGCCAACTCTCACAGCACCTGCTCTGAAGATAAAATGGCATTATTCATGCATTCCATAAATTGTATCTACAGGATTAGTGGTATTTATGAAGGCACATTTTTTTCTCCAATTAATATTTGATTCATTTTTTTGGCTAGTAGATTATTGCTGTATAACAAGTCACCTTGAAACCTGGATGCTTAAAAAAAAACTATTTACTTATTATTTCATATGGCTGCAGTGTCATTGGGTGGTGATGTGGACAGATTATCTATGCTTCGGCTGCATCAGGTAAGGTGGCCCAACTGGGCAAAGGAAGATCTACTCTTAAGATGGTGCTGGCTGTCATCTAAGAACTCAATAAGGTCAGTGCATTAGGTGTTCTTTTCTGTGTAGGGCCTCTGTTTGAGCTTATTCATGAAATGTTGACTAGTTTCAAAGAGGAAGAGTGACAAAAAAGTTAGGCAGAAGTTTCTGAACTTTTGTGACCTACTCTTAGAGATCACATAGATCACAACTTGGGTCATAAACCTGCCCAGATTCACAGAGAAGACTGACTTCATTTATCAATGGTTGATAAATGGAAAATGGGAGACTCAGGGACCATATGAAAATATTTAGAAAATGTCATTACCATTTTATTTTCAAGTCCTTCATTTTGAAAGAATTTAGTTAGAAACAACAAAGAAGTTATGGTATATGATTACCATTATTTTTTAGAAACTTCTGTCACAGTGTTTTCCAATCTTGTCTTTAAAAAAAGAACTTATTTGAAATTAAAATTTCCAGGCAGTCCACCTGATATATTTATGAGCATTTAATAGTTATTAGCCTTTATACTGATTATACTTGTGAGATGGTCATGGTAATTTTCTTTGTTTTTGCTGATATTTTTAAATCATTGGAATTTTATGCTTGTAAAATACCCTGGATTGATGGTGTTTGGTAGTAAAATCAGTGTATCTTCAGTGAACCACAGCATTTTAGCTTTTTTACCCATATAACCCGTTAGCTTACTCTACCCACTTAATATGGTGATTATTGTACTAGAAGAATTAATTTATCTAGTCAATGAAAAATCAGTTCTAATTGAGTTAAAAGAATTGTTGACGTATCAGTGAGTCTTTTTCACTCATTATCTTTTATCTGTTTACACAATCAAAATAGAATTTCTATTTTCCAATATTTTATAAAAATGTGTTCATATATGTGGAAATAGAAAAAAAATAAACTTTATACATTCATAAAATCTAATCATATCAAACTTTGGAATATTTGTTTTATCTCCTCCTCTCTTTGAATCGTGTAAAAATGTTATAACATCATATTTTATCTATAATACTTTACCTTCAAGTTCTAAAGAATACGGAATTTATCTTTTATAATTATGAAAATTAACTAATATAGTGTATATTCACTTTTTTTCCTTGTGTTCCAAGAAAGCATTTGTATCAGTGGTTGTGTTTGGTGATGTCTCATTGGTCTTTGTTAACAGACAACAATCCTCCCCCTTATTTATTTTTCTATTATATTGATATTTACATAAAATGAGATTTCTAGTATGTCATAGAATGTTTCAAAACAACAGAAGATATAGCCTTAAACAAAATATTGCACATTTTTAGGCATTCCTCTTAATAATATTAATACATTCTGTTACAAATGATTTAAATACAAGAGTCTAGTCTCTGTCATAATTTAGAATACACATGTAGACACACACACACACACACACACACACACACACAGAGTATTGGCTTTTACCTGATAGGCTAAGAAAATCAACTGTAACCATGTCTTCACTCATTGATTAAAATTTCAGTTTAAACACATAATGTGCTAAGTATAGAAATTAAAAATCATCAGGTTTCACATCAATTCATTTTTAGTGAAGCATAGCAAAACATTGCTCTTGAGTTTATAAACTAAATATCCAATTTTTCTAATAAATAAAATGGTATATAATTTTCATTTAATTTCTTAAGTTGTAGATTTTCAAAGAGATTGGCTCTTTCATTAGTGTTATTCTATTATCCACATACACATTATAATTTGTTGTGTCTTCCTTATGAATTGACACTTTTATCAGTATAAAATATACAATTGCATTTCTGGAAATACTGTTTTACAGTCAATTTTATTGGATATTAAAACACAACATTACAACATTCTGGAGTTTTTTATTTATTTTTAAATTTTTTATGGACTGAATTTTGATTCATTGTACACAAATGGGGTACATCATTTCGTTTCTGTAATTGCACAGATGTAGTTTGCTATTTGAGTATCTTTTTCCTCCATTGACTTCAGACCCAGCTGTGACTTTACTTTGTGTCTTTTAAGTAACATGTAAAGGAGCCTTGCTTGTCTTTTGCATTCTTACTTCACTGCCTACTTTTTGGAGTGTTCAGTTACCTTTTGTGTGTGTGTGTCTGTGTGTGTGGTTTTGGGAATTGAATCCAGGTGTGCTCTACCGCTGAGTTATATCCCCACTCTTTTTGTTTTTATTTTGAGACTGAGTCTCCCTAAGTTGAGTATCCTGACCTTGAACTTGCAATCCTGACTCAGGCTCCCAAGTTGCTCGATCAATTCACTTTTAATAGTATTATTAAAAGCACATATTTATGCCTAGCATGTATGCTTTATTTTTTGGTTTTGCCCTATGCTATTTTTATTTTTATTTTTATTCCTCTTTTTTTCCCTTCTTTTGGATTAGATTATTTACATAAATTTTAAAATACCTGTTCCCTAAAAGTTTTAGTAACACAGCTTGGCATTATTTTTTAAATTGTTTCTCTGGGAATTGCAATGTACTTTCTTAACTTTTCAAAAAACATAAAGTCATATTTCCTTAATTTTTCTTTTGTCATATTTTTGCATTTTTTCTAGATATTATTATTTTTAATATTTTATAAAATCTCTTACATCCTAAGTCAGTTAGACTTCAACTTCAAACTCTGCCTTTTGGGCAACGTCTCAAATTTGAACCTAATTTTTTGCTTCAGCCCTATTTTAAGTGTGCTTCACACAGATATGGTTCAAAAGGCAGAAAGAGTGGCAGCCATCAAACAGGATATTCTCAGGTGTTCCCTTTTCCAGGAGTTCTGACCCACTTACCTGTGGTGGTCGTGGCCACCATAAGTTCTGCTGTCCTGTTCTTCACAACAGAGACAAAGTGGACTTTCAGTATAACTTCTGCTACCCTACATCATCAAGAACCATGGTCCACCCTCAGGTTACAGTGACACAAAGAACTAACTTGTGACAAGTTGGTACAATTTTTACATTTTAATTTCTCCCCCAAACCTGTTTTTGTTTAATCTCTAGAAACTTTGGATGGTTAATTTTTTTTTAATCCAGTTTTGATTATTTTCATCACAGGAAAGTACTGCTATTAATTCTGGTGTTAATTCTGATATTGGGTTTTGAAATGTGCAAGGCTTTTTACCTTTAACAGTGTCCTATCCTTAGAATTCAGCAATTTTTCCCTCATGGTGTTTATTTCTCTCTCTTGCATTTTCTTAAACATGGGTATCTCTTAAAGACTTTATTGGTTGTAGGATGAAATATTTTAGGGTAAGAATGATTTTTATATTCTATTATGTGCTTGATTATGCCATTTAATATTATGTACTTTTATTATATGCTGAGTAATTTCAGATGTCTCTCTGTACGAAAATCTATGATGATTAAAGTGGTTACTTCCAACTCTCTCCATCATAAAGACAAAATTTTTCCTTCACAAAAAAGTAAAAACTGCTGTAATTATACTTTGGTTCTGTGTAAAATGTTGTTTCTCATAATGATTTTTTCTGAAAATCCTTACTTGAATCAGTTATTAAGGTAGGAATTTTAAAATGGTGATTTTCCTACTACTATTGCTTCTTTATTAGTTGACATTAACAGTCAGACTTTTAGGTAATTAGAATGTGACGTTAGTTACAGCTGTTATACACAGGCGAGAGATCTACAGCAGATTGTCTTCAGGAGGACAGGTTAAGAGGTGGTTCTCCTAAGAGCAGTGCCACAGGGAGCCCTATATGATATGTTCAGTGCTGAGTCCAGAACACAAAAGCAAAAGCAGCTGGTTCTACAGTATAACATTAACCTAGAAATTAGAAATAAGACAATTGCCGGCTATTTAGATCTCAGACACTAAGTTGAATCTACATATCTGAGCCTAAAATTATAATAATAGGAAGTCATTTTAACTGATTCAAAACTATGACTGGATGATACCAAAGAAAACCTTGGAATATTATGGTAAGTAATGTATAATGTCCTGCGGGTTTTATCAAGGGAGCACAAACACTTATAGCATATTTAAATAAAGGGAAAAGGAGAGAGAGGTTGAGAGAGGGAAGGAAAATGTATTCAGATTGACCTTTAAGAATCCTAGGGGAGAAAGTCAGTTGATAAGATAGATTTAGGCAATATGATACATAAATTAGTTAACATGTACATGTGTGTTTAAAACTTCTCAGGAATGAAAGAGACTTTTTAAGTGATCTAGATTAATAATGCATTCAAAATCCACTGAAGGCATTGTGCTGATTGAAAACTTCCCAGAAGATACTCTGTTCCCTGGGGGCAATCTAGCTCTCTAGACAATCATGTTTCCTTGTATTATAGATAAAAAATCCATTCCTGTTGCATTCCCACACTTACCCTAGTTTCAAACAAAAACTGAATATTTTCTAAATTATAGTGTAATGCTTTCAAGTATAAGGTTCTATATGTTGTAACACAAACTGCTTTTAATATGACAATCCTTTAAATATTTGAACTGATGAATGAGGATTTCAGTGCAGATGTAACTTTGAATAAAGATTCCAGGATAGATTCCGTGGAAATTCACTTAATTTAAAAAAAAGTGTTTATGAGCAATTTACCATTACTATGTTCATAATGATATGAGAACTTCATTGGGATTGATTTAAAAATTGTTTACATCACTGTTTATGTTAAATTATTTTGATTTTCATAATTTAGGAATTATTAGAAAGACATAATTCCCTTTTCACACCAGACTGTGGTCTAAAGTTAAAAGTTAAATTAAAGCTCAAATATTGTATTTACATTATTAAAATAAGATATAGACATATATTCCTTGAATATTGATATTTTAAAAGAAAAACACTGCTATCCCTCAGTAAAGACTGAAATAATCAGCACTCCTGCCTTCTGAAGCACTGCTGAGTGCAGGTTGACTGCACATACTTCTCGATTGCTAAATGACCTCCCACTGTATTTAATTTGAATGTTGCTCTGACAGCTTTAATCAACCATTAAATGTTACCAGCAGAAAACACAGACCAAAACCTTCAGATGCTTTTGCAAAAGTCTTCAATATTGTCACAAACAATAAGCTTTGTTTGCATTGTTCACTCTTGCCCTACCTCAACCTCACTTATGCTTTTTGAATAAAATTGAGCTACACAATAAAGAGCTTGCTAGAATATGATTAATTAACATCCATTTCCCCCAACAATGGGTTCTTCCTATTCAGAAATGGATAACTCGAGGAACATATCCTTGCTGAACAAATTAGGCCAGGAAATCTCTTTCTCCAAAAAAAGAAAGGTATATAAATTTAGCATTTGGGTATTCAAATGGAAATACATACTTGTTGATATACTGTCCACCCCAATGAAATACTTACACAAAAGAAACAGTAATAAAAGATTAGGCAGGAATTCCATTATGTTTTATGTTTGTGAAGTTAGGCGATTAAGTGTGCTTGACCTAAGTATATTTGTGTGGGCTCTATCTTTGCATACCAGGTAGCCAATTGTCATGGGTGGCTTAAAGAAATTGGGCAGATTCAAACCACTATGTCATAGTGAGTAGGTTTTGAATCCTTTGCTTCAGTAAATTCAGTGTTGGGAGAACATTCAGCTTTGGTAGCAACACAAAGACTAGAGCTCTGAGAGTCCATTCTGCTGCTAGCTATGATCATGTTTGGGATTTGCTGTGGAAGCAAAGGCATGCAAAGTCATTAAGTGTTAGAAGTACATGTAAAGTCATATAAGTAAATGTTGATGTTTGGGGGTCAGGAAATGAGGAGTTGACAATTGAGATCTATTAGTCACTTAGGCAGGTAGCATATTCAGACAGGCCTGAAACAGAAACATGGACACTTAATGATTCACTTCAGAAAGGATGACAGTCTCACACTTGTTACCAAAATGGATGTATTCAAGCAAGCACCCTTCAGAAGGAGGAGCTGCTGTAAGTACAGATCTCACCAAATATTTTGTGTCTCAAACATTGAATACAATGAGTTCAGGACATTCCTTGCTTTTGGTGATGTTAGGGGACAGGCAGATAAGTGTGGTGGCAACACAAGGTTAAGAGACTTTTATAAAACGGCCCCACTGTGCTGACCCCCACATGCTTTATTTTCAGGAAGCAATTTACCTGTAGCTCTGCCTGACCTAAGTGGACATGGTATGTCATATTCCTCACCAAACTACCTGTGATCTGAAAGAGAAATGCAGGCCCAAAAAAATATCCATGGGAGGAACGAAGGAGACTTTGGTGACTAGACTTTGAAACTCAGGGAGATAAGGATAATTCCTCCTAATAAATCTCTAAGAACATATGGTTAAAAATCCAATTAGAACCAGTCAGCATAGGCCAAGTGACCTAGAGTTGCCATGGCAGTAGGTACCTGAAAGTCTCATGTCATCTTGCTGTCAGTCAAAAGTCAAGAAGTAGACCTGGGTAAGATTCTCTGGGATCCCCAATAAACTTGGAGTGCAGGAGAGGCACCTTGTCCTTCTCTCTGAGAGGATCCTCTCTCTCCCTTGAGAGTTTACCTTTTCCTTTTCCCTATCCCCTCAGTAAACTCATTTCTGTAACTCTGAGCAACACATCTGAAATCTGACTTCATCACAAGAATTTGGGCTTGAATGGTAGATCTTAGCTCTGCCTCAGTTTCTCAGAAGGCCATAGCCCAGTAACATTGAGATTTCTCATAACCAACAATGCCTTATTTAATTTCAAAAATGTTCCTACAGTCTGAAATGTTTTCAGAAGCATATAGAAAATAACTTGATATCTCTAATTATCTTTTATTTCCTTATATAAAACATTTCCTTTTGAGTGAATAAAATAAATGGGAGAGTACAAAAGTAGAAATTGGTAATAACTGAATTACAGCCACCACTAAATCAATGAAGGAAAGACCAATATAAGAACAAGAGGCTACTGTCAGTGACCAAGATTTTTGATACTCTGTATTATAGTATATGAGGCGTATTTTTTGTTCTTTTACTCTCAATTCATCATTAACAATAATATTTCAGCTTATCATTGCCACAACCTGCATGGCTGTTAATTCTGGTAACCAGATCAGGTGGTTAAAGGATGTGGAAAAGACAGACACACAAATAGAAAACAAGCTGGGTCTCGGTGGTTCACTAAATCTTGATAGGGAGATAGTGACCATGAATCAGCTCAGCACGTTTATTATATAGGTTTTTTTCATTAAAAGGGTAATTGTGAAAGTTTCTTCAAAGCAAACAGAACCCAGGTTGTGAGTATGAGCAGCCCAATTTTGATTATCAGCTTGTGTACATAACTTTCTATCCCTGAGCAGGTGGCATTTGAACCTCAAAGTCAAGAGCTGAATAGCTCCATCACTGCCACAGAACCTCCTTTTGAATAGGTCATCACCATAGCAATTGGGTGGTCTTGACCACCACCTTCCCACTAAGAGTTCCCAAGAGAGGCATCACCTCTGTCACAGGACAGTTCAAGATCCATAATTCAACCACCACTTCCAACGTATCATTTTATATCTAACATATGGTCATTTCCACAAATAGGGGAGATGTACAAATCAAAGTTAAAGAGAAAAGTTGAATAACTAATTTTAGATTTTATTTTCAACTTTGCTACAACTTTAAAGCATAATTTCTAATAAAATGTATTGATTACTCTTTCCTATTTGAAGCCAATATTATACTGTAAATTAAAGACGTTTCTAGTCATAAATTTTGAAAAGAAAGTTAAAGAGATTAAAGAAATCTGTAATAATACTTCAAAAATAATCACTATAAATATTAGCAGAATAATTGATATATATTATACTTAATTAATCAATGAATTGAAAGTAAATACTCAGTACAATGAACATAAAATATGCTCTACAAATCTTGGTTGTTGTTGCCATAGTGTTTTCTGTTTGAAAAGACATATGTCCTGAATATATCTTCATGTCATTAAAAATCTTCCAGAAATCTCATATAAATAGCATTCCATTATACCAATGTACCTAATTTGTATAATCAGTCAACTACAGAAAAATCATATGAGATATTTAAAGTGTTCAAAGGATATCATCAATGATTAAGGGAGCAAGTCCTACAGAGCAATAAATATTCAGCATCATGATAAATGACATAAGAATTGAAAGATAAACTAGATCAGATTTTGTTTTCTCTTTTGGATCTTGGTTTAATAGAAATTTCCTATTTCCATCAGATCAGTTTGAGTGACTTCATTCAATGTTTATTACAAATTTTTAAATAGCACTAGTAAGTTAGCTTTTAACTTATGAGTTAGCTTTAGCTGATAAGTTCAGCTTCTCTATTTATCTTTTCTTAGTGGGGAGGGATACCATGGATTGAACTCAGGGGCACTCACTCACTAAGCCACATCCCCAGCCCTATTTTGTATTTTATTTAGAGATAGGGTCTCACTGAGTTACTTAGTGCCTCACTTTTGCTGAGACTGGCTTTGAACTCATGATTCTCCTCCCTCAGCTTCCCTATTAATCTTATAAGATGATTTAAGGAAAAAGCAATTAAAACATTCCTATTTTGTGCCATAAAAATTAATGAAAAGAAAAAAAATACAAGTGTTTCATACCTTCTAGAAAGTTTGGTCTTAGTTCTCAAATCCATCTTCATTCAAAAGTGAGAACTGGCCACTATTTTATTGTGTATCCTGAGCAACTTTATTAACACCAATGCCAATAGTTGCTATCACACGTTTTAGTTTTTTTACCAAAAAATTAAAATGAAATTAAATTTTAAGTAGATAGCATGTGTATGTTACAGGGTTCTCTGAGTAAACCTAATTTGTATTGGGTAAACTTTTCTATGGAAAATTTTTGCTTATTTAACTTTATTTTTCTCATTATGATTTGCTTCTCTGAAAGATTTTCTTAAAGAACTAGGCATTAGATGTTTTCATACCTGTATTAATCATTTTTTATCTTTACCTCTCTTCAGTGGACCTTAATGTTCATTAGGTATTTCTGTCATTGACCATCTCTACTTCTAGACTCTCTTTTAACTCTGGGTCCATATGCATATCAACATTTATGTACCTTTTACACTGCTGGGCTTTCAAGTTTCCCTTATGGAGTCATGAAAACTGGAGGAGGAATAATGGAAATATTGGAATTAGCATTGACCAACTTAACAGTTTGTGGATTAGTGAATCCGTATGAAACATTGATAAACTAAGTTATTGTGCAACTGTTCCTGAGAGACTAATTTCTAATGACGTCCTCTTGAAAAGAAATGCAAAAGAAATGAATTTAAATTTGAATGCCAACAAAAAATAAATTGAATTCTTTGTGTCTCAGCACTTAAAAGCTCCCTGATGGGCTTTAAACTAGTATCCACCAATATTGCAGGATAACTTCCAATTTATAAACCAGATACTCTTGTCATTAAAAAATATCTGAGCTGTGAAAAAACAATAACAACAAAAAAATTGTGAGGTTGAATCTAAAATGTAAATATTATTGTGAGAACATAAAAACTTATTTGCCTTTAAAGTTATATCTAGCCTGTTTTACCCTTTTTGCTAAAGCTGAAGACCACCCTCTTGATCACAGTGGATGTTTTTCATCATCTTGTAATCCAAAATTAGCTGAATCAGCTCTATAATCTGTATCATCACAAATTCTATCCCTCGTATATTTTCATTAATATCAATATGCCTGAATGTAGATTAAATCTGTCTTCTATTTCTGGTACAAAACTTCTCTCTGCTTCTATTTTGCACAGAAATTATGGATAAACAGAACTCTAAAGTAAATTCATGATTTTATTCATTTTGCAATGGAAGATTAGCTCATTTAAAAATAACCCTCCTTAAAATAAACTTGCAAGTCTGGGGAAAATTTTTTCAAAACAAAACAAAAAAACGCTTGAAAGTATTAAAGTAGTAGGCTTAAGAGGTAATGCTCCATCAGAGAAGAAAATGCCCCAAAAGGTACTACCTGCAATACTGCTTATCTACCAAAACAGGATCTTAGCCACAGAGCTATAAAAAATTGGGATAGAGCAACTCTTTCTTATGTGTGTGGTCTTGAGCATTATTAGATTTTTATTGGTTTTTTTTTTTGCATTGTTAGATTTTTATCTCTATAGAGATATGACAGTTGTGATATCTAAAAAGGTTTCCAGACATGTCATATGTCCCCTGGATGGGCAAAATGGTCCCCACTTAATAACACCTACTGTAGAGGCATTTGATGATTCAAGAGAAAATTCTGAGAAGTTTGGTGGAATTATTATACTTCCTTTTGGATAGGACATAGACTTCACTGTTCAAGACGTTCAAAGAGAGTTCTCAGGTTAGATTCTTGCAACATTAACATCTACAAGTAAACTTTAGGGAGAATTTTTGACAAAGACCCAACTTTGAATCAGTCCAATACCTGATTGGATGAAAATCATCCACCAGTTATAACTGCCTAGAAAAGGCAAATGCTAATCCTCTGAAAGAAGATAAAGCTCAACCACACCCTTAAATTGTGCTCATAGATTTTTATACACTTATCTTACATTTAATTGTTGTAAAAGACAGGAAAGAAGACAACAATTAACCAAAATCCAAGAAAAAAATCAATTTAAATAAATTCAGAGAGTTTTATAGGCACTGGTTCAATGGAAATGGGCTTAAAATAACATGTTTAAAAAATTAAACTTCAAAATAGATAAATAACTAAACTAATGACAGGAAAATTGATAGAATAAAATTTTTGATGTAAAACTGCTGTATAATACTACAAATGCAATGTATGAATTTAAAAGCAGATTAGTCATGGTAAAAACTAGTGTTATTGAAAGTTTAGTTTTTTACAGACTACTTTGATATTTTTCTAAATTTTTTGGTATTTTAAAAAGTTTTTCTCATATAGGTTTTGCTCATTTAATCCTCGTGATTATCTTGTATTGTTTTCTTTTTAAACATTATCTCTGTGTTTATCATTTGAATGTATGATGTGTTTTGCATTTCCTCTTTTGGTGGGGGGTACTGAGGATTGAACTCAGGGCCACTGGACCACTAGTCACACCCCCAGTTCTATTTTATATTTTATTTAGAGACAGGGTCTCACTGAGGTGCTTAGCACCTCGCTTTTGCTGCAGCTGGCTTTGAACTCATGATCCTCCTGCCTCAACCTCCTGAACCATTGGTATTATAGGTATGTACCACCAGGCCTGAATGTATTTCCCATTTTTTATATACTGATACCTTATTGAAATATTTGTGTTAGATTTGACTTTGTGATACTTAAAAAAAAAAAAAAAAAAACTGTCTCTTGAATCTGCCGGTCACACTGTTATTTAATCAGGAAACTGTTGTCTTTTTTTTTTTTTTTTTTTTGTAATTCTTATTCTTCAAATTGTTTCTGTTTTTCTCATTTTAGATATTAACTGTAATTTAATGCTGTATATCAGGATAGACAATAAGATAGTGATACCTCTTTATTTTAGTGGGAATAGCTTAATTGTTTCCCCTGTGTCAGATATGACTTTGCAACTCAGCTGTATAGATTTTATCAAGGTAAGGAAATCACTATTTTATTTTATCTCTGCTTTGTTTAACAAATAGTTACTAGACTTTTTGAAAGTTTGTTTATTTAGAAAGTAATATATGTTTATGTATATTAACAGATACATTATAGTGAACCATCCTTGGATTTCTGTAATAAATCCTACTTGATTATTATGTTTGTATTATTTCTATTTTGCATTTAAATTGTTCTTACACTTTATTCATGACTAAATGAACCTTGTTTAAACTATTCTGTCTGCACAATCTTGCTTGGGAATAGTATCAATATTCATTCATTAAAAAATAAAACTTTAAGTTTTCCATTCTAATTTCTATAACAATTTAAGTGTTATTAGACTTACGTGGTTTTAATATTTGGTAGACTAGTACAGTGAAATTCAGTCTGGCTCTTTGTGGAAGGTGGCACTTTGAAATCAGTTTCTAGCATGTTGTTCTGATTTATTAAAAGTTTTTAACACTGGGAGTAAAATGACAATAGATACACAATGTTTTATTGATGCATTTCTGTATCACTGAAGCTGAAAAGTAACATATTTTTGAAATTTAAAGTTTTCACTTTAGCTCTGGCTCAAAAATCTGCTCTTCATTTCAAGTATACCCTTGTAAAGATGTCCTAGATAATTCTTCACTGGGAAAAAAAATAATTCATCTTATACATTTCTTCTTTTAT
This sequence comes from Sciurus carolinensis, assembly GCF_902686445.1. Taxonomy (NCBI): domain Eukaryota; kingdom Metazoa; phylum Chordata; class Mammalia; order Rodentia; family Sciuridae; genus Sciurus; species Sciurus carolinensis. The sequence continues at coordinate 55,568,685 of NC_062220.1, forward strand.
AGGGAATAATTCCACTGGCGGAATTTCTGATTATTTCTGTAATTAAGGGCCATTTTCTCTTTAGTGCTTCAAGACGTGAACTTTAGGATTTAAGTCAGTTCTCAGCTTTTCAGCTGTTTTTGCACCCAAGTTCAGCCTCAGATGTGGCTTATATTGAACATGATTCAGCATCTGTCTTCTATTGGTTTGAACTTCTTCATTTTTTTTTTTCTAGTGAGTACTTTGGCACTTAGCATGTTTACCACCAAGGTGAAAGGTATATTATAACAAATGGTATATAACAATATACCTAATACCATCGCAGATGATAGAAAAAAGAGGGGGGAAATGCAGCAATCACCTGTTAAAAGGAAGTGGAAGAGTGTATCAGCTTGTCTGAATCCCACAGAAACACATGCCACAATAAACAACATTCAGCACAGTTAGATAATTAAATTAAAAAACTAAGCCTAACTTATTTTCTGCTATCAGTTCTCTATACTTCTAAACTCTAACCCACCTTCAAGGGGAAACTGTGTTTAGAAGACTTCTCTTGTACCCAGACATCGGGTGATAATGAATGGATATGTTATTTTGTTGACAGTTTCTAAAACTTAAAAAAAAAAAAAGTGTGGAAAACAGGTTGCTAAATCAAATTTTTAAAATGTCAGTTATTTTTTTCCTCTGCTCCTGATAACTTAAAGTAACCAAGTAATGAATAATTCCCAATCTGGCAGCTAGCTTGTATTTTTTCTGTTAATTAATTTAAAAACTTGGTAATAGAATTACAATGTATATTTGTGTTCATGTATTTGAGTATTCACATATTAACTCAGAAAGAATATTTGGTATTAGAGATTTTCTTTCCCCACCTAATGCAATTGGAAAATGGTCTTTCTTATGACAACAATAGAAGTCCTGTCTCCATGATATAAATTTCTTTCCTGGAAATATTTATATGAAACAACTAAAACTTTTCTATGCATTTTCCATTTTATCAGGGGATACACCTGATAAGCACGTATCATCTCGCAAAGCAAAAATCTTTTGTAATTTGAGTTAGTCAAGATCAAGAGTATCTCAAAATCAGAGAATGTGATCATTTCACATTTATGATTAATACCTTACTGTATTATAAAATCCAACATCACCCAGCATGGTAGTGCACACCTATAATCCCAGCTACTCAGAGACAGAGACAGGAGGATCACAAGTTTGAGGACAGCTTGTACACAAACACACATACACACACACACACACACACACACACACACACACACACACAAAACCAGTATCATTTTCAAGTGATCTATATATTGCTACTCTTGTATAGAGAAGAACTAGTTATTTCCTTTATTATTGATATCAGGGAAGGAACATTCATAGATCTGAGTGAATATAATAGCTGAGTTATTTCTTCTGCAATTTCTGAAATTCTAACTCTTGATTCAAGGATCAGACTTCAGAAAAATTAGTGGGTATAAGTCCCAGGTTTGTTTTTCCCTTCCCTTCCCTTTAAAAATTTTTTAATTTATTCAGGAAATGTTATTCTTTCCTTGGAAATATGGATATTATGTCCATATCACTTATAATATGTTTAGATTGCTGTGGATTTAATGACTATGAAGTAATATATTTTGGTTCAATTTTATATGACATACCTAGCAAACTAGCATATTAAAAATAATAAAATGTTTCCAAATTTAAGTTCTCTTCATGAAGTATAAGTGAATACAAGCTTCCTGAAGAATAATTTTAAAATAAGTGTCAATAGTATTCAAAAAGTTTATAAATTTTGTCCTAGTTATTCTCATCATAGGACTTTACCTTGAACAAGTAGACAAGTAGGTAATTTAAATATAAGAAGTTCATACATTATTTAGTGTAATATTGGGATTTAACTACGTACCCTCTAATAAAAAACTATCACCTATCTGAATTAATTTATTATTTTTCTATACTCTGTTGAATATTCAATTGTGCAAAGATCAGTTTAGCTCATAAATCCTGTTTACTCTTGAGAGTCAGAATTTTTAAATCAGAAGTAAAAACTAGACAACTAAAGCAATGCTCCAACTAAATGCATTGTCCATACCTGAAAACAAAGCCCCAGCCACATAGCATTCTTTATATTCCTGGAGTATGCCAAAATTATCAGTACTTCAGGACCTGTACATCCAGTCACTGTCATGTGATCCATTTCAATATCTTTATTAATGTTCTTTGAACTATTAGGTTGATGTCTTTCTCTTGAGTTGTATGTCCCCTTATACTGAAATATCAATTGCATAAGCAGGAGGGTCTGGTCAATGCCCTTCAAAATCAACATAAGCAATTCTTAAATATATTTTAGGCACTTGAAAAGCTAGATGAATAATGAGTAAAAAAAGAATACTAGAAAATTATGGAAACATTAAAGCATTCAGTAGAGCGTTCAGCAGAGTATAATTATTAATACACATATATTTATAAGCAGAGAGAAGTTAAAATGAACTAAGATGTTAAGAGATATTGTAGAAAAGTATTTTAAAAATTAAGTGTTTTCTCCATATTTTATTTGCTAAATTATCTTAAATGTGTATTGAGAGAAAAATAACATGTAACATGGAGATACAGTTGTGCACAATTACCAAAAAGAAGTAACTATTGGTAAGAACACATAATGACATCAAATGTTTGACAGATGATGAAAATATTCAAAATATGTTGCAACCAATGCTCAAGAGAATAGTTATGATCAAAAGTTTATGTTTTAAAAAATATTTTCTTAGAGATTACATCACTTATGAATGAGAAAAATTACAGAGTAATAAAACCCTATTTGAAGGTATCTTCAGTGCCAAAATTAAATTATTTTTACATATCTATGCATCTAATATTGTCGTGAAATGGAATGGAAATTAATGTAATTTTCTTAACAAGATTAGTTTTTAAATACCATAAATGAAGAAAGGATTTGGAAATAAATTACAGTGATCTTTTCTTCTACTCCAGAGAACTGGCCAACTGAATATTTCTTGTTTTTTTAAAATTTATGTTGTAAGTATAACTTTGATGGATATTTAAAATTTTCAAAGAATTGTTAGTTAACATTCAGCAGTAGAATTTTCAGTAACTTGTTTATATAAGCAACAGATTTCCTAAGAGTCATCATTCATATAGTCTTCCAAATTAACTTCTTCAAGATATTTAATATTATATTGACCATAAAATTATCGACTTATGAGATGATTAATCCCAGTGTAATTTTCAGAAGAAAATAAGTATACTCTATTTCAGCCTAGAATATAATTACATAATTATTGTATTCAACTTAGTATTATCCGAGAGACTACAGAATAAAGTACATAATGACACAACTTTGCTAGCTGAATTTTGTTGTTAAAACTTATGTGAAAGAAAAGAATGGATTTATATAGTCAATTAAAACTTATGCATTTAAGCGATATTCAGTTGTATTATAATTGTTGGACTTTTAGAAGCTCTTTGACATGAATGAACAAAAGCAGAAATGTTAACTGAGGAAAATAACAGTTTTTTAACATCGTACTATGTCAAAGTATTTTTTTAAATATATTTTTATTGTAAACAAATGGGATACATGTTGTTTCTCTGTACATGGAGTAAGGCATACCATTTGTGTAATCATACATTTACATAGGGTAATGGTGTTTGATTCATTCTGTTATTTTTTCCTTCTCCCCCCAGCCCTCTCACCCCTCTTTTCCCTCTATACAGTCCCTCCTTCCTCCCTTCTTGCTCCCTTCCACCCCCATTATGTGCCATCATCCGCTTATCAATGATATCATTCATTCTTCAGTTTTTTGAGATTGGCTTATCTCACTTAGCATGATATTCTCCAATTTCATCCATTTGCCTGCATATGCCATAATTTTATTATTCTTTATGACTGAGTAATATTCCATTGTGCATATATACCATAGTTTCTTTATCCATCAATCTATTGAAGGGCATCTAGGTTGGTTCCACAATCTGGCTATTGTGAATTGAGCAACTATGAACATTGATGTGGGTGCATCTCTGTAGTATGCTGATTTTAAGTTCTCTGGGTATAGGCCAAGGAGTGGGGTAGCTGGGTCAAATGGTGGTTCCATTCCAAGCTTTCTGAGGAATCTTCACACTGCTTTCCAGAGTGGCTGCACTAATTTGCAACCCCACCAGCAATATATGAGTGTACCTTTTCCCCCACATCCTCACCAACACCTATTGTTGCTTGTATTCTTGATAATCGCCATTCTAATTGGAATGAGATGGAATCTTAGGGTAGTTTTGATTTGCATTTCTCTTATTACTAGGGATGTTGAACATTTTTTCATATATCCATTGATTGCTTGTAGATCTTCTTCTATGAAGTATCTGTTCATTTCCTTAGCCCATTTGTTGATTGGATTATTTGTATTCTTGGTGTAGAGCTTTTTGAGTTCTTTATATATTCTGGATATTAGTGCTCTATTTGAAGTATGAGTGTCAAAGATTTTCTCCCACTCTGTAGGCTCTCTCTTCACATTGCTGATAGTTTCCTTTGCTGAGAGAAAGCTTTTTAGTTTGAATCTATCCCAGTTATTGATTCTTGCTTTTATTTCTTGTGCTATGTGAGTCCTGTTAAGGAAGTCTGATCCTAAGCCGACATGTTGAAGATTTGGACCTACTTTTTCTTCTGTAAGATGCAGGGTCTCTGGTCTGATTCTGAGGTCCTTGATTCATTTTGAGTTGAATTTTGTCATACATATTTTTCAAGAAATTAAAGAAAGGAATGGTTTCTCAGGCAGATAATAGTTATCCATATGAGTTTTTCTTTATAAATGAGCCCCAATTTTGTTCAAATCAGGAATATGTGGAAATTTAGTATCCATCTTTCCAGTTTCCATATACTTAAATGGAACTATGGAACATGATTCTGGCCAACTAAAAGTAAACAAAAGTCATTAGGTGAAGTACCACTTACAATAAAATTTCATATTTGCAGCTCAGGTTTGGTCTTTTATCTTCTCTTCTTCCCTCTTTTCCCTGCCTTCCCTGTCCAGATAAGAACATGATGCATGGCGGGTGCAATAGTCTCATTGTCCCACTGAAGACAAAATCCATATCTAAAGATGGCACAATAGGAAGGAGACAAGAAGTCTTAATTTTATATGTATATTTTTATATGTATAATCCTTTGGTTTATACAAGTGTGTTTCACATCTTCTATTCTTTATAACTAATTCCATCCTTAATGAGAGTTTCTAGTGCTTTGAATTTTATAGGACTTAGTTATGGAGAGAGGTCATAGAAACCATCTTAGACATGAAAACTCCTCCTAAATTATTAAAGATATAACTAGATTCACATTAGTTCCATAATACTCAGTTATAAAGTAGAAGAAATAAAACAAAATTGATATATTTTGAGTGCAGAGTGACATATTTTAATATAAATGAAATTTGTACATTCTTATTTCTACAATGGAGGAAATAATATCCTCATTGTGGTGGGGGAACCCTCAATCAACAAAATCTGTTATGAAAGGCATGGAGAAAGAATTTAATCTCCTCTCAGGACTCGTCATGGCCACCTGTATGTTGGAGAAATAAATACTCTCCATGCTCAGAAACTCTGGAAAGAGCATTACAAAGGAGAAAAAGTATCATCACTGAACATTTTATTGTGATTACTGCTTTAAAATTAATATGATAATGTTAATCTATTTTTGTAAAATATATAAATTTTCAAAGCTTAGCCCTCTTATTGTATTGCTCTCTCACATATAAGTCCATTCTCCATCATGAACTAAGGAGTGTGATAGAAAAAAATAAGAAATTAGGTTCAAATTCTAATGCTTATCTTTAAAAATTTTTTAAGTACAGAAAATTATTTTAATTGCAAATCTTAAAAGAGTTCCTCAAGATTGTCTCAGTTAGGCTGGAGTCCAAATAGTTCTAGACTATAGATTTCAGATATTTGAAATGAATTAATTATTTAATTTCAATGATAGCCAAATTCTATGGCTGACATTTTGTCTTAAAACTGTTGTTTCACAAAGAGAATGAGTGAGACAAGTGGTGAATTTAGACGAGTGAAAATTCTATGATCTAAAGGTTTAAAAACATGTTCTAAAATGTTAAGATGAAGACTCTAAAGAGGAGAAATGTTTCAGAACATTATAATGGGCAAGAATTTTTGGATGTGGACCCAAAAGCACAGGATACCACAGAAAAAAATAGACAAATGGGATTGCATTAAATGAAAACATTTCTGCACGGAAAGGAAACAATCATTAGAGTGAAGAGGGAACATACAGAATAGGAGAAAATATTTGTAAACTATAAATCCAACAATGGGTTAATATCCCAAATACATGAAGAATTCTAAAAACTAAATAGTAAAACCAAATATTCCAATTAAAAAATGTTCAATAGACATAGTTCAAAAGTAAACACAGAAATGTCTATCAGGTATAAGAAAAGAATGAGTGTTTTCTAAAATAATCTAAAAAACATGTAGTGTCAATGTTCTACATTCCCACTTTTGGTGGGAATATAAATTAGTACAACCACTAGGAAAAAACAGTATGAAATTTCCTCAAAAAGCTAAAAATAGAACTAGCATATGACAGAGAAGTCCCCTTACTGGATATATTTTCTTACAAATAATACTCTTAAAAGAATAAAAAATTCACATATTAAGAAAACATAATACCAAATTATATTTATCGGATAAAGGATTTATATCTAAAAATGTTGAAGAAAGAAATTGAAGAAGACCCTAGAAGACACTAGAAGATGAAAGACCTCTCTTGATGGATTAAGAGAATTAATATTGTTAAAATGACCATACTATCCAAAGAACTCTACAGATTCAATGCAATCCCTATCAAAATACCAATAACATTCTTCACTGAACTAGAAAAACAATCCTGAATTTCATATGGAATCTTGAAAGAACCCAAATAGCCAAAGCAATCCTTAGCAAAAAGAGCAATGCTGGAGGCATTATAATACCTAATTTTAAAATAGATGGCAAGGCCATATAACAAAACCAGTTGGCACAGAAACAGACACATGGACCAATGGAATAGAATAGAGAACCCAGAAATAAATCCCTACATCTACAGCCAAATATTCTTCACAAAGGTGATAAAAACATACACTGAAGAAAAAACAGCCTCTTCAACAGATGGTGCTGAGAAATTGGCATATCAACATGTAGAAGATTAAAAGTAGACCCCTGTCTCTCACTCTCTACAGAGATTAACTAAAAATGGGTCAAACACTTTAACATAATACCTGAAACTTTGAAAATACTAGAAGGAAACCTAAAGGAAATAAACAATTCAAGATACTGATACAGGCAATGATTTCCTAAATAGGTCTCCAATAGCTCAGGAAACAAAAGGAAGAATTGACAAATGTAATTATATCACACTAAAAATCTACACAGCAAAGAAACATATCAAGAGAGTGAAAAGACAACATAAAGAAAGGGAAAAATCTTTGCTAGTTATTCATCTGACATATGATTAATATTCAGAATATATATAGAATTCAAAAACTTAGCCACCAAGGAACAAGTAATACAATAAGCAAATGATCTGAACAGTCACTTCTCAAAAGAGGAAGTACAAATGACCAATAAATATATGAAAAAAATGCTCAATATCTTGAGCTATCAGAGGTATTCAAATCACAACTACATAGCTTTCATCTCACCCCAGTTAGAATGGCTATCATCAAGAAAAAAAAAAAAAAAAAATCTGGCAAAGATATCCTGGGCTGGGAGAGACCGTATACACTCTCAGAGGGAATGTGAATTAGTATAACCATTATGAAAGTCAATATGGAGATTCACAAAAAAATCTAAAAGTAGAACTGTCATATGATTCATTTATAACAGTCCTGGTTGTACCTCTGAGAGAAATGAATTCAGCATACAAAAGCATACCTATGTTTATAGTGACAGCATTCACAATAGTCAAAATATAGAATCAACCCAGGTACCCATTAGCAGATGAATGGATAAAGAAAAATGTCATATATACACAATAGAGTATTATTCTGTCGTAAAGAATAAAATCATTTCATTTGCAGGAAAATAGATGGAAGTCGAGGTCATGATGTTAAGGGAATTAAGCCAGACACAGAAAAGTATTACATGTTTTCCCTTACATGTGGAAACCTAACAAAACAAAAACGAGAAAAACATGGTCTGAAAGTAGAAGAGGGTCTGTAAAGGAAGAGTAAGGGTATTGGGGGAAGGGGAAAGAGAGGGACAATGGAAGGAAAGGTAAACATGATCAAGGTGCAAACATGAATGTCTGGAAATATAGTGAAACCCATAAACTTGTACAATTAATATGCATTAATAATTATAACAAAATATCATTAGAACAATGAAAAGGTAAGGCATAGACTGAAAGAATCTATTTGTAAAATATATTTCAAAAACTCCTACAATGCAATACATAAGTGGATAATTGTTTTTTAAGACAAATACAAACAAAAGGATTAGAATAGAATATCACACCTCACCTAAGAAGTTATGCAATAGCAAATAAGCATAATACAAGATATTCAACCATATGTTTTCATTAGGGAAATGCAAATTAAAATAATAAGATACAGTTAGAAACATTAGAATAGTTAAAGTGAAAAAAAAGCAATAATATTGGCAAAGATACATAGCAACAGGAGGTCATGGCCATTTTGGAAGAATTTGGTAGGTTTTTACAAAGTCAAACATGGGACTAGCAATCAAGTTCCTAGGTATTTGTTCAACTATCTGAAAAATTTAAATTCACTCAAAGTCATTTATGTGAAAATTATAGTAGGATTATTTACAATTGCCCCAAACTGGAAGGAAGCAAGATGTCTCCAATAGGTGAATGGATAAACGATCTGATACATATCTGTAGTTTAACATTATAAAGTGGTAACAGAGAATAAGCTATCAGTAAAGATGAAGCTTAACTTCATATTACTAAGTTAAAGAAATGAGTCTAAGAAGTCTGCATATTAATGATTTCACTTATATGACCCTGAAAAAATAGAAGTTAGGAAAGGCAAGGATGTAATGCTTACAAGAATCTGTATCAAAATGCATGACAATCTCAGTAATGGGGTTGGGCAAAATGTGTTCTTATCTGAGTAACTTTAAAATGAGTGAAGACTCTAAGATGGTAGACAACACAAGCTCTTTATAACAATAAAATGTATAAAAGCCCCAATAAATAGTCTTTACTTGTTTAAATTTGGATGGGTTTTATTAATTTCAACACTAGACATCAGGGGAATGCAAATTAACAGTGTATTAGTTTTCCAATATTAAATAGTTGAGATAATTAACTTATAGAGAGCAAATATTTATTTTGGTTCATTGTCTGAGTCATTTAATCCATGATTGACTGACTTAGTGGCTTTTGGGTCTGTGGGAAAACAGCACATCATGGTGGGGAGCATATGGTAGAGAAAAACTGCTCACCTCATAGCCAGAAAGCAAAAGAAAGAGGAGAGGAAGGAATCCTTCTGCCTTTCACAGGGCATGCCCCTAATGATCTAAAGAGCTTTCACCAGGCCCCATCTCTTAAAGATTTCCTAACTTTTCAATAGTGCCATTGTGGAGCATAAGCCTTTACACATGCCTTCGGGGAACACTCCAGATTCAAACTATAGTGAAAATAATAGTGATATACCTCCATACATACATTTACATGGTAAAGTTAAATGGCTAATGATTCTGAGTCTTGGTGAGAATGATGAGCAGTGGTTTTCAGTTGGATATGATTTTTGTACTTGGGGAATATTTAACAATGCCTGAAAACATTTGGGTTTCCATAACCAGAGGGGAGGGGATGTTCTATTGTGCTTTTGGCATCCAATATGGGAAGATGCCAATGTGATATTAAACATATAAAATGCACAAGAAAGTTCCCCCACAACAAAGAATTATTTTGCTCAGAATTTCAATAGTACTGCTACTGATAAATCCTGGTGTAGTGCAAATGTAACCCACAAACATTGTGAGCGGGAGTGCAAAATGATAAATGCATGCTGGAAAACACTGTGACTGTATCTTATAAAGTTAAATTTGCACATACCATGTGACCCAGCAATCCTATTTTTAAATATTTACCCAAGGGAAATTAAAACATAACTTCACACAAAGACTTATAGGGAGATGTTCACAGCAGCATTATTTGTAACAATGAATAAACAAATGACAACTGGATAAACAAATTTTGGTATCCATAAGACAGAATTTTACACTGTAGTAAAAAAGAAACAAAATAGAAATGTGTAACTGTAGGTAGATATGCACACTTCTGCAGGATGCTAAAGGGAGGGGGAATAGATCTCACTCCATCTCCATGGGGAAGGCTCCCTTCACCTTGGGTGGCAGGCAACTCTGCCCATAAGCCCTTCCCTCCAAGGATAGATACTACCTTTTTAAAACTAAAAGAACCAGTGTAAGCAGCTCGTGGACTTTTCAATTTTGGAGCATGCACAACACACTGAGGCACTGTGCTTTGAGTGGTCCCAGGTTCATTGTAATACCATTTACATTGCGGTCTGGTTCCTCGCAGGTTTTGGTTAGGTACAACTAGGAACATTTCCAGTGCAGAGCTGACACAGATGCATTAATCCACTACTAGAAAGGGCTGTAACCACCCCAAGTGAATAACTCATGGCCTGGGAGGAACTCAAGGATATCATAAAAGTTCACAATGAGAAGATACAAATCCACCTACTCTTTTGGTATGGTTCAATCCACATTCTCTGAGAGAATTTTCACTTCACTGAATAAATTCTTTGCTGTGTTTCTCCACTGAAACCTTTTTTGGGGGTAGACATGAACCAAGGAACGCATCTCCCAGTAACAAATTTATTCTCATCATGGTGAGTTCAAAATTAGTGTTAAGTAAAACAAGTCAAAATTAAAAACTTCATAGTCTCTGATCCCATAATTTGTGATAAAAAAATCTAGAATAGGTAAAACTAAAATGACTAAAGTCTGGTCAGTGGTTGCCTAGGGTCAGGGTCAGGAAAGTACATGGAATGCAAGGGTAGGAACTCTAAAGGATAAGTAAACTCTTCTGTACCTTAATTGTGATGTATGCATCTAAAATGAGTAAAAATGACTAAATGCAAATTTATCCCTATAAATATGTTAAAAATTTTTAAATAAAAATTGTCCCTTGGGTATGAATACCTGAGTTGAATACCTTTAGAGAAGTCATAAGATACAAACAGAAACAAGAGGAGGTCTTTAATGACCTTATTAAGAGCAAAGTAGTTGGTCCAGTTAAAAGTCTTCAGTGAGCTGTGAATAAATGGGGAATAAGAAAACAGATAATAAATGTACAGAACATTTTTAAGAGGCTTTAATTGAATGAGGAAGAGATTGCATGACTTGAAAAACAAGGGCAGTGAAAGGGGGACTATTCTATCATAGAAGAGATTAAGAGACTGAAGAAAAGGCATGTGATAGGATTAGTTTGAAAGCTTGACTGGCATGGTTGTCCTTGGCCAGGACAAGATATGCTTCCTCATCCAGACTAGAAATAAGGAGAATTAAGACAGTTTTGTGGGGAGCAAGAGAGATGGTAGTTTTCTTGATTTTCTCAGTAAAGCAGGAAACAATTTGCTTAGAGTAGAGGAGGATGGTGACCTTAGAAGAATTAAAATGTAGTAATAAGGGAGAATCAGTATAACTATAGCTTGGGGGAAAAAAAAAGGAAGGAGCTGTAGGGTTGATAGTATAAGTTTGTAGAATATGAATTGAAATGGTTCCTTTTGTGAAGTCAACTGATACAAATAGAAAGTATATTCTTATCATTTTAAAGGCAAAAAGTTTAATTTTAGCATTGATATTTTGGAGTATTACTTAACAGATATGGTTGAAGAAAGGAGATACAAAGAAATCAAAGAGGTTGGTGCAAATACTGCTTCAGATGATCAACTGTAATGTCCACAACAAATAAGAGAGAGTTCAGGAAAGAGTTATTTACTTTCTTAGGGTTATTTCTCTCCTAGCAATGTATCCCTACTTCATTAACACACAAACACACACACACACACACACACACACACACACAAATCATATGCACATAATCTGAAGCTAAGACAGTTTCAAGAACACATCTTTCAAAGCATATGCTAAAGGAGGTAAATCTGTAAAAACACAGAACAGACAAAATTGATATTTTTTTAAAGCCTGTTTATCACTACTGGCGTTTGCTTATATTAAAATCACCTGTCATGTAAATCAGAAATAGAAGTGCTTAAAGTCTTACACTCAATCCTTATGCTGATTTTAATGACAAATATGAATTTGGGAATAATAGAGCCTTTTGGATGGTCTTGTTTCATGGTTAATCCATTGTCCCATCACTATACTATAACCCTTAATATAATTTGTCTAGTACCTTACTTATGCACAATTCTTTCATGTTGAACATGAAAAAATATAGGAATGGGAGCATATATTAAGGGGTCTTTTTTAGTGTTATTTGTACAACATCTTAACAATAATTTAAACTTAAAAATAATCCTATCATACCAAGACTTTACTATTTCATGCATATGCAAACTAAAATGGTTCAATTTTCTTATGTTTTAATTATATAAAACTAAGAGGTTTGCATAAGATAGTTTTAAATACACACACACACACACATATATACACATATATATGATGGTTAAGTAACCTAATACAAAAATATTAATAAAAGAAGTTGCAATTTTGAAATTCTCATGTAACAACACCAAAATTTTTAAAAGACATATTTCACAGCATTATCCACAATTTATTTTTCACTTAACATTCCTAAACCCATAATTCCTGTGTCTACATATATGTATACAGGCTTCATTCAAATAAAAGAGCAAATATAGCAATGACTTAGAATGTACACCTTGAGAAGTCATTCATCTATCTCTACATGTACAGGAGGTTTTTTTCCTTCCTTTCTTTTTTTTTTTGATATGTTTAATATCAGATATATTGTGATCCATTATACTGAATTTTTCCAAGTTAAAGCATTTAACTGTTAATTGTTTATTTACAATGAAGTATTGATTACTTTAAAAAATAAGTAGTTCAAAAAAATCTCCTACACATCTCTACAAGGCAGGTTAACCACCACTTTTAAAGGCAAGGAGAAATGCATTTGTCTAGACTGCAAAAACCTAAGTTTAGATAAAGAATCCAGCAATAAAGTTAAAAAGCAGAAGGGATAAAAGGGACAGGGTATTATTAATGCTTATCACTCCTTAGGTCCATGCAGTTCAATGACAGTTTCAAAAGGATGTGCTGATAAAGGATTTGCCTGTAGTTTGACACAGTGTGCGGTGGTTCCAGTAAGCCTCTTGTGGAACGAAGAAAGCCAAGACACTTTTGAAGCTTGAATAGATGAGTGACAGCTCTGAACCCAAGTGGCAGCCTTTCCCTCAGGCTTTTGTGATATATACTTTTTTACCAGTGCTAGTGCTAATACCAAAGCTGTAACTAAAATTACTGCCTCATTCCTGGAAATTTTTATGAAAGCATGTAGCAAAACCTGAAATACTCAGGAAAATAGTATTGTTTACACTTTATTGCAGAAACAAAATTAATTGTGTCTTGCTAAACCATATCACTGAAAACACCATTGTGTTAGTGACAATGAAAAAAATTGAAAAAATCAAATAAATGGATTTATTTATTCCATAACATGTACATTTCTAAAAAGTTAAAGACAATAAACTCCAGCTAAATGTTTAGATCATTAATTTGAGTATATATGACCTACTGAACAAAAAAATGAAATAACTGTTTAAAGTTGAATCAATATTTTACACATTTGGTTTATCTGATAATCAATTCATTTATGTAGTTAGCAATAAATGTCTTTTACACAGTCCTTAACCTTCATACTGATAGAATAAAAGTTCTGAAATATATCAAATTAACAGTTTTAAAAAGGCATTTATGCTGGGTACAGAGGCACATACCTGTAATCCCACCAGCTTGAGATGCTGAGACAGAAGGATCACAAGTTCAAGGCCAGCATCAGCAACTTAGTGAGACACTTTCTTAAAATAAAAAATATAGTGTGCCTTTTTCTCCACATCCACACTAACCTCTATTATTGTTTGTGTTTTTGGTAACAACCATTCTAATTGGAGTAAGATGAAATCTTAGAGTTGTTTTAATTTGCATTTCTCTAATTACTAGAGATATTGAACACTTTTTCATGTATTTATTAATCACCTGTAAGTCTTATTCTGTTCAGTATCTGTCCAGTTCATTGGCCCATTTATTGATTGGGTTCTTTGTATTTTTGGTGTAAAGTTTCATAAATTTTGGGTGAGAGAAGAATGGAGGAACTTTAGATTACATAGAGGGAAATGAGAGGGAGGGGGTATGAAAAATGGTGAAAGGAGACAGACATCATTACCTTATGTACAGGTGTGATTACATGAATGATGTGAATATACATCGTGCACAACTATAGAAATGAAAAATTGTACCCCACTTGCGTAGAGTGAATCAAAATGCAGTCTGTAAAAATAAAATAAATAAAAATAAATAAAAAGTAAAAAGGACTGGGAATGTTACTCTGTGGTAAATTGCCCCTGGGATTAATCCCCAGTATAGAGATTGTTTATCCTATCTTGTAGCAGATCTCTCTCTCTCTCTCTCTCTCTCTCTCTCTCTCTCTCTCTCTCTATATATATATATATATATATATATATATATATATATAGTGGAGGCAGACTAATACCATTAGGATCTTTGCTGACTTTAGTGTGGATTATAAGTTTTCTAAGGTTACACTCTTATTTCTCCTAGTTTGAGGGTTAGTTTTCTAGGTCCCAAGTTGAGACCCTTGGGTGTTTATATGAATTCTCCTTGTCAGCAGATCCAACTCTTAAATTTTGTCTCCTTGTTACTCAGATTCCAACAAGTGGTGTTCTGAAATCCAGTGGCTTAGCCTCCCAACATCCTGTTCTGTATAGGAAAAGAATTTGGTAAAAAAAATTCTTCTACCTCAAGTGGTACTGCAGTGAAAAATTACCCAGGGTCAGGCTCTTTCCTAGCAGTGCCTAAGGAACCCCTGCTTGTTCCACACAAGCTGTGTTGGCAACCCAAATTTCAAGTATTGTTACCCTAGCTTTCTGATATTGCCAGAATTTATGCTGAGTTATCTGTCCTTAAGAACAATTTTCAGTTAGCTGAGGGAAATTAGTCTTTGAAAAATTCTCTAATGTTATGAGGATTATAGCCCTTGCAGAACTGTGGTTCATGAGATCCCCTTCACTTTGAGAACTTGAACTCCAACAATCTACTGTTTATTTATTTATTTATCATTCATTATTTAGTTTTAAAACTTTTTGTAGTTTCTAGTGGGAGTCAATTGTAATTCTTTCCCTCACAGCTAGATTTTGAAATCTCATAAATATTTTCAATGGCAATGTTCTATCTGTTCTTTCAGAGGAGGGGGAGTTTTAGATCTCATTTGTAACAGCATTGTGAAGCTAGGTAAAAATGGAATTTTCTTGTCTTAAATATTATCTAATTCTTGAAAAAGAAAAATTATAATAAATCTCCTTTCTATTGATGCTTTAACAAAGAAACTTGGACAATGTGATATAAATAAAAACATCAGTTACTCTTTCAGACACATGAAAGGAATCCAGTCTGAATCTCAGTAAGTATTTTAGTTAACACCATAGGTTTTTGTCTGTGGTAACTTCTCACATGAGTGTTAGTAATTACTTCCTCTGAAATTCCTGAGAATATATAGTTCTAATACTTCCAATAATTAAGTAAACCCTTGTGATTAGGAAGGTTAGGAATTGGTTTGCTTTTTCTACCAAACTGATCACTTTAGCCTAATTAACTCAGCAAGTTTAATCTTCTTAGATAAAGCCATAAAGGGAATCTATCCTATAATTTTTGCAAATGTTTTTTTCTTAATTTAACTGAAACTATCTACTGATTCTTTTTCAAAATATGCTATTTTAAAATTTCTTCGTAACCCATAATTATATAATTTGTGGTAATGATATGATTATTCATTGATAATGTTTTAATTTTATTGTTATGCATCAAAATCCACAGTATGCCCCTGAATTAACATTAATGTGCCATTTTTATAATCACTAGTATTTCACAGGGCTACAACACTTCCTGAAAGTGTGTAAATAAATGAAAATAATTAAGTTGTCTGAGGTTGATTCCACAATGATAAAGAAATAGAAAAAATAAGAATGCCAGTTTTCTAGTAAACAGAATAAAACTATTTTGTCTGTTTTAAAATTGCAAATAAAGACTTTTCCTAGCAATGAAATTATGGCATGTATTTCCACCAAGATTCCATATACATATTTTAATTGTTATCCTTAAAATTCTCTGATAATTAAAAGAAACTTTCTACTTATTTGTTTAGTATATTTGTATGTTGTTACAATTTGGATTTAAGGTTCCCCCTAAAAGTTCATGTGTGAGACAATACAGGAATTTTTGGAGGTGAAATGATTGGATTATGAGAGCTATGACCTAATCAATGGATTAATCCACTCCTATAGATTAAATGGATGGTAACTGTAGGCCGGTGGGGAGTTGCTGGAAATGGTGGATCACTAGGGGTCATACCTTTAGGGTTTATATTTTGACCCTGGTGAGTCAAGCTCACTCTCTGCTTCTGGATTGGGATGTACTCAGCTATTCTTCTGCCATGTCCTTATATCATGATATTCTATCTCAACAAGGGCCCAGAGCTATAGAGTCTGCCAACCATGAACTAAACCTCTGAAACCATGTGTCAAAATAAACTTGTCCTCCTTTAAATTGTTATTGTCAGGTTTTCTGGTCACAGCAACACAAAGCTGACTAAAACATGTATTTAATACATAGTACCTACAGTTATAGACAATGCCATAAAATAATTCAATTTTTAGTCTTCCTACAAGTTTAATTCTCATTTTTGTAGCATACAAGAGTAGTAACCTTAAAAGTGTTTACCAGTTTTACTCCTGCAAAGATGAATTTGTTCTTCTTTCACAGGTAGAGATAAAATGATTGGCAAGTCTACCCTCCCTTTTTGATCTCCCTCCTCCTGATAAAACAAATAAACAGAAATGACCATTCTCCTTGTCTGAGAGCCTCAGAGAGCCTCAGACTCAGTCTCTGAGATTTCTAATGCTTCAGTGTGGGTTAAGAACCACAGAATATTTATTTGAGCTTAAAGTGGCAGGGAAAGGAAAAGAGAGAGAGAATCGGAAATGTAAAGAAGACTTTGGGGAGGGAAGACCCCACAGTAACCTGACAGAACTCTTGATAAAAAAGAAGATGAGGTTATATATATCTCAGCAGATGCTGGGTCCTGATCTAAGTGCACATTCTAGTTAACGACTTCAATTTATTTTTCAAAGCTCCAAAAACCCATATGTAACCCCAGGGAACAGGACATGTTAGTTAGTTGACTAATGTGAACTCTCTGCCACATTGGTAGGCTAAGTACTCCATATATTAAAATAAGAAAATAAGAAATACATTCTTGCACACTTGTTTATTAATGTTAATGCCTATAGTTATTAATGTCACACATCACCTTCCAAATAGCAAAAGTACTCATATTTGCAGGGATTTATCATTGAGAGTTGTACTCTAGTTCTTTAAAAGAACATATATTATACATATAATGCAGTTTTCCTCAAACAACTCAAGTTAGGAAGAAATGAGAGAATCTGAAGCAAAGGGATAAAGAAAAGGACAGGTTGGAGGAGTTTTGCATATCTAGTTGATGGGATGGGATTTGAGATTCAAGAAGTATTTTTCTCTGTGATTTTCTTTGGGGATACTGTGACCTAGTCACTACTTGTTCAATGGACAGTGAGACTGAGGAAAACGTACATAAATTAAGGCAGAAACAACATGGAACTAGTAAAAGATATGGACCACAAATGTGGACTCATATTCTATACTAGTGACAGATTAAGTTCTTCTGAGTACTGTCATCCCTTTCTGCACCCCAAAAATCTCAAATCTGAACTTTGGAGTAGCATTATGTACTTTCAGATATTTAAATATATATCATTTATATTCCAAGTTTTATTCATATTTAAAAGGAACTCTTTTTGTAGTCTGCATGAATACCCTGAAGCTTTCACTGAATCTCTTGCTACTGAAGAAATTCTTAGAGAAGGAAAATAGCTATATTCCTCTAGTGCTTCAAGGGGAAGGGGGAATGGCAATGAACTTTAGTGCAGTGGTAATGGAGGTTACGCAAAGGGCACAATTACTAAATTTCATCAAAACACAGTAGACTGAGGTTGAAAGTCAAGTGACAAATTTTAAAAACCAGAAATAGAAGCAAATTATTTCTTGAAATGAAGAGTAATATTTTTTAAGGTTAAATCTGCCTTGTTGTATTCTTATGTATGAAAATCACTAGTTATAAAACAAAGATTTCCAATATAGAAACATATAATTGCTGATATTGGGAAATATACTACAGTGTTAAGAATCATAGTTTCTCATTCTGTAAAACTCAGGAAATATAAAATGCACATAACACTATCATTTGCATACCAAAATGTTTGTTTTTCCTACATGTTATAAGAATAGAAATGTTTAACAAGAGATGAAGCCTTGACATGCTTACAAATAAGAAAAGATAGTTTTTAAATACTGAATAATAACAGCTGAAACAGGACATCAGTGAAGCAGTACATAAATCTGACATCATATTGGCCAGGCATCAAGAAAATTCAGCCAAAAGTTTTTAGGATGATGGGAATGAGAACACTCAAGTTATGACTTATTTGGGTTAAGAACAGGAGATCCAAGATGCTGTTGACACACTCCATTGAAGAAAAGTCCATATTTATAACAATTTGACAACCATGATGTGGTATTATTCATATGAAAGCAACTGCAATAATAGTGACCAACAAATACCATGATTAAAGAAGCAGAAAATCTAAATCTAAATAAAATAAAGTACAAAAAGAAACCACTGTACATTTTACTTTGTGGTATTATTTTCATTTTAAAGAATATGAAGAAAGTGTATCTTTGGTTTTCTTAATTATTAGGCAAGGAAACAATAATACCATCACTTCAATATTTAGTAGAGCTTCCAATCAAAAGAGTTCATATTGTTACCTTTGTTCTTCACATCGAGCATCCAAGGGATTTATGCATACCTCCCAGTAACATCAGCATGTAACCGTTGACCAAAATTGCTGGAACCCCTTAGCAACCTTAAGAGATTATGTTAGGAGATTGTTATGACTATAAATACAAAGGCCCGGTGTGGTGGTGCAGACCTACAATCCTAACGGCTGGGGAGGATGAGGCAGAAAGATTGCAGGTTCAGAGTCAGCCTTAGCAACAGTGAGGCGCTAAGCAACTCAGTGAGATTCTGTCTCTAAATAAAATACAAAATATCTTAGTGTCTTAGTGTGTCTTAGTGGTTGAGTGCCCCTGAGTTCAACCCCCTGTGCCAAAATTAAAAAAAAAAAAAAAATTACCTTACAAATACCAACAATGTAGGTAGTGATTGGCTTAAATATTGACAATGTTGAAAATATAAAAAGAACACTAAGTGATAACCAGTCTGGAATTTAAAGTGAGTTTATAGCTAACAAAGTGGCGCAGCACACTATGATTAATTATTTTTAGTAATAGTAACTGGGAACAATATATAATATATTTAAGACCATTTTAAAAAATAGCACAAAAACTAAATTTAGTAAGATTTTTACAACACATAAAAAAATTGATGACAGCAATTTGGAATGATATAACATTCATGAAAAAATATTCAATTGAATTTTTCCTATGGATGTCCTTATGCACAAAAGTCATGCTGAAGTTTAATTGAAGTTGGGAAAAGCTAGCCTCTAACAAAGGCATTAGTTTTACTTATTATAATGGTAATAAATTAAAAATTTCATTTGTGGAATAAAACATGCCAGCATGCCGAGATAAAGGAAGAATTATTAAAATTATCTTTCCTTAGTTCTTGGTCTTGTAACCATTCAATCAGTGTAACTTTTAAAGTTATTAAACAGCTTCATTGTAAAATGGTAGCCAACTTTTTGAAAAATCCTTTTTATTTTCTGAAACGTAGTCTTATAAGAAAAAGGATAGATAGTGGCTATGTTTTTGAAGACAAAGCTTATCTCTTCTGCTTCCAAAATAGTTTGATGGAATTGGAATACAATAGGTTTTGTGAAATAACTTAACTATTTGAGATATTTAGTTCAAAGTACACACAAGGTATCTGCACTCCTTTCAATATTGGTTCAAAACTTTATGAAGATTTTGGACTTTCATACAGTAGTCACATAATTAAAATAAATTATGTTTTAGAGATAATGAAATCATTATAATTATTAATTTCACTAACATGCTTAGCATTCCTTGAGAAAATTAAAGTATTTTCTACTATACAGGACCAAACCCTAGTTTTTAAACTGCCTTATCACAAAAGATGTGAAATGACATATGTTTGTCCCTAAACTTTGATCAGAATAACTCTAAAGTCAGGTCACAGTTATATTTTTCTAAAATAAGTGAAATAAACTTATTAGAAGTTTTATTTTTCACTGCATAAATACTTTAAGGATGCACTTTTACCCTCCCCAAAGAAATCAATACTTAAGGAAAGTGCAGACTCAAATATGACTAAATTGAGTTAGCAGCTTTGGGAACAAGTCAAATGTCCCTGAACTAGTAAATGAATATATGCTGTACCATTCAATGAAATGTTCCTTTACAACCAAAAAAGACAAAGTCCTGATACATACCTCAATAATGATAAATCTTCAATGCATTTTTAAGTGGAAGAATACCTAAATATTAAATTATTATGTGGTTCCAATTATATATCATCCATGAAAGGAAAATCTGGGGAGAAAAACAAATTAGTGATAGCATAGACTTGGGGTGTGAGTGGGAAGACCTGAGAGAGGAAAGGTGGCAGAGGGATGTGGGGTGGACATGCTGTTCTATATAAAACTGCTGTGTCTACATGACTATGCATTTGTCAAAACTGACAGAACAATACATCACAGAAATGAATTGTTTTGTGTGTCATGTTGTTTAAAAAATCAAGTAGGTTATAGGGGAAAAGACAGAATGGAGACTGTGACAGATGGGTTTAACGGTTAAACTGAAGAGAAAGGAAAAAAGCAGCTGACCTTTGTAACTTTGCAAAATGATGTTTGGCAGGATACTGTAAAGCTAAAGATGAACAATTGCATGAAACACTATATTCTATTTGTAAGATATTTAGGCAGGAGTGTGGTGTGGGAATTTTGGAACTACTTTACTGATATTATAGATTGGAATAAATTTGGTAAATACTACATAGATAAGAATAGATAGGTTTCTAGAATGAATGCTGGGGTGGTGAAAGTCAGGTTGAGATTTCAGTGTAGACCCATGCACATATTTCAAAAATATATATAGAGAGAAATGCACGTTGTGCCTAAGTTATGTATTTTCTGGCTTTATATGAAGCTGTACTGTACTAGCAATGAACAAAACAAATCCTCAGACTCTGGTTTCTGTATCCTAGGCTGTAGTAATAAGGATTCAAAGCTAGATCAGGGAAAATATAACAAACCTGAAGCATTTTGTGGTGCCTGAAAATAAGAATTGGTGAAAAGAAACAACAGAAAGACAGAGGTCATGTTAAAAGGATACAGGTACTGGCTTCAAAGAGTTCTCAATACCCAAAGTTGGAACATCTTGAACAACAAAATAAATAACAGCATAAACCATAAAATAAAATAAATTTCCATCAATCCATATAATTTAAATAAATACTGAAAGGATAGATGAGGATAAGTAAAAGATTTTCTTTACAGAGGCACTCCAATGATCAAGGAAAAAAGAATATAGAGAATTATCACTGGGACACCATCATGGATGCTAATTAGTGGGTGAAAATTTCAACAGAGACACTATGGCTATATAGTCTCAAAATAACTCTCAAAACAATTAGAAAGAGAAAAATTTTAAGTTCATAATTGGAGAAACCTGGAATATGCCACATGAGCCATGTAGTCATGATTCAGAGTTTAAATAATAATGGGACATCACTGCACCCCTCACATGAAACACTGAGAAGGGCAATGTTCCACCTCACTGGAATCCTACCTGAAAATGCATAAACTCAAGCTTACCATAAGAAAGTAAACACCAAGCACAAATTGAGTCATTCTCCAAAATCTCCCCAGCTATCTTCAAAAGAGCCAAGGTAATAAAAGACAAGTAAGGACAGTTATTGAGTGCATCAGCTAAGAGGATATGACAATAAAATGTAATGTGAAATCCCAGAATGGATCACAGAATAGAAAGGGAGAGTAACACATTGCTGGTGGGGTTGCAAATTGGTACAACCACTCTGGAAAGCAGTATGGAGATTCCTTAGAAAACTTGGAATGAAACCACCATTTGACCCAGCTATCCCACTCCTTGGCCTATACCCAAAGGTCTTAAAATCAACATACTACAGTGACACAGCTACATTAATGTTTATAGCAGCTCAATTCACAATACCTAGATGGCGGAACCAACCTATATGCCCTTCAATAGATGAATGGATAAAGGAACTGAGATATATATACACAATGGAATATCATTCAGTCATAAAAAATAATAACACTATGGCATTTGCAGATAAATGGATGGAGTTGGAGAATATCCTGCTAAGTGAAATAAACCAATCCCCAAAACCAAAAGGCTGAATGATCTCTCTGATAAGCGGATGATGATACATAATGGGGCATTGGAGGGTGGCAAGAATGGAGGAAGGATGGATTGTATAGAGGAAAATGAGGGATGGGGAGGAGGTGGGAAGAAAGAAAAATAATAGAATGAGACAAATATCATTATCCTATGTACATGTCTGATTACACAAATGGTGTGACTCTACTTTGTGTATAACCAGAGAAACGATAGTTCTACCCCATTTGTGTACAATAAATCAAAATTAAAAAAAGAAACGGAGAGCAAGAGAAAAATTGGTAAGGTCCAAATGACTTTTATACTTTAACTAAATTGTACTAAAGTAAATTCCTTAATTGTGATAAGCATTCTATCATCAGTCAGAATGCTATGGGGAAGCTGGATGAAGGGAGTACAAGGAATCTCTACATTATTTTTGTAGCTCTTTTGTAAGTCTAAAATTAAATCACAGGAAAATATTTTAAAATGCTGTTCATGAACATGATATGCTTGTGTCTGACATATTAATTAGAATTTAAATAAAAGTATTGGATTCTACTTTTCACTGATGCTCTTTCTGAACATTTTTAAAATATCCAGAATAAATTGGAATAGGAAATGTTTCCTTTTCCACTGCAGTCACAGTCTTTATCAGGATAATATATTACTGTTTCCATTTTTCTCCCTCATTGATAATGTTGCCATGAAGAGAGAATGTCTGAAGTCCAATGTGTCAATTTCCCCCAATGCTTCAGATTTGGAATACTAAAGATAGAGGATTGTGTTCCTTTGACTTTCTCATTAATCAGATGCAGTTGGATGACATTTACATTCTAGTTGATTGTATCTTATAAAACCTGACACTTTTAAAGAGCTGGATGATAAAAAAAATATATACTTGAATATTAATTTGGACTTTTGCCAAATTACATTGTATGACTGTGATTTTTCTATAATATTTTGGACCTGGGGCAATAGCAACATGGATTTAATATTTAAAATGTTTAATGGATGTCCTTACTGATTACTGTCTTGTTATTAGTATCTGAGAAATGTGTGATACATTTATCTTACATAAATTTCAGGCAATTCACTTAATGCAAGTTATTAAAGTCTTAGTTTAGCCTGGACACCATCTGTAGTGTGTGCCAGAATGATTAGTGTCAGAGTAGTTTCTAAGTGATACGAGTTTTATTTAACCAGCTCTTTGAATATTTATTAGAAAAGGACACTTGTAAATATTGACAATTTTAAAACAAACTCAGTTAAAATGAATCATATTTAGGGAAAATTGTTTGAAGTACATAGGATTTATTTTAGATTACAAATATTCCACACTGGAATCCTGAATAAATCAATGTGAGATGTGAGCTGCATATCATTTTCACAAGTCCATTTAAATACTTATACTTTTAGTATCAAGCCTATAGTATCCTTGATTCAGTTGCAGAATTCTATCTTTGCCTGATGATTGTATCTGTGGCTCTTTCCCTCCTCTTTTTCCACCTCCTTTTCCTCCTCCCTCTCTCCCTCTCCCTCTCTCCCTTCTTTAAAACAATTGCCAAAACAATTGCCAGTGTTTTTAGTTGCACTCTAAGTCTCTGTGAAGGCTAAATTGAATACTTCGTAGTTAATTTTCCCCCTTTTTCCCAGTAAAAAGACTCTAGTAAATTCTTAAAGGAAACATCATTTCCCTGATTTGTCATATTTTAATATCAATGTGTTAGGAGCAGTTGTGGCTCGTGGATAGCTCCCAGAAAAACGCTCCACAGACACGAGATCTCACACAAGGGACTTTATTTTATGCGGACGATTCATGTCTGCTGGGGAAAAAGAAAGAAGAAGAGAAAAATGGCACGTGGCCTCTCCCAGATATTGGAATCTCGAGGGCTCAGAGGCATGTTAGGACGAAACTAAACGTGGGAGGCAGGAAGATTATGGCAGCATAAACCCAAAATTCCTATAACATAAGAGGCGGGAAGAACGCAGACTGACAGGTGATGGGGAGGCTGGAAATTCCTGTAACGGGAGAGGCGGGTGAATCACAGATTGACAGGTGGTTGGGAGGCCGGATTCCTTACACAATGAATAATCATTCAGATAACATACTAACAATAACAATATACATAAAGGGAATATGCCAAATAGCTCAAATTTGTAGTTCTTTTTTTTTTTTATTTATTTATTTTTATTGTAAACAAATGGGATACATGTTGTTTCTCTGTCTGTACATGGCATAAAGGCATACCATTTGTGTAATCATAAATTTACATACGGTAATGTTGTTTGATTCATTCTGCCATTTTTTCCCTTCCCCCCCTCCCCTCCCACCCTTCCCCTCCATCTATACAGTCCTTCCTTCCTCCATTCCTGCCCCTCTCCCTAAACCCAACTCCAACCCCAACACTAACCCTTCCCACCCCCCATTATGTGTCATCATCCACTTATTAGCGATATCATTCTTCCTTTGGTTTTTTGAGATTGGCTTATCTCACTTAGCATGATATTCTCCAGTTTCATCCATTTGCCTGCAAATGCCATAATTTTATGGTTCTTTATGGCTGAGTAATATTCCATTGTATATATATATACCACATTTTCTTTATCCATTCATCAATTGAAGGACATCTAGGTTGGTTCCACAATCTGGCTATTGTGAACTGAGCAGCTATGAACATTGATGTGGCTGTATCTCTGTAATATGCTGATTTTAAGTCCTTTGGGTATAGGCCAAGGAGTGGGATAGCTGGGTCAAATGGTGTTTCCATTCCAAGTTTTCTAAGGAATCTCCACACTGCTTTCCAGAGTGGCTGCACTAATTTGCAGCCCCACCAGCAATGTAAGAGTGTACCTTTCTCCCCACATCCTCGCCAACACCTGTTGTTGCTTGTATTCTTGATAATTGCCATTCTAATTGGGGTGAGATGGAATCTTAGGGTGGTTTTGATTTGCATTTCTCTTATTACTAGAGATGTTGAACATTTTTC
Source organism: Sciurus carolinensis (assembly GCF_902686445.1). Lineage (NCBI taxonomy): Eukaryota > Metazoa > Chordata > Mammalia > Rodentia > Sciuridae > Sciurus > Sciurus carolinensis. The sequence continues at coordinate 55,594,376 of NC_062220.1, forward strand.
CATATGTTTGTTGATTGCTTGTATATCTTCTTCTGTGAAGTGTCTATTCATTTCCTTAGCCCATTTGTCAGTTGGATTATTTACATTCTTGGTGTAGAGTTTTTTGAGTTCTTTATAGATTCTGGAGATTAGCGCTCTTTCTGAAGTATGATTGGCAAAGATTTTCTCCCACTCTGTAGGCTCTTTCTTTGCATTGCTGATAGTTTCCTTTGCTGAGAGAAAGCTTTTTAGTTTGAATCTATCCCAGTTATTAATTCTTGCTTTTATTTCTTGTGCTATGGGAGTCCTGTTGAGGAAGTCTGGTCCTAAGCCGACATGTTGAAGCTCTGGACCTACTTTTTCTTCTATAAGATGCAAGGTCTCTGGTCCGATTCCGAGATCCTTAATCCATTTTGAGTTTAGTTTCGTGCATGGTGAGAGATATGGGTTTAATTTCATTCTGTTGCATATGGATTTCCAATTCTCCCAGCACCATTTGTTGAAGAGGCTATCTTTTCTCCATTGCATATTTTTGGCCCCTTTGTCTAGTATGAGAAAATTGTATTTATTTGGGTTTGTGTCCGTGTCCTCTATTCTGTACCATTGATCCACCTTTCTATTTTGGTACCAATACCATGCCGTTTTTGTTACTATTGCTTTGTAGTAGAGTTGAAGATCTGGTATTGCGATACCCCCTGCTTCACTCTTTCTGCCAAGGATTGCTTTAGCTATTCTGGGTTTTTTATTCTTCCAGATGAATTTCATAATTGCTTGCTCTATTTCTGTAAGGTACATCATTGGGATTTTAATTGGAATTGCATTGAATCTGTATAGCACTTTTGGTAGTATAGCCATTTTGACAATATTAATTCTTCCTATCCAAGAACATGGGAGATCTTTCCATCTTCTAAGGTTTTCTTGAATTTCTTTCTTTCGTGTTCTGTAGTTCTCATTGTAGAGGTCTTTCACCTCTTTTGTGAGATTGATTCCCAAATACTTTATTTTTTTCGAAGCTATTGTGAATGGGGTAGTTTTCCTAATTTCTCTTTCTGAAGATTCATCGCTTATATATAAAAATGCCTTAGATTTATGTGCATTGATCTTATATCCTGCTACTTTACTGAATTCACTTATGAGATCTAAAAGTTTTCTGGTGGAATTTCCTGGTTCCTCTAAGTATACCATCATATCATCAGCAAATAGGGATAGTTTGAGTTCTTCTTTTCCTATTCGTATCCCTTTAATTTCTTTGGTCTGTCTAATTGCTCTGGCTAGAGTTTCAAGGACGATATTGAATAGAAGTGGTGAAAGAGGGCATCCCTGCCTTCTTCCAGTTTTTAGAGGGAATGCTTTCAGTTTTTCACCATTTAGAATGATATTAGCCATGGGTTTAGCATAGATGGCCTTTACAATGTTAAGGAATGTTCCCACTATCCCTATTTTTTCTAGTGTTTTGAGCATGAAGGGGTGCTGTATTTTATCAAATGCTTTTTCTGCATCTATCGAAATAATCATGTGATTCTTGACTTTAAGTCTATTGATATGGTGAATGACATTTATTGATTTCCTGATGTTGAACCAACCTTGCATCCCTGGGATGAAACCCACTTGATCATGGTGCACTATCTTTTTAATATGTTTTTGTATGCGATTTGCTAAAATTTTGTTGAGAATTTTTGCGTTGATGTTCATTAAGGATATTGGTCTGAAATTTTCTTTCCTCGATGTGTCTCTGTCTGGTTTAGGAATCAGGGTAATATTGGCTTCATAGAATGAGTTTGGGAGAGTTCCCTCCTCTTCTATTTTCTGGAATACTTTGAGAAGTATTGGAATGAGTTCTTCTTTAAAAGTTTTGTAGAACTCGGCTGAGAACCCATCTGGACCTGGACTTTTCTTTGTTGGAAGGCTTTTGTTGACTTCTTCTATTTCATTACTTGAAATTGGTCTATTTAAATTGTGTATGTCCTCCTCGTTCAGTTTAGGCAATTCATATGTCTCTAGAAACCTGTTGATGTCTTTGAAATTTTCTATTTTGTTGGAGTATAGATTTTCAAAATAGCTTCTAATTATGTTTTGTATTTCAGTCGTGTCTGTTGTGATATTTCCTTGTTCATTCCGAATTTTAGTGATTTGGGTTTTCTCTCGTCTTCTCTTTGTTAGTGTGGCTAAAGGTTTATCAATTTTGTTTATTTTTTCGAAGAACCAACTATTTATTTTGTCAATTTTTTGTATTGTTTCTTTCGTTTCAATTTCGTTGATTTCAGCTCTCAGTTTAACTATTTCCTGTCTTCTACTACTTTTGGTGTTGGTCTGTTCTTCTTTTTCTAGGGCTTTGAGCTGTAGTGTTAGGTCATTTATTTTTTGAGTTTTACTTCTTTTATTAAATGCACTCCATGAAATAAATCTTCCTCTAAGTACCGCTTTCATAGTGTCCCAGAGATTTTGATATGATGTTTCTTTGTTCTCGTTTACCTCTAAGAATTTTTTAATTTCCTTCCTAATATCTTCTGTTATCCATTCATCATATAGTAGCATATTGTTTAATCTCCAGGTGTTGGAGTAGTTTCTCTTTTTTACTCTTTCATTAATTTGTAACTTCAATCCATTATGATCTGATAGAATACAAGGTAGTGTCTCTATCTTCTTGTATTTGCTGACATTAGCTTTGTGGCATAATATATGGTCTATTTTAGAGAAGGATCCATGTGCTGCTGAGAAGAAAGTGTATTCACTCTTCGTTGGATGGTATATTCTATAAATGTCTGTTAAGTCTAAATTATTGATTGTGTTATTGAGATCTATGGTTTCTTTGTTCAATTTTTGTTTGGAAGATCTGTCCAGTGGTGAAAGAGGCGTGTTAAAATCACCTAGTATTATTGTGTTATGGTCTATTTGGTTTCTAAAATTGAGAAGGATTTGTTTGAGATTTCATTCCCATTCTCTCATTTCATCTTTCTGATAGTCAAAGTATGCAGTGGAAACATCTTAAGATATCTTTAGTAGACTCCTAAGTGAGACACAGGGGTTACCTGGTTTATATCAAATCTTTTGTCTAGTGAGTAACAGAATCTGATCTGGAATGGGGGTCTTGTTGATGTTTTTTTCCCTTTTGCTACCTGTACTCAATAATAATTCTTTTACTGACAATCCTCTACCCTCATATTTTTTTCCTATGGATAATCCTCCCACTGTTTTTCTGAACTGCTCCTATTGCTACGTCAACATTTCAGTTCTCATTTGAAATTCCCCATTTTCATGGGGCACCATCTTAATCACCACTCTTAATTTTCCCACAGGTGACTATCAATCAAAACCTAGCAATTAAGAATCCTTCCTCATGACTTCTCACAATGTACTAAAAAATGAATGGATACGTTGGGATGTAAGAAAGAATTTTCTCCAGTCATTTTTCCCATTACAAAGTCAGTCTACAATGTCAGAAAGGAATGTTGATATTCAAGGAAAATGGTGTAAAAGACAGAGCATGTTAGATCTGATTAATCTCCTGATTTCAATTACTCCTGAGTCCCAACTATATTCCTGAACTTCTTACTGTTAGATAATTCAATCTTATGGGAAACACTCAAGATTCCTCAATAATCTTTCAGTAAATTTAACTTTTGGCTGCAACCTTTTCCATTTAAATTATTAACTCTTTAAACAAAAAATACACTGACTAATTTGCTATGTAGAATGAATTATTAGTTTCTGGAATACCATTTAATTTTTTCTATTGTCTCTGTGGCAATATTTCTTAAAAAAATATTTTTGGTGAGCACTCTTAGGCTAACATTGTGTATCCTTTGCATATTATATTCTAATTACATTTAATTTATTCTTTATACACTTCCAACCTGATATTTCACACTTCACAGTATCATGCTCTTCACTTACCTGCCCCATCTGTTACAGGACTATTGTTATAACTTTGATTTTGCATGTATTATCAGTCCCACTCTTTGATGTTGCCATGGTTGGCAGCTGTTTCCTTATGCAATGGGAAGTTGGGCTAATTGGGAATTTCAATATCCTGATTTTCATTTGCTAGATGGACAAAATAATTGAATTGCTTGGAATGATGTATCCATGATTGATTTTGGGGTTTTGGTATTTTGATTCGCAGCCCTTTAGGTTTCCAGAACCTTTACAACTGAGCTAAAGCAAATGCTGTTGGAATAACAAAACCAGAGGATTGCATCTACTTGTCAACTAATCAGCATAATTATAGAGTCTGATTCTTCTCTTTGTCCAAATCCTGGTCCTGGGTGATTTCTCAACATTGACAGAAAAAGGAGTAGAATGGTTCTATAGCCAATATGAGAGTAGCAGAGAATGCACTGTTTGCAGTTAATAATGGATTGCATTTCAGCTACCCTAAAATCTTTGTAACTTTCCAATATATATCTTATTTCAGTGAAAAGATTTATGGTTGTTACTTTGGCTCTTGATACAGCAAAATGGGGAAATATATTGACCTACAGAATCCAGAAGGAAGTTTCCTTGGCAGCCAGAAGAGCATTAAAAGACCCAATTTTGATAAAGATATTTTAAATGTCCTCTGTTAAGGTCAATGTTCCTCACTAAACCATAAGAACTCTGTAATAAAACATCTTGTTTCTCCACAAGTTCATTATCATAACTTTTATCATTTTGCATGATGTCAATTTCGTTCCCTGTCTCACCTAAATTATCACAAAACACTTAAGGTTGATAGCAATGCCGTTTTCATTATAAGCTCAGAATTTACTATGCTGTTTAGTAAGCAGTGAACAGTAAGGATTTGCTGAATGTTTAGCAAAAGTCAACTCACTAGAACACTAGAACCAGAATTAGATTTTATCTTGTGACTCTAGATTCACAGCTCTTTCCAACAACAACCTTACATTTGGATCTGTTAAGAATAAGAGAAAAGGAAATACAGATTTAGTTCATTAAGAATTTTTTGGCTGTAATTATGTGTTAAGTTTTGATTACTTTTATCTTGCTGTGCACATGAGATGTTCTGAATCAGATTTCTAATTAAATACTTCACAGTAAATAGGTATCTTGATTTCCATTTCCTTTAACTTTACCAGGATAGCAATACAATGAAAGCCAAGTTAATTGTCTTGTCCAAGTAGATGGACACCTTGCGGGTGAGCATTAATGAAAAAAAAAAAACAGATCTTTTTTTCTTGTTTATGAACAGAAAGGAGAAGATCTTCACCTTCCCTTCCCTGAAAGATGCTCTTCCTTGATCTGTCCTTTGATATGCAAATGAAATCTCTTCAGGAGCCCCAAAGAGTCTGTGTTTTTAGAACACTGAGGTGCCTCAACCTCATTGAAAGGTAAACACCCAGGCCATAAGCCCTTCTAGCCCTCTGGACACCTTGTAGACTTAACCAATGAACCTGTTCCCAGGCTATAACCATTTGCCTTCTTGGGAAGAGACAAATTCTATTATACTTGCTTATCAGAGCCATTAGCTAGACAAAAGTTTCTAGATCTAATTCTTCTGATAAGTCAAGAGCCTTAGGAAATCTAGATTTGTTTGTTTGTTTGTTTGTTTAATAAAAACACAGATAAATATAGGAGAACTTTATTTTCCCTGCAAAGTAAAAGTAGGCTTCCTTGAAGGAGAACGAATACAGGGAAGAAAAGAAAGAAAAGAAGGAAAAATAAAACAGGAATAAGATCAGAGAAAGAAAAAGAAAAGGAGGGAGAGGAGAAAGAGGAAAATAAATACTATATTGTGCTTGACGAGCTCGATATTGTTTTAATTAGTCATAAAAGCAAGGATTATTAAAAACAATTCTGAGTACAGTTGATATGGAAGCCCAAAGTCTTCTCATGTCCATGATTCAATGACTGAGAATTCTATCAAGAGAGATGCTGCTTGGTGATACTTAAAACTTCCGTGGATAAATATGGTATAATCAGAAGGAAAAATAATCTGGAAAAAAAGTACATTTGTTTCTCTAAGTCTAGAAATCATATTTCAATTTTTTATAATTGTTTAGAAGGTAAATTAGTTATTGGTCATTAATTTTAAAAATATGTGGTTATTATTAATAACATCCATATGAACACCTAGAATAAAATTATATTTTACAATTCATTTGGGGGTAAATTCACACCTTCTTTATAAGATCTGTCCATATTTTATTAGATAATCAAATAATTTTATGGAGAAGGTGAAACCTGGGCAGATCATTCAGATTTATAATTCAGATTACTTTAAGACAATCTTCTACTTCAATTTTTATTTGACAGAGAAATTGACAAGAAAACACATTTTCAATTGAAGCATGTTCTCAAAATTTGCATTTTATGATCCATTCATATTTTCCACTGTTAAAACTGTAAAATGGGCAAATTAAATTTATCAACTTTTATAGTATTTAAATGAACCTTAAGATCTGTGAATGCCTTCTATATTCATTATTAAATTTTTCCCCTGAATTAATAATACATTTTCTGGAAGTAAGTACAGCTCGCAGACAAATTGTTAAGCTATAAATTATTCATTTACATTTTACTAGGAAAAGGATGTGTACTTAAAACTGAATGTAAGCAGATGATTGGTGGTAGCCTTGAAATTATTTTTATGAAAGCATTTCTCTTATTTATTAATTAAAATTAATTCTCACATAATTTTTTTCATGCATTTGAATATAAGCAGATAAAGAAAACAATTACTATTTGGTCAATTATCAGGGAATTAAAAATGCTCCTGGCCTAAAAAACAATCATAACAAATAAAAAATCCAAAATAATAATTGATTAAGTTGTACCAGCAACTAAGGAATTGTTCAACAAAACCATGTTGAAATATAATTTTTTATTCCAAATGAGAAGAATTTATTTTTGATCACTAATGTTTGTAAGGTAGACACAACTGGGTCTCAGGACTGTGTTATCTGCACAGGATAAGGCTTCCTGATAGGAGCTGTGTAGGATTATATTTTACAATTCATTCGGGGGTAAATTCACACCTTCTTTATAAGATCTGTCCATATTTTATTAGATAATTAAATAATTTTATGGAGAAGGTAAAACCTTGGCAGATTATTCAGATTTATAATTCAGATTACTTTAAGAAAATCTTCTACTTCAATTTTTATTGTAGTAGCAGAACTGGGCTACTACAGGGAAGAGCAGTCTCTAGACACTTGAATTTTGGTCCTACCAGTTTTGAGAAATCATATTAGCACCTCGTTAATACCCTGAAAACTAGGGCAACAGAAAATCTTTTCTATAGAGGTAAGGATTTCCTAGCATGTAACTTACACCAGATCTATCCTACCAAAGCTTAAAATAAGGCTTCACCAAGATATTTACAGGGGAACAAAATTATCCTGAGTACCTTGCAGGATGTCTTGGGTTTTGTATAGATTCATGCTAAGAAACTCTAAGCTATGCTTACACAAATTCAAAACCATCAGCCTGTAAATGAAATGTCACTTAAATAGGAAAAAAAAAAGATGCCCGAAGAAAGATTATAGAATCCAGGGTGTCTACACTGTTCAGCATTCAAGAAAAATAAATGTATAGAAAAGAAAATCTAATTACAGTCAATTAAATGTAGGCAGTCAGTAGAAAATGAAGTTTCTAGAGATGCCCCCTAAATAGAACTTTACAAACATGGGAAAACCTTATGTTCTCACTTCTTCCCTCATTTGAAAGTTTGTCATAATTGTCCCTTGCGCATTCCCTTACCTCTTCTGCCCCATCATCCCTGCTTGACCAAGAAAATTCTAAGTCAACTTTGTTTTATTTTGATCGAATGCAAATTGTCACTTACTCCACATGTGCTTCCATGAAACTGAACGTGGCTAGAGAAGAACAGAGAACTGCATCTGCCTCATCCACAAGACTGTTATCACTGCCTGTCTCTTACTAATTTCTCTACTCAGTCATTTCTTCTTTTCTAGACAAATTCAGACTTACTCGCTCCTCAGACTTTCAACACCTATTCTCATTCTACATTAATAATTATGCTTCATTTTTCAGCAAGAAAGAGAAAAAAAGCAGAAGAGAATGTCCTCACTCTTTCTCATCACATCTCCTGAATTAAATCCACTTTTTAACTCTTATTCTGTTGCCTTTATTAACTAAGAATGTTTGGTTCCTTCTCTTGACCATGTCAAACCCCTTCGATTATGACCCAGATCCTATTTTTTCTACCTACCTATTTAAGGACATTATTCCAGAACTCTCTTTCCTAGCTCCTGCATAATCTATCTTTCTGTCTATGAGGTCATATCCATCAGTTTTCATCTTTTATCTTTCATCTTGAAAAAGCTGTCCCACCAGTCTGCTTCCTCTTCTGCATCGACTCCCTTTCTCTGTTTCCCTTTACAACAAAACATTCAAATTAATTTCCTATGATCCTTGTGTTGAAATGATTTCCTTCCTTTCTCTTATAAGAAGCCATTTTGATCAGGCATTCACTAGTACTGAAACAGAATCTGCTGATGTTGCACTCAACAAAGACTTCAGAATGCTAAATCTAAAGTTGGATTTTCATTCTTTGTTTTATTTGAACATCACCAGCATTTAAAACAGTATTTTATTCTATTGTCATTGAAACACTCCCTGCAATTGATTTCTGTTATGATATGCTCTTCTCCTTCTTGCTATTCTCTGTTTAATGGTGGAGTTTCCTAATGTTCAACACTTGAATTTTCTCTATCTATGCATTCTCCTGTATACTGATTATACCATCTAGATCCTGCCTTTAAATGCAGTTCACATGCTAACATCCAGACTTATGTTGAAAACCCCCCATGAAAACTCCACTTGGAAGTTTAACAACACATATTCTTGGCTGGACACCTCAACTTCTCATATTCTCCCTGTGATCTTCTTCACTGCTACAAAGTCTGCTCCACAGCTAGTTACTAAGGTCAATAAAGTCATCCTTGTCAACTCATTTTCTCATATTCCCTCATTCAATCCACCAGCAAGTAAAATGGTTTGGCTTTCAAAACATTCAGAATTTAAGATTTTTAAAAAATCACCTCTCCTGTAACAACACAGTGTTAAGTTTCTTCAATACTTCACCTGATTATTTTGAGACTTCTTTGGTAATTATCCCTGCTTCTGACCTTGATCCTATGACCCCATATTACCAACAGAGAAGCAGTTGGGATGAACCTATGAAATACAAATCAGACCATCTCCAAACTTTGTTCAAGACATTCCATTTCTTCTCCATCTCTTTCATGGTGACACTGACTATCCTTATAACGAGCATGCTAACACCAGAGTTACCTCTAACCTAATCTCCTATGCTCACCCATATGCAGTCTGTTCCTGCAATTCTGCCTTCCTTGCTTTTCTCTGTCTACTCCAGGCACAGTTCTACCTTGAACTTCTGCCCTTGCTGTTCCTTCAAATTAGGGCATTCACTTTCTGCTAGTCTTTGTGTTATACTTCCTCCTTAGTGAGTAGCTTTATAAATGCTGTTTAAAATTACAATGCCCTTAGACTAGCCCTTCTTATTCTTTGCTTTATAACTTTACATAGCAATTATTACCTTCTCATATACTTTATTATTTAGCACTTATTTTGTCAGTTTCTAAAGAAAATGTATGCTTTATAAGTAGAATTTTTTATTTGTTCTTTGCCATATGTCCACAAATAGTTCTGTTCCTGGCCTATTTGACGGCACTTAATATTATCTTTTTGAAAAATAAATGTTCTGATATTAGAGAAACTGTTCTTACATCTTTCCTTCATCTTCTTTTTTTTATTTATGTTTTTAGTAGACTACTCAGAATGAATTTTGAGTGGTTCAAATTGCCTTAGAGTTTATAGATGATCTAAAATTGGTTACCATTTCAACTCTTTTTTCAATCACATTTCATTTTTAGTTCATTCTTAGAGTTAAAAACTTAGATTACAGAAGTTTAGAAAAAAATGTGAACATTGCTCCTTCAACCCTATACTTCCTATTTTTCTGCAGTTTGAACTCCATTGACATTTAGGTCTTTTTCCCCTCTAGAGTTGAACAAATTTAGCTGAGAGTCTAATAACTATAGCAGTGGTCCTTAATGGGAATAAAGGCAGTTTTGCCCCACTGGAGATACTAGAGGTATTTTTGATTGTCATATGTGCTGTGAGTGCTATCATTTAATGGATTGAGGTCAGGGATACTGCTAAACATCCTTTAATGCATGAGCTGGCCTTTTTCAACAAAGAATTTATGGTCCAAAATGTCAGTAGTGCCAAGGTTGTAAAGCCCTGTAAAATAAGCACCTAAAAATGGACTAGTTCAAAAATAATGTTTGCAATTATCTATTTTTAAAATATAAGCCATTTAACAATTAAAGAAGAATTCACTGGGCTGCAAATTATCTACTTGCAAAAATGCTGTAGTGTCCTAATTCAAAGAGCTTAGAAAGAATAGCACAGATTATAATAACGAAGTTCAGTAAAATCATGTTCTTCTTGGAAGGAATTCCATTTTGAACAAAGTCACTTTTATGATTTGTCAGGTAAGAATTCTTTTAAAGCAGTGAATCACAACTGCTGAGATATAATTACTTTATGACAAAATATCTTCCGTCAAACATTGTGTTCTTTTTAACGTTTTAGACTTAGGTTTTCAAATTCCAAAAATATCATTAACTTGGACTAGGTCAGATTCTGAATATCCTGATAATTGATTATAATTTTCTCAGCTACAATACTCTTACTATAGATTTTTGAAGAGACTTTTTTAGTACCTATAACTTGGATATGATATTGAATTCATCCCTTTGTGAAACAGATTTTTAGAAAAATGTTTATTCCCCTTCCAATTTATTTCATATCATTTTCCCTCAAAGTGATTTAATCATATTTCTTTTGAAGTTTTCATGGAACTCAAATAAACAGAACAGAATGAATCACAATTACTGCCAACATTTTAGTCCTCTCCTCCAAGGACTAAAATATTGGCCATCATGGGTATATTCTTTGTTCTCCTTTCATGTTCTATCCCCCATCTCTCCACACATAAGCATGATCCAAAACTGATTATATTCTTTATTCACTTGCTTTAATTTTTGTAGTCGAACCTGATTATTGACTGAAGAATATCTAGCTTAGCATTTTTTTTTTGGATATTATATAAGAAGGTAGCATGCCACATATAATCTTCTGACCCTTATTTCTTTTTACCTATTTAACATTATCATTCCAATATTCATATTTTGGTATTTTTCACAATTCAAATAATGATAACATATGACATAGGATTTATTGTGTGTTAGACAGCCCCTTCATATTCCTTCTACAAATTATCTATTTCAAGTATTATGAGATATAGTGAATGGTGTTTTATCCCCAGATTGCATATAAGAAAACTGAGATATTGTCTTAATTTTCATATTATTAGACAGATTGTTAATAGCTAAACTGAATTTCAGACCTCTTTTGTTTTGAACTTAGAACTCTTTTGCTTTAGTCAGCTTTTTTACTTTGTGACTAAAAGACCTGACCAGAACAATTGCAGAGGAGGAAAAATTTATTTGGGTGCTAACAGTTTCAGAGATCTCAATCCATAGACAGCAGATTCCCTTCCTCAGGACTCATGGTGAGGTTGAACATCATGGCAGAAGAATGTGGCAGAGGGAATCAGCTCACATGATGATCAGTGAGCAGAGAGAGATCTCCACGGGCCAGATACAAATATATACCACAAAGCCACACCCTAAATACCCTACCACCTCTAGCCATACCCCAACTGCCTTTAGTTGCCACTCAATCAATCCCATCAGGTGATTTACTCACTGATTGGGTTAAGGTTCTTATAACCTTCTTCTCTGAACCTTCTTGCATTGTCTCACATATGAGCTTTTGGGGGACACCTCACATTCAAGTCATAATATCTTTGGACACAGAATACACCCTGTATAAATATAAGTATCTAATATTTATCTCAGCGCTGAAGCACAAAAACCAGAAAATAAATTTAATAAGTTGACAGAAGAGTCTTCATAAAACCCTAAATCTCTTTCTTTCTCTTTTTACAATAAAATGATACTATTAGGTACTAGTAAGCATACAGTTGGGAATGTGAATGTTTCCCCATGAGAAGTCATTAGTCCCACTAATAAATATAGCATGAGATTAAGATCACTGTATTTCTGAGAGTACTGATTTATCTGTTTCTTGTTTTAGATTTAGAACACCAGTCACTAATTACAAATGGTTACTTTTTGCCATGATATTGACCTAAGTTATCCTCCTTGTTGTTCAAGGGAGTCAGTATCTAACATCTATTATTCCCTCTTTGAGATAAGAACTCATTAAAAGTCAAAAATAATTAATAGTAAAATATCAACTCCATGTCTTAGAGCAGTTACAGATACAATTTTTTATGCAAAGTGAGCTTGCTAATTGTCTTCTCATAAAATTTAGACCTTCTCTATAAGTTAGACCTTATGTTCTGTGACTAGTGTCAGTATTCATAACTTGTGGTAGTGTATAAAGTTCCTGTATATACTGAACATTAGCAAATGTACCTTGCAAACTGCCCCTGTACACGTACTGATTTTAAGTGATCAGTAGAAATTGTGATGCCTATGGATGATGCAACAATGTTTAAAATTTTACTAAATAAATATAATAAAAGTAGTAACTATAAGTTTTCACTTGTAAATTTTGAGTCCTTTTAATAAGCATATATTGTGTACCACAACATGCTATTCTATCCTGTGAGAATCCTAAAATGATTAGGAGTTTATTTCTCATACTAGAAAAGTTTAATTGTGAGAAGTGACCAGAGGGACAAATGGTTTAAAAATGATATATGTGTACAAAAAAAAAATGTGAATCACTGTATTTATAGTGTATTAAGTCATAGGATGAAGTTAAAACTAAAATGCAATAGCTACACAGAGAAAGGCTATTTCCATCTGAGGAGATTCAGTGAAAATTTAGGTAATGAAGTAATTTTGATTGAGCCAGTTCAGGCCCTGGGATGGAGAGATGCCCAGTGTTAGTTTAGCAGTAGAGGAAAAATAAGCACAGTTTCTGGGGTTGGTGAATGCAATGCCTGTGTGGGGAGCATTGACTTCTCTGTGGCTTTGAGGGTAAGGTACTGCCTAACAGTTACAGATTGTTTCCTCTCATAGCTTCTGCTCTTACCCTCAAAAATTTACTTGTGTTCCTCAAAAATCCCATACCATTTTGCCTCTTTAATATTTTAGCACTATTTTTCTCTCTGCTTGCTTATATTGTTATTTTATTTATTGTTTTGAAGTAGTTTTAATATCATTCCTTGAAAATATCAGACCAAAGGGCAATGAAATAAATTCTTAGAAAATACTATTTTTTGCTGTTGAGAAGTAAAAAAAAAAATTACATATAAAATTTCATACAACCTTCATAACATTCCACAAAACAAGTTTTTTTTTTTTTAAATTTTGGGGGAAACCCATGGACATATATAATTGAGACTTAACAGTTAAAACAAACTACTTTGTATGATAACTCTTGGGATGTTATAAGTCTAACTTTATACCACTCATATAATCTTCCAGTAGAAAAACAAACTTCCATTAAACAGAGTTCCAACAGAGCTGTGGTATCTGACCACTGTATTTATCCTTAATTTCAAGCTATTATTAACTCACCAAAATTTAAAAAGTGTCAAGCTATTTCACTTTCAATATTTGTGCATTTTGTATATATTGGGGGAGAAGATGGATGTAAGCCAATGAATTTTACCATATTATGAAAGTGACAAAATCATCTTAACCCCTTCACTAAAAATTGGAAAACTGCAAAGAACATTATGCTTTCAAAATAGTAAAACTTCATGTGACTAGGCAATATTTTCATGCCCACTGCCAAGAACCCTAAATATTTTTTGGCAATAGGATTGCTAATATTTTCAATCCAGATATATCATCGTGTCTAAATTGCTCCTTTTCTATAATTACTATTATAATATTAAACATAAGCACCCAGATATTCATTTAAAGTGTGTTATACTTGCCAGAAAATAATGTTTCTATGTAATTTTTTTCTCTTTTATAACCATTCAAATCTACCATTAATTATGGATTTTGAATGTGGAAAACAAACTAATTTTATTTTCATGGTAAATATAGCAAACACTGATCCTTTATTGTTTAATGGACTTGTGTATTTTATATAAAGTACTTCAAATTCCTTTTGGAAACAAACAACTAGGAAATTAATCTGTAAATAAATGATGGCATAGATACCAAGTAGACTTAAGGTTTCTTGACAGGCCACCTGAAGTCACCCTGTCTGAGGTGAGTGAGAGCCTGAAATGCAAGATCTAGACCAAAATGTTTTGTAGACACAATGTGGTCCATCACCTCCAGTGGAGACTGATGAGATTGGGAGAGGCAGCATTCAGGGAGAAATTGGAATCAAGCACTGGGCCGACTGTTTAACAAAGGCATCAGTCCTATCCCTCTCATCTTAAAAAACAAAATACAAGTATGAGGTAGGCGTATACAAACTGGAGATTTCAGAAAAGTCGGTAAGTTTTAATGTAGAAGGTAGAAGATAGATCTTAGAATGGTTGGCTAGAGGAGATAAATATCTTCACATGTAACATGTCAACATACACTACACAAAGGAGGAAGGGAGGCTGTTAAGGCAAATAAGGATGAAATGTTTGTTCATCTTGTTCATTAGTGTAATTTAGAGAGTGTTGGTATTGTGGAGAAAAAAGCTTGCTTTACAATAAGATTGCAAGCTCATTCTAAATCTAGTTAACAATTAGTTATGCATTTTCAGAAATAAAATTAAGATACTTGTGTTAAAAGTAAAACTTGTCTGCTGAATGATAGTGCTAAATAATCATGTATTCATTTAACAAATACAGATTGTGCCCTGAGTGTGTGCCAGGCACTGCTAAAGATGTTTTTCAAGCCACTAGATGGCTTGAAGGTGAGAGATGAATCCTGATATCTTAATGTTGACTCTCAAGGCAGCTCAAGCCCTTAAGGACAAGGTTCACCAAAGAAATGTTACCTTTGTAATGAGACTGGAACAGACAACAGGATCTTTGTCTAATTCACTGGGTGTCAAAGAAGAAGTGGGGGAATATGGAATTTTAAGTTGGAAGAAATTAGTTATAAATAGATAATAATGTTTTGTTTATAAAGAATTGTGAGGATTTTTTTCAAGAGTTAAATGAGACAAAAACTGAAAAATCGTATTGAAAGTACAAATAAATTCTAATTTATCAAGAATATAAAATCATCTGACTGAATAAATGCTACCTAACAGAAGTATTTCTAAATGGGTTGTTTCTGGTAAGACTCTGACATGGTCCTTGTCAAATATCCATAGCCTCATGGCACCTTATCTGTCCTTCAATGAGAGTGTTAGAAATTTAAGTAGAACTGTATTTTCCCTAAGACACATGGTACCCGTTCAGAAACAGCAAGTAAGCAGAAATGTACCAAATGCTGATTGACTGGTGGAAATATAAAGCTCTTAGTCAAGGACTCCTGCAGTTCTGCTTGTATGGAGATCTTTAGATGAGAAGAGAGGCTCTAAGAAGAGATTTAAATCCTCACATATAATTACATGATCACATGAGAAAAACCATTTTGATTCAAAAAGAGTTTATAGGATTTGGAGGAGTCTGGGTTAAATGATAATGGTTAGACAACTCTGCAACATTTGATATATATACAGGCAACAAGTATACAATTAAATGTGTTTCATAAAATGTTCATTACTATTTAAATTTTATTAACAACATCTGATGTTTACAGATAGAATTTTTATATATTGCTATAATGAGTTATTATGCTATTAAAATTATGTAAATATATTTTGGCAAGAAAACATAATTACAAATTATAATATTCTGCTAAGTAAAACAAGTTACACTATAAAATATGACATTATTTGAAAATATGTTTATATGTACATGTTTATACAAATACAACACCTATCTACATACAAACACAATCAAAATTGACAATGATTATTTTGGAGTATGTATGGGAGTTATGTACCTTGGTTTTATAATATTTTTCCATATTATATTTTTAATTTACCTACTATAAACAGAATTTTTTGTATCATAAAATGTATTTCTTTCTTCAACTATCCATAATAAAATCAGCAGGATTCTCTGCCTTTAGAGTCTGCCTTTAGAGGCCTTGCCCCATCTTTGTCTATATTGATAATTTCTTAGTGGAAAATGCTTTCTATTTAGCATTTGTATGTTAAACAAATTCAACCACCATTAATGGACTTCCTTTTAAGAGTTTGCATGTAGTGATATATGGTGGCACAGCTGAGACTGAAGATTAGAGTTAGGGCCTTTCTTTATCAAAGAGATAACAGAATTATATAATTACCATAAGAATTCATAAAAACTATCACATCAGGGCTTCTCAAAGTGCAGTGCCTACACCCCCCAGCATCCTAGGGACTTCCTAGAAAAATTCTAGGACCCAGCACAGATCAATTAAATCAGAAGTACTGGGTCTGGGACCAGCAAACTGCATTTATAACCAGCTCTATAAGAGATTCTAAAACATGTTTGAGAACTACCACACTGAGAGAAATTTACTATAGTTGATCATTTATTTTAGATTCTACCTTGAATACTATAGTCTATTTTGTCCTTATTTCTCCAAAACTATTACCAATAAGATAAACTGATTATTTCAGCTATTAATAAATTTTGTTGGAGAGATTATGTATTTTTAAAATATTTCATTTTTAAGGAAAGCGTTCCTTTTTCCTTGGTAGCAGAAAAATGAGAGCATTCAGAGAAATAAGAAATATTGATATGCAGCAGATGTAAATCCGAGTGTCCAAATGAAACATCAAATTTTAAGTAGATGTGAAGAGAGAACATTCAGGATGAATAATACAAATCCCACTTATAAAATGCAAAATTCTGGAGCTCTGATAAGTTACTATGTAGAAGAGTCAGTGAATTGTGAATTAAAAACAGGAACAAGACCTACGTTCTGTTAGGGCCATTCTAGTTAAGCTTACCTGCAATCCTTTTGGGAAATTGACAGAAGAAAGCAATGAATAAATAAATAAAATTTAAATACTGAGTTGAGCTAATCAGGTCAACAGAAAAGTCAGAACAAAAGCAAACTCCAGCATGTGGCCTATTGATGTGTGTAAAGGCAGCAAGTGGCTCTGATCAATCTCATTTGGAAGATCACGTGTCCTAATATGATAGTGTCCTCATTTATTATCGCCAACAGATCAGTTTACAATAAGATAATAAAATTTCTGTGACCTGTTGATTTTATTTGGTGTTAGAGTGTCAACCCCTGGAGGATTTCTTCTATGTGATTCATATCACTAAGCGGAAAACAGTGTAAATTCACAATCTCTTGGCAATGCTGCCATGTGCCCCACGGTTACACACATAGTTATACACACTGTTACACACACACACACACACACACACACACATTTACATACCTATAAAAGTAAACTTTTAAATTTTTATAGGTTATTTCAATTGTGTTCTATTTTGTACAGAAAACTGACTCTCCTCTGTGGCTTCATTGGTTAACAATCCATGAATGAAGCCCCAGTGAGACTTTGATCTCCATTTTAAGGAGGTATCCCTAGCCCCCAGAAGCTGATACACTATTATTTCTGACAAAAGACAGCAAAAGGATGATGTGAACTGAAGAAAAACTTATAAAAGCAAATGGAAGTGTATGTCCTGCTGAAAGTGAGTCATTCATTAGAGTGGAGCAGAGCCTATCCTCAGTAGGATTTTCAGATATTAGTCTGCATTCTCTTAGTTGGTTCCACGTGACACTGCAACCTTTGCCCCATTGTACCTTGTCTTCCAGCTACTGCTTTTGGGCTAATGCCCTTCCTGCACTTTCATTCAAAAATTCTCATTCCTTATGCAGTGATGGCATTGTATATTTGTATGAAAATCACTGGTCCAAACATTAAATTTGATAAAGTCTGGAATTCACTCCAATTGCTTCTGAAGCAATCATAGGGGAACTGAACATTAAAAGATCTTAATTAAGAAAAGAAAAAAGCAGAAGACAGGAAAACACAAAAAGCTTCCATGTTGCCACAGTTGTGAATTGTCAACCACAGAAGCGTTTTATGTTTCTGTGTTGATTTGTCTGAATTTAGAAGAATGTGGTGCTTGGGATGAAGGTCTTAAGAAAGAAGCTATGGCCTTTTACTAGAGAAATTAAGAGGAGGCAAAGAACAATTAATCATGTTTTTCTTTTAAGAAAATAAAGACCATACCTGTACACTCTCTTTCTTTAGTATCCTTAAACCCAATCCATTAGCAAATTCTGGTAAGCCAAGTTATCCATGCATTCAGGAACTGATCACTTCATGGAATTTCTGACATTGCCATAGTGCTATGAGGGTAGTTTCATTTTGATTTTAACAGTATCTTTAATAATCCATTGCTTTTAAAATGTAATCTAATGAATAGCAAGAATGATCCTTTTAAAATGCTAAATCATGCTAAGAATTTTCTAATTGACTCATCTATATCAGGTAAGAGGATCAAATATAAATATGGCTTTGACCATTTTAACACTTTTTCACGGATACTCCAACTGTTGAAATTTACTCCATCTCACTGCTTTATACACTCTGCTTCTCATCAGGGATGCATTATGATTTTACAGTCACAGAAATATTTGTCTTCCTATGAGTCCTTTACAATTGAAAAAAATGTTAAAATTTTTATGACCTTATTAGTTAAAAAAAGCCTAAATTTATTATTATTATTATGTATATCTTTAGGAATCAATAAAAGTATTAGGGACTTGAGGTACTAGTGGCTTAGTGCTTAGTGGCTATGAAGGCCCTGCTCATTATCTTTCCAAGGAATATCCTTTAAACTTTGTAACACTATCTGGAACATGAGTCGTCTGAAGAGCCACGGGGTGAGTTTCCACAGATCTCCTCTCCCAGAGTCTGCTTTTGTTTTGTTTGGTTTGGTTTGGTGATGCTGGGAATGGAACCCAGGACCTCTGCACATGCCAGGCAAGTGATCTAACAGAGCACTGCACCTCAAGTTTTTTTTTTACCCATATAATGCATTCTTTATTTTTTACTTTTACAGACTGCATTTTGATTCATTGTACACAAATGAGGCACAACTTTTCATTTCTGATTGTACCCAATATAGATTCACACCATTCATGTAATCATACATAGGATAATACTGTTTCATTCTACTATCTTTCCGTCCTCCACTCCTCCCACCCCTTTTTCCTCTACACCATTCAAAGTTCCTTTATTCTTCTCTTACCATCCGTCCCCCACCCCCAATATGTATCATCATCCACTTCTCAGAGAAAACATTCACCCTTTGCTTTTTGGGCTTGGCCTATTGCACTTAGCATGATAATTTCCAACTTCATCCATTTACCAGCAAATGCATTTTTTTTTTTTATTGTAAACAAATGGGATACCTGTTGTTTCTCTGTTTGTACATGGAGTGAAGACATACCATTTGTGTAATCATAAATTTACACAGGATAATCTTGTTTGATTCATTCTGTTATTTTTTTCCTTCCCTCCCACCCCTCCCACCCCTCCCCTCTTTTCCCTCTATACAGTCCTTCTTTCCTCCATTCTTGCCACCCTCCTTAACCCTAACCCTAAACCTAACCCTAACCCTAACGCTAACCACTCCCATCCCCCATTATATGTCATCATCCACTTATCAGCGAGATCATTCGTCCTTCAGTTTTTTGAGATTGGCTTATCTCACTTAGCATGATATTCTCCAATTTCATCCATTTGCCTGCAAATGCCATAATTTTATCATTCTTCATGGCAGAGTAATATTCCACTGTATGTATGTATATATATATATATATATATATATATATATATATATACCACAGTTTCTTTATCCATTCATCAATTGAAGGACAACTAGGATGGTTCCACAATCTGGCTGTGGTGAATTGAGCAGCAATGAACATTGATGTGGCTGTATCTCTGTAGTATGCTGATTTTAAGTCCTTCGGGTATAGGCCAAGGAGTGGGATAACTGGGTCAAATGGTGGTTCCATTCCAAGCTTTCTGAGGAATCTCCGTACTGCTTTCCAGAGCATCTGCACTAATTTGCAACCCCACCAGCAATATATGAATGTACCTTTTTCCCCACATCCTCGCCAACACCTATTGTTGCTTGTATTCTTGATAACTGCCATTCTAATTGGAATGAGATGAAATCTTAGGGTAGTTTTGATTTGCATTTCCCTTATTACTAGAGCAATCTGTTGATTGCTTGTAGATCTTCTTCTGTAAAGTGTCTGTTCATTTCCTTAGTCCATTTGTTGATTGGGTTATTTGTATTCTTGGTGTACAGTTTTTTGAGTTCTTTATATGTTCTGGAAATTAGTGCTCTATCTGAAGTGTGTGTGGTAAAGATTTTCTTCCACTCTGTAGGCTCTCTCTTCACATTGCTGATAGTTTCCTTTGCTGAGAGAAAGCTTTTTAGTTTGAATCTATCCCAGTTGTTGATTCTTGCTTTTAGTTCTTGTGCTATGGGAGTCCTGTTAAGGAAGTCTAATCCTAAGCTGACATGTTGAAGATTTGGACCTACTTTTTCTTCTATAAGATGCAGGGTCTCTAGTCTGATTCAGAGGTCCATGATTCATTTTGAGTTGATTTTTGTGCAGGGTGAGAGATAGGGGTTTAATTTCATTGTGTTGCATATGGTTTTCCAGTTTTCCCAGCACCATTTGTTGAAGAGGCTATCTTTTCTCCATTGCATATTTTTGGCCCCTTTGTCTAGTATGAGAAAATTGTATTTATTTGGGTTTGTGTCCATGTCCTCTATTCTGTACCATTGATCTACCTGTCTATTTTGGTACCAATACCATGCCATTTTTGTTACTATTGCTTTGTAGTATAGTTGAAGATCTGGTATTGTGACACCCCCTGCTTCACTCTTCCTGCTAAGGATCGCTTTAGCTATTCTGGGTTTCTTATTCTTCCAGATGAATTTCATAAATGCTTGCTCTATTTCTGTAAGGTACATCATTGGGATTTTAATTGGAATTGCATTGAATCTGTATAGCACTTTAGGTAGTATGGCCATTTTGACAATATTAATTTTGCCTATCCAAGAACATGGGAGATCGTTCCATTTTCTAAGGTTTTCTTTAATTTCTCTCTTTAGTGTTCTGTAGTTCTCATTGTAGAGGTCTTTCACCTCTTTTGATAGATTGATTCCCAAGTATTTTATTTTTTTCGAAGCTATTGTGAATGGGGTAGTTTTCCTAACTTATGAGATCTAAAAGTTTTCTGGTGGAATTTCCTGGTTCCTCTAAGTATATAATCATATCATCAGCGAACAGGGATAGTTTGAGTTCTTCTTTTCCTATTCGTATCCCTTATTTTCTTTGGTTTGTCTAATTACTCTGGCTAGAGTTTCAAGGACGATATTGAATAGAAGTGGTGAAAGAGGGCATCCCTGCCTTGTTCCAGTTTTTAGGGGGAATGCTTTCAGTTTTTCATCATTTAGAATGATATTGGCCATGGGCTTAGCATAGATGGCCTTCACAATGTTAAGGAATGTTCCCACTATCCCAATTTTTTCTAGTGTTTTGAGCATGAAAGGATGTTTTATTTTATCGAATGCTTTTTCTGCATCTATCAAAATAATCATGTGATTCTTAACTTTAAGTCTGTTGATATGGTGAATGACATTTATTGATTTCCAGATGTTGAACCAACCTTGCATCCCTGGGATGAAACCCACTTGATCATGGTGTGCTATCTTTTTAATATGTTTTTGTATGCGATTTGCTAATATTTTGTTTAGAATTTTTGCGTTGATGTTCATTAAGGATTATGGTCTAAAATTTTCTTTCCTCGATGTGTCTCTGTCTGGTTTAGGTATCAGGGTGATATTGGCTTCATAGAATGAGTTTGGGAGAGTTCCCTCCTCTTCTATTTCATGGAATACTTTGAGGAGTATTGGAATGAGCTCTTCTTTAAAGGTTTTGTAGAACTTGGCTGAGAACCCATCTGGTCCAGGATTTTTCTTTGTTGGTAGGCTTTTGATGACCTCTTCTATTTCATTGCTTGAAATTGGTTTATTTAAGTTGTGTATGTCCTCCTCATTCAGTTTAGGTAATTCATATGTCTCTAGAAACTTGTTGATGTCTTCGAGGTTTTCTGTTTTGTTGGAATATAGATTTTCAAAATACTTTCTAATTATGTTTTGTATTTCACTCATGTCTGTAGTGATATTTCCTTGTTCATTCTGAATTTTAGTAATTTGAGTTTTCTCCCTCTTTCTCTTTGTTAGTGTGCCTAAGGGTTTATCAATTTTGTTTATTTTTTTCAAAGAACCAACTATTTATTTTATTAATTTTCCCAATTGTTTCCTTTGTTTCAATTTCATTGATTTCGGCTCTGATTTTAACTATTTCCTGTCTTCTACTACTTTTAGTGTTGGTCTGTTCTTCTTTTTCTAGGGCTTTGAGCTGTAGTGTTAAGTCATTTATTTGTTGATTTTTACTTCTTTTGTTGAATGCACCCCATGAAATAAATCTTCCTCCAAGTTCTGCTTTCATAGTGTCCCAGAGATTTTGATATGATATGTCTTTGTTCTCGTTTACATCTAAGAATTTTTTATTTCCCTCCTGATGTCTTCTGTTATCCATTCATCATATAATAGTGTATTATTTAATCTCCAGGTATTGGAGAAGTTTCTGTTTTTTATTCTGTCATTTGTTTCTAATTTCAATCCATTATGATCTGATAGAATACAAGGTAGTATCTCCATCTTCTTGTATTTGCTAACAGTAGCTTTGTGGCATAAAATATTGTCTATTTTAAAGAAGGATCCATGTGCTGCTGAGAAGAAAGTGTATTTGTTCTTTGTTGGATGGTATATTCTATATATGTCTGTTAAGTCTAAATTGTTGATTGTGTTATTGAGATCTATGGTTTCTTTATTCAATTTTTGTTTGGAAGATCTATCCAGTGGTGAGAAAGGTGTGTTAAAATCACCTAGTATTATTGTATTGTGGTCTATTTGATTTCTGGAATTAAGAAGGATTTGTTTGATGTACATGAATGAGTCAATGTTCGGGGCATAGATATTTATGATTGTTATGTCTTGTTGATTTATGCTTTCCTTAAGCAGTATGTATTGTCCTTCTTTATCCCTTCTGACTAGTTTTGCTTGAAGTCCACATTATCTGAAATGAGGATGGATACTCCAGCTTTTTTTACTGTTTCCAAGTGCATGGTATGTTTTTTCCCATCCTTTCACCTTTAGTCTATGGTTATCTCATTCTATGAGATGAGTCTCTTGCAGGCAGCGTATTGTTGGATTTTTCTTTTTAATCCAATCTACCAGTCTATGTCTTTTGATTGATGAGTTCAGGGTTAACATTCAGGGTTATTATTGTAATATGATTTGTATTCCCAGTCATTTGACTCATTTTTGTTTTTTGACATAATTTGGTTTCTCCTTTATTTGGCCATTTCTTTAGGCTAGTTCCTCCCATTGTTTTTCATCTCTTCCTCATGGAAAATTTTGCTGAGAATGTTCTGTAATGCTGGCTTTCTTTTTGTAAATTCTTTTAGCTTTTGTTTGTCATGGAAGGATTTTATATCGTTGTCAAATCTGAAAGTAAGTTTTGCTGCGTATAAGATTCTTGGTTGGCATCCGTTTTCTTTGAGGGCTTGGTAAATGTTGTTCCAGGCCCTTCTAGCTTTTAGGGTCTGGATTGAAAAATCTGCTGATATTCTTATTGGTTTCCTCCTGAATGTAATTTTATTCTTTTCTCTCACAGCCTTTACAATTCTGTCTTTATTTTGTATGTTAGGTATTTTCATAATAATGTGCCTTGGTGTGGGTCTGTTGTAATTTTGTGTATTTGGTGTCCTATAAGCCTCTTGTAGTTGATTTTCCATTTCATTCTTCAGATTTGGGAAATTTTCTGATATTATTTCATTGAATCGATTGTTCATTCCTTTGGTTTGTTTCTCTAAACCTTCCTCAATCCCAAGAATTCTTAAATTTGCCTTTTTCATGATATCCCATAATTCTTGTAGATTCTGTTTATGATTTCTTACCATCTTCTCTGTTTGGTCAACTTTGTTTTCAAGATTAAATATTTTGTCTTCAATGTCTGAGGTTCTGTCTTCCAGGTTTTCTATCCTATTCGTTTTGCTTTCTATGAAGTTTTTAACTTGGTTTATTGTTTCCTTCATTTCAAGAATTTCTTTTTTTTTTTTTTTTTCAGGATCTCTAACTCTTTATTGAAATGATCTCTTGCTTCCCGTATTTGGTCTTTTAACTGTTGATTGGTGCGATCATTTAATGCCTGCATTTGCTCTTTCATCTCCTCCTTCAATGCCTGCATTTGCTCTTTCATCTCCTAGTTTGCTTCCCTGATTGTTTTAATTATGTACATTCTGAACTCCCTTTTTGACATTTCTTCTGCTGTGCTGTCATTGGGTTTTTTTGATATAGTATCTAGGTTTGTTTGGGACATTTTCTTCCCTTGTTTTCTCATATTGATCAGATATCAGTGGGACTCTGAGATATTGCAGATTTCTTCTTTGGCTTATAGTGTCCCTGTAGATTTCCAGTGTATCACCTCCCAGCCTTCAGTAGCCTGAAGTCTTGGAGGAACTTGATAATGCAGTGCTTCTGAAGAAAGCTGCCCCTAGCCCGCTACTTTTTCCAGGGCTGCGGGCTGGCTCTGTGCAGAAAAGTTCTTACTGGGTGGGTCTGCTCTGAGGAGCTGGTTGTAGATTGCACCTACCGCCGGAGGGAGCAAGTCTGCTTGGGGAAGTCTCTAGCTGCCCTGCTCTGAGAAGCTGCCCCTGTCCAGTCCTTCTGCCCGGGCCGAGCTTCACCTGGTGGGAGAGACTCACCCTGTGGCTCTATGCTAGTCCAAGTCTCTCAATGCCTCCCCTTCTTGAATCCTGGGTTCTGGAGTGACAGGAGATGCAGTTGCCCTCTAGTCCGCCATCTTGTATCTAGCCCAGAGATCTTTCTTGACTTCACCATAAAAAAATATTCTCTCAGCATTCCTTGTTCCCTCATTTGTCTTCTTTCTTCTGCATGCATTTGACTTAACATTTGGAAAGAATCTGACATGTTTTATTTACCTAATTACTTTGCTATTGTGTCCCCAAACAAGAATGAATGGTACGTGAGAGAAGGAATGTTTTATATATATATATAAATATATATATATATATATATATGTATATGTGTGTGTGTATATATATATATTTGCCTTTTATCAAGCTCCTAGAAGTATAGCTTCAAGAAAGCCTAGCATGTTATAAATTCTTAACAAAATTTTGTAACTGAATAAGAGTAAGCTAGCTTCTTAAAAATTGACAAGTGTTTGCCATACAAACGAGCAATTGCATTGTTAGGCATTTTTGAAAATAAATTTGTTTTATTAATTTTATTTATGCTAACATATAGAAACACAATTGATTTTTTGTATTGATATTTATCCAGGAACTTTGCTGAACTAATTCATAAATACTAGTTTTTAAATCCTTTTTTGGGATTTCTATCCATGAGATCAGTGCATCTGCAAAAAGAAATCATTTTAATTTTTCATTTCTAATCCGGAAGACTTTTATTTTTATTGTTCTTGTTTAATATGGTCTGCCCAGCATATCCAGGTGAATCAATGTGATAAGAGAGGATATTCTTTTCCTATTTCTTAGATAGAATGGGAGTGGAAGATGGGGAGTGAGAGAAGAATGGAGGAACCTTAGATTACATAGAGGGAAATGAGAGGGAGGAGGGGGTATGAAAGATGGTGGAATGAGACAGACATCATTACTCTATGTACATGTGTGATTACACAAATGCTATGAATCTACATCATGCACAACCATAGAAATGAAAAGATGCACCCCATTTGTGTACAATGAATCAAAGTGCAATCTGTAAAAATAAAAAAAAAAAATTAGAAAAAATAAAAGAAAGTGTTTTCAGACATTTGACCCTTAGCAAGCTGAGGATTTTTCATAAATGTTATTTATCACATTGAGGATATTCCCTACTACTCCAAGTTTGTTAAACGTTTTTACCATTAGAAGGTGTTGAGTTTGTCAACTGTTTTCTTCTGAGTCTACTTATATGACATTACAGATTCTGTCCTTTATTAGTTTGATTCATTATAGTAATTGATTTTCGTATATTAAAACAACATTGAGGGGCTGGGGAGATAACTCAGTCAGTAGAGTGCTTGCCTTGCAAGCACAAGGCTCTGGGTTTGATCCCCAGCATCACAAAACAAAACAAACAAACAAAAAAACAACATTGAATTTCTGGTAAAAACTTCTCTTGGTTGTAGTGCATAATCTTTTTATATGTTTTTAGATATGGCTTCTTAGCTTGATGTTGAGAATTGTTTTGTGTTAAGCATTTCTTTTCTTTTCTTTTTGCAGTGCTGGGGATTGAACCCAGGGCCTTGTGCTTGTGAGGCAGGCACTCTACCAACTGAACTACATCCCCAGCTCTGTGTTAAGCATTTCTATTTGTAGGTTTTTTGTTTTTCCTTATGATATCTTTGATTTTGGTCTCAAAGTACAGTGACCTCCCTTTTTGTATTTTATGGAAAAGAGTTTACTAATAAAGCTATCTGTGCTTGAATTTTTATTTTTTGGAAGATTTTTAATTACAAATTCAGTTGCTTTACTTGTTAGGCTACTCACATAGTCTGCTTCTACTGGAACCAGGTTTTGTTCAGATCACCTAGGTTCAGTAATTTGTTGTTATGTAGTTTCCTTAGAATTTCTTTCTTTTTGTTGTATTTCTCTTTATTTTTGTAATATTAGTAATGAGGTCATTTCATTCCTGATTGTAGTAATTCGGGTCTTTATTCCCTGTTGTTTGCTTAAACTAAAGAAAATTTTATCAATTTACTGATCTTTTCAAAGAAACAACCTGTGGTTTTGTCAATTTTCTCTATTTAGAGAATTTTCTCTATTTTAGACAGACAGAGATATAGACAGGAGTAAATAAATATATTATTTTTCTTTTTTTTTTCACAATGCTATAGGATTTTTGATATCTTTCCTACAGCTGCATGCCTTCTGGCAGATTAATATCTAATTACTCATAAGTTTATGTTTTTAGACACCTCTAGAGATTTGACAACATGCCTTCAGTTTGGTTGATTGGATTGATTGATTATTTACTTATTGATACTGGGAATTGAACCCAGGGGTGCTTTGCCACTGAGCTACATCGCCAACCCCTTATATTTTTATTTTGAGATAGAGTCTCCACCAAGTTGCTGAGGCTGTCCTCAAACCTGGTGATCCTCTTACCTGAGTCTCCTGAGTCAGTTGAATTGCAGTACTATCCTATCAATTAAAATCAAAAATATTAATCAAAAATCTCTCTTGAATTTTGTCTGGGGATATAGCTCAGTTGGTAGAGTGCTTGTCTCACAAGCACAAGGCCCTGGATTCAATCCCCAGCACTGCCAAAAAAACCAACAAACAAAAAAAGCAAAACCTCTCTTGATTCAATTTAATAGTAATGATTTTTTTTCAGGTGGGAATGAAACCCAGAGACAGTCAATCACTGAGATACATCCCAACACTTTTTATTTTGAGACAGGTCTTTGTGAGTTGTCAAGGCTGCCCTCAAGGAACTGGGGATACAGCTCAGTGGTAAAGTGCTCCTGGGTTCAATCCCCAGTACAAAACAAACCAACCAAAAATCCAAGGTGTAAAGTCATTCTACCTACTATTATAATGTTGGTAACAGCCTGAAAAGCTGCTGTTCTACTCACCATGGAGTAACTCAGAGCAGAGCACAGCCTGTTCTCTACATCTTGAGCCTGGGTATGTGGCTCAGTGCTAGAGTGCTTGCCTAGCATGCCCAAGGCCCTGGGTTTGATCTCCAGCAGCACAAAAAAATAAGTAAAAAAAATAAATAAATAAACAAATACATCAAATAAAATCAAATAAACATAAAATATGCTTTGATGTTGGAAATTGAATTGTATATTGTAGTCTAACTTTTCTTTTTCTTTTGGGTACTGAAGTTTGAACACAAGTATGTTCTACCTCTGAGCTGCATCCCCAGTCCTTATTTTAACTTTATATTAATTTTGAGACAGTGTCTTACTAAATTGCCCAAACTAGCTTCCTCTGTTTCAGGGATTACAGATATAAGGATCACACCCAGATTTTTGTTTTTCTTTTAGTAAATTTGATCCTACTTTGTTGATTGTATTTACAAGATCTTGAAATTTAAATAATTTTTCTTAAAGAGGGAGAATAGCATTATGAAAGGATATAGGCAGCCACTGAAACAGCTTTTCATCTATTTGTTGACTTAAGTTCTTTATACCCAAAGGACTTAAAATCAGCATACTATAATGATGCAACCACAACAATGTTACAGCAGGTCAATTTACAATAGCCAAGCTATGGAACCAACCTAGGTGCCCTACAACAGATGAATGCATAAAGAAAATGTGGTTTACACAATGGAATATTACTTAGCCATAAAGAAGAATGAAATGGTGACATTTGCCCATAAATGGATGGAACTGGAGACTACCATGATAAATGAAATAAACCTGTCCAAAAAAAAAAAAAAAAAAGAAAAGAAAAGAAAAGAAAAAAACCACAGGCCAAATGTTCTCTCTGCTATGTGAATGCTAACCCACAACAAGGGAGGATAGACAGAGGAAGCTTAGAAATTCACTGGATTAGACAAAGGGTAATGAAGGAAAGGGAGGGGGATGGGAATAGGAAAGACAGTAGAATGAATCAGACATAACTTTACTATGTTTATACATGAATCTGGCACCAGTACATCATATAAAACCATCATGTACAACCACAAGAATGGAAAGTTGTACTTCACGTATGTACAATATGTCAAAATATACTCCATTGTTATATATATATCTATATAGAGATATATATAGATATATATATCTAAAAAGAACAAAAAAAAAACCCAAACTTTAAAAAAAGACAATGATTCTACTGACTTGAGAAAGTTCCTTGGCCTCTGTGAGCAATAGTTTCCTCTTCTGAAAAACAGGTTATAATTCATGTCTTACAGTTTTATAATAAAAATTAGGAAGTTTATACATTAATTAGCATAGTTCCTGGAGAAAAATAGTTTCTCAGTCCATTTTATAAAGTATATCAACAAACGTTCTTTATCTGTTATAGGGACAAAAAATCGAAAACAGGCACAATTCATTATAATCTGGCAATATAAGGTGATAGTCATATTCCAAAATGAGAACTAAATAAATACTTGAATGTGGTAATTCAAATACTCATGTATTCTGGAATGCTGTTAAGTACTATTATTATCATGGCAGAATGAATGATGGAAGTTATATCAGATTCCTATTTTAGAAGGGATATCATGAGATAATTTTTAAAATGAACAAAACATTCTAGGTTTCAACTTATGTTACAAAATAAAAATCTTTTGGAATTTGATTTATTTGTTCTCTTTGTTACACATTATTTATCATTGATAAATGAGCTATGAAAGCATTATTATGTTCTTTCTTCTTCATTTTTAATGTGTCAGAATATCAAAAGCAATAACAGAAAGCTGGAAACATTAACAAACGTTAGGCAGCTTAGAACTCAAACTGTGTGGGCAGTGCTCAGTATTTTAAAATAAATCCAGAACAAATTTGAAGGTGGTAGGAAAAATGGGTTCTACTGCCCCCAGTTGAGAAAGAAGTATGGTTTCTCATGATATCAAATTTCAAAAGCCAATCTGTTTTAGGAAAATTTTTATTAGTAGAAAATAATGAAAGAGATGAATATTTCCCTAAATATCACATCTCTTAAATTAATTCAGGACATCTGCAGTCAAATATGATAAAAAAGATAATTACTATAATTTGTCAGCAGAAGGATTAGAGTCTTAAGACTTATTTTTCCAAGGACAAAAATTTACTAAAATCAAGGACAATGTATTTACAAATTGGTTTCATTCTGATTTTTTATTTGACAAAAGATTTGTTGATTATGGATTACAGAATATGCAAAACTACATGATGCTAAATAATTAAATATGATCTGAGTAGGACTTCAAGATGGAATGTTTGACCTGTTGAGCTCTATTTCTCAACTATATTCAGAAATGAAGGATTTAATTTTAATGTCAAAATGAATACTTATATAATTAAATTAGGGCTTCATTTAACTAATTTTGCATTTTAATAAAAGAGTTATCAGCTCCTTAAGTGAAAATATATTGTTACTATGGGAATTAAGGCCATTCATGTAATTAAAATAAAAAATACTTCTCCAAACTTCAATAAGTATCATGCCATGCCCTCAAGTAATATGGTGGTGATTAGCTTTCTAAAATGGAAGTAACAAAGTACAAAAATAATATGATTAATACCTAATATCTGTGTGTAATTCTATCTCATTTTTTTTTGTTTTTTTTAAAGCGTGTATACAAATCCTATCATTTAGACTTCATGGTTGAACAAATGCACTATAAATAATACTTTATTACATTCGCCTAATTCTATTGTTTCTAAAGTTTTTCTTAAATAAACTTTATTAAAATACATAAATCCCAAACAACTTTTATAAATTGACCAAAAAGAGAAAAATAATCTTTATGCATTGTTTTCTTCAGCTTTAATTTTCCATCAGTGCATTTATTGGTGGAAGGGACAAGGGAGTTAGTCAACAGAACCATTACACAGCTGAAAGAACCTGATGTCTTTATATAACAACATTTGGAACCTCCTGATGTCTTACTTTCCTTTCAGCCATAAAATAAGACTAAAATCATTCTTTATACTTACAAATAATTTTATCTAGTTCTAGCTGTTCCTAAGATACCTGGACACTCCTCTTTCAAAGTTATTATATTTGGCAATTATCATATTTATGAAAATGAATTTGGACTTGGGAGTTACTGTATCATTAGCATTTCACAGGATATTTCAGTGTTATATGGAATTAAGTCATTGTGTAGATCAGTAGTGAAAAAGCAGAGTTCAAGAGGTACCTCAGACATTATCCTAAATAAAGGAAATGGAGGTGGGTTGATCATTAGATTTTAACAGACTGACAAAAGGTATTGGTGTTAACCTGAACTGTACTAATGGTAAAAATCGTTAGGTAGAGGGAAAAAAGTGAAGGAGTACACTTCAGACTTCTTAATGAATTGGAATCCTTGAGGAAATGCAGAACTTGGAATAAAGTATTTAAATACTCTTTAAAGTGATTTATTTTAAAAAATAGAGACAGAATGGATGAAACGGAAAAAAAAAATAATTGAAGTAGAAAGCCAGTGAAACAAATTTAAGTTAATCTCTCATCTCATAAATATAGATGATGGTTATAATATAGATAGTAACGATATATAAAGATCATAATAATATAGATTGTAAAGATTTGAATATTGTTTTGTAAAAGACATTGCATGGAATGTAAGAGAGAATAATCTAAAGGGAATAATTTAAGATGGAGCCCATACCAAACAGCCCTCATTTGCTGTGGTTTTTATGACATATTTGTGCATCAGAGTTAGACATTGGAGCAAGAAAAATCTTACTTAGGATCAGGGATTCATGGGTAAATATAACAAAAGACCTGGCAGGGAGGAGATAGGAGATAACAGTGAAAAACAAGAAGTGGTGAATGGCCATGACATCAAACCCAGAAAAGCCAATCTGAGGCTCCTTAAGTAAAGAGCTTTTATCTTGCTCAACATGACCTTCTCAAGTTCAGGCAGGATGCCTGAGATACATAAAAGAGTTGATTCCAACTGGAGCTTGAAAAGATTGAGAAATCATGGAAGGCATGTAATAAAGTTATAAACTGGTAGTACTTGAGTCATTCTATCATCACTCTTTTTGGAAGTCTCAAATTTTTAAAATTCGCTTTTGAAATCTCTATGAAGTACCTGTACCCAATAGGTCAGATTATCTCCACCAATCCCCTTCGTCTTGTACATTGAGGCATGCCCCATCTTGACTCTTGGAATTCTACAGCACCATACAGCGTGAAAGCGTCTAGCTGCCTCAGCATGATGAGAGCCACTTGGCAGTTCATCTTCCGCCCTGTGACACTGAGGCAGCTACCAGACAGGTTTGAGACCATCTTGCTCCAGCCATGCTACCTGTGAGCTAGTGATCAGCCAAACTGCCAGAGTGAGAACTTCACCGAAACCATAGACTTGGGGCCAAAAAATATTCTCTGATTTAATCCACAAGTGTTGGAATGGTAAGATACTCAACAAAACCTAATTAAAATACTTGGTAAGCTAGATTTTTTAAAAAATATTCAGAATAGAATCCTGAAAGTGACTGAATAAAAGTGCAAAGCAATCAGAGTTGCACATTCTTTAGAAGGTTGAAGATATTTTTTTTTTCACATTGTACTCACTGAGAATACAGTTGGTATTTAATTGTGGTTTCTGTTTCAGTGCTAATTATAGCAACCAAAATATAAAAAAAAAGGGAAGAAAAGCAAACAATAACATGATGGGTTGGAATCCATTCAACTGAACTGACATGTGGGGCATTTCTTATTAACTAAATATTTGAGGTTAGATTATAATTGTTTTTGTTCAGCCTTTTAGCTTGAACCTTTTATGTTACTACAACTAATTAGATAACTTTAATGCATATATGAAGTTGAGGATCTTTGTATTTCAAATGCAACTCTACTCTCCTTTAAAAAATCAAGTTAAACTTTATCCTTTAAAGTAAACAGTTTTTTTTTAGGGGACATTACTATAGTCTTTGACACTGCAGTTACTTTAGAGAGGTATTTTTAGAGTGCTGGCCTAAATCATCTTCATAATTTTCCTATCAATCAAATTTATAGAAGTTGGCTAGCACTTGTCATTTCAACCAACCATCCCAGTAAAATAAATGAAATAAGAAATGACTAGATGAGCAAAGACATTTCAGTCCAAGAACAAGAACAGGATCAGAAATGACATTTCACAGAAATAATGAATCAGAAGATAAACTATAAGATAATTGAAGACAAATTTGTATGAAATAAAAGAGACAGTATACTTTTCAAATGTCAGTAAGTTTAAAATTATACAAGTTGTAGTCTCTGAGGAAGTATTAAATTTCCCATTTTCAATCATATTGACTGTGAATAGCTACTGACTGTATCCCACTGTAATAAGTATAGACTATGAAGTTTTGAACTTTACCTCCCATTCTCATTCTTGCAAACAGCTGGGAAAATGGCACCTTCTATTAATGGTGTCAGAAACATAGCTCCTTAACTCTCTTTATTCCTTAAAATAGCTGAGACAGTGGCTAATATCTGAGCTACATTCATATTAATTACACAGTGGGCCTTATGTGTCTGTGGATTCCATATCCCTGAATTCAATCTGCTGTGGACCAAAAATATTTTGAAAACAATATATTTATATAAGCACAGACATTTTTCCGTGTCATTATTCCCTAAGCAATATAGTATAACAAATATTTGCATAGCATTTACTTTGTTTTGGGAATTATAAGCAATCTAGAGAAGATTTAAAGTATATGGGGAATGTGTATAGGTTAAATGCAAACTCCATGAGCATCTGTGGATTTTAGTATCTGTAGGTGGGAGGCAGGAATAGGGATACATCCTGGAACCAACCCTCTGCATATACCATGGGATTACTGTGCAGTATCTATTCTTTTTAAATATTGAAAAGACTCTCCTAGTGAACTAGAAAGCCTTAAATATTTTTCTTCCCCATCCCTGTTCTTCTTCTCTATCCTCTTTTTCTTTAATTTTTTATATTCTGCCCTCTTTTAAATTAAAATTTATGGAAATTGCTTCAGCGAAATTTAGATTCTTTGTAGTCAGAACTATCATGGGCCTCTCGGAACCAAGTAATCCTAGAAAATAAATTTGATTTACAAATCTCTACTTAAAATGCCGTCATCTCAAAATATGTTCAGAATGTCATTAAACCCACTTTTCTGAGCTGAACAAATAACACATCAGGAGTGAATTTTTTAAGTGGTATGGGAATGAGAAATAGCCTTTTTTTTCCTCATCAGAGAAGGAGGAAAAGAAAGAAAACCAATGGTCCTAAAACAAAGAGAATTTTTAAAGATATGTCTATTGTCCTAGAAAGGGCTGTGGTAGAAAAGCAGATCATCATTTTAGTAAAAATATTTGGAGGTAAGAAAAAATTCACACAACAGAAAGTTCATCAGATGACACCAAGGGCTAGTCTTGATTCTTCTTGTCAGCAATAGTTTTATAACTCTGATGTTTCCAGATCTGGGTGAGAAACTGGCTAGATATCACAAGATTGAGGACAGAGATAACATAAGGGCTTCTAGCTTCAGTGAGGACTGGTTCTTGAACAAATGTGACCCAGAAAAAACAGGGGAAAAGGAGACATATATGGGCATTGATAGTTCTCTCTGAGAAAAATCCAGACAAATACAAATAAATCCAATGCTGGCACTATGAACAAAATGTAACTTTGAAAATTGTAATAGTTATGTAAGATAGCATTTCAAATAATGTTTTCAATAATGTTATAGCAGGTATTGTTAAAAGTGATTATGCTAGCAGTGGGTGAACATTTCCATTTATCTTAATGGATCAATTTTCAAAAGATTTTAGAATTTAAATTTTAAAAATGTGTGAAGGTGGCTGCTGTTTATTTATGTGGAGACTTACACATAGAAGAAACTCAAGTAACCGATTTTTATTTTTAAAAAAGGGATATCAATTCAGCCATAAAGTGATAGACAATTTAATAAAACCCATCAATGATATTACATAAGCATTCACAAAGCAGCACAAAAAAAGAGAGAAGGTAATAAACAGAATATTTTAATGTTGAAATTTTGGGCCAAAACACTGAGAATAGATAATCTTTAACTTTGCATGACAGATCACAAAAAGGTATTAATAGATTTTGTAAAAAGATGTACAAGCATATTGAAGAATGTTTCCAGATAATCCTTAAACAAGTAAAAAATTCTGATATTTCCTTGAACTGTAAAATCAGAGCTTGATATTTAAAGTGAACTATGATAAATATGGAATAGAGCTATAGAAACAACAACTGTCATCTATATTATAATTAGTAAAAAAAAATTATAATCCTGCACTCATTGGTTTCTCTGAACTCATTTCTCCATGATTTACAGGAAATAAAAAGGCAGTCTATAATTCTTATTGTAGCTTTTCCTGGATCGTGAATGTGATCTAGGGGATATATCTTATTTCAGTAATATTCATTCAAACCTTAGTTCCATTTTGTTTGATTTCTTCCAGAATTGGTCCCGTAAATAACTTCCAGTAGAAATATTTCAAAGTTCTCTTGAGCATTGTATCTAGTTATCACATTCCTGTAGTTTTCTCCGATAGATGATATTTTCTCAGTTATTTGTTGCCTGTCATAATCTTGAAAGTATTATATATGATTGTTAAGATTTTTGGTGATACATTCTTTTACTTGAATTTTATGTTTCCTTATGAGTCTGTTAAAATTATGGATTTTTGTGAAGAGTGCCATTAAAGTGATGTGCCCTTCTGAGTACATCATATCAGTGACAACAGGATGTTGGTATGTCTGTTATTACCAGTGATGTTCATTCTAAAAACTGGATTAAAGTGGTGTTTGCTGGACTTCTTAACTGTGAAGTTACAATTTTCCTTTTGTAAATAGTTAATATTTGAAATAAATATTTTAAAAATAGACAATTTATTTCTTCTTTCATTTTTAGCGTACTAAGTTTAACATGTTCATATTGCCTACAAAAAGCACTGTGGTGTTTGCCAAGTGGTGACTTTTATTTGCTTCATTCCCTATTCATTATTATGAATAACTTTCACGTAAGGAAGCATTGTACATTCCCCTCCATTTATTTATTTATTCAATCTTCTGTTTTTCATCATTGTTTACTCAATGTTCTCTGGGCTATGTGATTCAATATCATAGTTATTAATCACATTGCTCAAATTGTTCCCTATTTGACCACTAGTAGGTTTTTCATGTTGGCTCTTATGTCTTTTTAATGTGCAGTAGCCACCGTCACTGTTGTTGTCTTTATCACCTCCATTAACTTTTCCTTCTCTTTCTCCTCATCATCCTTTTACTTCCTCCTTCCTCTCTTTTTCCTTTTTTTTTAAAGCACATATGTATTTTCTGGCACCTTCATGTGCCACAGACTCATTTTGTAATTTTTATGTGCTTTTACCATGAGGTTATAATGGAAATTTAATATATGTATACAATGCATAATAATCAAATCAGGGTAATATGCATTTCTATCTCTTCAAACATCAATAATTTTTATTTATTGGGAATATTGTGCTCTTATAGTCATTTTGAAACATATCATAGATTGTTTTAACCAATAGTTACTCTGTAGTGTTTAAGGAGTAATACTTCCAATCTTTGTTTTGGTGCTCCTTATTAAATTTCCTTCCTCACTATCTCTGGAACTTCAGTGTCTAGTGACCACTATTGCATTCCATTGACCTACAAAATTGACTTATTAGTTCCAGAAGTGAGTGGGAGCATTTGGTATTCCTCCTTGAGTTTTGCTTCTTCATTGAACATTATGACCTCCAGTTTCATTCATTTTTATACGAATGTCAGGATTTCATTCTTTCTACTATTCCATTTTGTATATATACCACATTTTCTTTATCCATTCATCTGCTGAAGGGCATCTGGGATGATTCCATATGTTAGCTATTGAAATAGTGCCACAATAAACATGGGAGTGCAAGTATCTTTTTGTTATATGAATCATCTCCTTTGGATATACACTCGTTAGTGGAATTGCTGGATCATATGGTAGTTCTATTTTTAGTCTTTGAGGAATCTCCATACTGTTTTCCATAATGGGTGTACTAATTTACATTCCCACAGTGCATAAGAGTTCCCTCTTCTCTGCACCTCGTCAGCATTTGTTATTTTTGGTCTTGAAAATGATTTTGCATTTTCTCTGTCCCACTTCCAGACTTACAACTTTTCCAGGGATCCCTGCTACCTTTCATTGGAAAACTCATTGCTACTGCATGTCATGTCAGTAGTCATTTCCAAAGTTGAAGAAGTACTAAGGAAAAATTATTATTATTAAAACTTTTTGTCATTTTAACTAATAGACTAAAAATTACTTAAGTTATATTTTCTGTTTCCTGAAAAAATAGATTAGTGGAGAGGAAACTCTAATTCTCCCAAATATTTTGTCCTTAGAGAACCAATGTTATTATGATCCATTGTTAAGAGCAAGAACATTACTAATAGCATAATTTTGCTACAAAGGTACATTATTTTTGTTGTTTGTAATATTTTACTTGGATTTTGCATATTTTAGAATTGTGAAAATTTAAGGAAAATGAAAATCACTAAAAATAATTTGAATACTTGTCTGCCTTTGTCCATCAGAATCAAGAATAAAAATGAAAGTCTATTTTTCAAGCTATATTATAGCTATTATAGCTCTCTCCAAGTGATATAAAGATCCACATATTTCAACTCTCTGGAGGCATACATGTCATCTTTTTTTAAGTATATAGTTCCAGTTAAACAAGATATAGAGCTCTTTCCTCTCCTTCACTTTGCAAGCTTTTGTGTTTGTAATTTCATAAAGTCTCTGAAAATCTGTAATAATCTTGCAGTCCTTCTTGACTCCAACTTTATATAGATGTGGAGAAACTTTGGTCTTTCTTTTTATAACCACTGCTCATCCTTGAACAAAGTTTACAGGAATTGCAAGAATTTTTCATTTCCCATTAGTTTTTCTTTTCATTTTCCTTGGCTTCTTCTTAGTTAATGTTTGGTACATCTAATAAATCCATTTACATTGTCTTTATAAAAATTCCCCTCCCAGAGAAGTGGAATTTCAAGAGGCCAGCTAAGTGAAGGGTGGGAGAAAGCCCTGAGTGCACACCATGGAACCCAAGGGACACACAGAACTTATCAGAAAACACTGATAAGCATACAAAGGGCTGAGGCAGAGAGACTGAAGCCCAGCAAGATTCAAAATCATTAAGACCACACAAACTATCTGGAAGAGGAGAGTCTGAGCATTACCTGGAAGGTAGATGACATGTTTAGAGCCCATCCATCACACACATTAGCTAGTTAATCACATTTCCTGGTGCCTGCATTGTCTTAGCAACAAGAGAGCTTTCAGAACAACTCAGCAAATTGTTAAGATTTCCCTCATTTTTGTTGGTATTTTAAATTCTTCTATACCTCCAACCCACTGTTTCCCCAATCACAATTACTTAGGAGACTTGTAGATCTATTCCATCAGAGTTGTGTTTTTGCACATTTTGCACAATTCTCCTGGAGCAATGTTTTCCCAGCATCTTGCTATTGATAGTGGAAAAATAAAGGCAGCAGAAAACTGATAGATAGATAGATAGATAGATAGATAGATAGATAGATAGATACATTGATAGATAAATGTAGGTATAAATACAGAATGAATTATCAGTGGTATATTGTATTTATGTGAGAGTCTATAACCTGTCTACATACACCTATGAAATTATATCCTAAACAATAATTTCAGTAAAGAGAAATTTCAGGGTTAAACATCCTGGGAAAGCTCAAGAACCATTAACTGGATGAAAAGTCAGTTATCTAATCTGATTTTAATGTGTGTTTGTAATGTCTTTTTGTTGACTTTGTTTTTAAATTTGTTGAACCTGACAATATGTGACCTCCCATATCTTTGGGTTCTATATTGGTATATTCAACTAACTTTTTCATCAAAAATATTTGAAAAAAAATTGCTTCTATACTGAACACGTGCAGATTTTTCCTTCTCATTGATCCCTGAACAACACAGTATAACTATTTAAATATAATTTCCATTGTATGAAGTATTATAAGTAATCTAGAGATGATGTAAATTACAGGTATGTACCACATGATGACATTTTGGTCAATGATGAACCACATATATTACTGTGGTTTCATAAGATAAGAAAGCTGAAAAATTCCTGTCGCCCCATGGCAGGATACTCATGGAAATGTTGTAGTTTAATGCAATACCCACATGTTTGTGGTGATGTTGTATGAACAAAATTAATGTGCTGCCAGTCATGTGAAAGTAGGACACATTTAATCAGTATAGTATCTAATGTTTGATAATGATAATAGACGACTGTGCTACTGGTTTGTGTGTTTACAACATTATACTTTTCTCCATTTTTTATAATATACTCTTACTTGTACAAAAACAGAGTTAACAGTAAAGCAGTCTTAGGCAGGTCCTTCAGGAGGTCATTCAGAAGAAAGGATTGTTATTATAAACACCAGCTCCTTGTTATTATTGCCTCTGAAGATCTTTCAGTGGGACAGGATGTAGAGGTGGAAACAGTGGTATCAATGATCCTGATTCTGTGTAGGCCTAGGATAATATGCATGTTTTTGACTTCATGTTTTTTTTTAAAATTACAAACTAATTTTTTTAAATGGAAAAAATAGGATAAGTGTATAAAGAAAGAAAATATTTTTGAACAGCTGTATGATATGTTTGCATTTTAAGCTGTTATATTATAAAAGGGTCAAAAAGATAAAATAATAAAAAGTTTACAAAGTAAGCATGTTTCAGTAAACTAGGACTAATAAGAAATTTATTGAATTTATTTATTGGAGAAATAATTTAGTACAGCCTATGTGGACAATAGTTATAAAGTCTAGAGTAGTGTATAGTCATGTTCTTCATATTCATTCATCCAGAGTTCATGGTAAGTGCTGTATAAAGGTGTGCTATTTTTTAGATTTTATACCATGTCTTCACTATACCTTTTCTATGTCAGATGCATAAGTACTTATCATTGTATTGCAGTTGCCTTCTTAGTACAGTAACATGCTGTATAGGTTTATAGCCATAAGCAATAGGCTACACAATACAGTCTAGAAATGCAGTAGGCTGTACCACCCAGCACAATCTGATGTGTGCACGCTGATGAAATCATCTAATAATGCATTTCTCAGAATGCCTCCCACTGTTATTTGACACATGACTATATATGGGAGGATGTAGGTAGGTTCTATGCAAATACTATATCATTTTATACAAGGGATTTGAATGCCCATGGGCGAGGGGTGTTTCTTGAACCAATACCCCGAAGTTTACCTAAGGATGACTGCATCTCTTGGTGTATATATCCTTATAGTGCCAAATGTATCTTTGGTCTGCAGGAAATAGATTTTTGTGTTGGTGAAGTTGATTCATTCTTTTTAAAGAACTATTTTACTGGAGACCCTCACGGTTCAATACTTATTGAGCACCAACTCTCTGAAGTGTTATTCTATACGAGACACTTCATTTTCACTTAGAAAGCACTTGGGAAGAGTTCAAACTCATTTTGACAAGTTTCTTAAGTCATAGTTGCCCTCTCACAGTGCCATTTTAGGAGGATGACTTCTGTATTGCATTAAATAATACACTTCAAACAGTCTGAATGTAATTCCTTGGCAACCAAACATTTTAGGTTTCTGGAAAAGGTACTTCATGGTTTGAGCTGTTTTAAGCATACCTCAGTCAGGTGAATCAAGGGACAAGGTTAGATTACATGATCTTGAGCTCAAATGCTTCACAACCTTTTTGAAAGGAAGTATATTTGAAGCACATAGTTTGATCTCACCTGGAAGAGGCTGTTTTATAATAAGCAAACAAATAGCATCTAATTTTAATAATATTACCTGTCCTACATAATTGCTATGCAATAATATGACCCCCTATTGGGGGAAATACCATCCTATACTGTTGGGTAAAATCTTGATACTGCAAGAATTTTTAGACTTTGTAAAAGGGTCTCTATAACCCTGCAATACAAAATACTAACATATTTTGGGAGAATATCATATCATATGATTAAATATAGTTCTAGTCTATAGAAATTCTCATACTTTACCTCATTTTTAGAGCTCACTTAGAAGATAGATGATTTAATGCCATTCTGTGGAGATTCAATATTGAGATACAGAATTGTTCTGAGTTTCCTGGTTTC
Organism: Sciurus carolinensis; assembly: GCF_902686445.1. NCBI lineage: Eukaryota > Metazoa > Chordata > Mammalia > Rodentia > Sciuridae > Sciurus > Sciurus carolinensis. Next base: position 55,635,314 of record NC_062220.1, read on the forward strand.
TATATTAACTTCTCCCTAAACACCTGTCATTTACTTTATATTTCCTGAGGGTCCTATAAAAATATTACTATGGCAATTGCTAACCAATGCTTTATAGTGTAAGCATGGAAGTTGTATATGGAGAATCCAAACTGATTTTCAACTAGCAGTAACACGCATTAACATGAGTTACAGGCTTTCTAGTCTAAGAGTATCACCCCCAACTCCTGCTTAGTATCTTAATACACTTTTCTTATATGTTTTTTACTTTATATTCTCCAGTTTATAATTTCCTTTAATGCCTACCCCTGCCATTTACTTTATTAAATTCTTATCTACTAGAATTTAAAATGTGTACATAAACTATAAATGAAAATTATCCACAGAAATATTTGGTTTATTACTATACTGCCTACACTACTCTGGTATAGAGTAGATTCTCAATAAATATTTTCTGGAGAAATACATGAATAAATAAAGGTCAGCTTGATTATCAGCATTCACAGAAAGTCTTCCTTGCTTCTCCCCATAGTTCCATTAAAGTGAATACCTTTCCATGTGAAAATACCCATGATAATACACTCATGTTCCTATTACAATACATACTAAGTACAATTATTTTAGAATTATTTATTGATATGTCTGTTTATCCCTAGATGTTAAATTCCTGATCATTAGGAACTCTGTTTTATTAATTTTTAAACATTTTTATGTTTGTAGAGCATAATATACATATTGAGTATTCAACAAATATCTTTGGAACAATTGTATGAATAAATTTATTCTTAATACTAAAAGGATATTTATGTGTGTGCATGTGTATTAATATGGTATTCAGATTTATTCCAGCTTTCAGTTGATATGTGGAAATCATCAGTATTCTTAGCGATTTTGGTGAATAACAGAGAGGTTTTGCCACCACCCTCAACAAACTGCCTTAAGACATTAAACAGTTAGCCTATTTTAACTACAGAATAAAGACTGTGGAGAAGGTCCAAATCCTGCAGCAAATACTTTTTTTGCTTTATATGTAATGCAACAGATCTCACCACATAGTAATTATTTCAAAGAGTTACTACAGTAAACTTCCATTAAAAAAAATGATCAACTATCAGTCACGCCTTTCATTATGTAACATATTGTTGATATACCAAGAATCTACAGATAATTTACAGATTATCTACACAGCATCTATGACAGTTTGCTATGGTATCTATCCCTTAAAATGTGATAAGAAACCAGGAAGGCAGATAGCAAATGAAATATGAAACTAAGATAGAAATGAATCCATTAACAGAAATAAAAATAACATATGAAGAAGGGAAATTCATTTGATAATTCATAGTTTTTGTTTTATTTTAGCAGGGACATTTATTAGTTAGTGGTCCGCGTATAAAGCCAAATGGGCAGCAGATGATCTATAAGGAAAACAGCAAAAAGAATCAATTTTAATAAAGGATCTGATATTAAGATTGCTCCATGTGACTATTTAAGATGTTGTATAGTTGCTTTTATTGCTTTCTCATTCAAATAAAATTCACTAAAAACATACATGACCTAGAAACCTGTGTAGAAGGAATATAAATCCTTCCAATGTCTAATATTGAAATAAAACCAGCAATTAAAATTATTGCAGGAAACTTTGATATCTTTTCTCTCTTCTCATCTTAAAAAGGGTAACTGACATTTACATATATCCTCTTTTTTCTTAACTGAACAAAAATATTTCAATTAACAAAAGTCCTTTGAAACTATGATTTTAATAGCCATCTCTACATAAAGCCATGTGGAAATAAGCTTCTTCTATCAATTACAATAGTTGAAATGTTTTAAAGTCTGGCATGGGTATGAATAAAATAGTTTAGTGAAATCAGTTTCTTCACAATATATGAGTAGATAGTAAGATAAAATATTTTGATTCTGTTTTGAAAAAATTATTGACAGATTGTAAGATTTTATACTAACTTTTTTACATTGTGGACTTTTAAAATTTATGTTGAATAAAAACATTGAATTGAAATATTTGTTTTTGAGATAAAAATTATAAAGTTAACTCAAATTCAATTATTTTTATAATATGAAGGTAAAATATTTAAATTATATCAGTTTTTCTTTCATAAATTAGATAAGAAATATAAGATTCATTTAACTTTAATCTATACCAAATGTTATGACTGCTATCTTGTCTTTCAAAATTTTATTTTCTTACTATTATTTCTACTGAGTGCATTTTGCTTTATAAATTTGGAAGCAGTTTACAAAGAATATTAAGCTCTTTTTTTAAATTTTAATCAATAACAAATTTTATCAAGGACAATTTTATTGCTAATATGTCTAGATTTACTGAGTCTAATATATACAATTTTAAACATTATTCACATGATAGGAATTCCCAGTCAGAATTTTCTTATATGTAAAAAATGTGACTGTATATAAGTAAGTTTAATTATAGTTAACCTTGTTGTTTTATTTTTCCTGTTGTTTTTTCTGATAGTAGTGTTCACTTTGAAGGATTGTTGTGAATGCTTCTATTTACATTTTATGAATTTGAAAACCTTGAAAGCTCAAAATTCTTCTTCTTAACTTTACGTGTATACTGAAGTAGATGGAAAGAATTGATGGTTTTGAGGACAAAACTACAAACATTCTTTAAAGGTACTTCTCCAGACTCCTTTGGATGACATGGAGGAGTGTGATTACCAAGTTGTCCTGAGTGGTGAGAACTCGTGAGATGACATTTGTGATGTTATGATATTATCTAAAAATATGTAGCTCATAAAATCTTTCTGAAAGACCCTTTTTAAGCATCGCGCTGTATCATGCAAGGGTTGACTCCCTAGGTGTGAAACATATAAATGACAAACAGAAACTCCTGGATATTTTATTGGCTATAAAGTCCTGTGTTTCCTGCAATGCTATCCTCAACTGAAGGGTGAAAATAAGTGCTGATGTGTGTCCTGTTTTGCAGTTCATAATTGTTGACTGAGTTCAAATATTTCTGGGGATAAATGCAGGTAGGATCCAAGACTTATTTGGCAGATAGAATCCTTTCAGTGGTTTTATGGGATATGTGAATATATTAGACTATGCATATACTGTTACAAGTTAGCTAAAATGCATAGAAAACATAAAAGAAGGAAAATGAGAAATAGTTTAAAGCAGCAACCTTGTAAAGGATTCTTTCCAGTTCACTTTTTTGTAGCTATAGTATACAACTGTTTATTTCTTCACGGTATATGTAATGGAAGGGTTGGCAATCTTTCAAAACTGAGATGATGATATTCTTAGTGTTGGGTTTTGTGTTTTTTGTTGAACTTGATAAATAGGGTAAAAAGTGAAGGTGACAGGGCTAGTAGGAAAATCTATGTCACGGGAGGTATTTGATAAAATGATGAATAACTGAGAATGAAAAACAAACACAAGCAAATACAGCACACTGTTGTTTAAAATAAATCTTCATAATCCACCAAACAGATTTTTATATGGATAAAATACGTTTCTTCAAAAGACAGGATTTCTTGAAAAGAGATTAAACATTTCAAGTAAAAGCAATGGTTTTGATAATGCTGGCATTCTATTTCTTCATTCTCAAAGGAGACAGTCATACTGAAGAAATAGCAACTTTGATTATAAACTTATTAGTTTAAAAAATATGTGTCAAGCCATAGATGGTCTTGAGAACAAAGAAGGTAAAGTTGAAGTACACCCAAACCAAACTTCACACAGGATTTCCTCTCAACTATCTTCCTCCCATCTGAGAGCACACCTTTCACTTTGCGCTCTGGATGATCATGATTGGTAAAGCTTTGTCCCTGGACGGAATTCTATTAACCATTCTCCACCTACAGCAGAATCTGGACATAGTTGTCAGGTCTTCTTTACTGCAATTCAATATCCCTTATTCTGATGGAGACTGCCAAGATTGAATAATCCAGAATGACTTTTTTCTCTCTTTTTAATTACAACAGCACTTAGTATCTGTGGTAATTTTTATTACTTACACATTGATGCCAACATAACTCTATTTCTTCATAAAGCTTTTTTAAATGCCATAATAAATATCCTTAAAATTAACAATTTAGTTTAGTGCCATTTTTATTAAGCAAACATTGCCAAGCAATCCAAAGAAGTAAATGAGTGACCAGAGATAAGTAATTGTATATTGTAAAATTTCCATTTTTCTTTTGCTGATAAATGAGAAGTGACTGCAAAATAAAAACGACTTTCTTTTTTTTTTGGTTGGGGGTGGTACTGGGAATTGAACTCAGGGACAGATCCCCAGCCTTTTTTTTTTTTGTACATTATTTAGAGACAGGGTCTTACTGAGTTGCTTAGCGCATTGCTGTTGCTGAGGCTGGCTTTGAACTCTCAATCCTCCTGCCTCAGCTTCTGGAGCCATTGGGATTACAGGCATGTGCCACTGGGCCCAGCAAAAAGTACCTTCTAATACAATATTCTATCCAAGCAAACTGGCTTCAATTTAATAACTGCCTTTCCAAAGCGCACAACCCTGACCTTTGCCATGTTTTTGTGTGTGTACCTGATTATGGTGTAGAACTGGAAATAATTCTTCTCTCAGTTTGATCTTCTGTTAGGTCTTTATAATTTTAATGAAGTTATCATATCTTGCTATAATTCTGTCCACAAGAAAAAAATCCTTACCCTCTCAAAAGAAATTACAAAGGAAAAACAAGCTGTTGTCTTTAAATACTTCTAGTACAAGGACATTCCACCAGGAGATCAAGGGATTGTTTTCTCTTAGTTTTTCTTAACTGTACTTCCCTATGCCCTCTTTTATCACTTGCTCATTTAATATTATGTTTTCTTAATTTAAACTCCTGATATCATTGGAGAAATAACAGAAACTATTAATAATGATTACTATGTTCCAGACACTATTCTAAACACTCATTTAATTGTATAACAATACTACAAGATAGGTGCCCATTTTAAATATAGGAACACTAAAACTCAAGGATTCAAACTTGCCCAATGTCCACATCTGGTCAACATCAAAAGTTTAATTAGGTGAGCTGAGAAAGCTTCTCTGTTAGAGGAAGCATCACATTCTGTCGTTTCTCTTCCAAAGTTCCATCACATATCTCTTTCAGTACAGTATTTTCTTCCTTTTTGAAATGATTCTTGTTTTTAAATTTCTTTACTTTTAGTTACTACTCTTTATATTCACTATTTTTCTCCTGAAGAAATTCAAAATTCTTAAAACAGAACTTAATGGGTCCTTTCATTACAAGTTATGCGATTTCAGTATGAGTTACACAGTTATGAGTTTGATGCTCAAGCATTGAAATGTGGTTATTCAACTCATAATAGGTTTATAATTTTATTTCTAACTCTTTCCTGAATGCTAAGGAGTAAGGTCTCAGTATTAATAGTTGATAAATTTCTTACTCTTCAGAATATGAAGATTTTCCTGAATTATCTACTACTTATAAATTTTTATTATTTTCAGTCAAAATCAGAAGTATATATCAAGAAGAGGTTAAGTCTACATATCATACAGTAAAGACAGATGCTTCAAAGAATAGATCGTTTTCTGCAGCAAAATTATCTCTGATCTACAAATGCCCCTCCATTCATATTTAAACACTGGACTTCAGATTGATGGTACTTTTCTAGGAAAATAGAACTCCACCATCAATGACTTGGATAATTTAAGCTGTATTTTGTCTGAGTAGTTTCTGCATAATGAAGGTAGCTAATCAAAATGGTCCAAAGGTACTAATTCCTTGGTAAATCCCAGTAAGTCTGACGAAAACAAAATATCCATTTATAAGAAATGACTTTTTTGTCTATCTAGAGGAGACAGATTTCTGGATTACATGCTCAAGCATCAAAATACAGTTTTAAAATTTTTCTGTAGAATAATAAAAAAAAGAAGAGGATTCAAATTTTCTTAGAGACTAAGGAAGATAAAAAGACTAAAAATTTTAATTGGTTCTTTTTATATATACATTAGGATTCATTTTGGCATAATTATAAAATGATGGAATATGATTTTCTCTAATTCAGTCTCCAGGACCAGATCTATTAGAGAAAAGGGAGAGAATCAATTTCCAAAATGTTCTCAGGATAGCCCACAAAGTTTGCACAAAGTTCACGTGAGATGTGTGTGTACTTTCACAGCTGTATTTGGGAAAATAGCACACATACATATATATTCTCTACTACCATAAGTATTTTTAAGACTATACATATATCTCAAAACCTATTGCAGTCATATGCCATAAAATCAATGCAGTGCTTCATGTGTCTGAGAAAATTGAATGCATATAAATATACAATCAGGAGATTCTGTTCTGTCTTCTGGATCACATGAGTGATACTTCTTTAATCACTTTGCAAGTCAGCAAAACATGATCAATTCAGCTCTAGAAATAAGGAAACAGAAGTTGATACTCAAGAACAAACAGGAAATAAGGATTTAAGATGATCAAGGAATTCACAAATAGGGACATCACATGTCCCAACATTTTTTCTTCTGGTGCACATATGCTGCACATATGAACAATTTCTTTTGACTAAGTGCCAGGGCCATTTTCATTATTTTAAAATTCCTCTTACTAGACCAGGGCCAGAGCAGGTGTATCAGGACCAGAGCAGGCATATAATTCCAGGTACTTAAAATGGCTTATATGAATGTATCAAATGGAAATATTTGTGTTGTGTTTGAAATACTTTGTAGACTTTTGTCTTTGTAATAATCATTCTTTAGATTCAAAGAGGGCACTTTTCTCAGGAAGCATTGACTAATGAAAAAATTCTTGCTGGTTCCCTTTGTGCATTTATTTTCTACTGCTGGGTAATACATTACTACAAACCTAAGTTCTCTAAATACAGCACACATTTATTCTCCCAGTTTCTGTGTGCCAGGAAATAAAGGCCTACACTAGTCTTTTGCTCTAGATCTCACGGGCTATAGTCAAGATGTCAGCAGAAGCTGCAAGCTGATCTGGGACTGGGAATCCTCTTTCAAGATCACACAGTCGATGGCAGAATTCAGAACTTTGAGGTTGAAGCACTGAGGTACCCAACTACTAAAGGCTGCCTGCAGTTCTATGGCAGTCAGCTCTTTTCAATGGGTAGTTTATTTGATAGTAGCGTGCTTTTCTAAGGCTGGTGGATCAGTTTCTCACTCCAGTCTGCTAAAATGTAGTCTTCTATAATGTATTATAATCTTAGATGTCTCTTGTTATTACTTTTGCCATATTCCATTGGCTAGATCAAGTCAGTTTCTGCCCATACTCAATGAATGGCAACTGCAGAATGTCATAGATATCGGGACATGGGAGTTATTGGGGGTCACCTAGGGCCTGTCCACCACACTTTGCCTGCTTTAGTAAATTGGCCACAGTACATTTTGTTGATCAATTTTGTCTTAAATGCATTTCTCTCATAATACACATAACAACTAATGGCTTGTATTCATGTTTTTCTCCTTCAGCCTAGTGTCACTTAAATTTCTTTCTCCAGAAAAAGCTAACAGGTATTCATTGTTTTTCTAAATAAATTATGTAATCAATAAATAAAATAATGAATGTGTGAATGATTAATATTAACTAAAAATATCAGTTCAAGACAATGTGAATAGTATAGATGTCTTTCATGCCACAGAGAATGTTAGACTTGAGCAAACCTTGAGACATAGTAAGGCTTTGACAGAGTCTGCAATGCTGGTGGCATCATAGGGCTGATGAATCACAAAATATAATAGCCCAGGTAGAAGCAGGAATAAATACTAAATTCCACAAAACAAGGAGAAGATTCTGAGAGAGTGCACACAGTAAGATGATTCTAGTCATATGAGGCCACACATGCCATCTTTACGAGACTCTTGTTTACATTTTTAAATCACAGGTTAGATTTCAGAAAGATAGGGCAAAAGGATTACAGCTATTTATGTTTCAAACTCTCCTTTAGAAACCCCTTTCTGTGCAAGACAGTAATATTTCCACATCCCCTCAAGATAGGTATAACATTATATTTTTGATGGATATCATGATCCCGAACAGTTCTTTTATTTGCACATTTAATTTCAAATTTCGTATATGAGAATTATTTGACATTTTATATTTATCATGTTTATAAAGTTTCTTGACCATTGCATAAATCCTGCACAGTAGCTTTTAGATTAATTTGTGTTACTTAATAAATTAAATGCAGCCTTTTTCCTTCTCTGTGACAACCTGTGTCAAGTATTTTTAATACTTAACTCACTAATTGGAATTCCTTCCTACTCTTTCCTTTTATTAACTAACCTCTTGGTTAGGCCCCCAACCAGCCATTACTTTCAACTTACTTTTCAACAGATTTTTAAAAGTGTGTTATTCCAGAATTCAGTATTTCAAGCCAAGCAAAACTACCTTTATACAGGCCAATTAAGGAAGCAAAAAGCAGAGCCATAGCTTCATAAATTATATTTGGTATCAGACAACATCCCAAAGACAACATTGCTTCACCTCTATCCCTCCCTGCTTAACTTCATAACTCCTTTTCCAACTTTCTCCCAACTTAATCTTATTCTCATCATGCTTGAGTCTGAAAAATCTGATCAGTATAAAAGTTCAAACTCATCAAATCTCTATTTAGAATACTGACAAGCCAAAAATATCAATCTTAGCCTCTTAAATGTATTGCATTCACATTGTAGGAGGAAACACTTTTTGCATTCTCCCAACCTGCCACTCCCACCACCCACTCCACAAAGTCAAAATCAAAGCCACAATTTTGTTGCCATGTTAACCTCAGGAAGGACAACACATCTCTAAAACTAAGTAGCAAAGGTTCATTTTTTATTGATCATTCAATCACGAGCCTGTTTTCCAGTAAAATGAAAAGATGATCTAAATCAGTCTCCTTTGCTAAAGCATTTCAGAGATCTTTCATCTTAATTATTACATGATTGCAGCTGCTGGCATTTCATTCTAAGTGAGTCATTCCAAGGCATGTCACTCTGATCACCTTCTACTTGTCACCCTTGACTGATCCAATCCTCTTCTCACTTTGCTTTTGCTTAACCACATCTAGTAGATGTTGCTATGAAAATCCAAACTGTAAGAACCTTACTTGTTTAAAAACTGTCAAAATCCTTACATTTTTCACGGAACCAATTTTCTCAGTATATTCACAATAATTTTGCCTTCAGAAGTCAATGGATTTAGATGATTGAAAAAAGTTTCACGCCGTGGGTATTGAATTAAACTTTTAAAATTAAAGGCAGTTTGTGCTTAACAATCAGGATCAAATTAAGTGGCACTCAATAAAAATGGTGGGAATTTTTTTAAAAGTTTAATAAAAATAACACTAGTTTACAGAAGACAGCCTTGATTAATCAAATAAATACTATATGAGTATTTCTCAACTAAATGCAAATACATGTTTTTCTATTTTATTTTTAGGTGTTCTTTTCACTTTAAGAATTTAGACCCATACAGACACACATATTTTCACACACACACACACACACACACACACACACACACACACACACAGTGTAGGTAACTATGGTTTGGTATGCAAAAATTAATCTGGAGATTTCTATTGCATAAGTCACAGAGTTCCACAAACAGGTGGATCAGAGATGCAAAGGAAAGAAAGCTTTGAAAAATATCTTAACAATGAAAACTTCAAAACTTCATTGGAAGAAAATTTTTCAAAGAATGGAACACAGACTGCTCACCTAATTGGAGACAGTTTTGAGGAGAATAAGAATATGATTACCAATACTTATTTAATTTGAAGTTAGTAATATGGCCTTCCCCTTTCTGTGGCAAGCAGCTAAATTCTGTTGGTTGTATTATGTTCTCTTTTCAGGGTTCTATGAGCAGAACGGATTGTTGGCTGCCACTCTGACTCCTGGTCAAAAACAGTTTGGAGTTTGTACCTTTGCAGTGTATGGAACAATTTTCTGTCTATTCCACAATTTGTCTCTTTTCACTTTTTTCCATTAAGTACCTAAAATTAAAATGTCTAACTTTGCACTCAGCAGCTGTATCCTTCAGAAAATCTGGTCTCTGGACTTTGCACTCTCAGGTGTTTCATTCCTATTTTGTCAACCCTTGCTTCAGAAAATTAATATGCTTGAATTTCTCCTTCAGGTCTTTCTCTCTTTGGCCTTCACGCTCTCTTGGTCATGATTCTCCTCCTACATTTCTACAATTCCTTCTGTGTTTTGGACGAGCTTCCCTATTTGCCCAGTGTTGTTCACAAAATGATTGTTTTTGGTGATCTTACTGTACATATTCTTCTGATTATTAAATGCATTCATTTTTATTTAATGAGCTACATTTCATTTAATTTCCCTGAATTTCTTCAAGCTTCTGGTTCATATATCTCACCATCTCTTTTTGGGTTTTCCTGGGAAATACTCAAATTCAATATGTGCAAAAAATAGTTGTTTTTTTCCCCTCCTGTATCTAAGCACATGGCACTACCATCTGTTCACTTAGCCACGTCAGAAACCTGAAAACTACCCTTTACCTTTTCACTGAATCTTCACGTAGATTTCTGAGCTTTATTGGTTCTGTTTTTATGATATTTTGCAGTTTCATCTCCTTATGTAACACTTACTACTTAGTTTAGACTCTGTTTATTTGATTATTGCTGTTGATTTCTTCAGAATTTTCTAACTCAAACACAAATCTGACCATGTGTCTATGCTACTGAAACCTTCAATAGTTTTTATTATAAAAATGATAGGCCAAAATTCTTTACAGGTGAAACAATATTTCAGTCGTATATGACCTTCCAAAACTTGTCAGTTTATAGTTATTATTTGAATCCTAATCCTCCCTCACTGAAATTTGAGGGGTCACTATGATTGCTTTGAGAAAGAGAAGCAATGCTGTCTAAATTCTGAGGTTATGAAGAAAAAGCAATACATTTTCTTCTGTCTCTATGTTAGGGTATTCATCCTTGGAAACCAATCACTATTGTGAATCCAGGTACCTTAGAGTGGCCACAAATAGATGTGGTGGCAAGAAACCTCAGTGAACATTCAAATTGTAAGCTGGTATCAGTAAGGATCCCATGAATGATCACATGTGAGTGAATGGACCTGACAATAATCAGTTCCTAGGGATTGTCATCCCCGGTCTTTAAGTTTTCCAGCCTTAGGTTTTGGGAATTAAGAAAAAACAAAACAAAAACAACAAAAACATTGTACCCATACCCTCTAGAAATTCCTGATATATAAAATTAATGAACATAATCAGTGATTCTGAAAAAATTTGTTATGGAGGAATAAGTAACAAGAGTAATTTTCTCCATGAATAGCTTACTGTCAACTTCCTTGTCTTATAAATGTAACTCCTTAAGAGTTACTACACTGTCATCTGATCATGTTGAAGTAAAAGCAAGATTATTTTATATTGGTCGAGCTTCAAGTTTATTAAAAACATATTTAAAAATCTCTTGAATACAAGTATGTTAGCAAATCTATCAAGAAATCAAAGGACCCATTTTATCCCTAGAAATTGTTTTTTCTTAAATTGTTTTAATATTTTAGTTATTTGTATAGTCACATCAAATATTTTGGATAGTATTCATATTGCCATACTCTTTTATCAACCTATGTGTATATTTTATTTAACATATATGTATGTAAATACCACATAGTTGAAAAATTTTAAAATTCAGTTCTGAAAATCCCCTTTAACTGGAGTAATCACCTCATTCACTTTAGTTCTTATCACCCATAAGTTTTTTCACTTCATATTATTTTGTGATTACTTCTACTCATATTTTTTTCCTATTTTTAGGTTCTGTGTTTTGATAGAGAATACTTTATTTCATTTTGTTTTTTACTTTCCCTGTTTGGAAATGTGGTTACCACAGAAATTATAGCATGTCTACTTGATTAAAAAAAAAATACAGAACTGAATTTACCAATACCACAAAATGTGCTACAATTGTGCAATATCTCTAAATATTGCACTTTCAAATATTTTAAATTTTTATAATTTTACAAAATTAAAATTTTATTGTTTGGTAGAATGCTTTTAAATGTGATACTCTTGCCTTTAATTTTAACTCACAATATATCTTTATATTTTATATGATTTTGTTTTTCTATACTGTGTCCACCTAGATTTTTTTAATCTTTCTTCCAGTTGTTGATTCTTTATTTATCTTTTTGTATCAGTCCTAAAACTATTTGTCAGGGTCTTAAGCCCCCCTGCTCTTCTCGACCAGCGGCAAGGGAAGGGGACACTCCCCAACAAGGTCAGACTGGGATAGGTAGGGCCGACTGACCACCTGCACCCAGCCCTCCAGACGGAGGACAAGCAGATGCATCAGGGAGACCAATCACAGCAGGAACTTGTTTATTGAGGAAATCACACAGCTTGTATGTAGGGTGAAGGCTAGGGGGAACCAATCAGCTTAAAGGTCAGCAAGGCATGGGGGGTTCACGCAGGTGAGAGTCACATAGGACTATATGGCAAGCACGAGCTGATCACATTCACGGAACTGTTGTTAACCAATCCCTGACAGTGATCCAATTTATCATCATTAACCTTTGAAACCACCTTTGGGCCCTTGATCTTGCTCACTCACCAGGGAGTAAGGAGTCAGCCTGAGTTAGTTAACATGCCATTAGTCCAAATATATCCCCCTTTTCTGTTTTATATTAAGGGTTTGTCTGTCTTAAGTTGCCCCTGGGAGGGTCTTACCCGTCATGAAACATCACCCTAGCAGTTTGGGGTCCGCCTTACTCGAAGGTGTGCCTGTCTTAGGTTATTCTCCTCTGAGGAGAATTACCGGTCATTGGCTACACGTTAGCACTTCAGGTGGGCCCCTCAGGAGGAGCAGGGCTTAAGGGAGAGACACTTAGACCCCAGTGTCCTGATACGAGTGATCCATGATTCTATAGGGCTCCCAATCATCATTATGAAGGATGGTATAATGCTGTCGGACCACCATGAGCTTCACAGACTTAGCCTGACTTTTCAGGAAATGGATAAGCTTATTGCTTATGCAAGGCCCAAAGGTGAACACAAGGATAATGGTGATTAGCGGGCCCCTAAGCAGGAGGAGGTCGAGGAGCCACCCACGTAACCCAGTCCAGAGGAAATTAGAGTGGAGCTCGCTCCTACGATGTTCCGATCTTCTTGTAGGTTTTTGATTTTATCTTGTACAATGCCAGAGCAGTTGGCATAGAAACAGCACTCTTCACCAAGGAACAGGCAAAGCCCTCCCTTCCTTCACCGTTAGCAGATCCAAACCACGACGATTTTGCAGGATGACTGCAGCCAAGGAATCAAGTTGAGCCTGTAGATCTAAGATAGTAGAACTGCAAAGTGCAATGTTAGGAGCTCTGTGTAGCTCTCAAGGAAGTCCACTGTCCAAAGTCATGAGGTCAGAGATCCCAATCTCAATCACTGCTGTCCCATTTTTGCTACTGCGCATTATACTCTTTCTTAAATGTCATTTTAAGAAGTTTACATATATTGACTCCTGAGTCTATATGAACATTAGTTAACACAATTTAACATTATATCTAAACATGAATTAAAGAAATGCTGAGAGCTTTTAACTTTCCTTTTGTGTGGCAAAGTGGCAAAATGTTTTCATGTTTAACTTTTAAACAAATCAGGCTCTAACTTTTAGAAATACATTTACATTTAAAATTCTTTATCTCAGTGTAAAAAGTAACAAATTTTACATATACCCTATTGATAACAGGTCCTATAATAGAACATTAAATGATAGAAATAAATCCCCAATAAAATTTACTGTTTATAAGTTTAAAATTACCATTACAGACAAGTTTAGTTTGGAGAATAGCAGCTTGGTAAATTTCCTGTTTTAAAAACTTGTATACCTGGAAAATATGAACACATTTAATATACAAAGAGTGACCATTTCAGAATTACTTTGACACTTTTATATTACCAAATTTAGATTTTTAAAGAAAAATTTAGACTCTAACGTAGTACAATACTCTAACAGTTGTTTAACCATAATTGTATAAACCCATTTTTAAGACTAATTGTTCTAAAGAATAAAACTTAATAGACACAAAGTTAAGAGTGAATTAGTGTTTCTAAGAAATCCTTGTCATTTTACCATATAGATTAAGTTTTGGTTTATATCAGAACATTAGTATTTCACCTTAGGAAAAACCTTAAATAACTTTAGCAGTGTCACACACATACAAGCAACTTAGTTACATGCAAACTTGTTGAAACTTGCCCTTTACAGACTTTCTTAGTACTTACTTAGACCCTCATGTATTTCATCACACAAGCACTTTCTTACCCAGAAACATTTTGTTCTTCACTAAATATATTTCCATATCTAGAACCTTTTATTTTTTCTTTCCTATGAGTTGCCCTTTTCGTTCACATTCTGAAGCAACTCTTAAGAAATTTATAAATTACTCCATTTTAATAAGATTAAATATTTTGTTATTTTTAGTACTCTAATTGAAACACAGTTGAAACTTTTGCTACCCTTCATATATAGAATTGTACCTGTTAGGACATAACTCTTAGTAACCTTGTTTTTAGTGACATAAAGCAATTTAAACCCTTTTGTTTACCAACCTATGAAAACACCAATAATGTTTAAGTATGTTACCCCATGGAATTTAAGGAGTTAAGAGTACTCGATATTATTTAACAATTAGCATTTTAATTTTGTAAATTAATCAGATGTCTCTACAAACACATTTGAGTAATCCCATACATGTTAACTCTAATTCACTTATTTTCTTAAAAAAAAACCAAGATATTAGACAAGTGTCCTGAACAGTATTTGCCATCTTTTTCTTGAAGGAAAGTCCTAGAAAAATTGATGTTATACATTTTATTAGCACCAACATTTTATTAGTTTGACCACCTAGAGACTTGTGAGTTATTTTTTAAGACATTTTACTTTTATTAGTTTACCCAATTTGAATTAAATCTTTTTAAATCATGTGAATTAAAAGTATCTGGATCCATTTTTAAATTTTAATTTTAGGAGCGCTCCATTTTGATACAGACAAAACATGACGTCAGACAGCACAACATACAAATAACACAAAATCAAGGGCCTTGTAACTTTATAGGTGAATCTCCATTGCAATGTAACAGATATTCTCAAAAACTCTAGTTGAATAAAAAAATAGAACTGATCAAAAAGTCATGAGCTCAAAAATGATACCGCCGTTAATTACTTTAGTAAAGCACCATAAAATTTACTTTTGCTGGAGTTCAGGTAAGACTTCTTTTTTTTTTTTTTTTTTTTTTTTTCTTTCTTGGGTTTGAGACCTGTCTCCTAGTCTCCTACTGAGTCTTCTGGCTTCCTCTATTTATATTTCAATGTAAGCCTTGACTGAGATCTGGATCTGAAAGGGGCTAAAATGTTCTAGCAGAAACTTGATGCCTAGGGCATTTTAACCCTTTTTCCTGGTTAGTAATCAATTCAGGTTTGGATGCAGAAAACTGTGAAACAATCTCACACTACTTGTGGGGAATGGGGCTACTATATCATACTCCTTACTAGGACATGCCACTGATGGTTGGGCTGGTTACTCCCTCCCCACCGGAGTATGTGGGACCTCGTGGCAGGAGGACTAGGTGGGCTGGGCCAGGGAATGGAAGCAGAAATAGCTGAGTTGAAGTTGGAGGAGGAGGGATTAAGAGGGGGAGAAGAAGGAGGCATTCGAGTTTGCAGGAAGAGCATAGATGCGCAAGAAGAAGAGACTTGAAGATAAGGAATCCCTTTCCATCTGCCCACTTGATCATGGAAGCTGTGTGCCAATATCTTTGGTAACCACAATCCACCGTCCCATGGAGCAATCTTTCATTCCTGCACAGGCCAATTTGTGATACCTGGAAAATATGAACACATTTAATATTTACTGGGAAGCCCATACAGGGAGGGGGAAGGTTATCATAAAATGGCAGCCGGGAAGATTTCCAGCCATACGGAGGCGGCAATTCTTTCAGGGGAACCCTGGAGCCCCCTTTGGGAGGTCCTGGAGAGAAGCAGGCTTAAGGGCGGATAATGTAGGGCAGACTCCCAATTGGGGACCCTCCCCTAAACTGATTTCCCTCTTCCTAACAAGTTCTACACAATCCCATGAGGATCAGTAAAAAAGATTAGCAGCAGGAAGTCAAGGGGCCACCCGAGTAAAGGTGTCCCAGGCTTTTTCCGCCTGTGTATCAGACCACTCAAGGCCCCTACTCTTCAGCATGAGTCTAAGAGCTGAGAGTGCAGGGTCACCATGTGTGGTGTGTGTTTGCCCCATCTTTTCAGGGATGCCTTAACTCGGAACTCGCTTGGCCCTATCTGCCGGCACTTTACTTTTGGTTTTGAAGCTGCCTCTTCGCTTTGGCTGTGGATCAGCCTTAAGGGGCCCCATGTTGGGTGATAGATGTTGGGGTCTTAAGCCCCCCTGCTCTTCTCAACCAGCGGCAAGGGAAGGGGACACTCCCCAACAAGGTCAGACTGGGATAGGTAGGGCCAACTGACCACCTGGAACCAACCCTCCAGAAGGAGGACAATCAGACACGTCAGGGAGACCAGCCACAGCAGAACTTGTTTATTGAGGAAGTTACACAGCTTTTATGAAGGGTGCAGGCTAGGGGGAACCAATCAGCTTAAAGGTCAGCAAGGCAGGGGGGTTCACGCAGGCGAGAGTCCTATAGGTCTATATGGCAAGCACAAGCTGATCACATTCACGGAACTGTCGTTAACCAATCCCTGCTGGTGGTCCGATTTATCGTCATTAACCTTTGAAACCACCTTTGGGGCCTTGATCTTCCTCACTCGCCAGGGAGTAAGGAGTCAGCCTGAGTTAGTTAATGTGTCATTAGTCCCAACAACTATTCACTGAGGTTTTTTAAAAATTGGTAATATTATAATTACATTGTATTCTTATTTCTACAGTTATTTTTGTTTTTTTCAAATCTCTTTTGTCATTTTAATAATATTCAATTTTATTCATATTTAAATTCACTTTTTATGATTTTTTATATGATAGTAAAGTACATTTTGAAATATTAAACAAATATAGAATAAGTATGACTTGTTCCAAGAAGGTTCCCATTATTATTGTACATGATGTGAAGTAAACTGTCGTGTATTCACATATGAAGACAGGAAAGTTATGTCTGATTATGTCTTTCCTATTACCATTAGCCCTCCCTTTCCTTCATTTCCCTTTGTCTAATCCAGTGAACTTCTAATATTCTCCTCTTTTGTTATGAGTTAACATCCACATATCAGAGAGAACCTTCAATCTTTGGTTTTTTGGGACTGGCTTATTTAACTTAGCATAATATTCTCCATTTCCATCCACTTACCAGCAAATGCCACACACACACACATACATATATATATATATACACATATATAGGCACCATATTTTCTTTATCTATTCATCTGTTGATGGGCACCTAGGTTGGTTCTCTAGCTTGGCTATTGTGAATTGAGCTGCTATAAATATTGAAGTGGTTGCGTCACTATAGTTTGCCAATTTTTAGTCCTTTTGGTATATACTGAGGACTGGGATAACAGCATCAAATGGTGGTTCCATTCCAAGTTTTCTAAGGAATCTCCATCGTGCTTTCCAGGTTGGTTGTACAAATTTGCAGTCCCACCAGCAACATGTGAGTGAACCTCTTTCTCTACTTCCTTGCCAAAATTTATTGTTGTTTGTATTCTTGATAATTGCCACTCTGGGGTGAGATGGAATCTCAGTGTAGATTTGATTTGCCTTTCTCTAATTGCTAAAGATGCTGAGAAGTATTTCATATATTATTGATCATTTCTTCTTTGAAGTGTCTGTTCAGTTCCTTAGTCCATTTATTGGTTGGGTTACTATTATTACTATTATTATTATTATTATTATTACTATTATTTTTGGTGATAAGTTTTTTGAATTCTTTACATATCCTGGAGATTAATGCTCTAATATACTGGTGGTAAAGATTTTTCTCCCATTGTGTAGGCTCTCTGTTCATGTTCTTGACTGTTCACTGTGAAGAAGCTTTTTAGTCTGATACTATCCCATTTATTGATTCTTGGTTTTATTTCTTGTACTTCAGGAGTCTTATTGAGGATGTTGGTTCCTAAGCCAACATGTTAGAGAGTTGGGCCTAATTTTTCTTGTAGGTGCAGAGTATCTGGTCTAATGACTAAGTCCTTGATCCACTTTGAGATTTGTGCAGGGTGAAAGATAGGTGTTCAATTTCATTCTACTACATATGGATTTTTCTAGCACCATTTGTTGAAGAGGCTATCTTTTCTCCAATGTATGTTTTTAGCACCTTTGTCTAATATGAGATAACTGTATTTATATTGGGTTTGTCTCTGTGTCTTTTAATCTGCTCCAATGATCTTCATGTCTATTTTTGTGTCAATACCATGCCCTTTTTGTTTCTATAGCTTTGTAATATAATTTAAGGTCTGATATTGGGTTGCCTCCTGCTTCACTTTTCTTGCTAAAGATGGCTTTGGCTATTCTGGGCCTTTTATTTTTCCACACATATTTCATGGCTGCCTTTTCTATTTTTATGAAGAATGTCATTGGAATTGTAATAAGAATTGCATTAAATCTGTATAGGGTTTTTAGTAGTATGGACATTTGGACAATATTAATTCTGCCTATTCAAGAGCATTGTAGATCTTTCCATCTTCTAAGGTCTTCTTCAATTTCTTCCTTTAGTGTTCTGTAGTTTTCATTGTAGAAGTGTTTTACTTCTTTTGTCAGATTGATTCCCAAATATTTTTGAGTGTATTATGAATGAGATAGTTGTCCTAATTTCTCTTTAAGCTTCTTCACAGCAAAGTAAACAGTGAAGAATGTGAAGAGAGAGCCTATAGAATGGGAGAAAATATTTGCCACCTGCACCTCAAATAGAGCATTAATCTCCAGGATGTTTAAAGTACTCAGAAAGCTTAACACCCAAAAACCAAATAACACAATTAATAAATGGGAAAAGGAACTGAACAAACACTTATAAATAACTGAATAACTACAATAATGGTTGCATGGACCATATACTATTAATTCAGGCCAACAATATATGAAAGGACTGGATTTTGGTTACAGATGCTCAGGAATGACTTCTTCCCTTTGAGTAAGGCAACTTTCCCTGGGTAGACAGGTTTGTTTCTAAGTTTTTTGTTTTGTTTTGTTTTGTTTTCTTCTGACTGTATATCTCCATGAGTGTCTGATTTTGAATCAGAGACAATTTCCATTAGATCCTTTGTCTGAAATATTCTCTCATCATTTTAATTAACATTTTCCTTACTCTTAGTTTTATTTTCATTTGAAGCTCATATATAGCAAACCTACAAAAGATTTTTGACATACTAATGACCAAGATAGAATTTATTACTTGCATTTTTATACTCAGAATAAATTCAGTACATGTTGAAAAACTGAAACTTTAATATATTTAAAGCACTCTTCTATGTATCTGATTCTCTCAAAAATCTTTAATCAAGACTGGCTTTTTGTTGATTTATATTCACAACCTAGCACTACTTTTGCCTCATAAAATACACCCAATAACTGTTTGGCATAGTTTTCAAGGCTCAATGCAGAAATAATCCATTTCTGATTCACAAAAAAATTTCAATTAGACTTATTATTAAATAGTCTGTTCTTTACAAAGGTAATATCTTCTTAATTTAAGAATGGATTCTATTGTTTGATCAGAAACTTGGTGTCAATTCTATAGCACTAGAAGCACAAATAGTTTCTCAAGTGCCTATTATATGTTAGACTCTATGCTGGATGGTAGCATTACAGAAGTAATCTTCATAAATCAAACCTCAATAATTTGAATTGAAGTCAGGATTATTCTTCTCTTCTTTCCTCTATCCGGCATTCTTCTGACCCTTAAATAAAATCTAGGTCAAGTCTTATTATTTATGCAGTCATGCTCAGATGAAAGAAATTCCTCCTGTCACTTCTGATTCACAAGCATAATCTTATTTCAGAAATAGTCAAATCTACAAATTTTATTTGAATGAAATGATTTCCTCCTGTTCTACTTTTGTCAGCAGTAGAAAAAGAGGGTCATGATTGATTTCTCTGGTTTTCTTAGCTATTCTTTTTTGCTAGTCATTCTGTGACTTTTGTCCAGAAATGAGAGAAGTGATCAACCAAGAAAAGTCTTATTAGACTAATACAGATTTGAACTAAAACTGGTTTTCCTTCATTTGGCAGATACTGAAAAATCTACTTTCTCTTTCAGAGTGACTTTGTGGGCACATTTAAGACATCCCAAATTGCTGACTGTCACTTCCCTAGTATTCACTGTAGGAGGTAGAGCATGCCAGTGTGTATTTGGCCACTGCTTATTTCCCTGTGACTTCCTCAGCAAGGTAGTCCGTTCACACTCAGGGGATCTCTGTGAGAACCCACAGTATAGGAAATCTTCTAAGTCAAAATTATTTAAGGAAATTGTAAGCAAGATTTCTTGGTTTCTCACTTGTCCACATCTTCTCTTTGGGAAACACATTTTTGAATCAGCAGCAACAGAAATGTCTTATTCATCTAAACACAGACCTCTGTGAACTGCCACATGTAACTTCAGTTAAACTCATTTTGGTTTTGTTTTTTATTAGTGCCTCCACTGCTAGATTTAAAGTGAGGAAAAGTAACTTTTCTTTCTATCCTTATAGGAATTTGGGTTGCTATTCAAGGCAAAATCTGTGCAAACAAATACTCAAATTAACAAAATCCTTATTGAAACATCAGTTTCACTTATGTAGACAATGGTGTAATTTTCATGCAGTTCCTATGCAAATTCAATATTGGTTGCTTATAACAGCTTTTATAGTATAAATGTATTTTTTACTTTCTTAGAATCTGAGCTAAAACTGAGAGACTACTATTTCTAGAACTCTTTTATGTAGTGATGAATAGAAGCTTATTATATAGGTGTTCACATTGTAAGAGAAAATTAGCATACAATAATTGCTAACAGCATGATACTTGTTTTAATGACACATAAAATACTTAGTTGAGATGCCCAGAAGATTAAAAGAATAATTCTGCCTGGTTATACAAGGTAATTCTTAAAAAGCAAGCAATGCTTGAGGTGTAGTTGAAAGATGAGTAGAAGTTTGGCAGGAATAGAACAGCAAATGATTATTCAACCAGAAAAAGCTATATGTTTACAAGCCAAGAGGAAAAGAGTAAAGTTTGAGGGAAAACTAAAAAGTGGAAAAAAAGTGAGGGATGGATATGATGCTGGTTTAGTATTTTGAGCAAGATGCCAATAGTCTTATGCCATGTTTTTGGGAAATGAGGGGTTAAAGATTTTTATTCTGGACAGGATTATGATGCTCTTTGGGTGAAAGTAAAGTGTTTCTCAAGATGATTATGAAGTAAAAATGGTCCAAGGCTGAGAATTGGAGAACCTTGGAAAAGTTCCCTTTAAGAAACAAGCTCTGTAGTTGAATATGTTTGAGATGAACCATATTCAAGTGATCACACACATCTACCTGAGGAATATTCTGAATTTCTGAAGGTGAAAGAATTTTGCAATATTGAATTCATCCAGCATCAATCAAATAATTTAATGCATACAATTTTAAGAACTACTGATGTTTTACAGAAACAATGAACAGTATAAATATTTCTAGATAACCTCCTTGTTGATGACACTTAGAAGAGTGCAGAGGCTATTTAGAAAGTCATCATGATTGTTTTCATGACAGACTTTGAGAGTGTTAGCCATGACAGTGATGGGGGACGATGCAGTTCATCCATGTGGAGGTTATTTTACAGAAGGACGTGGGTAGACAGTGAAGAAAGGGAGTTATTTTTTTCCTGGAGCTCTAGTTTCCAATCACTTGTTGATGTGGAACCATTCACAGATACTAAGCAAGCATATGAAATCAATGCTTAGTTTTTTTCTTTAAACATTAGTTTATTCATCTTTTCTGAAGTATTATGCATCACACTAAGACTGCCAAATACTATATCATTGCTTTCCTGAATGTGGATCCCAAGTGTTGATAATTCAAATCCTACAAAATGTACCACTCCACACAAGATCCAGCAAAGCCTGGACTCTTGGGGACATATCTCTGAATAAAAACAATTAAAATATCTTTAGCAAAAAAGGAAATGTCCTTTTTTTATGGAGAAAGACCCTGCTTAGATCACATGTGATAATCTCTTAATGATATTATTCATATTATTCTTTTCTTTTTTATTGTGTCCACAATTTGGAAGAAGGAAGAATGATTTATAAGTTTTTATTTTTTAAATAGCTATGCTTACATCTTAGAAAAAAACACTTTTCACTCTGTTGAAAAGCTATATTATGACTTTTATTTCCAGCAGCAGTGCTGATTTTACATCCTGGGAAAGAAAATAGTGACATAGAATACTTAGAAATGCTGTCTCAATGCATAGCTGAACTTGCAAGCTATTGAGGAAAATCCCAGAAATAGAAAATGAAAAAGAAGCTGAAAACCATCGTGTTAAGTGAGCCCTGGAATCATGATGCCCTGAGGGCATTTACTCAGTTCAGTAGCCTGAATCTTGGATTTTAATGTCTTCAGAAGCGACAGGAGGCTAGACTTTGGGAATATGTAAGGGGGTTACCTAGAAAAACAGTTCAGCGTAAAATAAGACTATTGAAAAGGTGCAACTTGAGGAAACCATAGATTAAAAAATCATCCCACAGGCAATATTAGACAACAATAACATATATTCTCTATCAGCCTGGACTGAAAGTAGAATTCCAAAAATAGAAAAAGAAAACTATTGTGTGCAATTCATAAAGATATGCCTGGCCTCATACAGAAACTGGTTTGAGTTTATAATTCTTGAGTAGTTTACTAGGTCAAAGACCAATTTACATTAGATAAATGTTTTAAAGCATTCTGAGTTAGCTGGCAGAGCAAAACGCTCTCTGTGTAGGGATTTCTCTGCCATCTCACAGAATGAAGATTTCAAACAAAAATTGAGAATTGAGAGAAAAATGGACAGTTATATAATCATAGTGGGGAATTATAATACATCAATCACAATAATTATCAAAACAAATAGACTCAATACACATAGAATATTTTATAAATCAAAAATGTATCCACATATGTATGTATATATACAAACAATTTGAGATTTTAAGCAGACATTTTCATATGATTCTTTGTCCAAAGAAAAAGTGATAACAAAAATTTTAAAATATTAGAAAAACTTAAACTATGACATCATAACCCATGGAATGTCATAGTGGGGTGAAAGGGGTGGGGGGATCAGTGTGTTAAATTCTGAACACTAAAATGAGAAATAAAGAAACAATGAAGAAGTTGAAACTACCAATTTTAGATTGTTGAAAGTATCAATCAGATGAAAATAAGGAGAGATGATAAGATAGAGTAAAAGGAAGTCACTAATGGACTATATTAGAAATTAAAAAGAAAACCCCACATAAAGATCAAATTATTAGATGTATTCTAAAATAGTCTAGGTAAATAAGTGTAAAATCTTAGAAAAATTCACCATTTCTAGCACAAATACAGTAACAAGCAACAAGTTAGTTAAAAAGTTGAGTAATCCCATTGCTATTATATACACTAACCAATATGTTAAAATATATAGCTCTACATTCTACTCTTCAAAAATATTTCAGGGGCTGGGGAGATAGCTCAGTCGGTAGAGTGCTTGCTTTGCAAGCACAAGTCCCTGAGTTCAATCCCCAGCACCACAAAAAAAAAAAAAAAAAATATATATATATATATATATACACATATATATATGATTTAAAAATAAGATTGACAAAACAATCAATGCACATCTCTTACAGATATCAGAAAGAAGTAATATTTTTAGACTAGTATAAACTTGATATACTACTGGATATTAGAAAAATAGAAAATCTCCAAACTATTCTGTGTATGTATATAGATACAATACTAAAAAACATTCACAAATAAAATCATATATCTAAAATCATATAAAATATATTATAGAATATTCTTATTTGAATCAAAAGCAGAAGGATAATTTAACACTTGAAAAGACAATTTAGCACTTTAAAGAAGAAAATGTGTGTAATTATCTTAACTAATGGGAAATATATCAAATATGACATCCATTAATAATAAAATCTCTTAATAAACCAGGAGTAGGATAGAACTTTTTTTCCCTGAAAAAGAAACATATGCTGTTTACAATTTGCATCATTTTTAAAGATAACATGTGTTAGAGACTTTTTTAAAAAATAAGAAAAAGCATACTACTCACATTAGGTGTATTTAACATGATTCAAAACATTGTAGTTACCAAGACAAGAAGAAATAATCAATAGTAAGAGAATAAGAAGAAAAAGTAAATTTGGCCTTCTTTATTAATAATGTTTCATTCTAATTAAAATTATATGATTGCCCACATAGAAAACAAACAGCAAAAGAAAAAACTAAAGAAAATTAATTTTTTTAAAAAATAAAGAACTAAAGAAATATTGCTTTATAAAAATTTGATGTTTATATACCATCAAGAAACTGGAAAATATAACAAAAATTAATATCAATATGATTTATTAATGGGGGGAATTTCCTCTATGAGCACAATGTCTGGTGCCACAGAACTTTTTGTTCTTGGTGTTTCATCTTGGTTACCCATAACTTTCCTTGGGCTCCTAATTTACTGTTGCTGACTTTCCTTTTTTGTACTGTGGAAAACAATTGAGTAGAATCATAAACTTAATTAAACTAACTAATCTAGTCAGATTTTAAGTAGTGCCATTAAACTTTATATATTGTTTAGCACTTAGACCTAACTGGGTAAAAAGTCCTCTCCTTAGGAATAACCACAAATGTAGAGACAGATATAAAAAAAAGTTATTTTAGCATTCTGCAAATTGATCAAAGACATACAATAAACAGAAAATCAAGTGAATCATGAAAATTGCTTATGTTTATGTAGAAATACTGTAATTCTGTGGTGTTCTTGTTGAGGATTGATCCTGTGCTTCACCCCCAATTCCCACTCTATCAGATAGTTCATCCTGGATTGTAAGAGGCTATGAAAACCTGAAATCTTGCTGTTAGTGCCAGAGGTGATCATTTTGATTTAGTGTTATCAGTTCTGGTGGTAGTCTCAGTGGCAAATGAGTAAGGAGGACCAGAACTTATGCTGGCCTGAGCTAGTGACACCCTTTGGTACAGGAAGCAGATTGGTATACTAGAGGGGATTTCACAGGAACAAGAATGGAAGGTTGATAAGCTTGTCAAATATGTCAAGTTATCATGAGTTACATAAACACAAAGAAAATACCAGCAAGGCCACACACACATGTGTGCATGTGCACACTCATTCACTTCACTCACTGAGACTGGTAGAAATTAAAGGTAAAGGGAAGATCTGAACATGGCCTAGAGTTTGGGTGCACTGTACAGGACATACCAAGTTTCATCTTCAGAGAGTGAAATTCCTACTGATTTGAGATGTTTAGTGTAGCCTCTGATTAACTTCTGATTGAACACAGGACATTCAGATAAAGGGGCAACCCATAGGAAGTCAGTCATAAAAATAAACAGGAAAATAAACTGAAGAAGAGATTCACCCAGAGACATATCAGGGTCAAGTTAATTAAATCCAAAGGATTAAAGCAAATCTTTAAAGCAACAAGAAAAATATAATTTGTCATGTACAAGAGAACAAAAATATAACCAGTGGTTGACTTTTTATTAGAAAGAATGGAAGCCCAAAGGCAATACATAGGCACTTTTAAAGAATGAAAACAAAATAACTGACAACCAGGAATTATATATCTAGAAAATTTATCTTTAAAGTATGAAAGTAAAATGATGATATATACAGATAAACTGAGAGAATTTATAACTACTGAGAAAAATTTGTAACTATTGTAGAAAAATTGTCTTAAAAGAAACACTAAAGGATGTCTTTTGAACTAAAGGGAAGTGACATTAGACAAAAACTTTAATTCATAGGTAGAAAAGAAGAACATCAATGAGAAATATAAGAATAAGAGACCATACATAGTTTTATAACATAGAATTTGAAGCTTAAGAAAACAGATCCAAAGATTGAGCTAAATTTGAACGGAATTTTATTCCTGCTATTCCACCTCTTCCAGCTACAGAGGTCCTGGGAGGCATTTGGTTTCTGCATTCTCTAGTGATTCATGTTATCTCATCGTCTTGTCTGTGAGTGGGGTTTTCTCCAGTAGATTCACATTTTGTCTAAGTCAGAGAAGTTTTCTAAGACTTCTATATGAATAATATTTAATTATCATGGACTTTCAACTAAAAATCAAAATTTATAATTGCTATAATTCGTGCCCATATGGACTAGAAGTCACTCATTTATAAGACTCCAGACCTTTACCCACTCATTATCAACAGAGAATATTCTTGCTCTGTAAACAAGGAGCAAACTGACAAACTTGGGGAGACTTGAAAGGTAAAGGCATAAAGTTATAAAAATGAATGTGATGCAACTGTGAAGCAGAAGGCTCTTGCTAGACTAGAATGGTAGAATAGCTGTAATCTGTAAAGTGAAGTGAATAAAATAAGTTGTTTTTCAAACAAATGAAAATTATAAGTTTCTGACAATGACTCACCAACGGAGATCATGGAAAGTGTCTCACTAAAGAATTTTAATAATAGGAAGGAATGAAAAATCTACTTCTGCAAGATGTTTTTTTCATCAAAGGATAAAAGCTAAATTCTCCATTCAGATTGACAATAGCAGTGGGGCTGAGGGTGTAGCTTAGTTGTAGAGCACTCAGCAGGCACACACCAGCCCTGGGTTTGATCCCCAGCACCACCATAAAAGGAAGTTGATTTTAAGAAATTTAAAGAAGACAGGTATCAGCTTGACTTTTTGTTTTTATTTCTACATACATCTAACACTTTCTTGGCTTACTAATAATGGTCCTTTGAACATACTGCAATAATTTCAAAGCTTTACTTCACTTAGTTCAAACTCTGCAATTCATATACTTAATCGGCACTGTGTTTTACACTGCAGGTCTTTACACTAATATTAGATTACCAACGTCTCCCTCTCTATCAAAAGTTCCTAGAGTCTCTGGATAAAGAGTTAAAAACAGTACAAACAGCATCAGATAAAGGCAAAAAAATAATAGTTTTGTGGCCAGAGATTAAGAACCCAATATAAGCACCTTAATTCAATAGCGTTTTGAATATCCCATGAGAGATTATTAATTGACCCTTTGTAAGATTAAGAAACTGATAATTATTGTTCTGATGCCTATTAAAATGGTAAATGATTTTTATGATAGTCTATTTATCATAAACCTGTTATAATTTTCTACATTTTATATTTGAGGAAACTTTGACAAAATAATATATAGTTGTATAGTAATGAGTAACACTTATTGATCAACTGTTATGTAGTAAGTATTGCTTTAACAGCCTTAGATAATTTAATCTTCACAAGAACCCTATGAAATAAGTGCACTTGTCATTACCACTTACTTTGAGAAATGGGAGAAAAATAAAATGAGACTTAAAGTCATTAAGCAATTTGCCCATAGCTAAGCAACCAGCAAGTGCCAAATCTGAAATTGAAAAAGGCATGTGGTTTGAGATCTAAAATTCTTAACTCCCTAATTGTAACTCTTCTCCAATTGCCCCATGTATGATAGCTATAAATGGAAAGCTACAACCGCAATGTATTTATTTGCCTCTAAAACCTGTAATATTATCTTAGCAGTATACTTCGTCATCTAGGATGATATGTCTGGGAGGGGTGAGTAGGGAGAGGAGGCAGGTGGTGGTGAATGATTTTTCACCATGAATGATTTACTTTTTCATTTGTATTTCAGGTAGAATTAAGGAAGTCTTATGTACTTGGGACTAAGCAATGAGACTGGAGGATGCTGCAGAATAATAGTAACTTGTGGCTTTACAATTCTATAGATGCAATAAAAAAAATGCTGGGCCACTAAGAGAAAAGGATTTCCTCCCACACCATCTGTTTCCCTGAAACAAGCTTTTTGTCTTCGCCCCTCTAGGTCAATGATGGCAATGTAAGAGGGCCAGAGCCAGTGTTTAGATGCTTTGGCTCTGCACCAGCCTTGATGACTCCAAATTACTGTCCCTTCTTTGTTCCAATTTTCCAAAATTTCTTTGCAATTAAATCTTTTTCATGCTGCCAGGGTCATCTCACAATTGAAGATTAGGGGAATGTGCCCTATATCTCCCTGCTCTTCTCACTTTCCTCTAGAACATTATCTTATAGCAGTACAAAATTTATTTTCAAGCAAATATTAATTACAATGACACTACATAAAGTAATTTTGTAGTATAAGACTGACTTATTCTCCATTACACTAAAGTAATTTTCTCTGACATAGTAACCTTCACTGAACATTTCCCTAGTTTTATCCAGGCAGAACACACCAGTGAAATACAAGAGGAAAATGATGTCCTTACTTTGCAGGGAGTTTCTTAAGGTATTGCGACTCATGATCAATGAATGAATTAATTAAATAGTTTATTTAAAGGATTGAAGAAAATGTCTTAAGTAATAAAGTAAACTGCAAATTCTGTTGCAATCTATTTAGAAAATATAAATGGTGCTGAGAAGAAAAGAATTGCTCTGAATTAGCAACTCTCAAGATTTGTTTAAGTGGCATATTTTTCTTTAAATTTTTATTATAAAATATATCAGACATATATGTGGGATGAATATGAATGAGTACCTGAAGTTCCCTCTGCTTGACTTTATAAGGTATTCCTGAAGTTTCTCAATGTTACTCTAAGGCTCTGCAGGACACATTTTTAAAATCAGTGAAATAATCTATTATAAACCCAAGAAAAATTACCTCCAGAATCAAAAGCAGGAGCCACAAGTAGCAAGGCAACACTGGGAAAGTGTGACATGGATGAGATTTTGATGAGATTGAGGAAATAGGGATAGGACTGTGCTCTGATATAAATGCTCATTGTAACTAGTGACAAACTCAGATCTTCAATAATAGGATAAATTTAAAAAGAAATGATAACAGCAAAGCATTGTCTTCCTAACCTCTTTACTTACATCTCCCTCACATTATCATTCTTATTCCTATTTTCTACCACCTTCCTTCATTAAATCATAGTCCTATGGACAGCCATGCTGTACCACTATAATAGCCACGAGCACAATTCTCTTCAAGAGAAAATTGTGAGAGTGGACAGCTGACTTGCACTGACCATCATGGCATTAAGGTCTAAAGCAGCAAGGGCAAACTGTTTCTATGAAGAGCCAGATGGCTCTTGATTCTCTCTTTCTCCCCACGCTCTTCCTATGCCCAGTGTTATATATCAATATATCATCTGGAAGACATATTTTCTGCATAAGTACGGCAGCTTTTATGGGCATCAGAGGGTTATTTAAATTCCCTTTATTGAAAAAAATCACTTCCAGTATAAAATGGATCTCCACTCTGCTAGTCCATGATGGTTCCAGCATGGCACAACTTAATAGACCTCTAACAAAAGCATCTTTGTGTATTAATGTTTAAAAACAATGGTCCTACCCACATAGATGCTGATTTTTCCTTCCTTCAAGGAGTTTCATCATTTTTAAAAAGATCACTATTTTTCTAGTTTCTTGTCAGAGCTCTCTCTCCGTCTTCATAACAACCTCAATTATATACAAATACGTGCAGGTAATACTAAATAATATAAAAATGATACACAGTATTAACTACAATAATTTTTACTTTTATGAAATAGAGATAAAAGCAAAATTAAGAACACTATTACTGATTATGTTCAAGGGAATTTAAGTAATTAGTCCAGTGGTCATCCTTAGATTCCATCATTATATGAATTCATTCCGCACATCATCTCTAATTGACCCTACAGTCACCTCCTGCCAGGAACATCGGGTAAATTGGAAATTACTTTGAAACATTTCTATATATCTTAACATCCCAATGGCATAAAAACTCTAAATTTCTCTCTCTTATTACATGAAGACCTTTATTTCTTTGAAAACTAGCACTGCTAAAAAAATAATTATCTTCTAAATGCTTCCAAAGAAAATAAACCATAAGGGGAAGAGACAGAAATTAAAAGTCAGCTATAAAACCTAAATTGCTGTAGCTGAAGTCAATGAAAGCTGTATGTCAATAAGAAAGTAAATCTTTGTTCCAATACGTTTTTCTGATAAAAATTTCACCTTGTTATTAGGATGTTTTTTTCTCTTATATTTTACATAAGATAGTCTTTCATGTAAAGCAACTCACCAAAAAATTGGGATACCATAGTAGTGCAAGATGACATACCTAAGCAACTAGAATTTTCATTTTTACTAAAGCAAAGAGATGGAGTATAATCACAGAAAAACATCCTACTCTTTCAAAAGCAAGAAATACACTTTTTTGTTGTTGTTGATGTTGTTACCTGGCAACTCTGTATCTATTACTTTCAGAAATAAAGTAATATGGTTCCTAAATTGGTTTATCAGTTAAATTGATGTTATCTTTTAATGCTTCAGTGCTTCTTAGCTTATCTCATGTTGCACACAAATATTTGTATTCCTTCCTTTGGAAGATCTTGTATATGAATAAAAAATATGCCTATGCTGTACCACATACCTGGGAAAATGCACTCATATTTTACCTCCACCTATGGCTTATATTCTTTGGAAGCATTTAGAAGATAATTATTCTTTTTCATGGTGCTGAGTTTCAAAGAAATAATGGTCCTCATGTAATAAGAAAGAGAGAAATATGGAGTTTTTATGCTTTTGAGATCTTAAAATTATATGTAGAAATGTTTCAAAATATTTTCCAATTTACTTGATGCTCATGGCAGAAGGTGAGTGTAGGGTCAATTACAAATGATGTGCAGAATGAATTCATATAATCATAGAATTTAAGGATGACTACTGTACTGATTATGTAAATTTTCTTGACCATTAATAATCATCCAGTCTCTGAACATATTTGGTTAGTAGAAAATTAATCTCAAAAGTTATTTATTCCATCTTTAGAAAGTTCTAAAAATTTTAAATTTCTAAATATTAAGTTGAAATTCATTTTCATTGTCTTTGGATCCCTAAACCTATACTGTACTTGGGGATCTATGCAAACAATGTGCTTCCTCTTCTACTAGGGACATTTTGTATATTATCTGAGGCTTCAGTTTAAACTCATTATAGCATTAGTTTTCAAATTCTGAGAGAAGCTCTTGGGAAGTGTCCCAGAAAGTTTTATGGAAAGAAGACAGAAGGAGGGAGAGAGGGGAAAAAGGAATAGGGAGGACTGATATCTTTTCCGCGCCCCTAGATCCTACTTCATTCAAAGCAACTATGCGTTTAATTCTTTTCTATATTAGGCTCCTATAGGATTTTAATTTTATTAAAAATACAAGTCAATATTTTATATGACTACCTTAGACATTTCAGGTTGTATAGAAATTTAATTCTGTGATTTATTTGTGGTGATTTCCCTCACAATATGCCAGTGAAGTCACTTCAACACATTGAAATCAATGTGGATGTCAGAATCTCAAGACTGCTTTGTGGGGGCTTCAGGTTTCCTCATTTCTTTTCCAAATATTAGAATCTCTCGAAAGTTCCTCTTTGGTTCATCAAGAAATAGCTGTCTTCAATATGTCAAGTACTTAGAATTGTTCTCTGTAGCAATTATGGCCTACACCGAAGACAACTGTACCATATCTTTTCAAGACACTGATGTAGGACAAATGAGGCTGGACATGCGAGGAATTTTCCAGAAGCAGTTAGTTTTTAGCTGAAGTGGTCCAGAGGGACCAATGCCTAGAAATCTCTGGACCCCAAGTTTGGAAATTTTTTAAATGTTATAATCAGTGGAGTGGTTACATTTCAGTGAATGGGTACATAACAGTTACTCTTTGTCCCATATTCTTAGGCTAGTCAGAGGATTTACAAGTTTTTACCAAGAAAACAGTATCTTTTGCATAGCAACAAGGTCTCTTTGAGACAGAATCTGTCAGACTTTTGGTGTGCAAACCCGGCATTTACAAGAAAGAGGTAGCTTCTAACCACAATGCCCTCTGCAGAAACCCTGCTGACATTCTTAGTAAAAATCTGACAAGAAGAGAAACTTATATGTTACAAATACGGCCAGGGTTTCTGGGGTTTCTGGGAAAGCTTAATTATACTAAAGGTCTTTTGGGTGGCAGTTTCAAAACTAATCTGTCCACTAGCAATGCTGCTACCACCATTTTTTAAAATTTTGATACCATGATGCTATCAATAGTTTTGAAAATGTTTTTTAGATTTTTAAATGTAAATCACCATCAAATTTTCATTAATTTGACCAAATATCTCAAGCTTTTGGCCCATCCAGGATATTTTCAACATTTATCTAAATTTTACTTTCTTCCTAAAGTAGAAACCAGTTATATGTTCCCAGCTCTGGGGAAGCCAACATAAGATGTTTTATACAGACCTCACAATATGCACACATTCCCTTGGGATGTAGATTAGAAGGAGAGAGGCATGACAGACACTGCACAGAAACCATTATCATAAGTGTGATGAAGTGATATTTAGGGTAAAGGCACAGTGATGGACAAAATCCTAGAAGCAGTGCTATATCAGTGTCTGTTCTTGTGGCCAACAGCAGGTGAAGTACATTGCTCCTTAGGACACACAAATGGTATATTTGGGTCATATTTCTTGACTCTGTAAATGACTAGCCTGGATGTCTGGCATCGAAGAAGATTTGATGAGCCCCCTTTACAATTTGATGAATTTCTCTTTTACTCAGTATAGCAATAGTGAGCTTTGAGGTTTGTAATTATGTCCTGAAACAATACTCATTGAACTAAACATTTGAAAAGAATGCTGAAAAAACTGAAGTACATTCAGATTACTTTTATTTATTGTGCAGTGAAAAATCATATTTTGCAATTGGTGTAAATTCCTTCTGACCAGAATTACCTTGCACCATTTTTATCAGTCATCAGAAAGAGATTAAAGATGTCAACATAGCTTATATTCTCCAAGACTTGGCTATATCTAAAAGACTTGTCTTTGTGCAAAGGAGAGTGATAGTGAAAGGGTCCACCTAAAATACCCATGGTCAAAATAATTTTTTTTTTTTTTTTTACATTTCAGCAAACTTTAGATAGAATTTTTAATTCAACATAAGTACATATGAGAAACAAGGTAATACTGTAATTCATTTTTTCTATGATGATGAATATATGATGAAGATAATGTAATTTGACTTTAAACTCTGTCTTACAAAAAATTGTAACGATATCTAAAAGTGAACTTTATAAAATAGTTTCTACAGTATGACATAACATTTATACACAGACACACCCATATCTGTCTGTCTATCTATCTATCTAATGTTAGGGTCCAATATTGACTGGTCCCCGGTTTCGACTGATCCCCAGAGAGTCAAAGTGCACACACGGTAATGCAAGACACACAACGAAGTTTCATTGTGAACTCGAGCCTGGACCGCAACCAGCCTCTCAGACCATTACAATGGCTGAGTGGGGAGCGGCCCCGAGGGGCGAGAAAGCCCTCTATTTAAGAGATTTCCAAGCAGTCACACACAAAGACCTGTATGTTATTGGTTAACATTTGAACAGCTAAACATTAGTCCTTCTCTGGTTGGGTCCTGCCAATCCTCATTCTCATTGGGTCCCACCAGAACTGAGCGGTCCTAGAAGAAGAAGGGAGGAGGGAAGGGGTGAACTATGCAGGAGATGAGTCGGGGTTAGGCACCCCTGTCCTTGATAGATAAGGTTTCTAGGCAGCTGCACATTCCTCAGACAAATATCTCTTAACAACCTCGATAAGCATGGGGGCCCAGCAGTCCTGTTTGTGCTGTATTGGCTCTTGAGGGTGCAGTCGCAACTGCCTGTGTCCTGGTGATTAAGACAGTTAGCTGCATAGATATCACCCTGTTCTCAACACTATCTATCTATCTATCTATCTATCTATGCAGGGGGATACACATACACTTAACTGAAAGTATAAAATCCAAAGAGTTCTGTATCAAGTTTTTTCTTCAAAATTTTCTTCAAAATTTGATAAAGCCTGAGATGAACATTCGGTAGGCTTTCACTAATCCTTTTTCAAAAAAGGTTCACTAATTGTGAATGTTCACACATTTTTAACAACAAAAAAATGAGTTTGATTACAAGGCATTGCCACAGGTCACTCTGGAAGTGTTTCTCATTATATAATATATGTGCTACATCTTCTATGTAATGGAAAATTCTGAATTTCAAAACTTACCTGTCCTAAAAGAATTTAAGTAAATAATTGTCAACCTGTATTGCTAACCCTTAAAGGACTAGAGGGATTATTTTTCTTAAGTCAGGGATATGGGAAGTACTTAAGGGCATTTATTGATAACAAATCATTGGAAAGCCTGGAAAAAGGGAAGACATCACAAGTATCAGCAAGGCTCCAAACACTCCATGGTATTATCTGGCTCCGTCTCTTCCAGGACTTTAGTGATTCTGCCATTTACCGGTGATGAGTTCTGCTCCCTCTAGTGTTGAAGTTTGAACACTAGAGAAGCACACTAAGTCAAGCATATTAAGCAGGCTTTATTTAAAGGTAATAATACAGACTTCTCCCGGGAGGAGAAGGGTGCTATGACTGATGTTCTAAAATCCCAAGAAGTGAGCGCACCCTACATCTTTTATAGGTTAAGGTCTCTTTTTTCCTCCAGTTCTCTCCCCTCTTATCTCTCCTTCCTGCCTATGTGACCAGGCCTGGTTTTGCAGGTGAGATGCATAGAGTGAGAAGTTGATGGGCAGCAGGAGGAACAAAGTGATTCAGTCAGGTAAGGGTCCAGGGGGCATTAATTAGCAGCTCCTTGCCTGCAGTCCTTGATAAGGGCAGGTAAATTTGGTAATCAATGGGCTTCCAAGACTTGGAAAACTTGGATTGGGTGTAAGATACACTAGTTGACTTTGTCTTTCTTTGTGCTTCTTCCATAGAAAGAAAATAGGGCTAGATTCCTAAAACCACCAGCACTTCAAGCTAAAAACATGTGCTATTAGAAAAGATCAAAAGAGAAACAGGTTCTAGAAACCCTAGTCAACATGATCTCATTATAAACTACCTCCTAGAATGGTGGAGACTGAGGCAACAACAACGTAAAAGAGTGAGAGACAGACTTTACTCTGAGAGTCATGTGACACCAAAATTTGCCCTCATTTTCTCTGTGTGTTTATTTTCTGACCTAGTATCTTACATATTCTTCAGTTTAATCTCTTTATTTTTTCAGTTCAATCTCTTCCTTTCCAGGAAGGCAAAATTAACTTATAGCTACATTTCTGAAATTCATTTTATGAAAAATCACTTACATGTGACATCTTTTCAAATCTTAAAATATATATCCCTTTGTTGTTGTTTATACACATCAGTTCTGGGAGAGTTTAGAAAATTATGTTACAAGCAAATAGCTAATGTTATAACAATATTAATAGCAAATGCTATTATTTATTTATTTACTTATTTATTTTGAGACAGGGTCTCACTATGCAGCCCAGCAAAGGCTCAATTTGTGACCTTGCTACACTTTTTGTACCAACTTTAGGAAGTGGTTACATCACATCAAGTCATAGTTTCCTCATCTGAAAATCCATGGGGACCAGCATGTAAAGGTTAGTTTTGTTCAGTTCAGTCTAGTTTAATTAGCAATTACCAAGATTTTATTATGTCAACTTCAAGATATTGTCCTTTGGATACATCTCCATCATTATTCTCCTTCATTATTTCCTTTTCTGACAATAATAATAAATACACAATTTATATAAGTTAAATTTCTTGAGTGTAGGAGCACCACTTATAAACTTATATGCTGGATAATATGCCAAGAGGTATATGAAATCCTCTGAGGTAAGTCCTTTCATAATGCCTATCTTAATTATAACGAAGCTCATCACAGGGTGAGGTGACTTGAATGAAGTCACACAAATTTTAGAACCCAGATTCAAACTTGAGCACAATACCATTATTCCATTGTCTTCAACATGAGTACCATCTCACTGTCCATTAGGATAGCTGTCAGCAAATATTTTCAGAAGGAAGGCATAAATACTTACTAAATGTTTACTTCAAAATAATATTCATTTGCCACTATAGTTTTAAATATAGTATTTGAACATTATCATACATAAATATAGTGTGTATGACTACTTCTTTATTAAAATGCCTCTTGTAAATAGCTTTGAGTTCCTTTAGGAACTGATTAGAGAAAATACAGAAAAAAGTTTAAAGCTTTCTAGAAATTATTTAGGAGGGAAGGAAATGGAAATAATCAAATGAAAAAGAATTATTCATTAAATGAAATTGAAAAGAACATGGCAATGGAATTGTGGATTATAGTGAGTTATGCAGTTTGTGTGTAATGTATGATTTGTTATATTTATTAATAATTAATAGTAGTCTCATAAATATGTAGAAAATAACTCTTGGTATACAATTAAATTGAGTTTAGCAAGCCATGATCTCAATAAGGACAAAAGGCCCGCCAGGATCCTTGGGTTCTAGAGAACTCTAGGCAGCATTTCCCAAATGTCAGGGCCCCAAGTGTAAAGTGGCAGAAAAGTTAGGCACATGGTAAGATATGGTCACTGACTTTTCTTTTACATTTTTCATATCATACTAGTGCTTCAGCTAGCCATCTCAAGAGTTGCTGCAGTATCTGGAGGCAGAATGATACGTCACCTGTCAACTGGATCAGCTACATGGATGAAGAGATTTTTTGCAAAAAGTGGACTTGCTAATAGTCATTTTGGAGAATTTTTGAAATCTCAAATAGTTCAAATAGTTAAACATGACAGGTTTCAGTCATGAGAATCAGCATATTTCTATCTCTTGCTCAAAATATTCAAGAGAAAAGGTTACAATCTTGATATTTATAATTATCTAATAAATGCAATATAGTCCAACTAACATTTGTTGATGCTCAACATTTAGAAAACTCAGCATTTAGAATCTGTATATTCGGGGATGACTAATATGAATTTATGATGTAATGCAAGAAAGATGAGGCAAATACAATTGACCTTAGAGAAACCAAGAGCTGGGGGGAGAGGCTAGAAAACGTCTTACTTTTTAAAGCTAAAAATACTGAGTGAACTGACTTTGACAAAGCATGAATTTATAACTTTCAGTTAGTATTTATACCATGGTAACCCTATTTTAACAAAGAACTTATTACTTTGAAGATAATGTTTGGCAAATACATAGGGCTTTTTAAAAAATATTTCAAATAGTTTCTACTTATGGAGATGATCTGTCCTTCATTGAGTTGGAAAGGAATATGCACTAAAAAATTATTTCATTTCTTCAGTGCTGTCATTACAATCACTACACTTGATGGGGCATGTCAAGAATGTTCCTGTGTATTTAGAGTGAGTTGATACTAGGATGGCCTGTGCCTGGTCTCGAATGTCAAAAATGTTCTGTAAATTTATTGTAAACCTACACAGTTCTACGATGGTCTAACCACCACTCTCTGATAAACTTTTCTCAGGATCAGGAGTAGTGCACAGGCGGAGGGGTGGGGAAGTTTGCAGTCATTATGGCTTACTGAAGCCAAAGGTGGGCCTATAAAGGTCTTCATTTTTCTTGACACATTTTATGAGGATCCTTGCCAGTCTTCCATTTTTAATAATAATATCCATGGTTTCACCTTGAAAGGTCACAAAAAACCTAGACAACAAAAAATGAAAATAATACTTTTTAATAATATGGTGCTTTATATTTTCAAAGCATTTTTCATATACACTACTTTTATGATCCTCACAACTATTTTGTAGGGTACATAAAGGACAGATACCACCACCCTTCTCTAGTAACAATAGAGAACAAACAATATGCTTATTGGTATTTCATGTAAGGGTTAATATTTTAAGTTCTTAGATCAAAAATTTACTGATATTTCAAATTTTAAATGTTTATGACATGGAGTAGGTTTAGGCAAAGATGAGGGGAAATGAAAAGTAGGACATCCTTAAAAGACTTCATAAAAAATCAACTTGTAGCTTTGTCAATATATCTAGGCCCCTATATACATTTATAAATATTTTAAATATGTAATTTTCCTCATTGGTGCTTTTCCTTGTTTTTCCATTTGATGGTGGAGTAGGTATAGAAGTATTGCTATTTCTAACTAGAAAATGCAATACCAAGCATTTTTGAAGAAAAGGAATAAAACAAAAAGTATCTCAAAGGGAAGATTATATCAACACTTTATAGTTTGAAATAAAGACAGACAGAAGATTAAAACTTTTCTAAATCTACATTATAAACTGGGAAGAAAATGAAATGTTGAATGCATACTTCACTTATTATAATTTAAAAAATTTAACCCTTCAGTCATGAGTTTTGTTTTTGGTAATGTCAAATAACACTGTGCACAAGCCATAAACATCATAATGATTGCAATTAAAAGTTTCAGTTTTATTCAGGCCTGCATTGCATTTCTTTTCATTTTAATACCAGTTGATTTATTTCCTCTGTGTGTACTAATTATGTTTATTTTTATCTATATTACCGACATCAATATGAAATGACAGCCTGTAAATCTCTTCTTTGATGTACTTCTGTTTCAATTTTTTTCTTATGCTTTATTATCATTTAAAATATGAAAATAAGATTAGCATACAATTACATCACTGTAAACCCACTTAAGGTTAGGACCCTTATTCACCACTATTGAACTCTCTCTACTGGGTTTTGAGGAAAAAGCAAGCACTTGACATTAACAATGAAAAAAAAAAAAAAGCAAACCTAAGCTTATTATTAGGATCATTAAAAAAAGTACTTGACAATTGTTAAAACTTAAGGTGTAAGTATCTATGGCATTGCTCACAATCCTTTGATGGATCAACTCTGTTTCTCAGAGATTCCACATCATTTCTCTGGAGAAGACATCGAGTGACTAATGAAATGGACAGGTGAATTTAAATGATAAAGCTTCTTGATATTAACCAGGGCAGCTGGCAACTACTGTACGTAACATGAAAAGGAACAGCCGTGGCCTTGGTTCTTCGTATCTATTTTTTAAAAATCTTTTTCATAGCGACTATGAAATTATCAATAGTCAAATTTGGATCAACTTGATCAGAAAAGAATTTCAAGATTTGCCAAAACTCAATCTTTTCTGTGATTACTAAGTTGAAAATCGTCCTTTAATCTGTCTTAATTTTTATTTTCTTGTTGTGAAATTCTAAGGATAGAAGGATGCTTCAGAGCTTCCTCTGCCTATCTGTACATAGTTCACATTTCACTTTTGCCCATATGAAGATCATCTGGTTCATGTTGTAAGAAATAGAATTAGTACTTTGGAAATCTACTTTTTGACCTGCATGAA
The DNA here is from genome assembly GCF_902686445.1 of Sciurus carolinensis. NCBI lineage: Eukaryota > Metazoa > Chordata > Mammalia > Rodentia > Sciuridae > Sciurus > Sciurus carolinensis. Next base: position 55,674,607 of record NC_062220.1, read on the forward strand.
GTAAAATAAAGAGCTCAGTGTTTAATGTTGACATACATGAGGTATAAATATAATAAAACATGAATTTACTATCTAGATATTTCTAGACTCTCAAACATATTTCTAACTCTGAAAAATTATTGCTACTGACAATATATTTCACTGCTAGGAAAAGGCTATCCTAACACTGATTTTGTTCCCTCTGTTGTTCTTCTCCTTTTCCTAAATTACACACATTTTAAAAATTCACAAAGCATTTAGAAACAAATTAGAAACATAAAGTAGCAGCTTTGATCTGCTGGCTCTGTGAACTGTTCTGCTGATTCTGTAGTCTACTTAATACAAACATTCAAAAGCAATGTATGCTATCAGGAAAGAATATGGAAAGAGTAGTCAGTACAAAAGTACAGAAGCTATCCACAGGGAAGAGACTGGAATGTAAAAAGACAGGTACCATACAAAGGATGGTTCTTGATTTAAAGGGATAAAATCTACTTACTTAATTACACTATACCCAAAGCCTGTCTCTATTAATTATGGACTGTAAAAAGTGTTTTACTTTATCTCATTTTTAAATAGACAAAATTGTATTGTTTATCATGTACAAGATGGTGTTTTGAAGTACATGTACATGATGGAATGACTACAGCTAACATTTGTGTTATCTCACATATTTATTTATTGGTGAGAACACTTAAAATCTACCTACTTTCAGTATTTGTCAATAATACAATATATTGTTATTAACTAGAGTCGCTACATTGTAAGATAGATTTATTGCAGTTCTTCTTACCTTGTTAAAAGGGACAAATCTATGGTGAACCTGTTTTGAAAGAATAATGGTGATTTAAAGGAATGGTCTTTCAAATACTAGCTCCTAGGTGAGAAAAAAGGAAAAAGAGAAAGAAGCAGTGCCCTTTGATAATTAGGTAGTGAAGAGAAAAGAAGATGAAACAGAAAATACAGGTTGTGGAAGGTAAAACAGAGGCAGGTCAGAGGATGTAAAATCACACTATTGAATTCCCACCACCAAAAAAAGCAGCGAAACAGCCACCTGACCAAAGTGCATGGATGTCACGGGATCAAGAGAAAATAAAGTTAGTAAACTAAAATCTTGTAAAACACTTCCATGTCATAAAAAAAGAATAAAAGAAAGATAAAGCCCATAAAAAACTACATTACAGAAACTATGAAGTCAAACATATACAAAACTCAAGTGAGGAAAATTCACTATTGAAAACAATCATGAAAAAGACAAATGATATCTACTCATCACACAGAATTAAATCTACTCAGTTGAGCATTTGAATATATTAAAAATAACCATGTGCCAGAATTCAGGAACCAAAAATCATGTCAGGAAAAAAACAAAGTTAAGTTAGAAGAGTGTATTTGATTCAGGAAAGAAATAAAAATCAAAATTATCTCAAAAATGAAAAATAAATTATAAGGTACCCAATGGAGAATGTATTCAAAGAAAAATGTAATAAAGGATATTGAAGAAAAGCAGAAAAACAACCAAGAAAATTGAAAGATACAGGCGAAGAAGGAATAGTGCATCTTATTATCACTGAAAAAGAAAAGAAAAAGAACAGAAAAGAGCTAGTATTTAAAAACCATAATCAATGAAATATTTCCAGAAACTACATGTGTCAGTGCATCCAGGATACCAAAAAGTTTCTAAATAAAACTTCATGAGTTCAAAGATAAAGATGCAATCTTCATTGTCTCAGACAAAAGATAATTTACAAAATAGAGTAGCATCAAACCTTTCAAAATCAACATACAAGACAGAAATAGAGCCATTTATTTCAAATAGATGAAACATCGTGAGAATCAAGAGTTTTATAAGCACACTATAAGTATCAAGTAGCAAATATAAGTATCAAGTATTTTATATGTATTTCAACCTAAAATGTAGATAATTTTACAATAATTGGTCCTTCTTAAGGAACTTAATAGAGAATGGGTTTCATCCAACCAAACTGTGATTGGGAAAACTCATCAAAAGAAATGATGGCAGCACTTTAAAACATACAGATTTATGTACAGGATCAAAATAAAGGTGATATGAAGTATAGAATATACCACTTAACAAATGTTATAGTTTGTGACAAAATAGAAATTATGTAAATACATAGGATGAGAATGACAAAGGAAACAAAAATACAGGAAAAGCATTATATAGACAACATGTATGTTAAATGATAATGAAAGAACTGAAAATAATTTTCAAAATCTGATTAAAACATAGTAAATTAATAAGAAAAAGGGATTAGGGGCATTAAAATGGCATAATTATAAACCAAATTAGTTATGGTAGAGAGATTAATAGGCACTATAGATGTCCAAAACCTAGTCTCTGGAACTTGTGTATCTGTTTTATAAGATGTAAATGGGATTTGTAAATAGGATTATGCTTTAGAATGTTGAGTTTAGAAAATTTTATTAAATCATATAAGCCAAATCTAAACATATGAATTTTTAGAAGGAGAAAAGGAAGGCACAAGAGTATCTTAGAGAGATGTGACATAAGAAGGACTTGACCTACCATGGGTGGCTTTTGGAAGAAGGGGCATGATTTAAGAAATGTGACATCAAGAAACTGATACTAACCTCAGTTCACATCCAGTACAGAAATGGGGACCTCAGTCCTATAACTTAAGGAGTTGAATGCTGTACAGAAACTTTAACAGGAAAAAGATTCTCCCTTGGGACATCGAGTTAGAAATGCAGCTTACTAAACAATTTGAGTGTATCCCAGTGATGCCTGGATTATACTTCTGATTTTTACAATTGTAATATGATAAATTTGTGTTCTTTTCATCAAATAAGTTGTAATAATTTCTCATGACAGTAATAGAAAGTTAATATATATGTACACAAGATAACTTGGTCGATTTCCACTGTTTTTCCCCTTCCCATTCCCCACTCCTTATCTCTCTGTCCTCTTGATCCTCTTCTTCTACTCTACTGTCCTTTCTTTTATTTTCAGGACATCTCCCCATCCCCTGTCTTTTTAAAAAATTCCTAATTTCTCTCTGATTTGTGCATGTGAGAGAAAACATTCAACCCTTGACTTTCTGAGTCTGGCTTATTTCACTTAGCATGATGTTCTCCAGTTCCACTCACCAGGAAATGACATGATTTCATTCTCTACAGTTGAACAAAACTCCATTATGCATATATACCATATTTTCTTTATCTATTTATCTGTTGACAGACACCCAGGCTGTTTCCATAACTTGGCTATCATGAACTATGCTACTATAAACAAAGAAATGCATGTGTAACTATACTATGATGATTTCAGGTCTTTTGAGTAAATACCAAGGTATAGAATAGGTGGGTCATATGGTGGTTCAATTCCTAGTCTTTTGAGGAATCGCCATACTTATTTCCTTAGTGGTTGTACTAATTTTCAATCCTACCAACAATGTATAAGTGTTCCTTTCTCCCTTTTCTTCTATAGTCCTGATGGTTGCTATTCTAAGCAGGTTAAGATGAAACTTCAGTGTAGTTTTGACTTACATTTTCCTAATCGCTAAGAATGTAGAACATATGTTTTTGTCCATTTGCATTTCTTCTTTTGAGAAATAATTTTTAGTTGATTTGCCCATTTATTAATTGTGGTCTCTCTGTGTGTGTGTGTGTGTGTGTGTGTGTGTGTTTGTGGAGGGTTAAGGTATTTGAGTTCTTTTATATTCTGGATGTTAATCTTTCAGAAGAGTAGCTGACAAAGATTTTCTCTCATTCTTTAGGCTGTTTTTTCATGTTCTCAATTGTTTCCTTTGTTTTTTAATTTGGTTCCATCCCACTTGCTGGTTCTTGGTTTTATTTCTTGAGCTTTAGGAGTTTTATTAAGAAAATTAATACCTACGTCTGTGTTAGAGTGTTGACCCTATGTTTTATTCTGTCAGTTGTAATTTACTTCAGTGAAGGAAGATAGATAGTGAGCTAGTTTTAGTCTCCTACATATGAATATACAATTTCCCAAGCATCATTTGTTAAAAAGGCTCTCATATCTCCATTGTTTGTTTTGGGCATCCTTGCCAAGGATGAAATGGCCATATCTGTGTGGGGTTTTCTCTGACTTATATTCTGTTCCATTTGTCTTCATGTCTGTTTTGTTGTTGCTGCTGTAGTTGTTAATACCATGCTGTTTTTAAATATATTACAATGAGTTCCATATTTATGTACAATTATAATACACCAATTAAAAATAAATAAATAAATACAAAAAAGTCCAATAGAGGAAGGGAATTGGGAGGAAAGAAGAATGGGAAGGGGAAGTACTGGGGAATTAGATGGAGCAAATTATTTTATGTGTATATGTGAATGGCAAATGAACCATACTATTAAGTATAATTACAATGCACTGATAAAAACAAATTGAAACTAAAAATTTAAAAATAGTTAATATACCAATGAAAGAAAATTATAAGACTTTTAAACCAAAAAATGTTTGAAATAGTTGATATAGATAATTAATAATGATTAATAAATGATCATCATATAAAATGCACACATACATATAAACCTTCTGATAAAGTTGAGACCACACATCAGTCTTAGCAATAAATAGGAAGAGACTTAAATAAGCTATTAAAGGCAAATATCTTCAATTTGACCACTGAAATAATACTAAAAACTATTTTTCATACAAGGAAGTCACTTAAGGTGATTGAAAATGACTTAAAGGTAATATGCAGGAATCATAGAAAAACAACAACAAACTATACCTGGCAGATAGACACAGAGAACTGAACGGCAGGAGAAATAAATATTTGTGTTGGTACCAGGATAATGGTAGAATTAAAGCTCAAAATTGTTGTCAAAAACAGTGATATTTCAAAATACCAAAACCATTATTCTCAATGGAGATATAACATGAATATACAATTGCTAAATAACAAAACTCTTCTATGAAGCCCAACTACAAAGGATGTAAAGAGACATAGGTAGAAACACAATAAAAAAAATTTGAATATATCACCCTTATAACAATTAAATGGTCAAAAGAAAAACTAGCAAGGATTTAGAAGCTGTAACTGTCATAATCAATAGGACAAACTTTAGGTTTACATACTGAGCACACCATTTTTTGCAGGGAATACACATTCTTCTTTAGAGCCAGAAGCATTCATAAAAAGAGATCATATATTTGGTTACAAAGTCACATCTGTAAATACCCTGTTAGAAATAATACCTAACAGAACTCTGAACAATGAGATATGATATTATTATTTACTGATAACACAAAAAACCAAAGGCCCTATAAACAAAACCAATAGCAACAAAATAATAACAAAACAGAAAAATGCATTATTAAGGAATCCCGTGTAAAACAGAAATTATTTGAAACTATTTTAAGTTTTAAAACTAAAAGTTTTAATCTGTTTTAATAGTTTTAAACTATTTCAAATCTGTGTGACTCATATTTAGCAGCGCTCTGAGGGAGGTTTGTTGAATTAAGGATTTGGATCAACAAAATAGAGGAATTCAAAACAAGAGAAAATCCTCAATGTAAATTTTATAGAAAGCATAGGGAAGGAAACAATAATGAATGCAAGTTAATGACAAAGGATAAAATATTAATTTAACTTCAAAATACTCTTGTAATTAAAAATAATAACAAGGTAGGCAAATTATAGCTAAAATGATCAAGGGGGAAAGAAAACATGCAAATGCCAAAGAAATGAAAAAAGTGGAAAATATATATTGAAACAGAAGAAATTTTTAAAATTATTATATTATTCTGTGTACTTTTATATGAGTACTCAAATATTGAGATTAAATGAAAAATTTCTTAGGAAGTAAAGATTGCTGAAATTGCATCTGTAGTAGAGAATTTAAACAGTGTATTTTGAGACTTAAAATTTCATGTGCTTGTTGACATTTTTTCAAGGTCTATAAAATTTGTTCTTTTCAGAACAAATATAGTTATAACTATACATGCCGGTAGAATCCATTTTGATATAATGTTACCTGCATGGAATATATCTTATTCTAATTAGGACCCATTCTTGTGTATGTACATGGTGGTGAGACTCACTGTGGTGTATTCATATATGTACGTAGGAAAATTATATCAGAAGCATTCCACTCTTTCCTTTTCCTAATCTCCCTCCCTTCTCTTCATTCCTCTTTGTATAATTTACTGAACATCTATTCTTCCTCTTCCCCTCTTTATTGCAGGATAGCTTCCATATATCAGAGAAAACATCTGACTTTTCCTTTTGGGGGATTGGCTTATTTCACTTAGCATGAGAGTCTACAGATCCATCCATTTACTGGCAAATGTCATAAGGTCATTCTTCTCAATGGTTGAATAATACTCCATTTTTGTGTGTATATATGTATACATATACATATATATGTATATACACATTATATATACATAAATATATATGTGTGTGTGTGTATATATATATATATATATATAATTTTCTTTATCCATTTATCTGTAGAAGGGCACCTAGTTTTTGTCTAGAGCTTATCTATTGTGAATTGTGCTGCTATAAACATTTGTTTTAGTCAGCTTTTTCACTATTGTGACTAAATGACCCAACCAGCACAACTGTAGAGGAAGAAGAGTTTATTTGAGGGTTCATGGTTTCCAAGGTCTCTTTCCAGATGTGGCATCTTGATCTGGACTTCCTAAACTCCAGAACCATAAGAAATGAATTTTTTTCTTTATAATTTGCACAGTCTGTGATATTCTGTTATAGTAGAATAAAACAGACAAAGAGGAAATTATCAAGTTAGTTCTTTCTAAATTAATTTATAAATTCAATTTAACTATGGGAAGCTTACCAACAAGTTGGAAGGAAGTAGGAAAGTTTATAATGAAGACCCTTTGGAAACACAAATACATAGGAAAGCCCAAAAAATAGCAAAAACAAAGTGGAAAAAGTCTACTAGGTGCAATAGCCCTGTTAGAAATTTAAAATATTATAAATCTATAAATAAAACAGTCTTGCACTAGGATATGAATAAACAGACAAGTAGGAAGTCCTGAATTAGACCAAAGTGAAAATGGGTTATGACAGAGGTGACATTTAAATCACTGTGTAAAGATGGACTCATTCATAAACATAGCTGGGATAACTTGTACCATCAAGTTAGATTGATATCTAATACCATATACAAAAATAGACTCCAAATTAATGATCTATAAGTAAAAAGTAAAACCCTACAATTGTTTGAAGAAAACATGAGTGTAGTAAAATTTAATCATGGTATAGGGAAGTCATTCTATGATCACTTGATATTTAGAAGCAATAAAGATGATACTGGTATTTTCTACATTTAAATAAAAATTTACATTGTAATAAAATCACAAAAATCAAAGACAGCTGAAAAAATGGGAAGATAATATTCATAATGTATATATAGACAGAAGCTAACATCTATTACATAAAGTATTAATTAAAAAGACATTAATCACCAAAAACCCAATAGAAAAATAGAAGAAGAAACAGATAATTCATATAAAAATGGAAGAAGATGACTTTCAAAGATAGGACTCTCAAAAATGACTCTCAAAAATCTCAAAGATTTAATAATTAGGAAACTGAAAGTTTAAAGCAACACTAAGATTTTGTTTTTCACTTAATAGATTGTTCAAAGTTTTTACTCTAAATTGAGTATAATTGTATAAATTAATAGGGTCCAAACTGAAATTGTAATTTCTGAATACAATGGGAAAAATCAATTTAGTTAACATGTCCATCACTTCCAACACTTAATATGTTTTAGGTGAGAAATTTTGAAATTTAAAAATATGATGACATAATGGTAAATTGTGGGAAAAGAGGCATTCTTTCACGTTGTTGTTGGGAATGCATACTGGTACAGCCTCTAAGGAGAGAAATTTAGCAATGGATTGCAAAATCTCAAGTCTACTTAACTTTCAACCTGATAATGTAATTTCTAGGCAACTACCCCAATGATACATGTTCAAAATGTAAAACTGTATATGAATAAGTTCATATAGCATTGTTTGTAACTGCAGAATACTAAAAGCAACCTAAATGCACATATGCAGTGGATAAAAAAAATCAAAGTGCATTTGCAATATATAGTTGTTAAAAAATTCTAAATCTCTATAAACTAATATGAAGTGATTTTTCAGGACATAGAAAAAGAGTGAGGAATAATAAGTGTAAAATTAACACATGTAAGAGATTATTTAGTATGCAGTTTTCATGTATAAAGAGATTATCTATTAATTTTGGCAAAAAAAAATACAGAAAGGAGAAACAAAATTAACAGATTGGTTACTTATAGGAGGTGAGAGGGAAAGGGAAAGAAGGGGTTAAGTTGGCATGGAGTAGTGGGGAAGGGGAAATATTGACTTTTTATAGCAGAACAAAACAAAAACAAAACACTCGCTAGAACTATGTTTGATATATACTTCACATTTTTATGGATAGATAAAAATAAGGAGCACATTTAAATCATCTGGGAAGACAGTTTCATTCCTAATGACAGAAGGAGCATAACACAATTATGTTTCTTTTTAATCACATAATTCTGTGATCCAAAATTTAAAAAGTAAAGCAATTCTGCTTAAAACATATGGCTTTCAGACAAGCACTGGAGCACAAACACACATACACACACACCCCAAATTCACGTGTAGGTTTCAATTTAACATTTCCAATAACTAACAATTTAGAAGATTTATCACACTGTATATTAAGCCAATAGAGAATCATTAGTTCAGTAGTGTGCCACATGCAAAGATACTTATCTGTTAACTAAGTCCATGTTTAAACATGGTAATTCTCACCTTGCAAGTATTGTTTTTGCATTAAAAGAAAGCAAACTACCAAGTATAAAGTAATGATATTTCACTGAGTTTGCTCAATTCCTAGTGCATGACTTCATCTGCCTGCAAAGAACCCCCATTCAGTAGTATTTTTAGCAGTTATCATGGAATGGCAGACATGCATACACCTCAAGTATAGCATTTATGAAATATACCTCTGATTGTCGATCGAATTTTAGTCACTCAGTATACTTTAAGCTCCTTTGGGCAAATAATGTATCCTATTAATATTGCATATACCAAAGCCTAGCATTTTATTATGATTGATGTTTATTCAATATTTGAAAATACAAGGGCACAAGCACTTGCAAGCTACTATGTCAGTTTTCATGTGGTATCTGATACATTTTACTTACCTGTATGATTCCACCAAAAATTCTGAAGAATCACTCTCAATATTGATGAAGATTTGCCAGCTATATTATTACTTTATCAACTGCTGATTCACTGGGCTCTGTGGTAACTTAATACATACTTTCTCCTCATCACATTACAATTTAAGAGCAATTCTAAAGAAATGTAACTTAGATCACAATGTATTGTATATTTTTCATGACTGAGTTTTTAACTTTTTCCAGAGCCTTATTTATTCATACTGCATAAACACACATTTTAGGAAGTCTAGTTAAAGATATAACCAAGTAACAAGCACACTGTTGTTGTATTCTATTTTCTTTGCAATTTTACGTAATAGATGTTTAATATTAAAGGTGCCTTATTATCTTCTTTTCTCTTAAAGTAAAATAATTTTTAGGAAATTTATTAGCATTTGTGCAAGTTGAATACACCCACAGTTTGATCCTCAGTTTGCCAAGTACATCCAAACACATATGAATCTCCCCGGTACATTTCAAGTTTAGGATTCCCTGCACCATCATATATAAGAAAAAATAATGCTCAACTATGTGATTACCGGCTTCTCCACTAGTGAGATCCTGAGAAACAGGAATATAGCTTACTCATCTTTGTGAACAAAATGGGTGAAATCTGTTTCAATAATTATTTGACAACTAAAATTGTGACTTGTTTAAAAAGATAATTTCTGCTAAACCAATCTCAACAAATAAGCTCAAACAAAGGGAAATGTTGATGCTACTGTGTAATATAAAGGGTTCACGGCTGGTGGGGAAGAGGTAATTACAGATAAAGTTTGGGAGTTTACCTGATACTGACAATTTTGTTAGCATGTTGTATTTCTTAGGATACACAACACTGCAGCACAAAGTTGCTCCCACATTCCATGGGTTGGAAATATCAAGTTGTCTCTCGCTTAACCTCTGTGTCTTTTAGGAGTTGAATCTATGACCTTGAGCTATTCCATACACTCATACATGTGCAGACTATCCTAAAAACCCTATAGGGAGGAATTTAGTCACTGTGATAAGTTGAAAGATAGAGTGTGGGGAATTACCCAGTATATCTCAGATTTAAGATGTGACATAGTATTTATTTTGTCATTTACCATGCATAGTTCCAAGGACTCATAGAATTTTAATTCTACCATGTTTCCAGAAGGACAACAAGGAACATATATTTTTTTTTTTTATAGAATAATAGCTACTCTTAAGTGGAGAGGATAACACTGCAAGAAAAAGGGAGTAGAAAGGGTTCATCCACAATAAAAATATTTCAACATAATATTGTTTTGAGGAAAAACAATAAAGAAACAAACGTTTGGGGTAGGGGAAGGAAGAGAGAGAGAGAAAGACAGAGACGTAGGACCAGAGAACAACAGAATTCAGAAGGGCCAATTCTTGATAAAGAGCACATAGAGACAAAGTAATGACACATACTAATTTCTTTTTTTTTCTGTATGTGACAGTAGAGTCCACTACTCTGCTTCCCATCCTAGATTGCAGGTATTTTGTTATTTGAATGTTTAATCTCTAGGGTGACTTAACAAAGATTCTTTTCTAAACATATTCAACAGATGATTGGAGCAAACTGGGGCAAATCCTCTGCAAGTTTCATTCTATAACACATTGTCTTTCTCAGGATTATTTATTCTAAGAAACCTGCATTTTAATTTCTAAGCATGGGCAAAGCATGTAGGGATAGTTTTGTTCATCTTCAAAAGGAAAGGGAAAACCTGCACAGTAACAGAGAAATTCATAAAGATAAAGATACTTTATATATAAAGATATATAAAGTATCTCCACAGGAATCAGATAAATGTTTTTATAAAAATAAATGTATTTTTATAAAGATGAATATTCTTAATGAAAAATTGCATGTGTTTTAAATAAGAAAAATTACTATCTCAAGAGAGATTTTAAGATGTTGACTTCATAAAAGAAGAACTGTATAATAATTAAAAAGTGAATGGGATTTTAGAGTCAGCCTAGGAATAAAATATAAAATATTTTTAAAAAGCATGGAAATGAGATTCAAGATTGTGGTTTAGAAGAGGACTGAGTTCCTAGTTGCTCCATGGCTCAAGATTCAAGTAGTGGAAATACTATTTCTCAGTGAAGTAGGTGAAAGAGGGATTTCAATATTGGACAAAGTGTCTTAAGAGACTCAGAAATTTGGGCATATTAAACAAAGAAAGAGTACACTGGAGTCAAGCTGGTTACTTGCAAACAGCAGTTGTAGCAGTGCTGGCTCACCACAGAAGGAGAGAAATACAGAGAAACACATTTTGACATGGAAAAACCTGACACGAGTAAAGAGGTCAGAACTTAGCTGATCCAGGTGCTGCATTGTGCACTAGTCCTGGAAAAGTGCTCTTTGTTTTCCAACTGGCCATGGAGAATGGAAGTGGGAGCCATTCTTAAGCAGTCACACTGCATTGGCTATTGAGGCCCCTAGGAGATCATAGCAATCACTGCCACACTCTCCCATCAAGCACCTGCTGTGTGGTCTAGGGTGTATCTAGCAGAACATGAGTGAAATAGGCCCAGAGGGAGATTAAAGTTGAAAGAGCAAAGGAGAGCCAATTCACTTCTTTTTGGAGTCTGGCAGCTCATGTGAGCAGATGAAGTGGGTTGGGAACCTGAACAGCTGGATATGAATACATTCAGGAACTAAGTCCGGGAAGGTTATGTTTCTGGGCAGCAGAGTATAGAGGATTGGCTCCCATACCCCACCAGTAGAAATTCTGGGAGGCTCCTGAGATCCAGACCTCCAATAGAGATCTGTAACTGCCAGGTCCCAGAGATGTGTTGATCTAATCTCTCCAGATCAGACACCACCCAACAAAACCCCTAAGGCCTGATTAGACCTAAACCCCAAGTACTGGAACTCCTTTCATAGCACTCTGCAGCAACCTCTGTCTGGGTGGAAAAATCTCCAACTGATCGTACATAGTACTCTATCCTACCTCATACTGGTAAGAAGGGAAATTGGGAGATATTTCAACCAACTTCAAGCTTAGCCCACTTCAACTAGAAGCTCAGAAAACAACACAAAAAGAGGAAGGGATTAACAACCCCAGTCTTTGCTCTTGTTCTCAGTACAAAGGTCAAGAAGAAATGAAAAGAAAGATAGTTGGGTAGAGACAGTGACCATCCACTCTCCTCAAGGACTCTTTTCACCACCTCAGTAGAAACAATTCTATCATTTTTCATTAACAATCTTTTCTTTTTTCCTTTCATGTGTGTATATGTGTGTGTGTGAAAGAGAGAGAGAGAGATCATTTGGGATGTGCTAATTGGTTCAGAGACATAAATATGTATATATTTGTTTATTTTTTCACATTTTTAGCATTTTTAATGCAATAATTTTTTTCTTGTCTTGTCTATTGAGGGCTAGGTTTTTTTTTTCCCCCCCTTGGTTTGTATAATTGGCTTTGTTTTACATTGTTTTCATTCTTTTGTTTCTCTTATTTCTCTTTTCTTCTCCTGCTAACAGCCAAATTCTATTTTTCTCATTTTATCTCTCACTTTACTTTCTTTTTCCTATTTTTTATTTTCCTTATATATAGCCATCACCTGCCACATCTCTTCTGTATTCTCTCTGTTCACTTTTGAAATTTTACACTCATTTCTACTTTCCTAGTACATTTTCTTTTCACTTAACTAACTGTACTTTTACCACCTTTTAGAATTGGTTTATATAACTCCTGCCCCTAACATTAATGGTGATGAAATTATTACTGCTGTGGATGACTTGGTTGATACATGCTATTTGCACTAAAGTCAGATCTAGTACATGGTTATTTTTTGTTTACTGTTGACAATTGCTGCCTATACCATTTCCAGGGGTTTTTGTTGTTTTGGTGTGTGTGTGTGGTAAATAATGCTGTAGATATCATAGTAGGAACTGGGTATTAGTTTAATGCTGTATATATATATATATATATATATTTTTTTTTTTGCATTAGTTGTTACTATTGTTGTTTGCCATATTTTGTGAGTTGCTGGAATCTACAGGGATACTAAAAGTTCATAGGGCAGAGACTCTGCTGTTGAACTAAACTCAACCAAAAGAAAGTTCACCTTGCTTCACACACAAATTAATGACATTCAATCTTCAGCTATATTTTAATACAAAAAGAGACAAAAACACAAATAGAAATGGATAGTGGTGTGTCCCAAGATCCCACCTAAGAACATCCACAGTAAAAACAGAATTAACACAAAGGCTGTGGATACCATATCTACAAGGGGGTTCTCAATCTAGATCACTCTAGGACACTTTGGCAAGTGAAGACTGTGCCCTAAAAAGGCCCACACATAAGAGCAGAAGAGAAAGAAAGAATTTAGAACCAATTTATAAAATCCAACACAGAAATACAAGAAACATGGAAAAAAAAAAAAAAAAACAAGGTAACATGATACCTCCTAAAGTTCATGATTTAGCAAGTGACTCCAAATATGTTGAAGTGGATGAAATATCAGATAAAGAATTCAAAAGAATCATTATAAAAATTATAAATTAATTCCAAGAGAACACAAAACAGGTAAATGAATTAAGGAAGTCAATTTAGGACATGAATGATAAATTCAACAAGGAGATAGAAATATCAAAAAAGAACCAAACAGAAACCTTGGACGTGAAAGACACAATTGAAATAAAATGTTCAATTGAAAGTCTCTCTAATAGCATAGACTATGCCAAAGACAGAATCTTAGATCTGGAAGACAAAGAGGTAGTCAGCCTTGAACATTCAGATGGCGTTAAAGAAAAGAAAATAAGTAATTCTGGTCAGAATCTATAAGAAATCTGGGACAACATTAAGTGGCCAAATGTAATGATCACTGGTATTGAGTAGGGTTGTGAGATGCAGACTAAAAAAATTGACAACCTCTTTAGGGTAATAATAACAGAAAAATTTCCAAACATTGAAAATGGTAAGAGCATCAAGATACAAGACTCAAGTGTATGTTGTTAGCAAGAGATGCACCTTACAGGCAAAGACAGTCTCAGGCTGAAAGTGAAAAGATGGAAATTGGCTGGGGAGATAGCTCAGTTGGTAGAGTGCTTGCCTTGTAAGCACAAGGCCCTGGGTTTGATCCCCAGCACCAAAAAAAAAAAAAAAAAAAAAAGAAAAGATAAAAATTGATATATAATGTTAATGTGAATGGAATCTGCAATAAAAGGGGGAGTAGCTTTCATTCTCAAATATGACAAAACAGACTTCAAACCAAATTTATCAAAAGAGACAAAGAAGGTCACTTCATATTGGTAAAAGGAAATCAAACAAGAAGATATAACAATAATAAATATTTCTGCACCAAACTTGGCCAACTAATTATACAAAAGAGACACTACTCAAATTGAGGCACCAGATAGATGCCAGTACAATAACACTGGGTGATTTCAACACACCCCTCTCACCATTAGATAGGTCATCCAATCATAAATTTGGTAAAGTCTCTTTGAACTTAAAAAATATTATAAATCAAACAGAATTTACAGACATCTATAGAATATTTAATCCAAGAGAGTTGAATACACTTACTTCTCCGGAGCTCATGGAACCCTCTCCATAATAGACCATATTTTAATCCACAAAACTACTCTTAACAAATACAAATAGATGTTTATTTGTATTTATGTATATATAATTCTATGCATCTTTTCAGCTTATAATGATATGAAATTAGAAATCAACATGACAAAACCCTACAGAAACTACATAAACACATGGAGATTGTACTATACACTTTTGAATGATGGATGGGTGATAGAAGAAAGCACGGGAGAAATTTTAAAACTTCTTAGACTCAATGAGCATAGTGATACAATATACCAGAACCTCTGGAACACTATGAAGGCAGTTGGAAGAGGAAACACATGGATAAGAGTGCCTACGTAAGAAAATCAGAAAGATCCCAAGGGAACAAACTGATGATACATCTCAAGGTCCTTGAAAAAGTAGAACAAATCAATACCAAAATTAGTAGAAGAAAGGAACTAATTAAGATCAGAGACAAAATTAATGAACTCAAGAATAAAAATAACAATAAAATGGATCAATGAAACAGAGTTGGTTCTTTGAATATATAAATAAGATTGAAAAGCCCTTAACCAAACTAAAAGAAAAAGAAAGAAAACCCAAATTAATAAAATTAGAAAAGAAAAAGGAGAAATCACCAAACACTTTCAAAAATCCAGTGAATCATGGGACTATTTTGAAAGTTCATACAGAAATAAATTGGAAAACCTTGAGAAATGGACACATTTCTACACAAAAATAATCTGCCAAAATTGAATCAATAACACATAGAAAACTTTAACAGACTAAAAACTATAAATGAAATAAAAGCAGTAATGTAAAATCTTCCAACAAAGAAAATTCCATGACTAGATGGATTCTTATGTGAGTTCTACCAAACCTTTAAAGAAGAACAAATGTCAATACTCCTCAAATTATTCCATGAAAGAAAAAGGGAGAGAACACTACCAGATTCATTCTATGAAGCCAGTATTGCACTATACCAAAACCAGACAAAGGCACATCAAAGAAAGAAAACTACAGACCAAAATCCCTCATGAACTTAGATTTCAAAACATTTAATAAAATATTAGCAAATCATGTTCAACAACATATTAATAATTATATGCCCCAACATGTTAGTTTAATTCCAGAGATGCAAGGATATTTTAATATATGTAAATCAATAAATGTAATTCATTACATATACAAAACTAAAAACAAAAATCATTTAGTCATGTCAATATAAACAGAAGATGCTTTTGAGAAAATTCATCACTGAAGGAACTAGGGATAGAAGGAATCTACCTGAATATCATAAAGGTTATATATGAAAAACCTAAAGCCAACCTCATAGTAAATGGGGAAAGACTGGAAAGTATTTTCTTTAAAACCTGGGAGAAGACAAGAATTTCCACTCTCACCAATCCTGTTAATATAGTGTTAGAAATTCTAACCAGAGAAATTAGAAAAGATAATGAAATTAAAGGGAAATAAATAGAAAAGGAGGAAGTTATCATTGTTTGCAGAAGATATGATCTTACACATAGAAGATCTTTAAAATCTTCAGACAGCCAGCTTCTCCAGGTTCTCGGAACGGAACTGGCCCGCTAGTGAGAGCCTTTCTGACCAGAACAAGCTCCGAGTCCCGGAGCCGTTGCAGTGCAGTGTACTCCAGCAACGAACCAGCGGAGAGCCTCGATCTGCAGGCAGCCTCTGGGATTAGGGCAGGGCAGCCAGAGACCTCTTCAGGCAGCTCTGCCCCCTCCGGCTGCGGACTCTCTTCACGGGGCGATCCAAGATGGCGGCCTAGAGGGAGACTGCACCCCCAGTCGCTCCAGAACCCAGGAGTTAAGAAGGGGAGGCATTGAGAGGCTCGGACTGAAGTGGAGCCACGGGTGAGTCTGCCCACTGGGTAAAGCTCGACCCGGGTGGCAGGCCCAGATAGAGGTGGCTTATCGGAGCCGGGCAGGGCAGCTAGAGTCATCCACAGGCAGCCCTGCGCACTCCGGCGGTGGGCCCCGCCCACACAGCCAGCTTCTCCAGGTTCTCGGAATGGAACAGGCCCGCTAGTGAGAGCCTTTCTGACCAGAGCAGGCTCCGAGTCCCGGAGCCCTTGCAGCGCAGTGTACTCCGGCAAAGAACCAGCGGAGAGCCTCGATCTGCAAGCAGCCTCAGGGATCAGGGCAGGGCAGCCGGAGACCTCTTCAGGCGGCTCTGCCCACTCCGGCTGCGGGCTCTCTTCACGGGGCGATCCAAGATGGCGGCCTAGAGGGAGACTGCACCCCCGGTCGCTCCAGAACCCAGGAGTTAAGAGGGGGAGGCATTGAGAGACTCAGACTGAAATAGAGCCACGGGTGAGTCTGCCCACTGGGTAAAGCTCAGCCCGGGTGGCAGGCCTAGATAGAGGTGGCTTAGCGGAGCTGGGCAGGGCAGCTAGAGTCTTCCCAAGGTAGCCTTCCACACTCCGGCAGTGGGCTCTTCCCACACGGCCAGCTGCACGGTGCAGGCCCACAGTGAGAGCATTTCCGCACAGAGCCAGTTCCAAACCGTGGAACCAGTAGGGGGCTAGGGGCAGTTTTCTTCAGATGAGCTGCTTTATCAGATTCCTCCAAGACATCAGGCTACTGAAGGCTGGGAGGTGATACACTGGAAATCTACTGGGACACTATAAGCCAATAGTGGAAAACTGCAATATCTCAGGGTCCCACTGACAACTGACCAATATGAGAAAACAAGGGAAGAAAATGTCCCAAACAAACCTAGATACTACATCAATAAAACCAATGACAGCACAGCAGAAGAAATGTCAGAAAGGGAGTTCAGAATGTACATAATTAAAACAATCAGGGAAGCTAATGAGGAGATGAAAGAGCAAATGCAGGCATTGAAGGAGGAGATGAAAGAGCAAATGCAGGCATTAAATGATCGCACCAATCAACAGTTAAAAGACCAAATACGGGAAGCAAGAGATCATTTCAATAAAGAGTTAGAGATACTGAAAAAAAACCAAACTGAAATCCTTGAAATGAAGGAAACAATAAACCAAGTTAAAAACTCCATAGAAAGCATAACCAATAGGATAGAACACCTGGAAGACAGAACCTCAGACATTGAAGACAAATTATTTAATCTTGAAAGCAAAGTTGGCCAAACAGAAAAGATGGTAAGAAATCATGAACAGAATCTACAAGAATTATGGGATATCATGAAAAGGCCAAATTTAAGAATTATTGGGATTGAGGAAGGCTTAGAGAAACAAACCAAAGGAATGAACAATCTATTCAATGAAATAATAACAGAAAATTTCCCAAATCTGAAGAATGAAATGGAAAACCAAGTACAAGAGGCTTATAGAACTCCAAATATACAAAATTACAACAGACCCACACCAAGGCACATTATTATGAAAATACCTAACATACAAAATAAAGACAGAATTTTAAAGGCCGCGAGAGAAAAGAACCAAATTACATTCAGGGGGAAACCAATAAGAATATTAGCAGATTTTTCAATCCAGACCCTAAAAGCTAGAAGGGACTGGAACAACATTTACCAAGCCCTGAAAGAAAACGGATGCCAACCAAGAATCTTATACCCAGCAAAACTTACCTTCAAATTTGACGATGAAATAAGATCCTTCCATGATAAACAAAAGCTAAAGGAATTTACAAAAAGAAAGCCAGCATTACAGAACATTCTCAGCAAAATATTCCATGAGGAAGAGATGAAAAACAACGATGAAAATCAGCAACAGGAGGCGCTAGCCTAAAGGAATAGCCAAATAAAGGAGAAACCAAATCATGTCAAAAACAAATATGAGTCAATTGACTGGGAATACAAATCATATCACAATAATAACCCTGAATGTTAATGGCCTGAATTCATCAATCAAAAGACACAGACTGGCAGATTGGATTAAAAAGAAAAATCCAACAATATGCTGCCTGCAAGAGACTCATCTCATAGAAAGAGACACTCATAGACTAAAGGTGAAAGGATGGGGAAAAACATACCATGCACACGGACACAGCAAAAAAGCTGGAGTATCCATCCTCATCTCAGATAATGTGGACTTCAAACCAAAACTAGTGAGAAGGGATAAAGAAGGACATTACATGCTGCTTAAGGGAAGCATAAATCAGCAAGACATAACAATCATAAATATCTATGCCCCGAACATTGGCTCATCCACGTACGTCAAACAAATCCTTCTCAATTCCAGAAATCAAATAGACCACAACACAATAATACTAGGCGATTTTAACACACCTCTCTTACCACTGGATAGATCGTCCAAACAAAAATTGAATAAAGAAACTATAGATCTCAACAACACAATCAGCAATTTAGACTTAACGGACATATATAGAATATACCATCCAACAAAGAACGAATACACTTTCTTCTCAACAGCACATGGATCCTTCTCTAAAATAGACCATATTTTATGCCACAAAGCTACTGTTAGCAAATACAAGAAGATAGAGATACTACCTTGTACTCTATCAGATCATAATGGATTGAAATTAGAAATAAATGACAGAATAAAAAACAGAAACTTCTCCAATACCTGGAGACTAAATAATACACTATTATATGATGAATGGATAACAGAAGACATCAGGAGGGAAATAAAAAAATTCTTAGAAGTAAACGAGAACAAAGACGCATCATATCAAAATCTCTGGAACACTATGAAAGCAGTACTTAGAGGAAGATTTATTTCATGGGGTGCATTCAAAAAAAGAAGTAGAAATTAACAAATAAACGACTTAACACTACAGCTCAAAGCACTAGAAAAAGAAGAGCAGACCAATACCAAAAGTAGTAGAAGACAGGAAATAGTTAAAATCAGAGCCGAAATCAACGAAATCGAAACAAAAGAAACAATCGGAAAAATTAACAAAATAAATAGTTGGTTCTTTGAAAAAATAAATAAAATTGATAAACCCCTAGCCACACTAACAAAGAGAAAGAGGGAGAAAACTCAAATTACTAAAATTCGGAATGACAAGGAAACATCACAACAGACACGAGTGAAATACAAAACATAATTAGAAGCTATTTCGAAAATCTATACTCCAACAAAACAGAAAACCTCGAAGACATCAACAAATTTCTAGAGACATATGAACTACCTAAACTGAACGAGGAGGACATACACAACTTAAATAAACCAATTTTAAGCAATGAAATAGAAGAGGTCATCAAAAGCCTACCAACAAAGAAAAGTCCAGGACCAGATGGGTTCTCAGCCGAGTTCTACAAAACCTTTAAAGAAGAGCTCATTCCCATACTCCTCAAACTATTCCATGAAATAGAAGAGGAGGGAACCCTACCAAACTCGTTCTATGAAGCCAATATCACCCTGATACCTAAACCAGACAGAGACACATCGAGGAAAGAAAATTTCAGACCAATATCCTTAATGAACATCGATGCAAAAATTCTCAACAAAATTTTAGCAAATCGCATACAAATATATATTAAAAAGATAGTGCACCATGATCAAGTGGGTTTTACCCCAGGGATGCAAGGTTGGTTCAACATTCGGAAATCAATAAATGTCATTCACCATATCAACAGACTTAAAGTTAAGAATCACATGATTATTTCAATAGATGCAGAAAAAGCATTTGATAAAATACAGCATCCCTTCATGCTCAAAACACTAGAAAAAATTGGGGTAGTGGGAACATTCCTAAACATTATAAAGGCAATCTACGCTAAGCCCATGGCTAATATCATTCTAAATGGTGAAAAACTGAAAGCGTTCCCCCTAAAAACTGGAACAAGGCAGGGATGCCCTCTTTCACCGCTTCTATTCAACATCGTCCTTGAGACTCTAGCCAGAGCAATCAGACAAACCAAAGAAATTAAAGGGATATGAATAGGAAAAGAAGAACTCAAACTATCCCTGTTCGCTGATGACATGATTATATATTTAGAGGAACCTGGAAATTCCACCAGAAAACTTTTAGAACTCATAAGTGAATTCAGTAAAGTAGCAGGTTACAAGATCAATGCTCATAAATCCAATGCATTTTTATACATAAGTGATGAATCTTCAGAAAGAGAAGTTAGGAAAACTACCCCATTCACAATAGCATTGAAAAAAATAAAATACTTGGGAATCAATCTCACAAAAGAGGTGAAAGACCTCTACAATGAGAACTACAGAACACTAAAGAAAGAAATTCAAGAAAACCTTAGAAGATGGAAAGATCTCCCATGTTCCTGGATAGGCAGAATTAATATCGTCAAAATGGCTATACTACCTAAAGTGCTATACAGATTCAATGCAATTCCAATTAAAATCCCAATGATGTACCTTGCAGAAATAGAGCAAGCAATTATGAAATTCATCTGGAAGAATAAAAAACCTAGAATAGCTAAAGCAATCCTCAGTAGCAAGAGCGAAGCAGGGGATATTGCAATACCAGATCTTCAACTCTACTACAAAGCAATAGTAACAAAAACGGCATGGTATTGGTACCAAAATAGACAGGTAGATCAATGGTACAGAATAGAGGACACGGACACAAACCCAAATAAATACAATTTTCTCATACTAGACAAAGGTTCCAACAATATGCAATGGAGAAAAGATAGCCTCTTCAACAAATGGTGCTGGGAAAACTGGAAAACTATATGCAATAGAATGAAATTAAACCCCTATCTCTCACCCTACACAAAACTCAACTCAAAATGGATCAAGGACCTCGGAATCAGACCAGAGACCCTGCTTCTTATAGAAGAAAAAGTAGGTCCAAATCTTCAACTTGTTGGCTTAGGATCAGACTTCCTTAACAGGACTCCCATAGCACAAGAAATAAAAGCAAGATTCAACAACTGGGATAGATTCAAACTAAAAAGCTTTCTCTCAGCAAAGGAAACTATCAGAAATGTGAAGAGAGGGCCTACAGAGTGGGAGAATATCTTTGCCAACCATACCTCAGATAGAGCGCTAATTTCCAGAATCTATAAAGAACTCAAAAAACTCTACACGAAGAATACAAATAATCCAATCAACAAATGGGCTAAGGAAATGAACAGACACTTCACAGAAGAAGATGTACAAGTAATCACCAGATATATGAAAAAATGTTCAACATCCCTAGTAATAAGGGAAATGCAAATCAAAACTACCCTAAGATTTCATCTCACCCCAATTAGAATGGCGATTATCAAGAATACAAGCAACAATAGGTGTTGGCGAGGATGTGGTGAAAAAGGAACACTCATACATTGCTGGTGGGGTTGCAAATTAGTGCAGCCACTCTGGAAAGCGGTGTGGAGATTCCTCAGAAAGCTTGGAATGGAACCACCATTTGACCCAGCTATCCCACTCCTTGGCCTATACCCAAAGGACTTAAAATCAGCATACTACAGAGATACAGCCACATCAATGTTCATTGCTGCTCAATTCACCATAGCCAGATTGTGGAACCAACCTAGATGCCCTTCAGTTGATGAATGGATAAAGAAACTGTGGCATATTTATACAATGGAATATTACTCCGCAATGAAGAATGATAAAATTATGGCATTTGTAGGCAAATGGTCGAAATTGGAGAATATCATGCTAAGTGAGATAAGTCAATCTCAAAAAACTAAAGGACGAATGATCTCGCTGATAAGCGGATGAGGACATATAATGGGGGGTGGGAGGGGCTAGCATTAGGTTTAGGGTTAGGTTTAGAGTTAGGCTAAGGAGAGCGGTAAGAATGAAGGAAAGAAGGACTGTGTAGAGGGAAAAGAGGGGTGGGAGGGGTGGGGGGGAGGGGAAAAATAAAATAAACATCATTACCCTATGTAAACGTAAAAAAAAATAAAAAAATTAAAAAAAAATGTAAAAAATAAAATAAAATAAAATAAAATAAAATCTTCACCAAAATACTGCCAGAGTTAATAAACAAATTTGGCAAAGTTTCAGGTTATAAAATCAACATATAAAAATCAATAGCCATACTATACACCAACAAGTCTGTTGAGAAAGAAATCAGGAAAATAATTCCAATCACAATACCCTCAATCAAACAAAGAAATCAACAACAAAGAACACCTTGGAATAAATCTAACAAAGGAGTTAAAAGACCTATACAATGAAAACTATAAACTGTATAAGAATGAAATTGAGGAAGACCTCAGAAGTTGGAAAGACCATGCATGTTCATGGATAGGCAAAATTAATATTGTTAAAATGGCTATACTACCAAAAGCAATGTAGACTTAATGAAATCACCATCAAAAAGCAATGATATTCTTCAATGAATAGAAAAAAAGCAGTCCTAAAATTCTTTTGGAAGAATAAAAGACCCCAAATACCCAAAGAAATTCTAAGTCAAAAAAAGCAACGTTGGAGGCATTAAAATACCTGACTTCAAATTATATTACAGAGCTATAGTTACAAAACCCACATGGTATTGGTGTACAAACAGACCTATAGACCAAAGGCTGAATGTTCTGTCTGATATGTGGATGCTAATTCACAATGCGGGAGGAGAATAGAAGTATTTTGGATTAGACAGAGGAGAGTCAAGGGAGGGGAGGGGGTATGAGGGTAGGAATGTTTTAGAATGAATCAGATTATTACCCTATGTGCATTTATGATTACACAACCTGTGTAACTCTATATCATGTAAAACTAGAAGAATGAGAAGTTATATTCCATTTATGTATGATGTGTCATAATGCACTCTACTGTCATCTATAACTAATTAGAACAAATAAAAAATTAAGAAAAGAAAATGTGATACATATACAAATTTGAGTTTTATTCAGTCATAAGGAAAAAATGAAATTATGTCATTTGCAGGAAAATAAATGGAACTAGAGACCATTATGTTAACAAGTCAAACTCAGAAGGTAAAGAGTTGTATGTTTTCTCTCATACATGGAAGCGAAAGAGGAAAAAGGAAAAGATAGGTGGGAGCAGGGATCTCATGACAACCAAAGGAAGATCAGAGAGGAAAAAAATCCAAGGGGTGGAAGATGGGGAGGGAATGGGAAAGTGTTGGGGAGTGATATTATCCAAATTACATTGTTATATCATGTATTGTGTGCATGTACGGATATGAAACAATCCCATCATTATGTACAACTAATATGCACCAATAAAAATGTGGGAAAAATAGAACAGAAATATTATTGAATTTAGGTATATTAAAGTAAAAGTATAGATGATAGAATTTAAGAAATAAGAAAATGAAAGCCAAATTATAGGAAAACCATTCTGATTTGTTTGTTTTCTTGAGAAAAAAATGGCAAAATATGTTATTTCCAGGATATGTGACAGGAAATAAATTGATTTAATAAAACAATGACAGAAGTATTTAGGTAAGAGCTATAGGGAAAACTTGGTAATATAGGTGAGCTAAATCCTTACCCATCATAGCAGAAAGTCAATAGATAAAATCTAAATTAAATAACATAAGATATAACTCTATAAACATTTCCTTAGAGATTAATATGTAGCTTCCTCAAGAAACAACTAACCAAGTAAAAATTTACAAGTTCTCAAAGTAGAATGGGTTTGGAAATAAGACAGGACTCTAGCAGAAAGCTGTGGCTTTTTTAGGTAAGTCCTTTGGTTCTACCAGTTTGTAGATATTTTACCTTACACCTCTGAATAATTCCACTACTGACAAAACAGAGGGAAGATGGACAAAATCCACTCTAGGGCCCATGTGAATGGAATTTAAGAATTGAATTCCCCAAGGGAAAAGCCAGAAAATATGGCTACAAAGTGGCTGAATCCGGAACAAATATAAGAAAAATACAATTCTCTCTTCCAATATGCTGGATAAAAATATAACTTTTTTTTTAAATGGAAAGAAATGCATTCTTTATACCTGGGTTTTGTAAGAAAAGAGTAAAATTTATGTACAATTGAAGAAAATTAAAGAGTTCATAGCTACTAATCCTTAAGAAAAATAGACACAATTAGAATGGTGTTCTGACATGTATTACCAAAACATTCTATATAAGGTACTAATAAAAAACCTTTAGCCAAGGAATGTTTGAGGAATTGAATAATTTCATTGTTCCACTTTTCTAATTTGTCATATTCCTTATTTTGATGCATCTTATTAAGTGTCTTATTAAGTGGTCAAGTCCTTGTAAGAAGACTGGTATTATAACTGCACAGAATTCTCAGTCACTAAGGTTGGATTAATTCAATTACCAATTTTAAGAACTTTTTTCATCAAGTGCATTTCATAGCTCCAGTTATTTCTGTTCCTATTTGTTATGCACAGATCTGTGCAAATTCTAGAACTCCAGGAGGTAGAACTCTCCTCCAGTTCTGCTAACTACAGCTGCTCGTAAATACCAAGGAAAGTATGAATCTAAATGCCTGCTGTTGTGGGAGGGCTTATATAAGATTTCCTGGCTCTTGGTGGAAAGAGAACAGTCTCTAATTTGAGAAAAAAAGAATTACTCTCCTATCTCCACTTTATGTAGCTACAATATACTTAAAAGTTATTTGAACTATAATCTTCCTTGTGGTTTGGGTTATAAAATTTATTATTTTCTTTTCTTTTTAGTTTTATAGTTTAAATGTTTCTAGTACATTTGTAATCTAGGACCCTACTACCAACTTTTTCTAAATATCCTGAAATATTTAAAGATTAGTCATTTTTAAATATGAAAATGGCTGTCCTCAAAGCTTTTAAAATAAATCACATGCATTCCGTACATATTCTATATTTTCTTTTACTCTGTTGTCTATATCATTATCTTGTTTTATTCTAGGTTTACAAGTCCTGACTGGTTATTTTTCTAATGACTGGTAGGTATTCATTCAGCCAGCCATTATTTCAGTACAAATAGATATATACTGTAGAGATGATTCATTCATTAAAAAATAAATATTTTGAGTATCTACTAGTAGTTAAATCTTGTTTGTGAGATTTGGACATTGTAATGTAATGTATACTCATAGATACCTTTGAAAGAGCTATAGGTACCCAAAGGAGGACATACCTAACTGCTTAAGCAGGTATATTGAAGAGGGTTTGACCATGTATGTGGTTCAAAAGTATCCATGAACTGAGCTAAAACACAACTCTTATTTTCATAAGAGCAAAAAGACCAAACAAAAAGAAATTAAACCAGAATTGAATACTCTAATTCGAGAGATGGTGTCTCAGTTAAATGTATAAAATTGGGACATCAGCTATGAAACCAATGTCTTTCAAGCTGAGAAAAATCTGCTAAACCATATGCCCGTCAGCTACTTTACATAAGAGTAGTGATCTTATCAAGTCCCAGAAGGAGAGAAGCATCACTCTATTTACCTAAACGTTCCTAGACTAAAAGGTATTACTTGAACCTTGGGGCCTGACATCAGTGGCTACAGTTCTAGCACTTGTTCAGATACATTTTTAATCACTTTGTTAATATTAGGATATGCAGAAAAGAACATAGAAGGTCTAACTGCTATTATTTGAAAGATCTGTTTATAAGATGTTGTGGTTTGGATTTGGAATGTCCCCCCGAAGCTCACAGGTTAAAGGCTTGGTCCCCAATAAAGCAATAATCAGAGGTGGGCTTTTAGGAAATTTTTGGCTCACAAGAATTCAATGGATTCATTCATTGGTGGTGTCATAATGTGAATGTACTTTTGAGAGGTGGTGGGAACTAGGAGGTGGGATCTTATTGAAGGGAGTGGGTCCTTGGGGACATGCTCTTGGGGACTACATCTTATCTCAGAGTCAGCCCCTTTCTCCTCTCTCTGTCTTTGCTTCCAAGCTGCCTTGAGATAAGCATCTTTGCATCACCATACATTCCCCACCATAATGATCTGCCTTACCATAGTCCCAGAAACAAAGAAGAAGGTGACCATGATCTGAAACTTCTGAAACAGTGAGCCAAAATAAAGTTTTGTTCCTCTAAACTGATTTCCTCAGGTATTTTGTCACAATAATTAAAGGATGACTGTTATGGTTTGGATGTGAGGTGCCCCCCAAAAGCTCATATGTGAGTGCAGGAAGGTTTAGAAGTGAAATGATTGGGTTATGAAAGCCTTAACCTAATCGGTGCATTAATTTCCTGTTATGGTTATATGGTTATATGTGGTATTTCCCAAAAGCTAATGTGTGAGACAATGCAAGGTTTAGAAGTGAAATGATTGGGTTATCACAGTCTTAACCTAATCAGTGCATTAATCTGCTGAAAGGGATTAACTATCAGTAATTATAGGTAGGTAGGTTGTATCTAGAGGAGGTGGGTCCTTGGAGGCATCTCTTTGGGATATATATTTTGTCTGTGGTGAGGGAACTATCTCTCTCTTCTTAGTGGATATGTCCTGACCTGCTTTCCTCTGCCATGATGTTCTGCCTCATCTCCAGCCCCAAGGAATGGAACAGGTTACCTATGGACTGAGACCTCTGAAAGCATGAGCCTCAAAATAAACTTTTCCTCCTCTGATATTGTTATTGTCAGGGTTTTTGATAACAGCTGTGAAAAAACTGACTGAAACATCTCCTGATAGGATTAGCTGGGTGATAACTATGGACAAGTGGAGTGTGGCTGGAGGAAGTGGATCCCTGGGGGCATCCCTTTGGGGTATGTATTTTATACTTGTTGAGCAGAACTCTCTCTTTCTACCTGTTGCCACGTCCCAGCTGCTTTCGTCCACCACACTTTTCTGCCATGATGGCCTGCCTCTTCTCAGGCCCCAAAGATTGCAGTCAGCTATCTATGAACTGAAATCTCTGAAACTGAGCACCCAAATAGACTTTTCCTCTTCTAATTGTTCTCAGCAGGTCTTTTTGTCAGTGAAAAAGCTGACTAAAACACTGACCAATACACAAGATTAGCTCTTGACTGGCACCTGGAACTTAGATTTTAGAAGGGTTTTTAGCATCGATTTATAAGAGTGCTTCACTGTGTCTAACCTATTTGAATGAGCAATATCATTTATGCTGACTGTCTGCTTTCTTTGTAGGAGTTTGGAATTTGGGAACTCACCAAGCAGGAGAGCCTCTGTGATCAGCCTTCAATATACACCCTGGGCACTGAGTCTCTAATGAATAACCCAAGTAAGTAACAGTTCACATTTGTGCTCACATACTGCTGGGGTAATTGTGTCTGATGTGACTTTTCTGGAAGAGAATCCTTGGAAACTGACTTCTGTTTCCCCCCATAAATCACCCCTGAGATTTTTCCTTTGTTGATTGTTTTTGGTATTCTTTTGCTTTAATAATTCATAGCTGTAGGTATGACTATATCCTAATTTCTGTGAGTCTTCCTAGGGAATTGCAAAACCCAGGGGTGATCTTCAAGACCCTTGATGATAAAGTATATATTAAATTGAAATAATTGTATTTTGAGGGTCTTTCTGAATTCTTGCACAATAGAAACTGATAAAGTGGAAAAATCTGCATGCAATAGGAAAAATTTCTTGCTTCAGAGAATATAAAGGATTTAAGTAGCCACATACTAGTTTTATAATAGCACCTAGACTTCTAGCAAAGTCAAATACTCAAATCAAACAATATATATGTACATATACATATATATGTGTATATATATATATATAGACACACACATATATACACATAATTATACATGTGTGTTCACATTCCACCTTTGAACTTATAACTCATAAAGAAAAAGTATAATTCTGACTTCTTAAACCACTGTTAATAGAGTGTATTTTTTTTTTCTTTTTTTGCAGTGCTAGGGATTGAACCCAGGGCCTTGTGCTTGTGAGGCAAGCACTCTACCAACTGAGCTATCTCCCCAGCCCAAATATGTTTTTTAAACACAAGGATTACCACTCCTCTTCTTCATGCTACTATTAACCTACTGAATGGAATGAAATGATAAATTTATTTATTTGTAAAGTCATTCATTTCACTTGCTACACTTGGAACTAAAGTTTAAGAAGTTTTGGAACAAAATTTTTGGTATACCTTTCTTTTTTGAAATTCTGTTTATATTCTGTTTATAGCATTAGCTATGTTTTTTGTTTGATCATAAAGGCTGACTTGACTGGTCTAGCTGACAAATACCCCCTGAAAGCATGTATGTGTCCTTCCATGTTGTCCACTCCTTCACAGATGTAGAATATCCCAGTTAGGTGAAGAGTGGATCCTCTTTTGGTGATATATTAATCTGGGTTCAAAGAGTGCAACTATATCTATTAGAGAAATTAAACTGTTTATAAAAGAATTAGAACTTATTTATATGTGACAAGAGTTGGGAGGAACCCTGGTGAGGACAGTCTGGAAGGAAACAAAGGAAGATGGTAGGAAGAGTCATGAAGGACTTCAGTCTGAAAGACAGAGGGACTGAAGGAAGTCATGTAGCTGTAAAGTAGGAGCTTTGCAGATGTCTGTGAAGCATGATCTCTGGCCACCTTGTCCTCCTGAGAAGAGTACAATCTAAATTTTTTTTTTTTTTTTTTCAAAATCAACCACCTTCTCAATAAAGAAGGAATTTATGGGATATTTGATTTCCCTACTTAGGTGGAATATTGGATTTACCTAGTTCGCTGACAACCTAGCCTAGGGGATATGTTGTTTTAGGGAAGTTTTGCAAACCTCTAAACATATGAAAGAGTTCTGGAAATCCATGAATATGAATTTTCTCTAATATATCAGATAGCATGATAAAGCTTTAATTTTCTATTGATATATATGATATTTTCTATCTTTAAAAAAAGGGAGGAATCTACATTTTTAAGATTTATTGAAAACCCTTTCTAAAAACCAGGTTTAAATTTTACACACACACACACACACATACACGCACGCACACGTATACAGGTATGTATGGGACAAAGGTAATGACATATTTAAGTATCTTAAAATTGAAATAGAACTCTTGTAAAAGTATCTTTTTTCTGGGGGGGGGGGATGCTGGGGATTGAACCCAGGGCCTTGTGCTTATAAGACAAGCCCTCTACCAACTGAGCTATCCCTCCAGCCCCTTGTAAAAGTATTTTTAACAGTAAAAACTGAACTGTCACTTATTCGTAAGCAACATAGCAGACAGTTAACTGGCATTATGCCTCCTTTTAGCTGACCTGAAACTTAGGTATTCTTCACTGAAAAGCTTACTCAGCACATATTTTTCTTTAGATCTTCTTATATTTATCTGTTTTAAGGTGATGGGTGAATCATCAGTGTTTTATAGCATTGTGGTATCAAGAAGTCATATTTTCAAGTTCTTTAAAATGACTTTTCCTTAATGATTTTGCTAGGTTCTAGAGTTGCAATTTTACACTTATATCTTATTATATTTATCAATAGAAATTCAGAAGTATTATTGTCATGTTTATGTTCTAAATATTCTTCTGAATATCTCTAAACTTATTATGTTTCTCACAGAACAAAGATACTGTGGACTGAACAAGAACCATATGCAAAACAAAACATAAAATGAGCAACTGATAACCAGGGGCAAGTAACTTATCAACAGAAAGAATAAAGGTCTAGATTCGTAACATGATGAGTACAGCAAAGGTAGAAATGCTTTGCTGTGACCCAGCCAACGTAAAAATCACTAAATATTAGTCAATATGCACATGGTGACAGTCACCATCCTAACTCCCAAGCTAATGAAGCTAGTCAAAGGCAAGGTACTTGCAAATTGTAAATACATGGTGAAACCTCAGATTCTCTTCTTCATTTAGACTCGGTTCCCTTGTTAAATTCTTTGAGCAACATGCATACTGTCTTCAAGGTTCATATCCTCATTAATATGCTTTTTGGATTAGTACTATCTTTGTCATTAAATAACTCATTCATCAAAGGAATTTAGCTTATATCGGATACAGTACCACACATTTGGTCAAACTTCAGCCCACATTGTATTGTTTCGATTACCTGATATATTCCTTTAACACTCTTCTTATCTTCCATTCATTTTGAAGTTTCCTAGTCAATACAGAAGACGATCATAGTAGAGCACAATAATTTCATTGAATACCATGTATGCAAATGAGGACCAAGGGACAACAGAGGAACAGCTAATGTACATATGTGGGAGAAGAGTACAGCAGGTAACAGTACCTAAATACCTATAAATATCAAGAGATCCACCAGGTGATGAAGCATGCGCCAAGCACAGTATAGCTTTCAGAGTGTGGAGGGCTCAGTCATCTACAAGTACCTCAACTGTATAGAACTAAGATAGGAACAGTGTAAGGACTTGTCCCTGATTTCTTAAGAAAGGTATGAACCAAGAAAAGTCTTGAATTTTATTTTGAGAAGCTTAGATTTCTTTTTTTAAATGGTGGTGGATTCTTTTATAAGGATGCTACAAAAAGTAATAGAATTTTTAAGTATTTACAATTTTTAAAAATTATTCATTTTACTGAGAGTATATTTTAAATCAGAAAAAAAAAAGCTAAAAACTATTAAGGTACTCTACTTGAAAAATTCTAGTATGACTTTAAATTCAAAAGAGAATATTCAATAAATATTTAGGACAAAGTACTAGGGTTTGGTTGGGTTGTAAATGAGAGAGATGACTCTTAAGTTTGAGCTTCTTAGCTGATTGGATAAGTTATGGTATTAGTACAAAGATCTAGGCTAGGAATAGATTTGAAGAAAGAAGGGGAGGTTTGGGTGTGTGATAAATTTGGTATGTCCACATGGAAGTAGTCACCAGATAGTTATATAAATAGGCATGGTACTCAAGAGAATTTTCTATAGAATGTTGATTTGAGAATTATCAACATACATATTGATAAAGTAATGCTTCTATATAAATTGACTTTAAGCAGTATCTTTTATAACTGAATAGACAAGTAATAATTTTTAACTGTTCACAATTCAGTAAAAAGGCATAGTCCTCCTCCTACATCCACTCATATCCAAGCGTATGTCCCATATCTACATATAGAGCCTTACATCTCACCCACACGTCAAAATTCACACCACACGATAGGATATATATGATTTTCAAGAGTTATGTAAAACTCAAGAGTCATTAGCAAATTTTGCTTTAAAAATTTCTTTTCTGGAAAAAAATGGGTCAAAATTCTTAACATCTCAAATTTGCAAAATACTAAACTGTCCAAAAGCAGACAGGTATGACATCACTTGAAAAGTATGGAACTTTAACATTAGATCTGTGTTCCATAAAGAGCAATTTATTTAACTAATAAGAAACTTCCAATTTCCTATGTAAAATGAGGTGACGTGATTAGTTCAACTCTAAGATTCATTCCTACCACTATATTCCAAGATTAAATTAGAGAAATATTTAAATAATTCATTTCTCATTCTATGAGTAATGCTGTTGATGTGAATTTTGAATAAAGTATGTGCATTTTTCTGTGTTATATTTATAGACATAGCATTATAGTCATGTGCAGAAATTGACTTACTAAAATCTACAAAAACTACTTCAAACTGTTGTTGAATTAGTGAATCTAGATTTTACAACAACACATTATGAATAGTGATATCTCATTATTAATTATACTTACACTAAGGACTGAGGATGTAATTTCATTTTAATACAATGGAAATGGTGTATTTTCATAATAACAGATACAAATACATTACACATGGAATGAGAATACTTTCACAAATTCACTTGTCAATTCTCTGTAATTAAAATTCATGTAGCATTTATGTCATAATAGGAGTATGAATTCAAAATTTATTTGATGTTAAAATTAATGCATACCTGAAGTTCAGTAATCATTTAACAAACATGAGTAAATATGATTCAAAAAAGCATCTATCCTTTAAACTCCCATTTGGTTTCCCTCAACATTATCAGAGTTGTTTGATTTTTATTTTACTTAAATTGTATACTCTCCTTCTCAGGCATCACTCTCTTGCATGTAAGCACACATTCAAAACCACACTCACATGCACATACATATTCCCATTCATTTTCTGTTTCCCCCACCACACACAGTTAGTATTTTCTTCCTTCTGCCATTGCACTCAAACTTGTATATTTGAAACATTTAACAGAGTAGCCCAGTCCCAATAATTAATAATTATTTAAAACAAATAGCAACTGTCCTCAATTCTTGGATCTTATTTTATGCTGGCAAAATAAACTTGATAACTTCAAAGAGAGTTAAATGATCTTATTAGCTATCCATAACTTTTTGAGTAAGATCAAATGCATTACAAATATTTTTTGTTTCTCTTTTGCAGGATTTAGTTTTAACTATCTCCACATTACACAAAGTAAAGGATATTTTGAACATCAGTATATTGAATATATATTTTGAGCCTATAAAATAGTTTCTTATAAATCAGCAACAACCCTTATCTTTCACAGTCTTAATTTTTAGATGGAGATTCCTCAGAAGCCATAAACTGCCCATAGGTTAAAAGGATTTCTTCCTGTTTTTTTTTTTTTCCCTTTTCCTACTGAGAAGAAATTGTCATATGTCCAATGTCAATGACATTGTCTTTGTCAACATAAATATAGAAAAAGTAACATAATCTAAAATGTTTCCTGACACCTAAATCACTGAAAGATAAGCTGTACTCTATAACAGTTGTTTTTTGATGATTTAACCTTCAAAATAGTTGTTTTGTATATTTTATTATAATTTACAATTTGTATATTTTATTATAATTTAAGTAAACTATGGTACCCATTCTTTTGTGTGTGTGTCCAATGTCACTTAGCTAAAAAGTGGCATTAGAAAATGGAATTAATATATTGTTCTTAAGTTTAAAGGTCTTTTTGTACCTCATGGAGAAAGGAGAATATGCAGTAAGCAGATTTTTTAAATATTATGGAAAAAAATCCATGTAATCCAAATACTTTCACAGCTGTTTAAATATAGAAACTCACAACCATTCCCTGATGGTTTAGTCTATTCTATCTGGCTTACCTACCTCAGGAGAATTATTAGCCATCATTTACCTTGGGGAGACAATACAGAGTGTGCTTCAATTTGAGGAACTTTTCAATTCAATAACACTTGCATTTTGGTTGTTACATATTTTTTACTTGCTTTGAGGCATGTTTTAAAAAAACACGAGTCTCATTGTCTTCTGGCATGTTTATAGACACCATATGTGTTCTGTGGAAGGTAACATCTAGACTTTTCATTGTATCATACTCTAGTTAACCCAAATGATAAATTCCTGTTAATTTTAGTTTTCCCTAGGTATTTCAAAATGAATTTTTTTACATATTTCATAATCCAACTTGTATTTCCAAACAGAATACTTCCCAGAAATGCCTTCTCATTTTATTAAATACTTATATAGCCAATTACATTTAATGTTAATACACAAAAACAGAAACTTCACTGAAATACACTATAAGAACATGATCTCTAACATGTATATGTTTATTAGTAGCAGAATATCAGTCTAAATTTAGGCATGCCAACATCAATAAAATAATTCCTGTTGGTCACTCAACAAGTCACTTATTTTTACTGATCTTAAGTACAGTGGTTCCATTATAACTTTAACCTACTGGTACTACTTCTTCAGAGAAGTCTTCAAAGTCCCAGCTTATGAACCCATTTGCTTTTTCTTTTCAGACTGTACTAATGTGTTAAATATTTTCTTTTAGAATCAGTTTCTATGTTTTTGCCTGTGCCTCTGGATTTATGGATTCAGGTTAATTCTTGCTTTCTAAATACATCTTATCTGAGAGCACAAATTCAGTTTCCCTTTGACTCAGGACTATCATCATGGATAATCCTAACTTATCCCTTCTCAAAATCATTTCCATCTCCACACTGTGGCCTTATACCTCACTCACTCAGGATCAGTGGAAATTATCTATTAACTGCCCCATTTCAGGGGGTCTGTTTTCAGAAAATAACTCCAGATTCATCCTATTTGATTGTTCAAACATATCTTCATCTTTAATTAATTTAAGATTAGTTAAAAAGTCACAAATAGAAGAGTTGCCTAAATTATCAGTACCGGGTTTGACAGTTTTAGATTCTGATGCTGTAAAAGGGTTTTCTGTTTCCCCTATACTTCTTCCAAGAATAGCAGCTCTAGCAGTAATCAAAGCAAGCAGAAGAAAAATGCAGTTGGTTTCTGCTGAAACTAACAAAATCTTTTCTCAGGAAAATCGGCCAGTTATCTTGTTTAGTCAGAGGTGCTCTTCCTTAGGCTGATGTGATTTACTCAGGATGCACTGAAGTCTAGTTTGTGGAAGCTGAGGATGAGGAGGCTAAATGTAAGTTGTTCACTCATTTTGGAACAAATTAAGAAAAATGACAATGAAGCAGAATCCAAAAAGAAGCAAGTATATTTATAAATTGTTACCCCCAGATTAACAGAAGAAATATATAGAACTCTATGAACTTAGTTCCTAGAAAGAATCAATAAATTATTTCCACCTCTCTTAGCTGACTAGAATTGGCAGTGTTTTCATGCCTTCTTAAGCCCATTGAAGTGATTTTATGTGTTCTGTCAAAATTGAGAGGTTGACCCAGTTCTGTTACCCTCTAGAGAGTTCCATTGAAGTTTCTGAAATCTTTTCACTATAAACTGTCCTTTACAAAATTAACAGTTCAAGGAGGTGGTATAGTGCAAATGATCTAAAGGATAGTTTTCAATCAAATAAATCGAGTGAATATTATACTCATTCAAGGTATTTTGGCTAATTTAACTTCTATAAAATTAGCCTCCTCTGCTGTAAAATGGGGATAGTGATTACTAATTCACAGAGGGTGATTTGGTTTAGATCTGAAATATTCCCCAAAACTCATGTACTTGAAGTCTGGGTTCCTAATGCAGCAATGTCCAGGGGCCATTGGGAAAGTGACTGGATCATGAGGCCTCTGAACTCATCAGTGGATTATTCCATTGATAACTGAATACACTACTGGGAGGTGGGGGAAACTATAGTCAACGGGACATGGTTAGAGGTAGTATGTCAGTGGGGTATTTCCCTTGGGAACTATATCTTTTCCCTTGTTCCTCCCCCCCACACTCTCTGGGCTGCCGGGTTGCCATGAGCTGAGCAGCTTTCTTCCTCCACGCTCTCCCACCATGATATTCTGCCTCACATTAAGCCCAAAGCAATGAAGTCAGCAACTACGGACTGAGATTTCTGGAACTATGAGTCAAAATAAATCCTTCCTCCTCTCAGTTGTTTCTGTTAGGTATTATGGTCACAGCAATCATAAGTCAATTAACAGAGATAGTTTGTGAAGATTAAGTTAAAAAATATAATGAAGTGCTTGGTACTATGCCTGGAAGATAGCACACAGTCCACAAATGATGAGCACGCTATTATAATTATAATTATTATGGGAAAGGTAATTTGCTTAAGGTTGATTTTTGGATCATTGTTGGTCCGTTTGAGTATATAGAAATGCTTTTGGATTTGCCCGAGGTCATTACTATTTACAAAGCTTATAGAAGACTCTTAAATCATAGTAGCATGGATTATGCCTCATGGACAATAAAAACTTTGAGCTATTCCCTTGGCGTTTTATCTCATGAGCCTTTAAATTCTATCAGTGTAAATCTGCTTGTGGCAACAATGCCTTCATGTCAACTCTGAAGACCATAATTCTGAGTGTTTGATTCATACCAGCCAAGAGATGTCTGATATCACCAGATCTGAAATTCCAGTCCTTCTAATCATCCAAAAGTAAGAAATTCCAGGATACTAATAGTTGCTTATTCTCCACTTTCCTGCTCTAATAGTATTTTCTGCTCCTTTAATAAAAAGAAAGGGATTGATCAATCAGTAACATGTTTTTTTTTTAAACAGCAGTAGATGTAATTTACATCTGAGACTTAATTTATAAAATCCTAAAAGCTTTATCACAAAGACCACTGACTTGTAATGCCTCTTGTACAATGTCTGAAAACTTATGTTTTATATATTTATTTGATTTACTATTGTCTAAAGTGATAGAAAATTTAGCCCCCTTCTTGCCATGAAAAACATTCAAGCCTTCTATGCCAGCATGGTAAATAAATAAAGCATAATTAATAAAATATCTACTTAATGTTAAAATATGTTTATTGATTGGGAGAATCACTGTTATTAAGATGATTATCTCTCACCAGTTGATATATTGATTAAAGGTCATCCTTTGAACATGCCAAAAAATGACAAAACTAAAAATAATATGAAAATTCAGAGAACCTACAATAGACAATAAAACAGCTACATGAGTTCAATGTTTTTTAAAAAGTTATAGAAATTAAGATTCTCTGGTGTGTGTGTGATGTCACACAGAAAATGTCAAGAGAAGAGGAGAGAGTGTAGAGGTTGTAGTAACCAAGTATACATACATGCATGTGTGTAGGTAATTCAATAGGAAGATAACAGCCTTTTTAACATATGGTGCTTGATATCCCCTTAGAGGACAGAGAAGGTTTTATTTTCTAACTCAAGTCACATTTAAAAATTAGTTCAAATACAACTCATCCTATCTATTTATTACAATACTATTAACATTTTTATTGGAGTTATCTGATGTA
Organism: Sciurus carolinensis; assembly: GCF_902686445.1. Lineage (NCBI taxonomy): Eukaryota > Metazoa > Chordata > Mammalia > Rodentia > Sciuridae > Sciurus > Sciurus carolinensis. Next base: position 55,711,718 of record NC_062220.1, read on the forward strand.
GGGTTGCATATTGTTTGTATTGGGTGCTGCTAATATTGATCTCCCCCTAGAAGGAGAGGTATTGGAAACCTGCAGGGTCACAATAAACCTACAGGGGGAAAGCTGCATTACCTCGGATTTGCACTGTGAGAAGGGAAGATATAGAAACAATATGAAAAACAGGGGAAGAGAGTGTCCCTAACAAACCAAGATGCTATTTTGACAGAAACTATTGACAGCATGGTAGTAGAAATGACGGAAAAGGATTTTAGATTCTAAATAACTAAAACAATCCATGAAGCAAAAGATGAGATAAGAGAGCAAATGCAGGCAATGCATGATCACTCCAGTAAACAGTTATGAGAGCAAATGCAGGAAGCAAAGGAGTGCTTCAAAAAAGAGATAGAGATTCTGGGAAAAAAAAATCCAAACAGAAATCTTCAAATGAAAGAAACAATAAACCAAATTAAAAACTCAATATAAAGCATCACCAACAGAATAGATCTCATGGAAGACAGACTTTCAGACAATGAAGACAAAATATATAATCTTGAAAATAAAGTTGACCAAATGGAGAAAATGGTAAGAAATAATGAACAGAAACTTCAAGAATTATGGGATATCATGAAAAGACCAAATTTAAAAATTATTGAGATTGAGGAAGGCACAAAGATACAAACCAAAGGAATGAACAACCTGTTCAATGAAATAATACCAGGAAATTACCCAAATCTGAAGAATGAAATGGAAAATCAAATACAAGAGGCTTACAGAACACCAAATACACAAAATTATAACAGATCCACACCAAGGCATTTTATAATGAAAATATCTCACATATGAAATAAATAAATATAGGATTTTAAAGGCTGCAAAACAAAAGCATCAGATTATATATAAGGGGAAATCAATACAGATATCAGCAGTTTTCTCAACCCAGACCCTGAAAGCTACAAGGGCCTGGAACAATATATTTCAAACTCTGAAAGAGCATGGATGCCAACCAAGGATCCCATACCCAACAAAACTAACCTTCAGATTTGATGATGAAATAAAATTCTTCCATGATAAACAAAAGTTAAAAAAATTTACAAATAGAAAACTTGCACTACAGAACATTCTCAGCAAACTGTTACATGAGGAGGAAGTGAAAAACAACAATACAAATCAGCAACGGGAGAAACTACCCTAAAGGAAAAACCAAAGGAGAAACCAAGTCAGGTTAAAAACCAAAACTAAGTCAAAATGACCAGGAATACAAATCATATCACAATAATAATTAAAAGAATAAATTATAATTAAAAGAATAAAAAAGTCAACAACTAAATGACCTAACATTACATCTCAAAGCCCTAGAAAAAGAAGAACAGATCAACACCAAAAGTAGTAGAAGATAGGAAATAATTAAAATCAGAGCTGCAATCAATAAAATTGAAGCAAGATAAACAATTTAAAAATTGACAAAACAAAAAGTTGGTTCTTTGAAAAAGTAAACAAAATTGATAAATCCTTAGCCCCACTAACAAAGAGAAGAGAGAAAACCCAAATTACTAGAATTCAGGATGAAAAAGGAAAGATCACAACAGACACCATTAAAATACATAACATAATTAGAAGCTACTTTGAAAATCTATACTCCAACAATATAAAAAATATCAAAGACTGACAAATTTTTAGAGACATATGATCCTCCCAAACTGAATCAGGAAAACATACACAATTTTAACAGATCAATTTCAAGCACCAAAATAGAAGAAGCCATTGAAAGCCTACCAACCAAGAAAAGCTCACCCGAATTCTATAAGACCTTTAAAGAAGAACTAATACCAATACTCCTCAAAGTATTCCAGGAAATAGAAAAGGAGGGAACACTTTCAAACTCATTCTATGAAGCTAGTATCACTTTGATACCAAAAGCAGACAAAGACACATCAAGGAAAGAAAACTTTAGACTAATATTCCTGATGAACATAGATGCAAAAATTCTTAGCAAAATTCAGGCAAATTGCATACAAAAATATACTAAGAGATAGTGCACCATGATCAAGTGGGGTTTATCCCAGGGATTCAAGGTTGATTCAACATACAGAAATCAATAAATGTAATTCATCACATCAATAGACTTAAAGTTAAAAATCCATAATTATTTCAATAGATGCTGAGAAAGCGTTTGATAAAATACAGCACCCCTTCATGCTTAAAACACTAGAAAAAAATAGAAATAGTAGGAACATACCTCAACATTGTAAAGGCTATCTGTGCTAAGCCCACAGCCAACATCATTCTTAACAGAGAAAAACTGAAATCATTTCCTCTAAAAACTGGAACAAAACAGGGATGTCCTCTTTCACCACTTGTATTAAACATCATCCTTGAAGCACTTGCCAGAGCAATTAGACAGACCAAAGATATTAAAGGGATACAAATAGGAAAAGAAAAACTAAAGCTGTCACTATTTGCTGATGACATGATCCTATATTTAGAAGATACAAAAAACTCCACTAGAAACCTTCTAGAACTGATAAATGAATTCAGCAAAGTAGCAGGATATAAAATGAATACACATAAATCTAATGTGTTTCTATTCATAAGTGATGAATCTCTGAAAGAGAAATTAGGAAAACCACTCCATTCACAATAGCCTCAAAAATAAATAAATAAATAAATAAATAAATAAATAAATAAATAAATAAACAAACTACTTGGGAATCAATCTAACAAAAGATGTGAAAGACCTCTCCAATGGAAACTACAGAACACTAAAGAAAGAAGTTGAAGAAAACCTTAGAAGATGGAAAAATCTCCCATGTTCTCGGACAGGCAGAATTGATATTGTCAAAATGGCCATTCTACAAAAGGTGCTATACAGATTCAATGCTATTTCAATTAAAATCCCAATGAGCTTCCTCATAGAAATAGAGAAAGCAAACATAGAATTTATCTGGAAGAATAAGAGACCTCAAATAGCCAATGCAATCCTGAGCAGAATGAGTGAAGCAGGAGGTATCACAATACCAGACCTTAAACTATACTACAGAGCAATAGTAACAAAAATGACATGGTATCGGCACCAAAAGAGACAGGCAGACCAATAGTACAGAATAGAAAGCACAGAGACAAACTCACATAAATACAGTTATCTCATACCAGACAAAGAAGCCAAAAACATACAATGGAGAAAAGATAGCCTGTTCAACAAATGGTGCCGGCAAAACTGGAAATCCATATGCAGTAAAATGAAATTAAACCTCTATCTCTCACCCTGCACAAAATTCAACTAGAAATGGATCAAGGATTTAGGAATTAGACCAGAGACCCTGCACCAAATAGAAGACAAAGTAGGCATGAATCTTCATCATGTTGGTTTAGGATCAGACTTCCTTAACAAAACTCCCAAAGCACAAGAAATCAAAGCAAGAATCAATAAATGGGATGGATTCAAACTAAAAAACTTTTTCTCAGCAAAGGATACACTCAATAATGTGAAAAGAGAACCTAAAGAGTGGGAGAAAATCTTTTTCACATGCACTTCAGATAGAGCACTAATCTCCAAAATTTATAAACTTACAAAACTCTACACCAAAATTACAAAGAACCTAGTCAATAAATGGGTCAAGTAACTGAACAGACCTTTAGAGAAGAAGATATACAGGCAATTAATAAATATATGTAAAAGTGTTCAACATCTCTAGAAATTAGAGAAATGCAAGTTAAAACAACTCTAAGATTTCATCTTACTTCAATTAGAATGGCTATTATCAAGAACACAAACAATAATAGATGTTGGCGTGGATGTGGGGAAAAGGGCACACTTTTACATTGCTGGTGGAGTTGCAAACTTGTGCAGTCATTCTGAAAGGAGTATGATGATTCCTCAGAAAATTTGGAATGGACCCACCTTTTGACTCAGTTATCCCACTCCTCAGTTTATACCCAAAGGACTTAAAATTAGCATACCACAGTAATGTGGCCACATCAATATTTATGGCAGGTCAATAAACAATAACTAGATTGTGGAACCAACCTAGATGCCCTTCAACAGATGAATAGATAAAGAAACTGTGGTATATATACACAATGGAATATTATTCAGCCATATTCATTTGTGTACAATGAATCAAAATGCAGTCTGTAAAAATAAAAAAGAATTAGTTCGAGAAGCTACTTATGCCTCAACATAAAATCTAAAACAATAATTAAACTTTTAAACACAAATTTAGGAAAATATCTTCTTGTGGTGTTTTAGACAAAGTTTTGTGTAGATAGAGCAAAAATAAAACATACAAGAAAATGTGATATATTGAATTTTTTTAAAAAGGAACTCTGATCTTTTTCTAAAGATATTCTTAACTGTAGAAGGACACAAAATCCTTATTTTATTTATCTTTTTATGTGGTGCTTAGAATCTAACCCAGTGCCTCACACAGGCGAGGCAAATGTTCTACCACTGAGCCACAACCCCAGCCCTAGTTCTTACGTTTTAGAGCAGAAGTTTGCAATTTTTTTTTTTCTGGAGTGCCACAGAGTAAATATTAGAGGCTTTTTGGGACAAATGGTCCCTTGTCACACTATTTACTCTGTTTTTATAGGTTGAAAGCAGTCATATACCATAGGTAAGTGTGTGGGTGAGGTTATTATAAACTTATTATAAAGGCAAGGAACAAGTTGGATCTAGTCTATAGGCTGTAGTTTGCAGAATTCTCTTTTAAAGACACATTTATAAATGTGAGAAAACAAGTTTTGTTAAAATAAAATGTTTCATATACATGCTTAGAAAAGCACCGATACCTAGAATGTATAGATCTCTCCCACAAAGTAATCATAGAAAGATAACCTGATTAAATGGTGGGAAATGTCTGCATGCATAGTTCACATACAAGAAAATAAGCTTAAGAAAATATGATTGACTTCACAGTCATCAGGAATGAATGTTAAGCAACTTTGAATTAAAATGCCACACCAACCAGAACTGCCAGAATAAAAAAGACTAACAACAAAAGTCAATGCAGTTGTAGAGTAATTAGAACTCTTTTGCATTGCCACCAAGAATGGAAAGGGTGCTGTTTGTAAAACAGTTCAGCACAGGGATATCTAGAATCCCCTTTTAGTTGTTTCACAATAGAATGAAAAGTTTTGACCACAAGATACACAAAATGTTCATAATAGTTCCAGATAGGACATCCCAAATATCTCTTTCTCCCCGACACCCCCTTTTTTTGTTTTTGTTTTTGTGGTGCCAGGGATTAACCCAAGGCTTTGTGTTTGACAGGCAAGCACTCTAAGAGCTGAGTTATATCCCCAGCCCCCAAATATCTCTTACCAGTTAAGTGAATGAAAAAATTGTGATATATTACAATCTTAAACTACTCAGCAATATAGAGTAAATTATAAGGACTTTTAGTAACATTTTAAAATAGTAGGCTGAGGTGAGCTATAGAAGAAAGAGTGACACATATTTTTATTTCATTGTAAGTCCTAAAACAGGCAAAGTATGCACCACTCTTTTCTAGCTGTCCTCTATACCTCAGCCTACTATTTTGAAAGATATTTATGTGACATTTGTTTTTCTTTTAGGGTAAATTGGGTGTCATAGTTACTAAGGAACTTGAAATGTTTCTGAACCAAGGAATATTGTCTAAATCCTGGAATATGATATAAGGGAAGTTCTGGACTGGCTTTTGTTAAAACTCTAAATAATGAATAGTATTTATCCCCATCACATAGTTTCATTTTTGTAATATATTTTATATTTTGCCTTCTCCAATTCATAGAAAAATCTGTCCCAAGAAAATAATCTAATAAATTATTTTATCTTATTGTGAGATTAAACCATGTACATTCTCTCTTTCAAAGAAAAAAAAAATCGCTTTCACCTCTCCCTCATCTTGCAATGAAAACAGACTCCTGTTAAAATACATCTGTAGTCATTACAAGAGCTGCTGGATTGGTCTATATTTTGAGACCAATCCATAAATTAGGGAACACTAGGTCTTCCCTAGGTAGGTATTAAGAAACCACTCAGGGTTTTTTCAAGATGGCAGACTAGAGGGTGGCTGCATTTCATGTTGCTCCAGGACTCAGGATTCAAAAGAGGAGATATTGAGAGACTTGGGACCAACTCAAAGCCGCCGGGTGAGTCTCTCCCGTTGGGGAGGTGTCCCAGATAGGGCACTAGTCCTGGAACACAGGGAACTTTGTGAAGTAGAGTTGCCCAACGCGACACCCCTCCCCCCGCTGGAGCAGTGAACACAGACAACTGGGAGCTTTGTAGAGGAGGCCGCTCAGCACAATGCTTGGTTTCAGAGCAACCTGCCGGGGCTCCAGCAGCTGCCCAGAGGAGGGGACACATAGCCAGGCGATTAGGTGCAGAGCAGGGTCCCAGGACCTAGGTGGCTTCTCGGTGGAAGAGCTGCACAGACAAGCTGAGGGGTGGAGCGAAGTTTCCAGGACTGCGGGCAGCTTCTCTGAGGAGAGGCAGCCTAAGGAGACTTGTCTGCGAAGGGCAGGGCTCCCAGGCCCAGAAGGTAGGTCTGGGCCCCTGGGAACATTGCCTAGGAAGGCTGCCCTGCCCAGGCGGTAGTTGTGGATTGAGGGGAGCCTCCAGGAGGGGAACTGACCAGCAAGACCTCCCCACCAGGTGAGTCTTCCCCGCCAGGTGAGGTTTTCCCACAAGGACAGTAAAACCAGAGATACAGGCAAAACAGGCCTTGGCTCAGCCCGCAGCCTAGTTCCCCTTTGGTTGACCATTGGTCAACAAGTGGAGGCACCTCTGCCCACTAGCAGGGAATATACCCCACCTGAAGGCCACCACCCCTAGAGAGGCAACTTCCTTGTGGAACACCACATTATCAACTTCCTCTAAGACTTCAGGCTACTGAAGGCCAAGAGGGGATATATTAGACATCTTCAGGGACATTATAAGTCAATAGAGGAAATCTGCAACATCTCAGTAGTCCACTGATACCTGAATAATATGAGAAAACAAGGGAAGAAAATGCCTCAAACAAATCTAGATATTACATCAATAAAATCCAATGATATCATGTCAGAAGAAATGACAGAAAGGGAGTTCAGAATGTACATAATTAACATGATAAGGGAAGCAAACGATGAAATGAAAGAGCAAATGCAGGCATTGAATGAACGCACCAATCGACAGTTAAAAGAGCAAATACAGGAAGCAAAAGATCATTTCAATAAAGAGTTAGAGATATTGAAAAAAAAACAAACAGAAATCCTTGAAATGAAGGAAACAATAAACCAAATTAAGAACTCCATAGAAAGCACAACCAATAGGATAGAACACCTGGAAGACAGAATCTCAGATATTGAAGTCAAAATATTTAACCTTGAAAACAAAGTTGACCAAACAGAGAAGATGGTAAGAAATCATGAACAGAATCTCCAAGAACTATGGGATATCATGAAAAGGCCAAATTTAAGAATTATTGGGATTGAGGAAGGTTTAGAGAAAAAAAAACCAAAGGAATGAACAATCGATTCAATGAAATAATTTCAGAAAATTTTCCAAATCTGAAGAATGAAGTGGAAAATCAAGTTCAAGAGACTTATAGGACTCCAAATACACAAAATTACAACAGACCCACACCAAGGCACATTATAATGAAAATACCTATTATACAAAATAAAGACAGAATTTTAAAGGCTGTGAGAGAAAAGAACCAAATTACATTCAGGGGGAAAGCAATACGAATAGCAGCAGATTTTTCAATCCAGACCTTAAAAGCTAGAAGGGCCTGGCACAACATTTTTCAAGCCCTGAAAGAAAATGGATGCCAACCAAGAATCTTATACCCAGCAAAACTTACCTTCAGATTTGACAATGAAATAAAATCCTTCCACGATAAACAAAAGTTAAAGAATTTACAAAAAGAAAGCCAGAATTACAGAACATTCTCAGCAAAATATTCCATGAGGAAGAGATGAAAAACAAAGAAGCAAATCAGCAAAGGGAGGAGCTATCCTAAAGGAACTGTCAAATAAAGGAGGAAGCAAGTCGTGTCAAAAATAAATAAATAAAATGAGTCAAATGACCGGGAATACAAATAATATCTCAATAATAACCCTGAATATTAATGGCCTGAATTCATCAATCAAAAGACATAGACTGGCAGATTGGATTAAAAAGAAAGATCCAACAATATGTTGCCTACAAGAGACTCAACTCATAGAAAGAGATACCCATAGACTAAAGGTGAAAGGATGGGAAAAAACATACCATGCACATGGACTCAGCAAAAAAGCTGAGGTATCCATCCTCATTTCAGATAATGTGGACTTCAAGCCAAAGTTAGTCAGAAGGGATAAAGAAGGACATTTCATATTGCTTAAGGGAACCATAAATCAGCAAGATATAACAATCATAAATATCTATGCCCCAAACAGTGGCTCATCCATGTATGTCAAACAAATGCTTCTCAATCTCAGAAACCAAATAGACCATAATAAAATAATACTAGGTGATTTTAACATGCTTCTCTCACCACTGGACAGATCTTCCAAACAAAAATTGAACAAAGAAACCATAGATCTCAATAGCACAATCAATAATTTAGACTTAACTGACATTTATAGAATATACCATCCAACAAAGAGTGAATACACTTTATTCTCAGCAGCACATGAATCCTTCTCTAAAATAGACCATATATTATGCCACAAAGCTAATGTTAGCAAATACAAGAAGATAGACACACTACATTGTATTCTATCAGATCATAATGGATTCAAATTAGAAATAAATAACAGAATAAAAAACAGAAATTACTCCAACACCTGGAGATTAAACAATATGTTATTACATGATGAATGGATAACAGAAGATATTAGGAAGGAAATTAAAAAATTCTTAAGGTAAATGAGAACAAAGAAACATCATATCAAAATCTCTGGACACTATGAAAGCAGTACTTAGAGGAAAATTTATTTCATGGAGCACATTTAATAAAAGAAGTAAAACTCAACAATTAAACGACCTAGCACTACAGCTCAAAGCCCTAGAAAAAGAAGAACAGACCAACAGCAAAATTAGTAGAAGACAGGAAATAGTTAAACTCAGAGTTGAAATCAACGAAATTAAAACAAAAGAAACAATACAAAAAAATTGACAAGATAAATAGTTGGTTCTTTGAAAAAATAAACAAAATTGATAAACCCTTGGCCACACTAACAAAGAGAAGACGAGAGAAAACCCAAATCTCTAAAATTTGGATTGAACAAGTAAATATCACAACAGACACAATTGAAATACAAAACATAATTAGAAGCTATTTTGAAAATCTATACTCCAACAAAATAGAAAATTTCAAAGACATCAACAAGTTTCTAGAGACATATGAATTGCCTAAACTAAACAAAGACATACACAATTTAAATAGGCCAATTTCAAGTAATGAAATAGAAGAAGTCATCAAAAGCCTACCAACAAAGAAAAGCCCGGGACCAGATGGGTTCTCAGCCGAGTTCTACAAAAATCTTTAAAGAAGAGTTCATTCCAATACTTTTCAAAGTATTCCATGAAATAGAAGAGGAGGGAACCCTCCCAAACTCATTCTATGAAGCCAATATCACCCTGATACCTAAACCAGACAGAGACACATCGAGGAAAGAAAATTTTAGACCATTATCCTTAATGAACATCGACACAAAAATTCTAAAAAAATTTTAGCAAATCGCATACAAAAACATATTAAAAAGATAGTGCACCACCATCAAGTGGGTTTTATCCCAGGGATGCAAGGTTGATTCAACATCAGGAAATCAATAAATGTAATTCACCATATCAATAGACTTAAAGTCAAGAATCACATGATTATTTCAATAGATGCAGAGAAAGCATTTGATAAAATACAGCACGCCCTCATGCTCAAAACACTAGAAAAAATAGGGATAGTGGGAACATTCCTTAACATTGTAAAGGCCATCTATGCTAAGCCCATGGCTAATATCATTCTAAATGGTGAAAAACTGAAAGCATTCCCCCTAAAAACTGGAACAAGGCAGGGATGTGCTCTTTCACCACTTCTATTCAACATCGTCCTTGAAACTCTAGCCAGAGCAATTAGACAAACCAAAGAAATTAAAGGGATACGAATAGGAAAAGAAGAACTCAAACTATACCTATTTGCTGATGATATGATTATATACTTAGAGGAACCAGGAAATTCCACCAGAAAACTTTTAGAACTCATAAGTAAATTCAGTGAAGTAGCAGGATTTAAGATCAATGCTCATAAATCTAATGCATTTTTATACATAAGCGATGAATCTTCAGAAAGAGAAGTTAGGAAAACTACCCCATTCACAATAGCTTCGAAAAAAATAAAATACTTGGGAATCAATCTCTCAAAAGAGGTGAAAGACCTCTACAATGAGAACTACAGAACACTAAAGAAAGAAATTAAAGAAAACCTTAGAAGATGGAAAGATCTCCCATGTTCTTGGATAGGCAGAATTAATATTGTCAAAATGGCCATACTACCAAAAGTGCTATACAGATTCAATGCAATTCCAATTAAAATCCCAATGATGTATCTTACAGAAATAGAACAAGCAATCATGAAATTTCTCTGGAAGAATAAGAAGCCCAGAATAGCTAAAGCAATCCTTTGCAGGAAAAATGAAGCTGGGGGTATCGCAATACCAGAACTTCAAGTATACTATAAAGCAATAGTAACAAAAACAGCATGGTATTGGTATCACAATAGACAGGTAGATCAATGGTACAGAATAGAGGATACGGACACAAATCCAAATAAATACAATTTTCTCATACTAGACAAAACTGCCAAAAATATGCAATGGAGAAAAAATTGCCTCTTCAACAAATGATGCTGGGAAAATTGGAAATCCATATGCAACAGAATGAAACTAAACCCATATCTCTCACCGTGCACAATACTAAACTCAAAATGGATTAAGGAACTTGGAATCAGACCAGAAACCTTGCAGATTATAGAAGAAAAAGTAGGTCCAGATCTTCAACATGTCGGCTTAGGACCAGACTTCCTCAATAGGACTCCCATAGCACAAGAAATAAAAGCAAGAATCAATAACTGGGATAGATTCAAACTAAAAAGCTTTCTCTCAGCAAAGGAAACTATCAGCAATGCGAAGAAAGAGCCTACAGAGTGGGAGAAAATCTTTGCCAATCATACCTCAGATAGAGCACTAATCTCCAGAATATATAAAGAACTCAAAAAACTCAACACCAAGAATACAAATAACCCAATCAACAAATGGGCTAAGGAAATGAACAGACACTTCACAGAAGAAGATCTACAAGCAATCAACAAACATATGGAAAAATATTCAACATCTCTAGTAATAAGAGAAATGCAAATCAAAACCACCCTAAGATACCATCTCACCCCAATTAGAATGGCGATTATCAAGAATACAAGCAACAGCAGGTGTTGGCGAGAATGTGGAGAAAAAGTACAGTCATACATTGCTAGTGGGGCTGCAAATAATGCAGCCACTCTGGAAAGCAGTGTAGAGATTCCTTAGAAAACTTGGAATGGAACCACCATTTGACCCAGCTATCCCACTCCTTGGCCTATACCCAAAGGACTTAAAATCAGCATACTACAGAGATACAGCCACATCAATGTTCATAACTGCTCAATTCACAATAACCAGAGTGTGGAACCAACCTAGATGTTCTTCAATTGATGAATGGATAAAGAAACTGTGGCATATATATACAATGGAATATTACTCAGCCATAAAGAATGATATAATTATGGCATTTGCAGGCAAATGGATGAAATTGGAGATATCATGCTATGTGAGATAAGCTAATCTCAAAAAACCAAAGGACAAATGATCTCGCTGATAAGTGGATGATGATACATAATGGGGCATGGGAGGGATTAGTTTTAGGGTTAGAGTTAGGGTTAGTGAGGGGGGCAAGAATGGAGGAAGGAAGGACTGTATAGAGGGAAAAGAGGGGTGGGAGGGGTGGGGGGAAGGAAAAAATCCAGAATGAATCAACCAACATTACCCTATGTAAATTTATGATTACACAAATGGTATGACTTTACTCCATGTACAGAGAAACAACATGTATCCCATTTGTTTACAATAAAAAAAAAAAAAAAGAAACCACTCAGGACTTCAGTAAGCATCCAAGTGACCAGACTAATAAATGGTGAGTTACTGAATGACACTTCACAGTCCTTGAGGGCAATGTTACATCCTGTCCTAGCCCATAAGGAATTTAAGTGTAATCATGTAATAATTTCACAGAAAAATGCCTTCATTTCAAATAAATTATAAATTTGGTTCTCTTATTTTTTACCAGTACCCTTATGAAAAAATAAATTCAAAACCTTATCTTAATCTCTTTAGCAGAACATATTCAACCTATCTTTTAAATGCTAGTGTCAGTCTTTGCAAAAATTAAATGAAATATTGTGTCATAAACGCTCTCAAAACTTTTTTCCCCCAACACCACAATTCTGTCTTTTGGTTTGGACTTTTGCTTCTGGTATAGAATTCAGTTTAAAACCCCTTTATTTAAAAATAATTTTTAGTTTTATTATAGTATATTAATGCCAGGAAATACCATAAAATGATTAACTTTAATTCATCCAGTAAGAATTGGTGACCTAGTTATATTAACTTCCTCACATTCAAAGTATTTAGGCTATTTATACTGAAGATTGTTCAGTTTAAGATTTAGCATGGGTATTTTTGGTAAATAGCCAATTTTTCTCACCCCATGAGTCTATTCCCTTCGTGAACAGAATAGATGCATCTGTATTGGCTTTGCTTCACTAACTGAAATTTAGGCTCAGGAGGACAATTCCTTAGGTAATGTACTTAGAATTTAGTTCATTTCCATTGAGAATTGAATCTTGTAATTCTATAAAAGCATATTAACCAAGCAGAGTATAACTAATGCTTTACTTTTGTTCAGGAGAGAAGAAAATCTGTGTGAAGCATTCTTTTTTATGGTAACTATTAATAGGCAACTGGAAATAGCTTTATTTTTCTAAACATACAGAACTATTCTTACAGAAAATGTTGTCTACTGTGTGTTTATGAAATATGATTTGTCATAAAATTATAGTGTATTCTTAAACATACTCTTCAAGTAGTTTTTTTTTCCATTGTTGTTTGTTTTTTTATTGGTTGATATATCACTCCAATGACCAGTTCTTTCTTAGATTCCTAGGAATCTTGACATGAAGAAATGCTATAAATAACCCTGACAATACATATTGCTTCAATGTTTGTTTATAAATAATTCAATACAAAAAGCAGAATACTTATGATTAGAAATCATCAAGAGAGATTAAAAAGAAATTAATATTTAAGTATGATTCTTTGTATTTTATTTTTCATATTTCATTCATATGAATTATAATCTGAAGGCTGAAACATCCAAATTTAAATAAAGAAAAATGTATGTAACTTGAAGAACAGGACTATATTCAAGATCATGTTGCCAGAAGACATATGATTTTACTGCAAGTATTTTAAATTGTTTTGACTGCACCAAAACACCGAAATAGCATCTATCTTTGGCAATAATCACCCATTAGAAGAAGAAAATAAAATGTAGATTCTCTAATTTTCTCTAACAAACAAAGTAGTTAATACAACCTGGAGTCTAAATTGTTAGAGAAAAACATAAGATAACTTTAAAAGATTTGTAATTTTATACAAGCAAAGGTACCTGGCCACCAGCAAAAATAAAACATTTCTTTGCGAGAAAATAATGTGATCAGAGAGAATTACTTTAACTGAAATTATTGATCTTCACATTCTAGAAGAGCAAAGAATCTAAAAACTCATCAACTCTGAGCCATTAACTTTGTAGTATTTTAGACAGAATATCATTAATTTGGCTATACATGTGCAGTTTTGTCAATTTCATAGTATTTAATCTAATTATTGCCTTCAACTTGATTTCATATAACTGCTCAGTAAGCTGTCTAGCCAATAAAGGCTTAAAGCATGCTATTCAACTTTAGCATTATTTAAAATAAAAATAAGAATTCAACATTTACTGAAAGGAATGATACAAATACACTAATTTGTACATGTACAGATTAATTAAATAAAAGGGATTAATATGTGTTGGAACATTAATGTGTGTTGGAATACACAAATTGTAACATTATTCAACAAAGATAAATATACATCTGGCTTTCTATCACACCTTTTATCAGAGGCATAAATGCAAAACAGATTAGAACTTTATATGCTTTTGCATTCCTATAAATTATATGTATTGCAAAATTTTTATTTAGTCATGGACCTTTAAATAGGGAAAGAATTTATAGGTAGCCTGTATGAGTGTGTACATATCTGAAGTGATTAGAGTGTAATGAGGAATTCACTTGTGGCAACAGTTATTATCTGCTTTGAGAGCCTAAGACATCTTCCTCCTGGGAGTGAAGAAGCGAAAAAATTTAAAACAATACAGTTTTGTCTTGGGAGCATTTAGTATTTTCAGCTATGTCACTTCACTTGTATTTTGTTTGTTTCTTTGTCTCTATCATATTCATGCTGTTTTAACAAAATATCATAGCTTATAAACACCAGGCATTTATTTCTCACATTGTAAAGGCTAAGAAGTTCAAGATCAGGGCACTTTTGGTTTCTGGTGAGGGTCCTCTTCCTGGTTGGTAAATGGTGACTTCTCGATGTGTGCTCACTTGGTGAAAGGAGCAAGGGATCTCTTCATGGTCTTTTTTAAGGGCATTAACCCCATTTGGGAGGACTCTGCTTCATGACCCAGTCACCTCCCAAAAGCCCACCTCCTAATATCATGACCTCAAGTGTTAGAATTTCAGTATGATTTTAGGTGACCCAAAGATTTAGACAATAGCAAAAAGTCTTATCAAGACTTCGTAGATGAAGAAAGTAGTACATTACATATTGACATAGTTCCTTATATTTAGAACAATTACCCCTTGCATCATTACATATATGTAGAAAACCCTACATATATCAATATTAACTTTTTTCTTTCTATTTTAACTCAAAATTTCAAGGGTCAGATATATATCTACTTATTGAGCTTCTCATTATCATATCATTTTTGTTTCTATACATCATAAATGTATTAACAATAGCATAGTTCCTTTATTCCAATGGATTTTACATATCCATAATTTGTTTCATTCTCTCAATAAATCTAGTTTATAGGTTACATAGTCCTTACATCATCATTTGAGTTAAAATGAAATTATGGATCTTTCGACTCACACCTATACGCATACAGGTAGGGGGAAAGGCTGTTTCTTACAACGAATGAGGAAAATGCCTAGGGCAGTTCGTGGATTCTGTGCCTTGGTATGCAGATGCAATAAAGAAGTGTATTTCTACTTCTATACACAGTCAAAGGTGACTCTGAAAAGTGATACTGAGGTGAAATCCTCCCTCTGTGATGAGCTTTTGTTGCACTTGGTCATTAACTTTTGTTCAATAGAAGTAGCTCTTAGTAAGTATATCTATGACATAGCAGGGATGGGTAAATGTGTAGGCTAATTGGTTATGGACCTTGAAGGAAAACCATAGGATGGTGAATGATAAAGAGGTATGGAAAAGAGGCGTATAGATGGCCATATGTAAGTAGCTGCAAAGCATAGTGATCTCTAATTCATTCTAACACCTCAAAGAACATCCTACATGGAAGAGGCACTAATGAATCTTACAGAACAAGAACCCAACCAGTTAATTTTGATCTGCCTATTTCATCATCTGTCAGAGAACAATAGACTCATGAATGAAATAGGTATTATTGCCAGGGGTGGAGTCTATGCATGTGCTAAATAGCTTAAACTCCTATTCTCAAAAGTGGATTTAGGGGTGCTAGTGTACTAAATCAAAACCTGCACACACAGGAGTCAATGATGAGCCCCTAATTGTACCTCATCCTTTGTGAAGGTCAGTCATTTACATCAGACCCTTTACACCCTGAAAAGGCAGTACTTATTATTGACCAAGATAAACATGACATGTATTCCAGGTTTGAGTTAGCCTTTCATACTGACAAATGTCATGACAGAATCATTGTCTAACTTATATTTGATCCAGGAAGACCATTCACACCATACTGCATAACATCATCTCTGATCAAAGAAGTCACATTATGACAAAGGGAAATGGTGATTGACACAGCCATAGGATTTTGCAATCATATCATACTCCATAACTATTAAAAACTTCTGGACCAATAGGTTATTTTACAGAGGGCTTTCCAACCTCTGTACTATTGACATTTTGGGTCAAATAATATTTTCTTGTGTGTGTTTTATAGTGTATTATAGAATATTTATTTGCATCACTGGATCACTTGAATACACTCACAAGTTACCAGTGGGTATTGTCTATCTCTCCCACCCAGAGATTGCCAAATACATATTTGGTGGGAAGATGTCAAAATCACTCTAATATCTCTGAACTAAGGAATGGCCTTTTAAAAGAATAATTGTATTGTTAGCTTGGAGAAAATAATTCTGTGACAATAGAAAAACTATGTATATAAACTTGATGAGCATTATACATGTACATCCACTAGGTAGAATATTAGAATGTATGGATCCAGGAAGCAATGGGTAGAAATAGGAATAGTCCCACTTGATGTCATACCCATTGACCCACTTGGATAATTTTCAGCTCTGAACTCTGTGGGTTTACTCTGACTCCCAGAGTAGAAATACTTCTATTAAAATGTAAAAGTTTCATTAAACTTTTACTAGAGTAAAAGTTTCATTAAACATTAAGCTATAGTCAGTCCTGGCTACACTGAGTTCCTTGTGCCAAAAGATGAAAGGAAAGGAAAGGAGTTACCAAAGGCATGATTAACTGATCATTAAGAGAAGATAGGGCTGTTGTCATAACATGACACAATGAATTCATGAAGAATGGATTTTATAACCAGATTATGTATTTAAGACTCTCTTGGTAATCTTTGGCCCAATTTTGATGGTAAAAAGGTAAATTTAATGGAGCAAGGTGAACTGCCTCAGACCCCCTGAGGAAGAGGGTCTAGGTCATCCTATATATTAAGCCACCTACACCAGAAAATGAACTAACCGAGAGTGAGGGGATTCTATTATGAGATATAGAGGATTTAGGTGATGAAGATCCTCTGTGACCTTTACAACTGCTATAGAGACAGGCCTGAAATTCATCCCACTAATTTGCCTCTTATATGGTTCTTAGGAAAAAAGAAAAATGAGAATTCTGAATGAGCTGCTCCCTGATTCTACAAAATTACCATATGAAGCAAGTGGACAAGAGCAGCAGCACTGAGTGAACTGTGGTGGATAATGAAACCCACTTTGAGTTCTGCTTCAGGACCAAAGTCTTCAAATCCTGGGTATTTGAACTAACAGTAGTTCACAGAGGAGACCTTCATGGGAAATTGCATGTAGTTAAAGGCAGACGCTTCACCCCAGGTTTCACACTCTCTCTCCAGGGACAAACCATATCTAGTAATTGGTCAGTGTGGAGTTTGGAAGAATGTCTCCCTTGCCTGCCCTTCCAACAAGTCTTAAGGGGCATCTCAGCTCCAGGGCTTCTCCAAAGATTGACATGACCTCTCTTCCAACTGCAGAGAAGTTCAGCTTCTACTCAATTCAACTTTCCTCCCTCCCTCGCAGAAGTTTTTCCCAAAAGCACTCTCCAATAATCTTCCTGCATAAAATCTTCTCTCAGAGTCTTTTCCATAAGAAACTTGACCTAAGACAGGACATACATCATTTTTCTCAAGCTACATTAAATAGTTTGTGGATAAAACAGGGATGAATTTTACATAAATCTTTGGAATTGAATCTGAGTGTTCAAACTAATATGTTACAGTTGTAGTTAAAAGTTTCTCTATAAAAATAGAAATAATTGTATATAATTTGACATAAATATTGCATAAATCATTGAAATTTAAAGATAGAGGGCTAAGGAAAAGAATTTTCCTCTGAAATATAACGGAAATGAGATTGAAATTATGAATTAGTAATTTGTACAACAATTTTATTCATTAATTTACTGATGATTAGTGGATACTTTCTCAGTTTCTACTCTGTGTCGAGTCCCTGGAAATAGGGAAACTAGACAAAAAATTTATTCAAAGAAAACTGTGGATAAGAAAGGGCTAAGAATCTTTCTTATGTCAATAACAGAGAATCTTTTATAGACATTTATCTGTAATTTTGAGTAGGTTAACTATGAATTTATAGTTTTGGATATCCATAGTCACTGGAGGTAAGTCATATTATTTTCAGGATCATTTTAATAATGAGAGAGAATTTCATTATACAAATATTAAGTGAATTTTGATCTGCATTTCTCCCCTTCAAACTCTACATTATGCTGGGCAAATGAATTTTGAAACCTGTGGATAATATCAAACCCAACAGTCTTAACATTGACCAAAAATACAGATGACTAAGCTCTTTCATTGGGAGCTCAGTGCAAGAATTTTCAGACATTGGTAAAGTGACTCAGAATTCTTTGGACAAACTTAGTTTCCCAGCAGAGAACTGACCTAAGTGGCTTTTGGAGGTCTTTGAAATGTTTATAAATGAAGAAAATGCTATATTATCACACATAAATAACAATGTGGAATATAGTTAATGTCACAATAGAATTTCTCAAGTTAATCTCAACAATATGTTATTAAATCTAAATTATGATTCTAATATCTTCTTTTTAAGATTTTAAAAATACACTTAAAGTTCAAAAAGAAAGGGAATTTAAATAGGATTGAACATACACACATTCCAAGAAGTAACCGAGCATAGCAGAACTCAGCCCATTATCTGAAGTTGGCAAGGATATTTCATTTCATACATCATTTAGAGGCTAATTCACCACAGTGATTCTATAAATGTAGTTTCTCTTAAAATGTTAATGGAATGAGGGGAAAAAAAAAAAAAAACATTTGTTTTCAATGAGTATCTGTGCCAAGGTGCACAGAGCTGGTGAACCTTTCAGGCCCGTAAGGGATATATTCACATTTGACTGAGCTAATATCTCTGACTATTAACAGACTCAAAAATGGAATATAACAAACAACAAAAAAATGTATCTACTGTATTTCTAAGTAATAAATTAACTTTCATTTCATTTGAAGTCTCCATCAAATATTTAAACAGCACGTAAATTACGTACTAGAATGTAATAGAACATTTCTCGCTAATATTTTAACACATAATACATTGCCTTTGGGGTAAATTTAAAGATGAGGTATCCTAGGGGAAAAAAGTCAATGTCAAATCCTTGTCACAAACAAGAACTTGCAAATTAAATAAGACAAATAGGAAAGATATCATAAAGTACATTTATTGCTTCTAACAATATAATAACCCTTACAGAATTCACCTTGAGGCTATAATTTAAGGCAAAGGTAAAATAACTGCCACTAAAGGAAAATAGATAATCACCATAGTGTATCACTTCCACTTTTATTTGCAGCCCAAGCAGCTCCAATCTCAGTGAATAGAGATGAGCTATTCAAATGATGTAATCTTTAAAATCAGAAGCTAGTTTTTATGGATTTTCTGACATAATTCACACTGTAGCTATTAAGTCTGCTTTCACCTTCTCTTCAGGATGCTAGCAGCTAATTTTTAAAAAATTGTTTGTTTTGAGATAATTCTAGATTTACATGCAGCTGCAAGAATTCGTACAGAAAAATCCCATACACATCTTGCATAATTGAGTACGATATCACAACCATGAAACTGATCTCCATATAATCCACTGACCTCATTCAAATTTCATCAATTTTATATGCACTCATTTGTCTGTGTGTGTATTTAGTTTTTAGTTGTGTGAATTTTTATTTCATGTATAGATTTTTGGGACCACTATCACAGCTGCAAAATTGTTTCATCACAATTGTATAATCATGCTTATATGATTGTGTAATCATGTATACAATTATACCACATCAAACCCTGTAGGACCACAGCCATCTCCTTTGCTGTCTCCTTCCATTATCTCCATCAATCACTAGCCTGTTCTCCATCTCTATAATTTTGCTGTTTTCAAAGTGCTATTTAGATAGACTCATATAGTAGGTAACCTTTTGAGATTGGCTTTGTTCACATAGCATAATTCCCTTGAAATTCAACCAAATTGTTGCTTGTATCAATGATTTCTTTTTGTCTTTTTAAATTTTTTTTTAAATTTCTAATTGACATATAAAATTTTATGCTTTTATGGTGTGCAACATGTTTCCAAATATATATACATTGTGGGATGACTAAAGCTAGTCAATTAATCAATGCATTCCTCCGGTAGTTATAATTTTTGTGGTGCAAAAATCCAGTTAGGAGGAATAAGTTTAGGAGATCTATTATACAGCATGAGGACTATAGTTAATAATATCTTGCATTATTTTTATTGAGCAGCATACCATAATATGTATAATTTCACATTTTGATTAACCAGTCACCTCATTGAAGGATATTTAAGTTTTTTTCAGTTTGGTGTGATTACAAACAAATGCTATTAATATTAACATACAGGTTCTTGGTGTAGGAGGGTGGTGTCTAAGTTTTCATTTTTCTGTTTAATGCCCAAGAATATAACCATGTTGGGTCTTAGGGCCTTTTCAAGTTTATTTTGTTACGTTTTTAAGGGACTGCCAAACCGTCTTCCAGAGAGGCTGTAACTTTTCACACACTGCCAGCCATGTCTATCGAATCCACTGTTCCTGAATGCTCTCCAGAGTTTGGTGTCTTATTATGTATGTAGTGATATCACGTTGTGGTTTTAATTTGCATTTCCTTAATAGGTAAGAAAATGTGGAAACTCTTTCACATACTTATTTACCATTCATTTAGTGAAGCATCTTTTTGCATATTTTCCGATAGTTTGAATTACTGATGCCTTTACTCTTGAGCTACAAGAGTTTTTAAATATTCCAGATACAAATCTATCAGTGCACATGTGGTCTGCAAATATTTTCTCTCAGTCCATTACTTAATTTTCATCCATTTCACAGGGTCATTTCAAGAGTAAGTCTTTAATTTTTATGAGGTCCAATTTTTTCCCTTTAATGGATTTGCCAGCAGCTTATTTTATTTCTTGGGTAAATATCCCTAGGGTAAGGGATGACCTTGTACCAAGCATTTTCTTACTGATATGGAAAGCAAGCAACCATATTATATAAGGAATAGTTTTCTGCTAATCACACCTGTGTGGCAAAATTTTATAATAGCATTGAGATTTTGAAAAGACCCTCACAGGTTGCCCTGGTGCCCTGTTCTACATTGATTTATAACTGATTCTAGTTATAAATATGTAAAGCAAAACTTTACTAATGGTTGATTCATTTGACACACACCCATATTCATTGTGAATGTCCGCCATATATATTATTTTTTCTACATTTTCTTGCCCAGAAAATTAAAGTACCTGCTAGATATAAAAGCTGGGTAATTTAAGTGGCCCTTAAATAACTGAGTCATTTATATTTTGGAGGAATTAAAGCTAATTGTCTTATGCTCCTTGGAAATATTTTAACATCACGCTGTGTGTTGTCCTGATACTAGTTTTTCCCCCACATTCTCTACAGTCTTACTAATGCTCATAAAAATTAGAACTGAGGCAGGGGTGATAGTGCAGGACTGTATTCTCAGTTATTTGGGAGGCTGAGGCAGAAGGATAACAAGTATTAGGCCAGCCTATGCAACTTAGCTAGACCCTGTCATAAAATAAAATAAAGTAAAATAAAATAAAATAAAATAAAAAATGAAATGAAATAAAATAAAATAAAATGGCTGGGTAATGTTCACTCAGTAGTAGATCCATCCCTTGCCTAGCATGTATGAGGCCTTGGGTTCCATCCCCAGTTGAGAAAAAAAAAATGGATCTGATCATGATACTTCCCTACTTAGCCATTTATTTCTGTTGATAACTCTTTGAGACAGAATGAAATAAATTCTACAAAACAACAAATAGATCCTCTGCATCTCAGGGGATAGGTATCACACTTTCCTAATGTCTTTCATCAAAGCCAAGAGGCATTCTTTCATACATTTTTGTTACTTCCATCCCTAAATCACAATAACTGACAAATTTTTTTAGCACTACTTATAAAATATATTTGGAATCTTTCCCCTTTTATCTTCAAGGGATACATAGTCTCTTTAATGATCTACAGTCACAAATCTTTCAAATGTCATCTTTTGTCTCCCTCTAATCCACAGTGACTAATCTTTTTAAAACACAAATCAGGTCACAATGGTCACAATATACACCTGCTGAATTTCTTACAATATCTTTTCACTCTACAGAAGATTGAAGCCAGTCTTCTCACTAGGCTTAGAGTTTCCCCATAACCTGGTTTCTGCCTATCTTCCATCTCTCTCAGAACCTTCATCCTTATCCTCTGTCAATAAGATACAGTAGCAACATGGTCTTTTTCTCTTTCCTAAACTCATTTTTTTTTTTTTTAATTTCAGAGGTTTTCCAAATGCCTCAGGTTCTTCTAGCCTTAATTATACTTGGTGAACCTAAATATCACCTTCTCAGTTCTTTCTTAACTCCCTTCTGTCTATTGCTGGTCACATCCCTTCCACTTGCTTACTATTCTGAGACATGTGTCAATTTCTTTTTAGGATGTAATAACCTAATGTGTTTATTATGAATCATCCACACAAAAATTAGGCCCCTTATAGCATAAAACTTATCTCTCTTATTTACTACTATTCTTCTTGATCTTGAGTGGTACATGGAATATAATATGTACTTTCTTAACATGTGTTTAATAAAGAAATATGAGTTTATTTGAATTTCCTTTAAAATATCATTTAATGTTGACAATTTTTTTCCTGTGTCAGAAATAATGTATTATA
Source organism: Sciurus carolinensis (assembly GCF_902686445.1). Taxonomy (NCBI): domain Eukaryota; kingdom Metazoa; phylum Chordata; class Mammalia; order Rodentia; family Sciuridae; genus Sciurus; species Sciurus carolinensis. The sequence continues at coordinate 55,734,544 of NC_062220.1, forward strand.
TGCTCAAAAACAGAATTTCTCATTATTCCCTAAATGTGATATGTCTTTGTCCATTTCCTTTCCATCTGATATAACTTCTTATTACCCTGGACCCACCACCCTTCTTTCTTTAAGGAATGCTTACAATATCTTTCAGTGAAACAAAGAAATATTCCCTGACCTCACAGCAAGTTTCTTAATGCTAAACAAAAAGAAGTGTCTTCTACATTTTGTAATCATCAATATTACAGCTATTTTGCTGCTTAAGAATCAAAATGTGCACTTTTGTATTATTAGACACTTTTGTTCATCAGGCCAAGATTTATTTGTCACATTGTGACATGTCTTTAAAACTTATGTTCGAAGAAGTTTTACATGTTGGGATTTAGTTGACGAAGGGGTGAAGACATTTGGAGAGAGTTTGCAAGCTCTCAAGTTCTTCTTAGTCACAGCTCATTGCTTGTAACCTTATTTCTTGCTCTGCGTGCTTTTCCTTCCTTCTCTTTTTATTTTGGTGCCAGCGTGCTGGGCCAGCTGTCCCCCCATCATTTCAAATAGGCTACCACTGTCATTGCAGTAGGGACTTCCATATAGGAAAAGCATTTTTTGCTGATCTTAAATAGCACAAGTAGAAAGACTGAGATATTTATAAAAATGGATAAGAGAGCAAAGAAATTGAGTTAAAAAATCTAAGTATATAAATATATTTTTGATAGCAGAGCACCTGATGTCAGCAGCCTGCTTCCCTTAGAGGAAACCTTTGACAGTCTCATGCTTTGGTTGCCTAATAGTATTCTGTCAGGAGTAAATTGCGTTTCTGGTAATACATTTGCTCTAAAACAGCATAAAAACTAATGACCGTGTCAAGCTATGTACACTGCCGGCAGCTACAGTATGCCAGGATAATTGCTTAAATCTGGATTTCTGATACTCTTGCTCAGTCAAAGGCCCTCTGCTGAATATTGGCAAACCAGAGAATGAATTCATTGTAGATTTTAGGGAGAGATACAAACTCAGAAACAGCCTCCTCTCCCGCTTACAACTCCAATTATTTCAGCAATGATAATGACCACTGCATTTTCCAACCTGGAATTCCATTACAAAATCTTTCAAACTGTGGAATAAAAAATGCTGGGAAAAGATCAATATGAAGATGGCTTTCTTGGAAACAAAAGACTTATTATATATGTCTGTTAGATTCCTATTTTTGAGTAAAAACTATTACGTTTTCAAGAAAAAGTGTTTCAGTTGGCTGCTACTTGATGATTATGTGTGGATCTCTTTGACCTCACTTGCTATGGTGGTATCATTTTTCTTCTTGCATTTATTCTGGAGTTTATCCTTTAAATAATTCCCTTGCACATTCTCTTACATCTGCTTCTATGTCTCCTATTTTATTAAATGTCTCTTCGGCATCATTTATATTTGGTATTGGGATGTACACTTATAAACTATGGTCTTCAATCATGATTTCTGGTTTAAGGAAGCATTATTTGAAGACAGCCTAAAGATTTTAAGATGATCTTCAATTACAGTTCTGTCACCGTGCCTCTGCATTTTTTCTTGTACACTTTATTGGCTTATGGAACTTATTTCTTTTCCTGGGCTTGAACATGATGTTGTATGATAGATAACACCCATAGGGTTCACAAATCTGTGTGTGCAATGTCATGTCTCCAAAGTTTCTCTTCATTTGGTTAATTTTAAATCACCCAGTAACTGTACTCGAAAGTTATCACCTGCATGGAACTTTTCGCCACCAATTATTTCCATTCATTCCAACTGAAACAATGTTTGATTTTTCTTTTTCCTTTCACTCAAATACATCATCTCCCACCACATTTTCATAGTTTTATCTTTTAATGGTTTTAGTTTGTTTTCATTTTCAGAAGTTCCACCACCGGCAGTTAGTGTATTTTCTCAGATAAAATTATAAGGAAAGAAAGAGAAAATGAAAATAAGTAGAGCTGAGAGTCACATTCATAGAAACTTAATTTCTTGGAAAACCTGATTATTTAGCATAACAGTGACATATCTACATTCTCATAGTGGTTAACTTCTTTCTAATAATTCTCATTTATTATGTCTTAGTAAATTAGAAGAAGAAAAATATTCATAGCAAGGAGGGAAGTCTGTGGCTCACCAGAACTTTAGATTGGTACCTAAAATTTGAAGATTCAAAAACTCAATCATACCTCAGGAAGTCATTGTGAGATTGATGCTTTCAAAGCAAGATGATGAGAGATTATTGAGATTACTGAATATGAACATTTACTGATATATGAAACCTAGGTATCAGTTAGATACCTAGCTCTGCCTCTTATAAATTTGGTTAACAGTGGCTGCACCACAACATCCAAAGTTTGTGATTGTTGAAAATCCTCTTTTTGTTTCTTTTAAATCACTTCACTGATTTCCATGGCTTTTATGTTTTCTTAAATATGTGAGTACTGCCTTTATTCCACCTGTGTTAATTCAATCATTTCTACTTCACTGTTTCACAAACATTTCCAGCATCTTGAGGCCTTAATATACATTATCTCAGGGGGACGTGCTCATGAATGCTGCAGGGGTGAGGATAGTAAATTTCATGAGGGAGATGTATGCACCTCCAGCCTTCTCCTTCTGTCTGGTCTCACCCTTTCCTTCTTATATTCTCTCTTGGTCTCTTATTTTAGTCCACACCTAGGCTCTCTCATCTTCTAGACTAAGCCCAAGTTTTTAAATTATTTTTGTACAAAAATACAAATTTCTCAAAGGAATTTCAGTAAGGATGAAAAATGATATTTCTAGACAAAAAAGAATTTGAAGAAGGAATTTGATGGCATTGAGATATTTACTTTTGTAATAGATCAACCTCACAAGTACCCCTCCTTCTAGTAACACTAAAGTCTACCAGATAGCATTTCTCTCCTTTTTTAGTTTTCCTGAAAATTAGATATTTAGTTCCTGTTATTGTAGAATACGTACATTTCTCAGCATTTGCCTCCACCTCTTTTTTCCTTAACACATTCCTTCTCCAGAAACACAGAGCTGTGCTCAAACCCTGAGGTTACACTATTTTTGTCTTAATATTTTCCAAGTTTCTTCATTTTTATAATTATAGGTATTGTTTTGTGATATATTACTTAGAGAAACAGCAACATTCCTCCACTGCATATTATACATTTAAATATTACTAGGCAATTTGTTTGAAGCTCTGGAGCAAATTCTAATAATCCTTTCTGTGCTGATGATATCATAGGCTCCTCAGTCATTATATTAAAATTTTTACTGCATGAAACATCCTAGAAGTGACTCTTCATGGCTTTTTATATCAAATCACAATAACATGAGTTCACAATAATATACAGAATATTTTCCAAAAATATTTTCTGAAGAAAATACAATGAGCATGTCTCCAATGTTATTGGGATATGTGAGGAAACTATCACATAATTTGTTTGCTATTTGACATATATGGGTCTATATTATGTCCAAATGTAGGTAAATATTTATAGTCCACGTTATTTTTTCTAAGTGCATTTAATTGTTCAATTGAAAACTAAATAGTTTGCATTATTTTTTAACTTTCAGCTCTAAGAAGCAAGGTAACAAAGGTCTATATTGTGGATTTTACCGGTTGCTTTTAGACCACTGAAACATTCTACTAAGAAAAGAGTAGCAATCTAATACTCATCTTCTAATCTTTCTTTGAATCTTTGCTTGATACATAAGGCTTTCTTTGAAATGACTATAAAGGATGAAAGGTTAAGAAGAGAAAGAAACCCTAATGCTTTAAAGTTCACTGATCATTTATCTAACATAAGTTCTAAAAGGAAGACAGTTTACTGAATGCTTATCGGTCCTTCCTATTGTTTGATATCTTGACACCCAATTAACTGGAACTTCAAGAGTTTATCTAAACTTCAAAAAAGAAAAAAAAATCATTATTATTTTTTACTCTCCTTGAAATACCATCCTATAAAGTTCTATTTTATAGCACCACATTTATATACTTTTCAATCTTTCAATTGTATTGGTTTGTGAGAATTGTCTGAACTAATGTTATCTAACAATGCTCAAAGTAGCCTTAAGTTAAAAGTGAAGTATTTACAATAGAGGCCACTCTGGGCAACCCAGCTAGTGTGAGTAAGTTCAATTACTAAAATCTCCAATGCCATGAGCCCTGAGGTCTAATTAATGTCTATGAGAAATGAGTATTTCCTGGCGATACACTCTCTTGAAATAATTCAATTCCTTAAAGCTATTAAGAATGGGTATTTCAAACAGAGCAATGGATCAAGTGGCCACAAAGTCAGTTTTTAATGTCCAATGCAATTAATTTTGGAGTTGTATACTTGTTGAGCAAAACTACTGGGTAAAGACTAATTAGTTGCAATACTTATTATTCTTGTGTTTTATTTACCTTGGACTTTATTATGTCCTCTGTGCATGAGTACCATGATTTTTCTTTCTCATACCTCTCCTCTAATGAAGCTGACTGACTCCATCTTGGGACTATCCTTATGAGTTTTCTAGCCAGAGTTTATAGGAGGATGCATGGGGTGTGACATATATCAATGAAGACTGTATTAATGAATATTTCTTAGTTTCATTTTTCACTCCTTTTCTTTTACTGGAAACTTTCTTGTGCCATGAAATGACAATAATAGCCAGTATTCTTGATCTTTGTGCTAGACTATGGAATTATAACTTTCTGAGTTGAAATGTATCAACTCAGATTGTACACAACATTGCATCTTCTTTAGTGTCTGATAATTCCTCCTAGGTCCCAGGAAAATAAAACCTAACTAACAATAATTCTAGATTATATTCTAATATATGTACTGAACCAAAGAGTAATTTGATGACTAGGAGCTGCACACAACTAACAAACTAATAGCAATGTTTTCCTATTTTTCTTATTAGCTAAGAAAGTAGAAAAAAATGAAGTTCATCATTACAATTGTATTGACACTATGGTTGAAATTTTGAGTAAAAAATTTCAAACTTGCATGTTTGCTTTAAAATGGACATTAGAACAGAACATTAAACAATCCTTAACAAGGCACACTGATAATTGCAGTACTTAGATTAAATCTGTATTAAAGAAATTTATATTCAAGCAGATGGGAAGCATTTTTTTCAAAAGCAATTTCTCCAGTTACTTAATTCTGAGATTGGCAAATAAGACAATCCATTGCAAATAAAATATTCAAAATTTTAAGTGTTTTGCATATTTTATTATCTTCAAAGTTCCATAAGCTGATTATTTCTTTTATAAATAAATTGTTTATTTTAACCTGAATAATATCTGAACTTAAGATTGAGTATAAAGGGAAATTCTTATACTGAAGGTGTTAGAATATACAGCAAAACAAATTTGCAAAAAAAAAATTTAGATAGAGTGTTGAAAACTTAGTAAACTTAGCTATTAAACTACATTAAAGAGCTTAAAGCTTTAATTATGCTTTATCTTTCAATATTTTGTTATTAACTCTCTGTCAAAACCCAGTAAGCACTTAGCAGTAAAGGAATTTAAATATTGAAAAACTGGAGCAAGACTATGTAGAAGGACACTTATCAATTGTCCTTACACAGAAACATCAATTTTAATAACTATTCATACAAGAATAGATCTTTTCAAGATCTAATGAAACTAGGTAAAAGATCACAGTACCTAATTATAGTATAATAGTAATAAAGGACACAATGAATAGAGTAGAAAGGATAATTTTATATTATTCATGTCACCTATCCCCCAACTCAGACAGCATAAAGTAGAGCACTATATCATCTGCTTGGAGGAAAGCGAGCACTAGACTTTGCCTTGTAGTCCAACACTAGGAGTAGCACAGAAAAACCCATCAACAAGCAGACTTCAGGGCACTACCTGCAAAACTGAGCCTGTAGACCTTCTCCAATGCCAGGTGGGACCACACAGCCCCAGACATCAGGCTTGCATGGCAGACATCATCTGTGGTCCACCTCACCCCCAGTCCCAATTGAGTGACATCTAATTCTGGAAAGCTCTCAGCATCAGGCAACCTCAGAAGTTTGTGACTCTAGGTTGCCTGAGTGCCACGATGACCACACTGACCCAAGGGCACACTCCAGCTCCACAAGTACCACCAGGGGTTCCAGTCTTCTGGTGCACATCAGTCCCAAACCAATGACAGGGCCTCCCAGATAAAATCAGTCTGTGCAGACTGGGATAAATTCCTACTTCTTCAAACATGCAAATATTGACACATTGCCACAAAGTTTAAGAACAAACAGGAAAACAAGAGATCACCAAATGGACAAAAATGATACCAATGGCTGACATTTAAGAAATGAAGATGCATACATGTCTAATGAAAAACTAAAAAAGAAGTGTTTTAAGGGAATTCATTGAATTTTGCAAAATTACAGAAAAAAACAGCTCAACAAAATAAAGAAAATAAGTAATCAGAACAATACATTTAAGAGAGAGTTTAAAATCTAAAAACAAAATGGAAATTTGGAATTGAAAAATAAAATGAAGAAAACTAAAACAATGAAATAGAAAGTAATAACAGCAGAAATGAACAGGCAGAAGAAAGAATCTGTGAATTCAAAGACAGGTTTTTTGAAAACATACAGTCAGAGGAGAAAAATATTTGAAGAAATGAAAAGGAATGAACAAAGCTTACAGCACTTATGAGACAGTATAAAAGGAACAAATATTCATGTCATAAGAGTAAAGGGAGAAAAAAATATGTGAAAAGAGCAAATAGCTTATTTAAAGAAATAATAACAGAAATTTTGCCAAACCTGGAGAGAGATGTAAATATCCAGTACAGGAAAACCAGAAGCTCCAATAATTTTCAATCCATATGAGACTACCACAAGACCTGTGATAATCAAACTGTCAAAAAAAAAAAAAAAATCAAAGACAGAGGATTATGAACTAGTAAGAGAAAACAAGCAAATATCATAAAAAGGAATTCTTATATGGCAAGCAACAGACTTCTAAGAAGGAGTCATACAGGCTAGTAGAAAAGTGAATGATTTATTCAACATAGTCAAAGAATAAAAGAAATTGATAACTGAGAAAATGTCTTTCAGAAATGAAGGCAATATAAAGACTTTCCCAAATAAAAGCTGAGGGAATTTCTCACTTTAAGATCTATCTTACAAGAAATGCCAAAGTAAGTTATTCAAGCAGAAAGAAAAAGACAATAATTATTAATATAAAAACATCTCCCACTCCTCAGTTTATACCCAAAGGACTTAAAATCAGCATACTACAGTAATGCAGCCACATCAGTGTTTATAGCAGTCATTTCACAATTGCTAGTTTGCGGAACCAACCTAGATGCCCTTCAATAGATGAATGGATAAAGAAACTGTGGTATATATACACAATGGAATATTATTTAGCCATAAGGAAGAATAATATTATGGCATTTGAAGATAAATGGAGTTAGAGAATGTCATGCTAAGTGAAATAAGCCAATCCCATAAAACCAAAGGCCGAATGTTTTTTCTGATAAGTGGATGATGATACATAATGGAGATGGGGTTAGGGGTGAGAGAAGAATGGAGGAACTTTAGATTATGTAGAAGGAAATGAGAGGGTGGAGGGGGCAGGGGTATGAAAGATGGTGGAATGAGACAGACAACATTACCCTATGTCATGTATGATCACACAAATGGTATGAATCTATATTGTACAAAACCATAGAAATAAAAATATGTACCCCATTTTTGTACAATGAATCAAAATGCAGTGTGTAAAAATAAAAAATAAAAAAATATCACTATTTCCAGAATTATAGACAAAATGAGATTTAGTTACAACAAACATATCATTTGAGAAGAAAGAGTATATTTTAATAAAGAGCTTTTTGTTTCATTCTCTAATAAAAAAAAAGTGAAGGTATAAAACTCACTGGTAAATGTAAGTACACAGTCAAATTCAAACTACTCTAATGATGATAGTGTATAAATCACTAATATCTCCAGGATGAAGGTTAAAGGAAAAGCTATTAAAATAATAATAGCTGCAAAAGTTGTTGAGGGATATCCAATATAATAAAGAATATGTAAATTGTGCCATCAAAATGTGGGGGAGAGGACATTGTGTAGAGTTTTTTTTTTTATAATCAAAGTTAAGTTGTTATAAGCATTAAATAACCTGTTATAATACAGGGCATTTTAAGCTTCATGATAACCACAAAGTCAAAGCCCATGCTAGATACATAAAAATAAATTCCAAGAAAAAAAAATCACTACAGAAAATTACTTAGCCACAAAGGAAGTCAGGGAGGAATAAAGGAACAAAGGATCAACAAAATAAGTAGGGAACAAGAAAATGGCAACAGTAAGTTCTTACTTACCTATTGACAGTTATCTTGAATGTGAGTGGATTAAATTTGCCAACAAAACACAAATAGGGTAACTGGATGTATTAAAAGGGAAGCAAGACCAAACTATATGCTTCCTACACAAGACTTATTTCATTTGTATACAAAGTTAAGGAATGAAAAATGAAATTTCCAGGAAAATGAATGTAAAAGATGACATGACTTGCTGTACTTACATGTCTATAAAATAGACTTTAAGTAAAAACAAGACCGAAAATTATTATATAATGATAAAATGCTCATTTCAAGATAATGTAACAATTTTATAAACACTTACTCAACGTTGGAATACCTAATTATATATAAAAAAATTAAGAGATCTGAGGGATAGATAGATGGTACTACATTAATATCAGAGTACTTCTACTCTTTACTTTTGGCAATGGGTAGATCAATCAGATGGAAAATTAATGAGGAAATATTGAACTTCAACAATACTTTAGATCAAATGATGCTAACAGATAAATACAGTAAGTAACATCCCAAAGTGTAGAATACATATTTTTGTTTTATTATTTTTATTTTTTTCTTTTTAGATATATATGACAGTAGAGTATATTTTGTCATATTATACATACAAGGGGTATAACTTATTCTAATTAGGATCCCATTCTTGTGTTTGTACATGATGCAGATTTTCACTGGGGATGTATTCATATATGAACATAGTAAAGTTACGTCAGATTCATTCTACTCTTGCCTATTCCTATCCCTCCTTCATTCCCTTCATTCCCCTTTGTCTAAAATACACATTCTTTTCAACTGCACATCTGACCTTCTTTAAGACAGATTACATATTGGTCTACAAAGCAATTCTTATCATATTTAAGAAGATTGAAATTGTATCAAATTTCTTTTCTGACTAAAAGAGTATAAAACTAGAAATCAATAACAGAAGTGTATTCAGAAAATCCCCCAATACATGGAAATTAAACAACACACTCCTGAACAACCAATAAGTTGATAAAGAATCTCTTGAGACAGACAAAAATGGAAACAGCACAACAAAACCTATTGGATATTATAAAAGTAGCACTGAAAATGAAGTTTATAGCAATAAACACCTATATCAAAAAGAAATACATATTTCAAATAAACCTAATGTGTTTCATAGAATAAGGAAAACAATTATCAACCAAACCCAATGTTGGGAGAAGGAAGGGAATAATAATATGCACAGCAGTAAAAAATGAAAGATAAACTAGAAAAAACAAAAGAGATCAATCAAACAGTTGTCTTTTTGAAAAGATAAATGAAATGAACATAGTTTAGCAAGGCTATTTGAGAAAAAAATAAAGAAGATTCAAATAAGAAAAATTGAATAAGGAGACATGACGACTGATCCAATATAAATACAAAAGATTTTACGAGAAGAGAAGATGCTGAATCAGAGGAAGGACCACTTCCCAGCAGTTACTCAGCACCAGACTTGAAAAGCAAGAAGATTGCTTCTCAGTGAGGTGAGTAACTAGGGGAAATCACTGAAACTTAATACTGAACTGCCAAAGAAATCACAGAGCGAGAAAGTCAGAAACTTGAACATAAGAAATAGTACTTTAGAGATATGCTAATTCTGTCACCAGTGGCAGAAGCAGAGGAGAGGGTGAACTTAGATAAAGGAAACAGCAGGGCTGGTGGATAAAGAAATTAAAATTAAAGAAAAAATTGCTTGGGGAAACCTATGGATTAGAGAGGATGTCTGATTGTAATGGACAGAATCAGTAAGGGAAATGGTTCCGTTAAAACAAACCCAAAAATAGCTTGTCCAGAGGTGGGAAGCATTATGTGGGTACCCAAAGCAAGTCCCCCCGGGTACAGGAAACATCTATAAGTGCTGCACAGTAGTGAGCAGAGACAGGAAATCAGGAACTCATAAAGGAAGTTACCAGTAGTTACTGACTTAAAATTCCCAGAGAGTGCCTGAGAGTGACTGAAGTAAGCACAAAGAAAATCATACCTGGACCATTCTGACTCTGGATACCAAGAGGAGAACATTCCCTTTGTTGCTGGTCCCATAAGAACTATTGGGAAGATGCCTATTGTAGCTCCAGGGCAGATACCTGGTATTTCGTGTTCATAGCAATGAAGGTGAACCTATGGTGGTTTAGTCCCTATGCCCTAAAACTGTATTTTACTGGAGGCCCTAGAGATGGACCTGTCTTGCAGAGCCTGGCATCTCCACAACAATAGAGGATGTGGATCAAATCTCAAATATGCATGCACAGAGTTCCAAAGTTTAGCCAAGACTAAACCTCAACTACTGGAACTTGCAGTTTAGAACCTTGCGCCCCCTCCACTACAGAAATACACAGTTTGTCAGCACCCCACATTCTATTCCACCCATACTGGGGTAAGGGAAGCTGAATCTATTTCAACCAGCTTTGACCCCTAGTCACAATGGCTGGCAGGTAAGTGAGGAACATAAAGACATTGGACATTAACAACCCCAACCCTTGACCCAAAGATTGCAAAGCCAAAATTAATACAAAGAATGAAAATCAATCACTGCCAACAGTTTTGACCTCCTCATCAGAAATAAGCCCTTTATTTCTCTTTTTTCCTTTCATTTTTGTATCTTTTTTCTTTTCTCTGTATTCTTTCCACTTTGAAAAATATATTTTTATCTTTTCAATCTTTTTTAAAATTTTAGCTTTAAAATTTTTTCAAATATCATTTCATTGTTTAACATTTTTTACGTTTTTCTAATCTTCAAGATTTTGTGATATATATATATACATATGTATCTACATATGTGTATCTACATATGTATCTATATATGTGTATATATATCTATTTTTGTGTATGTATCTACATGTGTATATATATATGGTGTGTTCTTACTGTGTGAAAAATTTTGAATATATATATATATGTATACACACACACACACACATATGCACATGTTTCATGTAATTTGACTTTCAGTATAACTGTTTTTCTTGGAACCTGTTTATTATTTAGACTTGGTTTGAGATAGGTAGAATATAATTATATGTAGTTTTGAGTTGTTTTGATCTTACATTTGCTTGTTTGCTCACACCTTGGTTTTAGTCACTCTCATTGTCCTTTCTTCAGTCTCTTCCCCAACTAACAGCTAGATTTTTGTGCTCCCAATTCCTCTTTTATGGTTTTTGTAATACTTTTAGTTGTTCTTTTTTTAGTTTCTCGTTCTGAACTACTGACATCTGCTACTTACCTCTGTATGCTCATTTTCAAACTAATTTAAACTTCATCTTGCCTTTCTACCCTACTTTTTCTTCATGTAAGAAACTCCAATCCTACTAAATAAGAGAATTATAAAGTTTATGTAACTCCTACCCCATTCACGGTATTGTAAATATTAATAGAGTGGACAACATTGTAGACACTTGCTGCTATTGCCTGATCTACTTCACAGGTTTTTATTGTTGTTAAATGTTGACCCCACCAATCCTATATAGGTGGCAACCAGTGTTATCAATGTCAGTGTGGACACCAGACATTTATGTCAAGGTTATACATCTGTTGCTAATATTAGTGCTCTTCTCAGGTCCCCTTTTCTCTAACACGTGCTGGAAAATGGTTGGAACACTTTGAGTTCGGAGTAGAGATCCTGCTGCAAAGCAGTACCCATAACTCAGCCAAATAAATCTCAGGAAATCTCACTCCACAGAAGATCTAGCCACACCAGAGCATCATCATCACTTTATCACCTAGAACTGGAAGACAATTAAAAAAAAAAAAAAAAAAAAAACCCTAGAATTCAAAGTAGAACTACCAGAGGGGGTACTGAGGTCTCATCCTTAAACATCTACTCAGATATCAAAACCAGAAAGAAGCTCAGAACAAAAAAGATAACCACACAAACAAAATGAAATACGTTAAAGAGAAAAGGGAATTTATTTCGATTGGTGCATAAGTCCAAGATCTAGTCATGAGAAAATAGGCAAATGACCCCTCCCAAAATTTACAATCTCCTGACAAAACACCCCACAGATACAGAAGCAGATGAAATCACAGAAGGATTACAAAGTACTTATTATTAAAATTTTCAGTGAACTAAAAGAAGATCTAAGGAATGAATTAAGAGAGCCAAAATAGAAGATGAAAGACCATTTCAAAAAAGAAACAGAGACATTATGAAGACATCAATCAGAACTCCTGGAAATGAAAGACAAAATGAATCAGATTAAAAATTCACTGGAGAGTCTCACCACCAGATTAGATGGCATAGAAAACATTGACTTGAAGATAGGACTTCAGACTTTGAAGGCAGGCCATACAAATTTGAATATTTAGTATGCAATAAAGAAAAAAGCATAAAAGACTATGACCAGAATATAAAAGAGCTCTAGAACAGCATCAAGAGAACAAAATTGAGAGCCATTGGGATAGTAGAGAACATGGAGATATAGGATAAAGGCATTCAGAACATTTTTGATAAGATAGTAACACAGGAAATTTTCCCATATGAGATAGCCAAACTACCAAAAGAAAGAAAGAGAATATCCAGTAAGCAAAATTAGAGATGAAAAGAAGCTATCATCACAGAGACTTCTAAAACCCAGAACATCATTATGAACTATTTTGTGAAAATTTATACTCCAATAAACGGGAAAATCTAGAAGACATTGACAAATATCTAGACACATAGGACCTGCCCAAATTGAATCAGTAAGATACAGAAAACCTAAACAGATCAATACCAAGTAATGAAATGGAAACAGCAATTAAAAGCCTACCAATAAAGAAAAGCTTAGGACCAGATGGATTATCAACTGACTTCTACCAGACCTTTAAGCAACAATTAACAGCAGTCTTTTACAAATTATGTCATGAAAATGAAAGGGAGGTAACACTCCCAAACACATTCTATGAAGCCACTATAACTCAAATACCAAAACCAGACAAAGATACATCAAGGAAAGAAAAATAAAAATCATATCCCTAACGAATGTAGATGCAAAAATCCTCAATAAAACATTAGCAAACCACATTCAAAAGTACATCAAGATCAATTTGCCTTCGCTCCAGGAATGCAAGGTTGGTACAACATATAATCAATAAATCTAATTAACTACTTAAAATTAAGAACAAGAATCACATGATCATCTCAAAAGATGCAGAAAAGGCCTTTGATAAAATCCAGCACCCGTTCATGTTAAAAATGCTATAGAAACTAGGAATAGAAGGAATTTACCTCAATATTATAAAGACTATGAACCCAAAGCCAACATCATTCTGAATGGAGTAAAACTGATAGTATTTCCTCTAAAATCAGAAATAAGACAAGAATGCCCACTCTCACCACTTTTATTCAATATAGTGCTCAAACCTCTCTCCATTTTTCATACACCTCCCTCTCATTTCCAAGTAATCTAAAGTTCTTCCACAGATATCATTACCCTATGTACATGTATGATTTCATGAATGGTATGAATCTACATGGTGCACAACCATAGAAACGAAAAGATATACCCCATTTGTGTACAATGAATCAAAATGCAGTCCGTAAAAATAAAATAAAAAGATCCATCGGAACTAAAGTTAGCAGGACAATCAGTGACATAAATTCTGCAGCAACTGTAGTCATCTTCAGCAGATCACTGTTTGTTTTCCTGATGCCAAATGTTGTCCCAAACTAGAAATAAATGTATATTAAAAAAAAAAAAAACTCTATCCAGAGCAATGAGGCAAGAGAAGAAAATTAAAGGATACAATAGGAAATAAAAAAGAAATCAAAATAACTTTTTGCTGATGAAATGATCCTATATCTAGAAGATCCCCCAAAAAACAAACAAAAAATAGTCTACCAGAAGACTTTAGAGCTGGTAAATGAATTCAGCAAAGTATAGGATAAAAACGTCTTAACTCATAAATCAATAGCTTTTGTATACTCCAACAGAAATTTTGCTGAGAAAAGAAATCAAGAAAGCCATCCCTTTCACAATAATTTTTTTTTTTTTTTTTTTTTTTTTTTTGGAACTGGGGATTGAACTCAGGGGCACTCAACCACTGAGCCACATCCCCAGTCCTGTTTTGTAGAGACAGAATTTCCTTGAGTTGCTTAGTATCTCACTTTTGCTGAAGCTGGCTTTGAACTCGGGATCCTCCTGCTTCAGCCTCCTGAGCTGCTGGGATTACAGGTATGTGTCTCTGTGCCCAGCCAAAATAAACTTTTAAAAGTAAAATAAAATAAAATATTTTGGAATTATTCTAACAAAGGAGGTGAAGATTTCTACAATAAAAACTATAGAACTCTGAAGAAAGAAATTGAAGCAGATCTTAAAAGATGGAAAGATCTTCCATGTTCTTGGGTAGGCAGAATTAATATTGTCAAAATGGTCATACTACCAAAAGCAGTATACAGATTCATGCACTCATCATCAAAATACCAAAGATATTTTTCACAGAAGTAGAAAACAGTCCTTAAATTCATTCGTAAGAGTTAGAGATCCAGAAGATCCAAAGCAGTCCTGAACAAGAAGAGCTATACAGGAGTCATCATAATGCTCAATCTCAAATTATACTACAGAGCCATAGTAACAAAAACAGCATTGCACTGTCATCAAAATAGACATGAAGAGTAATGGGATAGAATAGATGACACAAAGAAAAACCCATGTAGATACAGGCATCTAATACTTAACAATGGTCCCAAAAGTGTATTTTGGAGAAAAGACAGCCTTTTAAAGAACTGATTCTAGGAAAACTGAATATCCGTATGTAGAAGAATTATATCCCCATCTCTCAACATGTGCAAATATCAAATAAAAAATGGATCAAAGACTTAGTAATTAGAGCAGAATTCTTGCAACTGCAGGAAGAAAACATAGTGTCAACACTCCAAAATAAAAGCGCAGGCAATCAATTTCCTCAAGACCCCTAAAGCTCAAGAAATGAAACTAAGAACCAACAAGTGGGATAATATGAAATTAAAAGCTTCTGTACAGCAAAGGAAATGACTAAGAGCATGAATAGATAACCTACAGAATGGGAGAAAATCTTTGCCTGCTGTTCCTCTGACAGGTAATTAACATCTGTTAATATAAAGAACTCAAAAAGTTTAATTCCAAAAAATACCTGTTTGATAAATGAGCAAATTAACAGATATTTCTCAAAAGAAAAGCCACAAATATCAAAAAATGTATTTTAAAATGTTCAACATCTCTAGCAATCAGAAATGCAAATCAAAACTATACTAAGATTTCACCTCATTTCATTCAGAATGGCTGTTATCAAGAACACAAATAACAATAAACGTTGGAAAGGATATGGGGGAAAAGGTATACTCATGCATTGCTGAGGAACTAAAAATTAGTGAAACCAGTCAGGAAAGTAGTGTGGAGATTCCTCAAAAAATTAAGAACAGAATCACCATATGATCCAGTTATCCCACTCCTTGCTATTTATCCAAAAAAACTAAAATCAACATACTGTAGCAATAAAACCACTTCAATGTTCATACCAAAACAATTCAAAATAGTCATATTTTGGAATCAGACCAGATGCCCATCAATAGATTACCTAATGAGTCAACATGAGTAATAGTCAGGAAAAGGCAAATCAAAATCAAAATGGGATATCACTTTACATCTCTTCCTCACAAGAATGCCTACTATCAAAAAGACAAAATATAAAAATTGTTAGTGAGGATGAGGAGGAAAAGGAACCAACCCTGGCACACTGTTAATAGGAATGTAAATTAATGCCCCATTATGGAAAATAGCATAGAGATTCCTCAAAATATTTAAGGGAGAACTATCATATGACCTAGAAATCTCATTACTGGGTGTAAAGAAAGTGAAATCAGTATGTCAAGGGAACATCTGTATACCCATGTTTATTGTAGCACTATCGTCAATAGTTAAGATATGAAATCAACAGTATCCAGTAAGGAAAGAATGGATAAAGAAAATGTGATTGATATGCACAATGGAATACTATTAAGTCATAAAAAGAAGGAAGTGTTGTCCTTTGGTATAACATAGATGAACATGGAGAGAACATTAAGTGAAATAACCCAGACCCAGAGGATCATACTCACATACGGGATCCTAAAAGTTGATCTTGTAGAAGTAAAGAGTAGAAGGACAGTTATGGGGATGAAGTGGTTGTTGGAAGTTGTGTTGGGAAGATGTTGGCTAAAGGACACAAACTGTCAGCTAGATACAAGGAAGAAGTATAACAGATCTATTGCACAACATGGAGACTACAGTTAACTATATTTTATTCTTGAAAAATGCTTTGAAAAGTGAATAGAGTATTCTCATCACAATACTGATGATTATGTGAGATAATGAAAACATTAATTACTAAATGTATTAATTTTACAATATATATATGCTTTAAAACAATATATTGTATTATATGACCAATACATAATTTTATCTGTGAATGTGAAAATGAATAATAAAATAAAATTTAAATTTAATGCTCAATAAATACTATTAACAAGAAAGGCAAGTTTAAACAATTTAAAAGCCACAAATATCCATTTCAGAATTATGTTCCACTCCTGCCTCCCTCAGAAAATGAGATTTTACTTTTTTTATTTTCCTTATTCTTAATGGACTTATTTTCTCTTCCTTTTCAAGTGCACCCATCTAGGGCCACATATGGCTATAGTCTTTTAAAATACTATAACACTGAATATGAATCTTTATTTTATTTTTACCCTTGGTCTTCCCTAGAGATACTTAAATTAAAGGCTGGTTGGTTGCTGTCTTTCTTATCAATCTTTACATGTGACTCACCTCTGAGTATACTGAAACTTTTCCAAACACCTTCAGTCTACAGAATTGTTGAGTGAAGAGAAGCTTCCTTCACCAGCAATTTGTAAAGTGATTGAACTTTTACCAAAAACAGCTAGTTTGTTAAAATATAAGAACTGTAAAATCTAGAAAATACTGAGGAAAATTATCAGTACAACTCACCAAATCTCACTCTTTAAATTTTACTTACTATCACAGAATGAAAATAAGCCATCAAGTTCTTGATGATCTGCAAACAAGGTCTATTTTAATAGGGAAACTGATAAAAGAAAAAGAAAAGCAATGTAAGGTTTTATTCTCCATAGTATGCTACATATTTTACAATGAGGATTCTAGCTTTTACAGGTGTATTTGTATGTGGGAAAATTTCACAGTGAAACACTCAGTGATATTTGCCATTTTGCCCACTGAGAATTGAAATCAGCTCTGGGAAGTGGTTTACTTTGTATTAAAGTGCCCCCTTAAGGATACAAGCCCAACTACATGATCAGAAGTATTACTGAAATGAAAAATGTTCCAACTGAATTATCAAAAAACTTTCTCCCATTGTCAGATGTGTTTTAGAACCATTAAACACACTCTTTCTTTCTTTCTTTCTTTCTTTCTTTCTTTCTTTCTTTCTTTCTTTCTTTCTTTCATAATAAAGCATGAGATAATTTATATACCTTGTTCTCCTATTTACTATGTTACTGAGAATTATGCAGTAGTAGTCCTTATTAAATAAGGATTATATTTTAATATTATTTTTTTAAGAACTATAATATTTACTATTGTGGAAGAAATATTACTTTCAATAACTTTGTTTGATTTTTTAAAACATTAAAAAAAGAGAACTACCTAAGTTTTCACTGAATTTCAGAGTCTAGGCCTTGGGCATGGGAGAATCTGGTGTGCTTCTTGTCCAGCAGTTCACATAGGTTATTACCAGAACTCTGGATGTTAGAACAATGATCACATCTGGTTGAAATGACTCTATTGTGGTTGCAACACTGGCTTGGTACAAGATCCCAACGGATCTTGAAATTCTGACTGGTTAGTATCTCAAGAAGCTATCACTCTTAGTGGTTTTGCTGTCTACCTAGTACCTTAACAAAGGAGTAACCCAGGTTTCTTTTGGGCCCTCCTCTATTGTAAGTATATGCCATTCACCTTCTGCAAAAATATTTCTACTCTTTGTTTCTTCAAGATACATACTGTGTACCTGAAAATTCCCTTTTCCAAAGGTGTAAGGTTTTATAAAAAGAAAAGCAAGTAAGACGCAGACATCCACTGATCTTCCTTCCTTCCTTCCTTAACTTCCTTCATTTCTTTTACTTCTGCTAACATTCCTCCCTTGTGGCAGTTAATAATGTAAAACCTCCCACCAGCATAAGTAGAAAAAAATAGTAGGGAAAATGCAAGAAGAAACACACTGTATTTTCTCAAAATGCCATCTTCCCATTTCAAACACAGGTTGGGATCCTTAGATACAACCAGCTATGAATCTACAGGCAATTAGATGACATGTCAAAAATAAATTTTATGTAAATTTCAGATTAATATATCAATATATCTTTGTTTTTCCAGATTTAAATGAACTTTACAACTTTAGAAGTCTGTTGAGACAAAATTCTATTACATGAATTCAGTGCTATATTTTATGAAACTCTAATCACTAACTTAGCCCTTGACTGTAAGGTATGCTTCCCATCCTGGTTTTAAACTTGGAATATATTAAGCTTACACATGTAAATTAGTTAAGAATAGGAAATTGACTTTGAAGATGCGGAGTGTCCTAGAGGTGAAAACACTGATTAAATCTTTAAAAATGGAAGAGTTAGCAAGCAGATACTTATAAGCTAAGTGGGAAAACAAGGAATAATAAGTCAAGTAAATGGGAAGGAATGTCAGGTTTGAAAGTTTTAACACCAAAACTACAGAGAATATAATTTGAAATGTTAAAATGCATCTTAAAGGGACTAATGCTCTAGGGTAGGGTGACAATTTCTACATGAAGGAACTAGAAATGAAAAGTCATGAAAACTGCTGAAGTTACTGGCTTAAAAGCAATAGTACTTGACTGAGAATACAGGCTGAACTTCACATGATGGGGAAATATATGATGCTTAAACAGAGTGGCTAATATAATGTGGAATTGAGAACTGAACAAGCCAGTGGAGATCAAAGTCTTAGGGGCTACCTCCTCTAGCCCCGTAAGAGTGGAGAGATCCTATTTACACTTCTTTAAGTCTCTATTGTACAGCAAAGGCAAAAGAACTCAAGTTGGGGAATACGAACCACACCTTAGATTAAGTTTGCTCTTGTCTGGCCCTACTTCAACCTCCATAATTGAAAAAGTCCATGTCATATTAATATTATTATCCAGTTAGTTGGATGCCACAAGCATTACTGATCTTAATTCCACCCATTCAGCAGATTTATCTTTTTTCCTCTAGTCAAATTATAACCATTAATACATTGTAATGCAGTTATTTTCCAGTTTGAGTACTTGCCCTCTATTCCTGAGTTACTTACTATCTGTACTCATTGATGTGATGTGTGTTGGCATCATTTGATAACTGATTAGAGGCAATGGCTCATTCATTAAGTGTGGTTAGGACACTCCACAAAGGGATCAAGGTAGGGATCAGGAGATGGCAATTATCTTTTCATGTTGGCAATGAGAACTTCCAGAGGTCTCTCTATTACATTCTTTAATGGATCATTTCATCTAATTAGGAATCTCTTCTGCCCCTATCATTTCCTATTGGAATGATGATCTTACATAAACCAAGAAACAATGGGCCAGGTCTCAAAATAACTTTAATAATTTCTTAATAGAATTGTTTGCAGAAAATGCCCAAATAGAGACCAATAATTGCCTTTCAAAGAGGATGTATATTGAACTAGTGTTAGGTTGAAGTACTGTAAGATAATTTTCTAGTTCAAAATCACAACAGATGTTGCTGGGTGTCTGGTTTTGTGCTTTTCCTAAGAATAACAGTGAGCATAACTATGATGTGACAGA
This sequence comes from Sciurus carolinensis, assembly GCF_902686445.1. Lineage (NCBI taxonomy): Eukaryota > Metazoa > Chordata > Mammalia > Rodentia > Sciuridae > Sciurus > Sciurus carolinensis. Next base: position 55,754,655 of record NC_062220.1, read on the forward strand.
CACTTTCTATGTAAGTCAGCTTTTTGTTGTTTTGTCCACAATACCTAACAAGAACAATTTAGAGGAGAAAAACTTTATTTGGCTCATGGTTTCAGAGATATAGTCCTTGAATTAGCTGACTTCATTGCTCTGGGACCAAGGTGAGGCAGAATATCTTGGCAGGAGTGTATGGTGGAGAAGCCCTTCTCTTCTCAAGGCAACCAGGAAGCAGAGAGAGAGGGAGGATTCACAGGGAAGATGAAACCTTCTAGGACATGCTCTGTGACCTACCTCCTCCTGCTACTACCCACCTGCTTACAGTTACCACCCTGCCCATTCAGACTAGGACAGACTGATTAGGTCACAACTCTCAGAATCATTTCACCTTTAAAATGTTCCTGCATTAACAGAGGAACTTTTAGGAAAATATTTCCTATCCAAACAATAATATTCCACCCTGGCTCCCAAACCTCATGTTGGTCTTACAATGCAAGACACATTTAGTTTATCTCCATGAATGCCCATAATCCTGACAGTTTCAGTGTTGTTCAAAGTCTCATCTAGGACTCAAGGCAATGTTGGCTGTGAGCCCGTGTAGTGATGAAAAATAAGATACCTGCTTTCAATATAAAATGTCACAGAGTAATCATTACCATTCTAAAAGGGAAGAAAAGCGAGGTAGAAAGAAATAGTTCCTATAGCTCCATGCCCAACACCTGGGGTACATGGAAGTAAGATATGATCTTCAAAGGACATGGACAGACTTGTGCTTCGACCTGGCTGCTTACAGCACGCATGGCCTCTCTCTAGTATCAACTGACCTGCATGGTGAGTGAACAGTTCTCCAAATGCAGGCGGTGGACAGATTAAGAAAATAAGAAATTGTAAGAAATAAAGACAAATACTCAATTATAGGTGCAAAGTGGGACTCAGTGGGTGAATCAGTTCTGGTAGGGTCTGATTCAATAATGGGAGAGGCTCCATATGTGTATTATATAGGTTTTAAACATCAAAGGGATTCACTGGGAAAAGACTGCTTGAGGTAAATAGGAGGGAGTTGTGAGCAGCTTAGTGGGGGCTTACCAGTTTAGATTCCTCTCTTTCACCTTTGGGCAGCTTGGATTGAATTCAAGGCTTTTGAACTAGTCAATGGAATGACAAGCATGGAATTCTCCCTATCTACAGGAGTTGCCTACAAATGGGCATTTCTAAAGATTCCCAGGAGATGCATCTCACTGTCCAGGGTTACATAATTCAAAACAATGATCCATTTGCAGCTCCTGATACTCTAGCCTGATTCTTTCTGGAGCCAGCAGGTTTTCTTGGCAAGCAGTCTACATTATTGGTAGCTCTTACTTCCTTATGTCTTTATTCTACTTTCAGCTTCACTTTCACAACTTCATTCATTGCTGCCTGTGGAAATTCCAAACCTGCTACACATTGCCTGGACTTCCAGTCTGTACTTTGAAATCTTGATGGTCAACACCACAGCACCCTAACTCCACCATCTTGAGTTTTTGCAGAACCAGCCAGCACCAAATAGATGATTCCCAGTTCTGCTGTCAGCTTGAGTGGTAGTTGGGGCCCCTGCAACCATGAACAGAGCCTCTGAGAGCCTGGGAGACTAAGCATGGTGAAACAACTTCATAGCCCCTCACCCCTGCATGAGAGCAAGGTTTCCCCATGGTCACTTCTCAAAGGACTCATTATTTTTCACATCCTCGAGCCTGCAATAGTTAAGGCAAAACAACTTCCTAGGCACCCCAGTGCCTGAACCCCAACAATCTCAAAGGGATTTTCATTCCTATGTCTTTTGAACCTGCAATGAGTGTGATCTTGCAATTCCTGAGCTGACCTCAACCTCAAGCTGTCTTCCTACTGTCTATGCAAAGCACTTAGCAATTTTTAATAGCAACCATACCTTCTTGGTCCTAGTATTACCCAACTTTTCTGGTCAACTACAAAATTTAAAAACCTTTCTGCTCTCAATTCTCACCATACATCTGGCTAAAAGCTGAGCAACATCTATGCCACCTACTGAATGCTGTGTTGCCTTGAAATTTCCTTCACCAGATTATCACTTTTAAATTCAGCCTCACAGAAAGTCTCAGGACATGGACAAAATACAGACTACTTCCTTGCCAAAATGTTTCTAGTCCTCATTTCCTTTGAAACTTCATGAGCACATTGTACATTCCTATTGTCACTCTGGTCTACTGAGCTCCCACCAGAATTGCCCAGTAAGGTCTGTTTACAATATTCTAAAACATTTATAGCATGCATTTCAAAAAAATTTTCCAAAATCTTCCCGTAAGTCAGCTTCCAATGCCTCTGAACCACATACTCAGTTTACTCACAGCAATGGCTCCATTTCTCAGTACCAATTTTTTTGTGTGTGTGTGATCAAAACACCTGACAAGAACAACTTAGATGAATGAAAATGTATTTTCTCTGACAGTTTCAGAGCTTTAGTCCAGGGTCAGCTGAGTCCATTGTTCTGGATCCAAGGTGAGGCAGCACATCATGGCTAAAGGGCATGGTGGAGGAAGCTTCTCATGACATGGCAGCCAGGAAGCAGAGAGAGAGGAAATAGACAGAAGGTTCACAGGGAAGATGAACCCTTTTAAGTCATGCCCCTAATAACCTACCTTCTGCAGCTTTGCTCCACCTGCCTATAGGTACCACAAAGTTCTTGAACTAGGATGGACTGAATAGGTTACAACTCTCAAACCCAATCATTTCATCTCTGTATATTTTTTCTTTAGTACAGATTAGGGGAAAACCTAATATCCAAACCATAATGCAGTAGACTTATAGTATAACTGATAGATAGATTACTTCATTTTAAATGAGAAACTGGGTTTTAAGTAAAAGAAAGATGCATTGACATGTTTGGAATATCAATTCACTTTTTTGTAAAACAGAGATAAACTGTGATAATATATAGAAATATAACGCTTAGTTCCGTTGCCATCCTAGACAGACCCATGTTCAAATCCTGGTTTCACTTACTGGCTGCTTGATCTTGGACAAAATCATTTACTAAAAATAAAACCTGTTAAATGAGCACTCTAATAGCAAGCTAAATTTATAGACTGTATTAATGACATAAGTTCTAGATAAAAGGTAATTCTTTTCTGTGCTCCTCTTTTAACCAATTTCTTTCCTTTCCTGATGCAAAGTGCTTAGAATAATGTATTTGCTAGAGTTATGAGGAGAAAATGAAACCAAGTTGTAGAAGTCTTTTAGAATGCACAAAATACCATCATCTTTAATTTTTTTTAATTTATAGTTTCAAAATAGGAGTCCTATTAACACAAATACATAAGTACTTCACAGATCTGATTTTGATTTTAACAAATCTTTAAAAGTAGCTACTATGTGAAAGCACCTTATTAGCAAATGAAGGATGCTCTTCAATTGATGATTTTGCTCTTCAATTGAAGATGAATGTGCTCTTCAATATCTATGTTCATGTTTTTCACTTTTCATAGAAGTTTAATTCAAAACAAGTCTTTCACTGCTCTACCCATGTGGCCTTGCTCATTTTCAGAAATATGTTAAATATTAAGGAATTTAAGTTTAATTGGTTGAAACTCCTAAACTGATTAATGAAAGCAGAGTTCTTATCTACTATTATTTTTGTACTTGTGTATAACTGGGTATTGAACCCAGGTGTGCTCTACCACATCCCCAACTCTTTCTATCTTGAGTCAGGGTCTCTCTAATTGCTGAAGATGATCTCAAACGTTTAATCCTCCAACCTTAGCCTCCAGAGTTGCTGAGATTACAGGTGTCTACCACCACACTATTATCTGCTTCTCTTCACTACCATATCAGTGAAAATAAAGGGACATTGGCTTATAATGTGAAGTGGTCAAACAGGTAAAATAACTTTATGACTATTGTTTGGTCTTTACAGAGGTAGGCATGGCTACCACATATATGATGATATCATTAAATCTACTTGCTGGATCTTTTTATTTATTTATTTATTTTAATTCATTTTATACAACTATTGTTTCTCTGATTGTATGTGAAGTAGAGTTACACCATTTGTGTAATCATACATGTACATAGGGTAATGATGTTGTCTCATTCTGTTATTTTTCCATTCCCCCCACTTTCTCCTACCCCTCTTTTTCCTCTATACAACCCATCCTTCCTCCATTCTTGCCTCCCTCCCACCTCCCATTATGTATCATCATCCAATTATCAGAGAGATCATTCAGCCTTTGGTTTTTGGGATTAGCTTATCTCACTTAACATGATATTCTCCAATTTCATCCATTTACCTGCAAATGCCATAATTTTATTCTTCTTTATGGCTGAGTAATATTCCATTGTGTATATATACCATAGTTTCTTTATCCATTCATCAATTGAAGAACATCTAGGTTGGTTCCACAATCTGGCTATTGTGAATTGAGCTGCTATAAACATTGATGTAGCTGCATCACTGTAGTATGCTGATTTTAAGTCCTTTGGGTATAGGCCAAGGAGTGGAATAGCTGGGTCAAATGGTGGTTCCATTTCAAGCTTTCTGAGGAATCTCCACACTGCTTTCCAGAGTGGCTGCACTAATTAACAACCCCATGAGCAATGTATGAGTGTACCTTTTTCCCCACATCCCCACCAACACTTATTTGTTGCTTGTATTCTTGATAATAGCCATTCTAAATGGGATGAGATGGAATCTTAGGGTATTTTGATTTGCATTTCTCTTATTACTAGAGATGTTGAACATTTTTTCATATATCTTTTGATTGCTTGTAGATCTTCTGTGAAGTGTCTGCTCATTTCCTTAGCCCATTTATTGATTGGGTTATTTGTATTCTTGGTGTAAAGATTTTTGTGTTCTTTATAGATTTTAGAGATTAGTACTCTACCTGAAGTATGTGTGGCAAATATTTTTCCCTACTCTGTAGGCTCTCTCTTCACATTTTTGATAGTTTCCTTTGCTGAGAAAAAGCTTTTTACTTTGAATCTATCCAAATTGTTGGTTCCTGCTTTTATTTCTTGTGCTTTGGGAGTCATGTTAAGGAAGATTTGGACCTACTTTTTCTTCTATAAGGTTCAGAGCCTCTGGTCTGATTCTGAGGTCCTTGATCCATTTTGAGTTTAGTTTTGTGCAGGTTAAGAGAAAGGGGTTTAGTTTCATTCTGCTGCATATAGATTTTCAGTTTGCCCAGCACCATTTGTTGAAGAGGCTATCTCTTCTCCATTGCATATTTTTGGCACCTTTGTCTAGTATAAGAAAACTGTATTTATGTGGGTTTGTATCTGTGTCCTCTATTCTGTACCATTGACTTACCTGTCTATTTTGGTGCCAATTTTGTTACTATTGCCCTGTAGTATAGTTGAGAGTCCAGTATTGTGCTACCCCCTGCTTCACTCTTCCTGCTAAGGATTGCTTTAGCTATTCTGGGCTTCTTATTCTTCCAGATGAATTTCATGATTGCTTGTTCTATTTCTGTAAGGTACATCATTGGGATTTTAATTGGAATTGCATTGAATCTGTATAGCACTTTTGGTAGTATGGCCATTTTGACAATATTAATTCTGCCTATCCATGAACATGGTCTTTCTATCTTCTAAGGTTTTCTTCAATTTCTTTCTTTAGTGTTCTGTAGTTTTCATTGTAGAGGTCTTTCACCTCTTTTGTTTGATTGATTCCCAAGTATTTTATTCATTTTTGAGGCTATTGTGAATGGGGTAGTTTACCTAATTTCTCTTTCAAAGAATTTACCACTTACAAATAAAAATGCATTAGATTATGCATATTGATTTTATATACTGGACTTTACTGAATTCATTTATGAGTTCTAGAAGTTTTCTGGTAGAGTTTTTCAGCTCCTCTAAATATACAATCATGTCATAGGCAAATAGTGATAGTTTGAGTTCTTCCTTTCCTATTTGGATCCCTCTAATATCTTTTGTCTGTCTAGTTGCTCTGGCTAGAGTTTCAAGGATGATGTTGAATAGAAGTGGTGAAAAAGGACATCCCTGCCTTGATCCAGTTTTTAAAGGGAATGCTTTCAGTTTTTCTCCATTTAAAACAATGTTGGTGGTGGGTTTAGTATAGCCTTTCCAATGTTGAGGAATGTTCCTACTATCCCTATTTTTTCTAGTGTTTTGAGCATGAAGCGGTGCTGTATTTTATCAAACACTTTTTCTGCATCTATTGGAAAATCATGTGATTCTTAACTTTAAGTCTGTTAATGTGGTGAATTACATTTTATTGATCTCTGGATGTTGAACTAACCTTGCATCCCGGGGATAAAACCCACCTGATCATGGTGCACTATCTTCTTAATATGTTTTTGTATGCGACTTGCTAAAATTTTGTTAAGAATTTTGCATCTATGTCCATTAAGGATATTGGTCTGAAATTCTCCTTCCTCAATGTGCCTTTGTCTGGTTTTGGAATCAGGGTGATATTTGAAGGGTCCCCTCTCTTCTAGTTCATGGAATACTTTGAGGAGTATTGGAATGAGCTCTTTTTTGAAGGTCTAGTAGAACTCAGCTGAGAATCCATCTGGTCCAGGACTTTTGTTTGTTGGTAGGCTTTTGATGACTTCTTCTATGTCATTGCTTGAAATTGATCTATTTAAATTGTGTATGTCCTCCTGATTCAGTTTGGGTCTATCATATGCCTCTAGAAACCTGTCGTTGTCTTCAAGATTTTCTATTTTGTTGGAGTATAGATTTTCAAAATAGCATCTAATTATGTTTTGTATTTCAATAGTATCTGTCATCGTATTTCCTTTTTAATCCCAAATTTTAGTAATTTGAGTTTTCTCTCTCCTTCTCTTTGTTAGTGTGGCTAAGGATTTATCAATTTTGTTTATTTTTTCAAAGAATCAACTTTTTATTTTATCAATTTTTTGATTGTTTCTTTTGTTTCAATTTCATTGATTTCAGCTCTGATCTTAACTATTTCCTGTCTTCTACTATTTTGGTGTTGATCTGTTCTTCTTTTTCTAGGGCTTTGAGCTGAAATATTAGGTTGTTTATTCATTGACTTTTTCTTATTTTATTGAATGCTCTCCATGCAATGAATTTCCCTCTAAGTACTGCTTTCATAGTGTCCCAGAGATTTTGATATGTTGTATCTTTGTTCTCATTTACCTCTAAGAATTTTTTTATTTCCCCCCTGATGTCCTGTTATCCACACATCATTCAATAGCATATTATCTAATCTCCAGGTGTTGGAGTAGTTTCTGTTTTTTATATTGTCATTAATCTCTAATTTCATTCCATTATGATCACAGAGAATACATGGTAGTATCTCTTTTTGTATTTGCTAAGAGTAGCTTTGTGGCATAATCTATGGTCTATTTTAGAAAAGGATTCATGTGCTGCTGAGAATAAAGTGTATTTGCTCATTAATGGATGGAATATTTTATATATGTCTGTTAAGTCTAAATTATCAATTGTGTTTTTGGGATCTATAGTTTCTTTATTCAATTTTTTTTTTTTTTTTTTTTTTTGATGATCTGTGCAGTGATGAGAGAGGTGTGTTAAAGTCACCTAGTATTATTGTGTTGTGGTCTATTTGGTTCCTGGAATTGAGAAGGATTTGTTTGACGTACATGACTGAGCCGTTGTTTGGGGTATAAATATTTATGATTGTTATGTCTTGCTGTTTTATGCTTCCCTTAAGCAGTATGAAATGTCCTTATTTATCCCTTCTAACTAATTTTGGCTTGAAGTCTGCTTTATCTGATTTGAGGATGAATATCCCCGCTTTTTTACTGAGTTCGTATGCATGGTATGTTTTTTTCCCGGTCTTTCACCTTTAGTCTGTGGGTATATTTTTCTATGACATGAGTCTCTTGAAGGAAGCATATTGTTGTGTCTTTCTTTTTAATCCAATCTGCCAGTCTATGTCTTTTGATTGATGAGTTCAGGCCATTAACATTCAAGGTTATTATTGAGATATGAATTGTATTCCTGATCATTTTGGCTTATTTTTGGTTTTTAAATTGACTTGGTTTCTCCTTTATTTGGCTATTCCTTTAGGCTAGTTCCTCCCTTTGCTGACTTACATTGTTGTTTTTCATCTCTTCGTCATGGAATATTTTGCTGAGAATGTTCTGTAGTACAGGCTTTCATTTGTAAATTATTTTAATTTTTGTTTATCATGGAAGGATTTTATTTCATGTGAAATCTAAAGGTAAGTTTTGCTTGGTATAAGATTCTTGCTTGGCATCGATTTTCTTTCAGATCTTGAAAGATGCTGTTCCAGGTCCTTCTAGCTTTTAGAGTCTGGGTTGAGAAATCTGCTGATATCTGTATTGGTTTCCCCCTGAATGTAGTTTGATTTTTTATTTCACAGCCTTTAAAATTCTATCTTTATTTTGTATGTTAGGTATTTTCATAATAATGTTTCTTGGTGTGGGTCTGTTGTAATTTTGTACATTTGGTGTTCTGTAAGCCTCTTGTATTTGATTTTCCATTTAATTTTCCAGATTTGGGAAATTTTCTGATATTATTTCATTGAATAGAATGTTTATTTCTTTGATTTGTTTCTCTGTGCCTTCCTCGATCCCAATAATTCTCAAATTTGGCCTTTTCATGATATCCCATATTTCTTGGAGATTCTGTTCATGATTTCTTACCATCTTCTCTGGTCAACTTTGTTTTCAAGTGTTTTCAAGATTAAATATTTTGTCTTCAATGTCTGAGGTTCTGTCTTCCAGGTGTTCTACCCTACTGGTTATGCGTTCTATGGCATTTTTAATTTGGTTTATTATTTCCTTCATTTCAAGAATTTCTGGTTTTTTTTTTCAGAATCTATGTTGTTATTGAAATGATCCTTTGCTTCCTGCATTTGCTCTTCTAACTATTGATTGGTGCAATCATGCAATACCTGCATTTGTTGTCTTATTCATCGTTTACTTCTCTGATTATTTTAATTATGTACATTCTGAACTCCCTCTCAGACATTTCTTCTGCCATGCTCTCATTGGATTATATTGATGTAGCATCTAGGTTTGTTTGGGACACTTTATTCCCTTGTTCTCTCATATTGTTCATATTGTTCATACCTCTAGGAGTGAGGTATTGTATTGCAGTTTCCCCCCTATAGACTTATAGTGTCCCCGCAGGTTTCCAATACCTCATCTTGAAGTGAGAGATCAATATTAGCAGCATGCCATAAAAACACTGTGCATCCTTAACTCAAATAGTCCCTTTTAAGATATTAACCATATTGTCTTAATAAATAGAGATTATGAGTTTGATTATTATCTACAGCTTAGTCAATAGGTTTGGAATAAAGATCATGATTTCTATAGGTGGACAAAGAGGATGGGGAGGGGGTAGGATACAATGTTAATGAGATAAGAAGTGTGTCTATAAAGGTACTATGTCATAGGACTAGTGAAAGTGGAATTAAAGGAAATTGGTTGTTAGCATGTCAAAAGGGAGAAAGAGTCTCCAAGGAGAGAGATAGATAAGATAAAAATGGAGAGGATGAGAAAAATATTTAAAAAAGAAAAGTAGGAATAATAGTAGGTATAATAGAAATGTAATATTACTACTAAAAAAAAAATCTACAATAAAACTATACAGTACTGTTCAAACCTCCTAGTCTTTAGTAGCCTGATTTCTGGGAGGAACTTGATAATGCAGTGACCCAAAAAGGATGTTGCCCTTCTAGGGATGGTGGACTCCAGGTGAAGTATAATCACTGCTAGTGAGCAGAGGTGCCTCCACGTGTTGACAGACGGTCAACCGCAGAACAGGTGCTAGAATGCAGGCTGGGTGGGGCTGGCCTAGGTCTGGGTCTCTGGGCCTGCCTCCCCAGAGCATAAGTCTCCTACTTGCTGAATCTTGAGAATTGTTTCTCATGATTACAAGACACAATACATTCGTGTTTGTCAAGTCTGATGTTATGACAGAAATCACGAGAAGCACAGTATTACATTCATAAGAATGTCTATTAACTATTTTCCATAGTTTTTGATTTTCCAAACTAACTTCAAAGTTTCATTAAGATCCTAACAGACATTGTCAGAGAACAGACTTCTATATGAGATAACTTTCTAGCTGAATCAAGTACAATTTTAATAGCTTATCTTTATTTTTAAAAATAGTATTTAGAGATTTCCAGAATAACATGTATCCCTTATCTGTTTAAAACACAGTAGTGGATAATATAAGTCACTCTTATCTTAATGAGGTAAGGTATCATTGAAACAATCAATTGTTATAATGAACAGTAATAGAGCAAAGGCTTCAAGGGCAAGGAAAATCTTTGAAATATGTTAAAACATCAGTCTTTTTTCTTTCCCCCAGAGTACTCTTTTTTGTGTGTTCTGCATTTTACAATTATTCCTTTTCATTCCCAGTCAATTTATCCTTATCAACATGGTGAGATTCTAAAGAACAAGACTATCTCATTAAACATCCTAGATATTCCCCACCCTACCCTTTGGCATGTCCTTGATCTGTGTGTCTGCCACCAGCTCTTCCCAATCTTTCTTATTTACTATTTATAAATTTCTGTGACCTGGGAAATCAACATCGAATTGTCAAGAATTTTGCTTAAAATTAGACAGGGTTCTGAGATAGTGCCTTATTTTTCTAGGCACATAGACTTCCTGTCCCTGATACTAACTTCCACATTATTAGAAAAATTCTGAATGATTGAGGTTGCTCCATTAAATAATGCATTAATGTTTAGGCAGTTTGAGGCACATGAATTGGTTACAAAGATGTTTGCATAAGAGTTTAGAAGTTATAAACTATTTGCCTATAAATTAAACTGCAGTAGTTGTTGCCTAAAATTTTGAAATAGTATATTTGAAAATAGTTCAAATAATGAAAACTAGTTCAAATGAATAGCCAAATAATCTGGATAGGACTAGGAATCTTCTACTTCAATAGCAACATTGTATACCTTCATTTATCAAATATTTCCACAACTACCTAGTTTAGCAATAATTTCCAACAGAGCATGATGTTCATTCTGATTTTTTATATAACCAAATAAATATGGATTCATATACACCATTTTTAATGCAGTTTTACTGAACCATATAAAAGCTGGTACCTTCAGATAAAAGAATCCTTGGGAATAGGATCACTCCTGTTACATTACACTTAAGTTGTAATATACCACATGCAAGCATGGCACCCATCATTCCCTCCTTGTTCAGATGATGAGCACATATAGCATAATTATTTATTACCCTGATTTAGACAAGCATCACCTCAAAGAGTTTTCAGTATTGAGAACAACTACACTATTTCCTGTTTAGATAAAGTTGGGCATGTAACTATTATATACACTATAGCAGAATACATATATACAGATATATGTACACACATATTGATAGAGAGATTCACATAGTTATCTATATATCTATATCTATATCTATATATATATTTCTTCTGAAATTTTTCATTGCATAGGTATCTGGACATAAATAGATATGCAGGTGATTAGAAGAGGGAATGAATGTTAAAGCAACTTTAATATCAGCTTAATACAGACTTAGGTGTTTATATTTTAAGCATGTTTTCTTCCCTTTGGCACATTAAAATTGGCAAATATCCATTTTATTCATGTACAAAATAAAATATTACAGTTGTCAATTACTTAACTTCAAGTAAAAATGAATGAACCACTTTAAAATAAAAGTTCAGAAATGGATTTAATAAATATGGAAGCACTGATAATAATAAATAGTGAGCTCACTGATGTTAAATTATTTATAAAGTTTCATCATTGTGACCAAAATACCTGACCAGAACAACTTAGAAGAGGAAGTTTATTTGGGTTCATGGTTTCAGAGGTTCGGTCTGTGCTCAGCCGGCTTTATTGTTCTGGGCTTGAGGTGAGGCAGAACATCATGGCATGAGCACAGTGGAAGATAGCTACTTTACTCATGGCCGTTGGGAAGAAAAGAGAAAGCAGTGAAGGGGTCATAGGTAAGATGAACGCTTCCTGGCACATACATAGTGACCTCCATCCTCCAGTCATGTCCCACCTGCCTACAGTTATCACCTAGTTAGTCTTTTCAAATTAAAATGGGCTGATTAGGTTGCAGCTCTCATAACCTCATCTTTTTACCTCTGACTATTCCCACATTAACACAAGAACTTTTAGGGGATATCTCATATCCAAGTCAAGTTATAAAAATGACACTGTATCAAAATTAATCTATGAATGCTTGAGTATGTTTCTATGGACATTTGTGTGTGTGTAAATTTTTAGTAGTATTCCTTTCTGTATGATCTTTTCCATCTTTATTCATTGCCTCATATTTATAGATAGTCATTGTGTGCTATATACATGAGGCACAGGCAACAAATGATAGATACAAACATATATATCATACTTCAACTATTCATTTTAGCATGTATTTTCTTTTAACATTTTGTTAACAAATATTCATGTTTCAACATACAGATTAACAGATTTGTTTTTATTGAATTTATCATGTAAATATACTAAATTAATTTATTAATTATTCTTCTTGATGTGTATTTAGCATGTTTCCAGCTTTTTGTGTTATGAAAGTGCTGTGATAAACATTCTTAAATTCTGTATTCTGAATTCTGATATTAACTTGCAAGGATTTCTTATAGATACAAATCTTTCTTCTCTTGTAGAATGGTTAGATCATAGGATATGTGAGTGGCTACCTATTTAAGATCACTTCAGATTATTTTTATTGTGTTTGGAGTCCTTTATAATCTACATTTCATTAGTGTAAAAGACTTCTATCCTGTGAACATTACTGTTAAGAAAACTTTTAAATTTTGCCAGTAAAATAGTGTAAAATGTTATTTCTGTTGTTTTGACTTGTATTTTCCTGAGAACTGATGAGGTTAAGATTGTTCTAATTGAGGGATCCAAGATGGAGGACTAGAGGGTGACTGCGTCTCCCATCCCTCCAGAACTCAGGATTCAAGAAGGGAAAGTATTGAGAAACTCTGACCAAACTCTGACTCATTGGGTGAGTCTCTCCCACTGGGTGAAGCTCTGCCCAGGCAGCAGACTGGGACAGTGGGCAGCTTCTCAGACCAGGTCAGGGAAGTGAGAGTCTTCCCCAAGCAGCCTTGCTCCCTCCGGCAGCAGGCCCAGTCCACAGCCAGCTTCTCAGAGCAGACCCGACCAGTGAGAGCTTTTCCACACAGAGCCAACCCCCAGCCCTAGACCCAGCAGTGGGCTAGGGGCAGATTTCTTCAGAAGCAGTGCATTATCAAGTTCCTCCAAGACTTCAGGCAACTGAAGGTTGGGAGGTGATATACTGGAAATCTATAGGGACACTATAAACCAATAGAGGAAATCTGCAATATCTCAGAGTCCCACTGATATCTGGCCAATATGAGAAAACAAGGGAAGAAAATATCCCAAACAAACCTAGATGCTATATCAATAAACCCCAATGACAGCATGGCAGAAGAAATGTCAGAAAGGGAGTTCAGAATGTACATAATTAACATGATAAGGGAAGCAAACTAGGAGATGAAAAAGCAAATGCAGGCATTGAATGATCGCACCAATGGACAGTTAAAAGAGCAAATGTGGGAAGCAAAAGATCATTTCAATAAAGAGTTAGAGATACTAAAAAAAAAAAAAAAAAAAAAAAAAAAAAACAGAAATCTTGAAATTAAGGAAACAATAAACCAAATTAAAAACTCCATAGAAAGCATAACCAATAGGATAGAACACCTGGAAGACAGAACCTCAGATATTGAAGACAAAATATTTAATCTTGAAAACAAGGTTGACCAAACAGAGAAGATGGTAAGAAATCATGAACAGAATCTACTAGAATTATGGGATATCATGAAAAGGTCAAATTTGAGAATTATTGGGATTGAGGAAGGCTTCGAGAAACAAACCAAAGGAATGAACAATCGATTCAATGAAATAATATCAGAAAATTTCCCAAATCTGAAGAATGAAATGGAAAATCAACTACAAGAGGCTTATAGGACTCCAAATGTACAAAATTACAACAGACCCACACCAAGGCACATTATAAAGAAAATGCCTAACATACAAAATAAAGACAGAATTTTAAAGGCTATGAGAGAAAAAAAGCAAACTACATTCAGGGGGAAACCAATAAGAATATCAGCAGATTTTTCAATCAAGACCCTAAAAGCTAGAAGGACCTTGACCAACATTTACCAAGCCCTGAAAGAAAACGGATGTCAACCAAGAATCTTATACCCAGCAAAACTTACTTTCAGATCTGATGATGAAATAAAATCCTTCCATGATAAACAAAAGCTAAAAGAATTTACAAAATGAAAGCCAGCATTACAGAACATTCTCAGCAAAATATTCCATGAGGAAGAGATGAAAAACGATGCAAATCAGCAACAGGAGGAACTAGTCTAAAGGAATAGCCAAATAAAGGAGAAACCAAGTCATGTTAAAAAACAAAAATGAGTCAAATGACTGGGAATACATATCATATCACAATAATAACCCCGAATGTTAATGGCCAGAACTCATCAATCAAAAGACATAGACTGACAGATTGGATTAAAAAGAAAAATTCAACAATCTGCTTACAAGAGACTCATCTCATAGAAAGAGATACCCACAGACTAAAGGTGAAAGGATGGGAAAAAACATACCATGCACTTGGACACAGCAAAAAAGCTGGAGTATCCATCCTCATTTCAGATAATGTGGACTTCAAGCCAAAACTAGTCAGAAGGGATAAAGAAGGACATTTCATACTGCTTAAGGGAAGCATAAATCAGCAAGACATAACGATCATAAATATCTATGGCCCAAACATTGGCTCATTCATGTACATCAAAAAAATCCTTCTCAATTCCAGAAATCAAACAGACCACAACACAATAATACTAGGTGATTTTAACACACCTCTCTCACCACTGGACAGATCTTCCAAACAAAAATTGAATAAAGAAACCATAGATCTCAATAACACAATCAACAATTTAGACTTAACAGACATATATAGAATATACCATCCAACAAAGAGTGAATACACTTTCTTCTCAGCAGCACATGGATCCTTCTCTAAAATAGACCATATTTTATGCTACAAAGTTAATGTTAGCAAATACAAGAAGATATAGATACTACCTTGTATTCTATCAGATCATAATGGATTGAAATTAGAAATAAATGACAGAATAAAAACCAGAAACTTCTCCAACACCTGGAGATTAAATAATACGCTATTATATGATGAATGGATAACAGAAGACATCAGGAGGGAAATAAAAAATTCTTAGAAGTAAAGGAGAACATATACACATCATATCAAAATCTCTGGGACACTATGAAAGCAGTACTTAGAGGAAGATTTATTTCATGGAGCGCATTCAACAAAAGAAGAAAAAAATCAACAAATAAACGACTTAACACTACAGCTCAAAGCCCTAGAAAAAGAACAGACCAACACCAAGTGTAGTAGAAGACAGGAAATAGTTAAAATCAGAGTTGAAATCAATGAAATTGAAACAAAGAAACAATAGAAAAAAATTAACAAAATAAATAGTTGTTTCTTTGAAAAAATAAACAAAATTGATAAACCCTTAGCCACACTAACAAAGAGAAAGAGAGAGAAAACTCAAATTACTAAAATTCGGAATGAACAAGGAAATATCACAACAGATACAAGTGAAATACAAAACACAATTAGAAGCTATTTTGAAAATCTATACTCCAACAAAACAGAAAATCTCGAAGACATCAAAAAGTTTCTAGAGACATATGAGTTGCCTAAACTGAACCAGGAGGACATACACAACTTAAATAGGTCAATTTCAAGCAATGAAATAGAAGAAGTCATCAAAAGCCTACCAACAAAGAAAAATCCTGGACCAGATGGGTTCTCAGCCGAGTTCTACAAAACCTTTAAAGAAGAGCTCATTCCAATACTCCTCAAACTGTTCCATGAAATAGAAGAGGAGGGAACCCTACCAAACTCGTTCTATGAAGCCAATATCACCCTGATACCTAAACCAGACAGAGACACATCGAGGAAAGAAAATTTCAGACCAATATCCTTAATGAACATCAATGCAAAAATTCTCAACAAAATTTTAGCAAATTGCATACAAATATATATTAAAAAGATAGTGCACCATGATCAAGTGGGTTTTATCCCAGGGATGCAAGGTTGGTTCAACATTCAGAAATCAATAAATGTCATTCACCATATCAACAGACGTAAAGTTAAGAATCACATGATTATTTCAATAGATGCAGAAAAAGCATTCGATAAAATACAGCATCCCTTCATGCTCAAAACACTAGAAAAAATTGGGATAGTGGGAACATTCCTTAACATTATAAAGGCCATCTACGCTAAGCCCATGGCTAATATCATTCTAAATGGTGAAAAACTGAAAGCATTCCCCCTAAAAACTGGAACAAGGCAGGGATACCCTCTTTCACCACTTCTATTCAACATTGTCCTGGAAACTCTAGCCAGAGCAATTAGACAGACCAAGGAAATTAAAGGGATACAAATAGGTAAAGAAGAACTCAAACTATCCCTATTTGCTGATGACATGATTATATATTTAGAGGAACCAGAAAATTCCACCAGAAAACTTTTAGAACTCATAAGTAAATTCAGTAAAGTAGCAGGATATAAGATTAATGCTCATAAATCCAATGCTATACATAAGTGATGAATCTTCAGAAAGAGAAGTTAAGAAAACTACCCCATTCACAATAGCCTCAAAAAAAAAAAATACTTGGGAATCAATCTCACAAAAGAGGTGAAAGACCTCTACAATGAGAACTACAGAACACTAAAGAAAGAAATTAAAGAAAACCTTAGAAAATGGAAAGATCTCCCATGTTCTTGGATAGGCAGAATTAATATTGTCAAAATGGCCATACTACCAAAAGTGCTATACAGATTCAATGCAATTCCAATTAAAATCTCAATGATGTACCTTGCAGAAAAAGAGCAAGCAATTGTGAAATTCATCTGGAAGAATAAGAAACCCAGAATAGCTAAAGCAATCCTTAGCAGGAAGAGTGAATCAGGAGGTATTGCAATACCAGAACTTCAACTATACTACAAAGCAATAGTAACAAAAATGGCATGATATTGGTACCAAAATAGACAGGTAGATCAATGGTACAGAATAGAGGACATGGACACAAACTCAAATATATACAATTTTCTCATACTAGTCAAAAGGACCAAAAATATGCAATGGAGAAAAGACAGCCTCTTCAACAAATGGTGCTGGGAAAACTGGGAATCCATATGCAACAGAATGAAACTAAACCCCTATCTCTCACCCTGCACAAAACTCAACTCAAAATGGATCAAGGACCTTGGAATCAGACCAGAGACCCTGCATCCTGCAAAGTAGGTCCAAATCTTCAACATGTTGGCCTAGGATCAGACTTCCTTAACAGGACTCCCATAGCACAAGAAATAAAAGCAAGAATCGACAACTGGAATAGATTCAAACTAAAAAACTTTCTCTCAGCAAAAGAAACTATCAGCAATGCGAAGAGAGAGCCTACAGAGTGGGAGAAAATCTTTGCCACTCATATTTCAGATAGAGCGTTAATTTCCAGAATATATAAAGAACTCAAAAAACTCTACACAAAGAATACAAATAATCCAATCAACAAATGAGCTAAGGAAATGAACAGATGCCTCACAGAAGATGTACAAGCAATCAACAGATATATGAAAAAGTGTTCAACATCTCTAGTAATAAGAGAAATGCAAATCAAAACCACCCTAAGATTCCATCTCACCCCAATTAGAATGGTGATTATCAAGAACACAAGCAACAGGTGTTGGTAAGAATGTGGGGAAAAAGGTACACTCATACTTTGCCGGTGGGATTGCAAATTAGTGCAGCCACTCTGGAAAGCAGTGTGGAGATTCCTCAGAAAGCTTGAAATGGAACCACCATTTGACCCAACTATCTCACTCCTTGGCCTATACCCAAAGGACTTAAAATCAGCATACTACAGAGATACAGCCACATCAGTGTTCATAGCTGCTCAATTCACCATAACCAGATTGTGGAACCAACCTAGATGTCCTTCAATTGATGAATGGATAAAGAAACTGTGGTATATATATACAGTGGAATATTGCTCAGTCATAAAGAAGAATAAAATTATGGCATTTGCAGACAAATGGATGCAACTGGAGAATATCCTCCAATCTCAAAAAACCAAAGGGCGAATGATCTCACTGATAAGTGGATGATGACACATAGTGGGGGGTGGGAGGGGGGCAAGAATGGAGGAAGGAAGGATTGTATAGAGGGAAAAGTGGGGTGGGAGGGGTGGGGAGGAAGGGAAAAAATACAGAATGAATCAAACAATATTACTCTATGCAAATTTATGATTACACAAATGGTATGCCTTTACTCCATGTACAAACAGAGAAACAAAATGTATCCCATTTGTTTACAATAAAAAAAAAAAGAAAGAAAAAAATGTGCTAAGGTAAACCACCAGAGCTACTTTGAGCGGATAGATTAACCACAAATAAAAGGGGAAATTTAAGATTTAGACTGATAAGAAAAAAAAAAGATTGTTTTAATTGATTATTGGTCACATTTACTACAATTTTACAATTTCTGTGAATCACATTTTTAAGTTCTCCATTTTTGTATCATGTTGTTTGTTCTTGATGATTTGTGGTAGTTCCGTACATATTCTTTGTTCGTAATTGCAAGTTATTTATATATATAGAAAATGTTTTTTCCCAATTTGCAAGGTATAGACTTATTCTGGGCTCTCTGTTCTATGTCACTCATTGCCTTTTCATTTAAATTTATTTTTCTATATTTTGGTATCAAAAAGATGAATCCTAATAAGGTGTTGGGCAAGTTCTCTGATACTTTCTTTTTAAGACTAACAAAAGTTATTCTGGGTCCTTTATTCTTCCAAGTAAATTTTAGAATTAACTTCTCAAATGCCCCTCTCCTGAATTTTGTTGGACATTTTATTGCAGTTCCCTGGATCTATGGGTTAAAAGCAACAGAGAATCTTTCACTGCGCTACCAAGACTTGTCTTCCACTCATTTAGGTATTCCTCAAAGTCTCCAATAAATATTTCTGATTCTTGTTATATAAATCAGATCTCACATCTATTTTGTTATGTTTGTTCTTAAGCAGTCTTCACAGCTGTATTTTTTGTGTGTTAATGGCCCTCTACCTGGAGCACTAGAACTTCCCTTTATGCTATACCTCAGTGCTAGTCATTTCCATGCTACTGCCCTCTCCTGTCCCTCTCCTGGCAGCATTGCATGGTTGCTTGTTTCTCTAAACTATAATTAGACTATAATTGACCACTGTTCACTGAGACTCAAGCAAGGAATTCTTAAATTTTTAAATTGGACGTCTTTTGTTGCTGAACTCCTGAGTCATTACTTCCATCCTAATCTTAGTTTGTTAATCAGATGATACAATATAGACTTCCTTATTCTTCTGTCTCTCAACTGGCTCAGAATATAGGTGAAGAAAGAAACTATTCTCTCTCTCTCTCTCTCTCTCTCTCTCTCTCTCTCTCTCTCTCTCTCTCTCGATTTTAGTTGGTTTTATTGCAAGTACCATATTTTTAATTTGTTCTTATTAGTTATAAATGACGGTAGACTATATTTTGACATATTATACATAGGATCTATTCTTTATTGAATCCTCCTTTATCATATTATTGTCATGTGAAAGCAATCTATGCAAATTTTCATACCCAGTTGTTTGGGAATACAGATACAACTTAACATATGATGTGGAATTCCATCATAAATTCAAAGTATTATAACTCTAAATTTCATTTAATACTCCTAATCTACTAAACATTGTAACTTAGCTACACATTATTCTTTAGAATGAAATCATTTATTCTCATGAGTACGTGACTAATGGGAAGCTGTGGTTCAGTGACACTGTCCGGCATCTGTAGTCAGATGGGGTTGAAGGCTGGAGAGAGAAAACATCCTGAATGTTGCTACACTGGGAAAAGTACAAATTCAAAATTGGAAATGTGTTTTTTAAGTGAATGCATATCACTTTCACATCATAGTAAAGTAGATTTTTTTAGTGCCATAAGTTGGGAATTGTCTACAGTTAAATACCTTGAGTAAGTCTTTAAAACTTAAAAAAAAAAGGTATAGTAGCTTCAATAGAGTCTTAATTTAGGAACATTTCTTTAGAAATCTAGTTGTTTATACTCACGTATTTTACAAGTAATTTTCAATGCTTAAGGAGAAGCACTAGTATGAAGACTCTATAGATCTTAGCATTTTATAGAGATTCTTTTTATACAAGTTAATCTAAAACCAATCAGAAAAAAAAGATTATTCCATTTTAAAGACCTTAAGGAAATCATTAAGTCACTTTCAGTGTCAATGAAGCACAGCAGCATTAGAATTTATTTTAAACTACCATTCTAAGAATCAGCCTCTTGATCAGTGTCCTTCCTTCAGTTAAGCAGCATGCTTTAAAAATATTTATTCAGCCAAATTTGTGAAGGAAGTGTTCTTATTTCTAAAACTTAAATTATGCTAATGCAAACTGGATACCGTCAATAAATTCGACATACCCACTTTAAATAATGGATTCCAGCACTACTAATAACATTTTGTTGGAAAGAAAATTTATTTGTTATCTAATGTAGTTCATTAAATTTTACAACCTAATTCTATGTCAACTGCTCAAATAAAAAATAGGGAGTTTAAAGTAAATTTCATACTAGCAGTTGTTACAGGTGATCACTGAAGTTATTTTTCAGGTTAAAGGAGACAAGATAAACTTTATCTATTTGTGAATGTGGAATTTATCTCATAAGGGTGAAATGATACATATCATATATATACATATATATATAATATATTTATAAGTTCCTTTCATTAAGATAAATAGATATTTGAATATAGTTAGTATAGGGTCAGTATGTACAAACTACTTGTAAAAGTAATAATTGGAAATGTGTGTTCTTGTGAAATAGTAGGCAAGTTTAGTAGCTCTAAAAGTTCAGTTAAAATTGTTTATATACCTCTTTAATTATAAGTGGTTAATATTCAAAAGAAGAGTGAAAGATAGCACGAAGGTTTGGGGAATACAAAACAGGAAGATGTGAGTTACCAGTAGCTGAAGTGTAAGAAAGGGAAGACAGATTGCAAGGGAAGAAGTTGAGCCTGGTTTTGAACATGCTCATTGTGAAATGGCTATTATATGTTCAAGTGGCACATATATAATCTAAAATAGTTTAGCTTGGTAGGTAATCTGGATTTCAGAAATAAGCTAAACAGAACGAGTTTATAGATGGCATTTGTCACACGTCAGCATTGTCATAATCTGTATAAGTATTTAGAAGGGTCAGATAATTGGAGATTGAATTTTAGAAATTCAGAATATTGCATTCATCTCTAAGGTATGATGATCTTACTCCTTATACAATTGTGATTAAAATCTGACATTGTTATAAAATATGATTAGCATGGGATGATGGTTTTTCATGACTCCTTTAGCTATTGTACCAAAATCTAGATCCATGGAGCTTAAAATAATTAGGAATAATTGGATATTTGGCAAATGTTGGTCGCTGTTAATTTGTACTAAGTATCAAGTATTAATTAAATGAGGATGTGTCCTTATCCCTTAACAATATATTTATTTGAGCAATACTATTTAGAAAGCTATTATGTTGGCTATAAATAGCACATTGATTTTTATATTTTCTACTTGGTCAATACATGACTTTTAATATTGACTACATTGCCTGCAAAGTTGTTTAAAGTTAAAAAGCCTAAATATTTTTAATTAGTCCAATGTTACTTATCCAAGGTTATAAGTTAAAGCTCTTGGTGAACAGGAAATGCCCAAGAATTTTTAACTTATTAATTGCTGAGAAAATATAAAATCACAATATAACACAGAACAACATCCAGATGTCAGATTATGAGAAATTACAGTTAAAGTAATACAGATAAAACTATCAAAATACAAACACATCTGAATTTAACTTGAAATTTAATCATTGCAGAAGGGCTGACAATAATGGATGAATAACATAAACATAATGTGGAAGATAATATGAGAAATTAATTACATATTATTGATAATTTTGAATATGCAATTAAGGATTTTAATTCATCAAGTGTTTTAAAATAGAAGTAACAAAAAGTGAACCGTGAAGAATGGTTTTAGTATAGGTAACCTTTCATTGTTATAATACTTAATATGTTGCAGTAAAAATTATTTTCCTGTTTTATAACTTAAACATGTCTCAATATATATTCCTATTGAATATTAAATATAAAAATTTTCAGTTATATTAGGCACTATATTCTATAATTTATTTAGATTTCTTTCACAAAGTTAATATTGCCACTTTTATGCATTGATAAAGTTCTTTGTATATCTCATGCTATCGAAATTGAAATTTATGTAATTGTAAAGTTTCAAGTAAATTCTACGGATTGGAATATCTGTAAACTAAAATACTGAAATTCTTATTTTCCAACACTAGATGGCGGTATAACACTTTTAAAGAGTTGAGCTCCTAAATCAGCAAGTATCTGACCAGTTATCAACAAAAACGAAATGAAAACAAAATGCCAAGTGAGTATGTGTATTAGAATTTGGCAGGCAATTCTTGCTGACAAATAGCTGCGTGAGTTTTAAATAAGTTCCATATCAAGTGTAGTTCATGAGACTTAGTTAATTTTGTGTTAATATTCTTCCTTCTCCTAGCAGTCATTTAATAGAATGTTTCATGAAAACTTCATTATAAGTTCAAGGTAGAGAAAACTCTGATAACGATGCAGAAAGATTTATCTTCAGGTTAAAAAGCATATTATTGCTTTTACAAATGTGCATCATCATAAAAGAAAAACTCACTGAAACAGCCTTAAATATTTGGCCACACCCAAGAATATCTGGGGAATCTAATTTTTCAAATTAGGATGTCAAAGACGTTAGTAAAATTTTGAACTCTAGGTATCTTAGTGAAAATCTCTTACCACTTCCTTGTTATGCAAACTTATAATTATCACTGGAGTTAGAAGTCTGGTCAAATGTTCTCTCAAACCATTTCTGACACATTCCGGTTCACTTGTCCTCACATTATGAGCTATCTCTTGATTTCTAGCCATGTCCATGGAAGAAATAAACAACAGGCCAACATCTGGATGTGTGCATTGCAATTAATATTAGAACATTATAAGTATGCATCCAACACAAACTTTGTAACTGTCTCCAAGGTACTGTCAGTATTTTGTGTTCTACATCTGCATAAGTGTGAGACATATTTTTCATATTTGCAAAAATTGCATGACTATAAAAAGTTCTTGACTTATTGCTCACAGTTCATCTTTATTTTAAACACAAGAATATACAATTGATCAATAAATATATGAAAAAATATTCAACATCTCTAGCAATTAGAGAAATGCAAATGAAAACTACTCTAGGATTTCATCTAACTCCAATCAGAATGACAAATATCAAGAATACAAGCAACAGTAAAAGTTGTGGAGGATGTGGGGAAAAAGGTACACTCATACCTTGCTGGTGGGAATGCAAATTGGTGCAACCATTATGGAAAGCAGTATGATTCCTCAGATAACTTTGAATGGAACCACCATTTGACCCAGTTATTCCACTCCTCGGTTTATACCCAAAGGACTTAAAATCAGCATACTGCAGAGACACAGCCACATCAATGTTTAGAGCAGCTCAACTCACAAAAACTGAAGTATGAAACGAAACTAGGTGCTCTTCAACAGATGAATGGATAAAGAAAACGTGATTTGTATATATCATATATGCATATATATATATATATATATATAGAGAGAGAGAGAGAGAGAGAGAGAGAGAGAGAGAGAGAGGGAGAAATGGAATATTATTCAACTTTAAAGAAGAATGAAATTCTGACTTTTGTTGGTAAATGGATAAATGGATGGAGTTGAAGAATATCATGCTAAGTGAAATAAGCCAAACCCAAAAAACCAAAGCTGATATGCGAATGCTAATTCACATTAAGAGGGGGCGCTAGGGAAGAACAGAGTTACTTTATGTTAGGTAGAGAGGAGTGAAGGGAGGGGAGGAGGCATGGGAGTAGGAAGGATAGTAGAGTGAAACAGACATTAGTACCTCATGGACATATATGACTGCATGACTGATGTGATCCTACAACATGTACAATCAGAAGAATGAGAAATTACACTCCATTTATGTATGATCTATCAAAATGTATAAATGCATTCTACTGTCATGTACAACTAATTAAAATGAACAAAAAAATTTTTTAAAAAGAATGTACAGTTAAAATGAATGTAACCATACTGTGGCCAGAAAAAAAAACTAACATGAAACAATTAACTTAATATATGGAAAGCATTATTCAGAATGTATATTTGGGGTAACAGATTAATTAACTACAAACCAGGAAGGGAACATGTTAAAGTTGACTGTCATTGTTACTCCTAGCATCTCAGACTTTCCTGTAATTTCTGCTTCCATTTGTATAGACATTTTCCTAAGTCCTTTACTTGAAACATGGAAGCTAGAAAACACTTCATAACAAGAGTTTTATTGCCTAAAATAGGGAAACCCTGCATAGTATATCCAACCATGTTCCTAGGGAACACTTTTTGTGTCCATTAAAAGATACCTTTAAGGAAATCTGTTGAAAAAAAAATTTTTTTTGGCCCAATACACAATTTACTCTATCCTACAACTTGTTTTAATATTTCTGGAAATAATGCTTTCACTTTTGACTCAATATTCTGGTTGTTATGTCCTCCTCAATTGAACTCACAGCATCTCTATGTCCCAAGTACTAATTTATGAATATTTAATTCCTTAAATATTTAATTTCTGAGCCTACTATAGTTTTTTTTTTTTTTAACTCCCTGAGTTTTAGTCCCTACCCATATGACCTTGGTGCTCCATTTTCTTTACATGTAACTATCACAAGATATATATTCAAGTACATAAATGAAAAAAAATCTAAGTCATGACAACAGCCCATATCTAATATGATATTAATGTTTTATGATTTAAACACAAAGGAGAAAGCCTAAACCACACATTTAAATAAGTGAGACTGCCTAAGATTCTGTGCTCAAAAATTCAACTTTAAAGAAAATTCAACTTTAAAAAGAAAATAGAATAACTTCAAATTTTCTTTAGCAGATTTTCTAATATGCTAATCTTGTTCAAATAATAAATGTTCATCAACACATATACATAAATCACCCATGCATTCACTTCAAATGCTTTAAACGAAAAGTCAAGAAGGGTTATGAAGAACTATAATCTGAAATCAATTGTACACATGTTGAACATTCATACCTTTAATTTATATCAATTGTCACAGGAAATTTATCATTTATTTATTATTTAAATATCATATTTCCTTCCAGAAACTTGCTTAGGCCAATTGCAATATTACTCAGGGCACATTCAGGGCAAACTTTTAAAATAGGAAAAACCATGAAGATAAATAAAAGAGGATTAAAAAATAAGACCCAACAATATGCTGTCTCCAAGAGACCCATCTCATAGGCAAAGACATCCACAGATTGGAGCTGAAAGAGTGGGAAAAAAACATATCACTCACATAGATCTTATAGAGCGGGGTCTTCTATCTGCTAAACTAGACCAATTTATGGAAGTTATATAATTGTAATTATTCAGTTATAATATTACCTTAATACATTTTTAGCATCTGTAGGGTTGTTTTGATTGTGCCCTTTCCATTGATATTTATTCTTGACTAGACTTTTTAGATTTTTATCAACTTTTAGATATATATTATTTCTTTTCTATTTCACATATTTCTGCTTCTCTTATTTTTTCCTTCCTATTACTTAATTTGAAAATAATTTGATTGTTAATCTGGCTTCTTTCTGACACAAATACTTAAGTTATAAGTGTGCGTCTGAGTACTATTTCATCCCAGAGATCCTAATATTTTAAGCTTTTATTATCACTTAGTTGAAAGCACTTTTTATTTACTTTTCTTGTGCTTTCTTCTTTGATCTGGGAGATATTTAGAAGTGTGCTATTTAATTTTGAAGTAGTTGAGATGTGGGGGTGGGGTTCTATATATCCTAAGGTGATTGATTTCTAATGTAATAAATCATGCAGGAAAGAGTCTACATAATTTCGAATTTTTAAAATTTCTCAAAGTTTATTTTATGACATAATAATCTATCCCTATTAATTTTCTACTTGTCAATTTTGTGTCCAGTTCTCTATAAATAACAAATAGGTCAAAATGGCTGATAATATTGTTAAGACT
The DNA here is from genome assembly GCF_902686445.1 of Sciurus carolinensis. Lineage (NCBI taxonomy): Eukaryota > Metazoa > Chordata > Mammalia > Rodentia > Sciuridae > Sciurus > Sciurus carolinensis. Next base: position 55,780,901 of record NC_062220.1, read on the forward strand.
TCTATATCATTATTCCATCCAGCAAAGTGAGGGGACTTAAAATCTCCATATATGATTGTGGATTTGTCTTTCTAGTTTTATTAATTTTTATTTCATGTATTTTAAATTTTATTACTAGTACATACACATTTAGCATTGTTATATTTTTTGAAGAAGTTACCCTATTATGGTTATGAAATATTCCCCTTTATCTCTAAATATACTTTTTCTTGAAATTTGTTTTATATTAATAGCTCTACTTCAGATTTCATGCTTATTTGCCTCTTCTTTTGATTTTAACCTATTGATGTTTTGAATTTAAAGGGTGATATGTGCATAGAGCATATAGCTATTATTTCCTTTGTACACATGTTGAACATTTATACCTTTAATTACAATATCTAGATAATTTACATTTAAATTAATTATTGATATTGTTGAGAAAAGAAAACACCTGACATGAAGGTCAGTGGAAAATTGGGTCAAGGATAAGTTTGATTATGTAATATTTTGGAAAATAGGTTGAATAGTCCTGCAGTCAGGCTCAGAAAGATTGTTGGAGTGCTTTTGTTGCAATTGTTCACTTTCTCATTTATCATATGGTACACAGCAACAGATTAATTTTTAAAAATATTTTTTTAGTTGTTGATGGACTTTTATTTTATTTATTTATTTATTTATATGTGGTGCTGAGGATTGACTCCAGTGCCTCACACATCACACATACCAGGCAAGCACTCTACCAGTGAGCCACAACCCCAGCCCCCAACAGATTTATTTTATTGTTTGTTAACACTTTTTATTTTGCAAATAAAAATGTATATATATATATATATATATATATATTTTTTTTTTTTTTTTTAACCATAGGCAATCTCTTAGTTGTCCCTCATGAGAACTTCTCTAACAACAAATAATACTAGGTATTTTTTCATATGCTTATTTGCCGTTTTGCCACTTAATTTTCCTCTTCAATGAAATACCTGTTTATATGTTTTGTTAATTTTTAGTTGTATTATTTGCCGATTGTTGAATTTTTCCATCTTTGTATATTTTGTAAACAAGTATGTGTATTGCAAATGTTTTTTCACAGTCTATGAATTGCTCCTTTATACATGATTTGTTGACTTAAAAATTTTTTTAAATAAAATAAAACAAAACCAGGAAGAAGCATGAAGATGAAGATAAAGAAAAGAGTTAATTACTTAAGCTAATACAGGTAAGTAGTTGATAATTGAATTCTGCAATATACTTTTGGAATTCCAGGAAAAAAAAAAAAAAAAGGAAAACTGACTTATTTCTGCAAGGGATGAAGAAATTTGCAACAGTTATTCATTGGCTAGGTCTAAATCGTCTTAACAGACAATGCATTTCCTTATGGTCTATGACAAATAGGAAAATTCACCTCCTTAGCTTGCAACAGATTCATTCTAAGTATTCACAAAATGTTTCCAAAAGTCTTCCAGATCACTAAGGATCAAATTCCTTCACCATCTCTGAGGATTTAGTGTGGGTGTTATTTTTAAGTCTCTCTCAATAGTGGCAGAATTTTTTAGTCCAAACGCAATGCTTCTTTGGTATTACCATTCTCTCAAACCTTTTATGTTTTCCTCTATTTGTTCCCAGCCAGCTCCATTTGCCTGTAACCACACCCAAGCTCTTTTTCAGATGTAGATTTTAAATTTAATGCACTTTGTTCCTTTATTGCCTCACAACTTTTGCTAAGCTGTGTCTGGGCCCCTGGGGCCCACATAAAGCAAGTGGAAAGGTGTGTCCTTACTCTGGCTTTGACTTCAGACTAAGTCACACAGTTTGATTACATAATTTTCTCAAATTTTTCTTATTTTTTGTTTCTATCCATTATTTCTTGGTGGGATAAAAACAACTGGCTTTTAAAACCCTTTTTATTTCTGCTTGCAAACTGGCCAATTATTTTCTGATCTCATCTCTCTTGTAACACCTTGTCAAAGGAAGTGTCCAGGTGCCAATAAGTAGACACAGGCTAAATAAGTCTGTTTTGCTTTCCAAGTTATTGCAGGTAATAGTTTTACCCAGGATTTTGTGGCTGCATATCTTCATGTGCAATATTTCCAATCATGGATATACATTTCTTCATCACCCACCTGCAGCATCCATTTAAAGTTTCCTGCCTCTAATTGCTCAGTAATCATCATATTTAGTAGACTTAACATAATAAAATTATTTTTTACTCAATATGACAATGCAAGTAAGAATAGGAAAAGAGGCTGTTTGCACAGCTATTTAAAAATTTGAACTAGCTCTATCTAATATCTCGGCCAGTAAAGTTCTTAAAAGTTCTTCACTGACTTAGTGTCTAGACAACTGAGAGAGAGAGAAGGAACAGGGGAGAGAGAGAGAGGTGGAAGAGGTAGAAGTTAGAAGGAAAAGAGCAAGAGAGAAGGAGACAAAATAAAAGGGAGATATATAATAAGAGATAGATTCATGGAGGATATATCTGGACCTTCAATTGCTCAACCCAATCTTAACACACATTGTTTCCCTTTATGATCCATTGATAAAAAAAAAAAAAAACTATATAATTTACCCAGATACAAAATTTTCGTAAAATATAATCCAATCATGCAATGAGGAAGGGAGAAAGAAACAAATGTTGGTGAGCACCAGCATGCCCTGTCTTACATTACAAACCTAGTTCTGCAAATCCTATATATTATGGGTTGCACTGAGTTCAAACCTCTACCCAAAGATATTTTGAAGTCTGAAACCTAGTACCACAGAATGTGACTTAAAAAAATATATATTTTCAGATATAATTAGTTTTGTTATCTTGAGGTCATACTTGAATGAAATGGGCCCTTATGTAATTACAACATACCTTAAAGTTAGAGGAAAGTTGAACAAAGACACACATACAGAGGAGAAAGCCATGTGACACACAGAAGACCACCATGTGAAGGCAGAGGCAGAGATTGGAGTGATGTAACCAAAAGTCAATGCACACAGAAGATTGGTAGCTATCATCAAAGGTTGGAAGAAAGGCACAGAACTGATTATCCCTCCAAGCCATCAGATGAAACCAACCCTGCTGGCCTCTTGATTTCAAACTTATAGTCCCAGAGCTGTGATGCAACATATTTCTCTGTATATGCCATCTCAGTTTGTGGCACTATTTTACAACAGCTTTGAGAAGTTTCCCTTTCCAGTAGGATTCTATATACACACACACACACACTCACACACAGACACTTCATATGAGCATATCTTTAAACTTATTCAAAAGAGAAGTACATTTGAAAAACTGAGATGTGATTTTTCCACTGATAAGACTGGTAAAAACTTAAAAATTTGTCAGCATGCTCTTATGATGAGTTTGGTGATGAAAAATGGTATAATCACTCTGGAGAAGATTATGGTAATATTGAGAAAATGACATATAAGTTTGCCCTTTTATGCAACAATCACTTGTAGGAATCTGTCCTAAAAAATAAACTGGCATAAATATAAAAATTCATAGGAACATATTATTCATTTTTGCACTATTTGAAATATCAAAAGACCAAAACACACAAAATACAAACAATAAACAAAAGCAAATACTTTTCAATCACTAGAAGACTGAATCAAGATCTGCACTAAGAAATTATGCAGAATATAGGATATCTTATTCCGTAACAGTGAACAGGGTGGGGTTGTAAGTAAAACATAAAATACTATAGAAGTATTCAACTTCTCATCTAAAAAGAGAGCTAGGTTTGGGTGCACAAATAAATACTGATATTTACTTAACATTTTCAATAGGAAAGATATTTTCAAAACTAGTGAAAATGTATTCTAAGAACACAGTGAAATTTAGTGGAAGATAAATGGATAGATTTTAGAATTTTCTGAAAATATCTTGTTTTATAAGTTTGTCTTTTGGAATTATGTAAACATTTTTATAATTATAAAATGAAATTAAGTAAAAAGAAAAAGGTAAAGGTAAATTAAACAAAAGAATCTGTTATCAGTTTTTCAGCTTACCCAAAGAAAGAAAAAAGTGAATAGTGAAGTTAAGGCAGAAATTTTATTTATCTCCTTGCTAAGATTATGTATACACAAACATACTAAAAGAAAACTATACCATGGCATGTAATCAAAATACTTTAAGCTGGGATATAAAAACTCTTAAAAGTTACCAATGAACAAAGGCACTTACATTCAGAAAATAAAGACAATAATCAGTACTCTAGTAAAACTAGAGAAAATTAAATCAAAGTTGCTTCTTTGAGATCAATAAAATTTATAAAATTCTAACCACACTGATGATGTACAAAAGGAGAAGAAACAATTTGCCAACACAAGAAATGATAGAGTTGGCATCACTTCTTATTCTGTATATTTTATTGAGATTGAGGTAGCGTATGCAATGTTTCTACCTTGTGGAGTTACTGCTTCCTTTTTTCTATACCGTTTTAAAGAAAGACACTAAATTATGATAACTTTAATAAAACATAAACATTGTTTCCATATATTTTCATGTATCAAAATGTGTTACTTTAGTGTTCAGAGGCTTCAAAGCATAACTTACTTTTGCTCAAAAAATGGTCATCAGTTTCTGATAGGTTTGTAAAAGAAACCTTGTCAGGGCTGGCAAATCTACTGTTCTATATTCATATTCTCTCCCTTAGTACTACATGTGCATTTTGGTATTATAAATGGCTTCTTTTTTAAGTTTAATGACAATGTTCCAGGGGAAGGTGAAGGTTATCACACTTAATATACCATTAAGCCTGCCCTAAACATGGTAACTTGATCTTAAAACTTTTATGTCTGACTGGGATTGATGAATTGATGTCTTCCAATTTAAAGATTACGAAAAGCTTATGGAATAAGGGCACCTTTGTTATTAAATAGTTTTTTTTAAGCCTGGTCTTTTTATGGTTTCATTATAAATGTATTTAATTTCATTGGCTAGATGCCAAACTTGGAATTTGATGAGGAAAGTGACTGACAAAGCATGCTTCAGCTTTTGTAAAACATCACACAGTTAGTGATAGTTAGCCAGCCAAAAACGCATTTTGTTTTCTTCATTCTTCTATATTCTGCATTGAGGATTATTTTTCACCTTTACCTTGAATTGAATTTCTGTGTTTAATGTGGCAATCCCAAGTGAACATGTTCTTTCTGGGGAGAAGTTTGAGGATTTAATATTTCCTGCATTTACCTGATTATTTCTCCCTATTAAGTTCAACAAAAAATATCATCTTTTCACAGTCTCAAAATGAGATGTGAGCAGCTATCCCTTATAACCATGTATAAGTTGTTTATTCCAGCTTCTATCTTTAGGACAACTTCTACTACTTATGTAGACATGAGGACTCAGTTCAGTAAGAATTTTTACTGGCTTGCATTATAATCAATGTGATGTGAACCTCATTGTTAACATAACTTACCTTGTTGCTGGACTATGTTTCAAGTAAAAAAAATGTTCCATTAGAGATTTTCCCCTAATACAGTAAGTTAAAATTCACCATCTGTATCTACCCCACTCTGTCAAATCTATTCAGCAGTGCAGGGACTGTTGAGAAAGATGCTATCCATTATGGAAAAATGCAGAAGAAATATTTTCCCTGTAAATTGGAAGCTAAAGGTAGTTGGTGAAATGTTAAACCTTCTGGAAAAGTTTTACAGAAAAGTAATGTTGTTTTTGTACAATTGTATCCTATATGGTCACTATATATTTTTTCTTTTTTATTCTTGGAATTTTCACTTTATCTTGACTTTTGTGTGTGATTATATACCTGCAAATAAGTTTCCTTTTTCCAAAATTTGTACCTCATAGTATCATGGCTTACCTCACTTCATTGATCTTTACTTCTAGAAGTCCTAAGTACTAAACTGCTATTGCATTCTGACTTTAATGAGCTACTTCCAGTATTTCTTTTTCTAGTAGTGTTGCTTGCTATTCAATAAATGATATCCTTTACTAAGTTTAGATTTTGTAGTCTTTTAAAGTTTGTTTGTTGGTTGATTGGATATTTGGTTTTAGAAATGAATGTGCAATTAATGTTTTTATCAGAAACACTGATATTATATATTTTAAATGTTTGTATCATTGATATATTTTAATATGGCATCTAATACTGTAGTAAATAGCTATGTATGAATTTTTAGGACCACATCTATTTAATGACGAATAATCCATTTAATGTATTATTTATTTTTGTTTCCTGTAATTTATTTAAAATTTTCCATCAAATTTTTGTTTAAATTGAATTAAGTTTTCTTTTCTCTGCTGAATTATAATTCAGACATAAGTTTCTGGATTCTTGTATTTTTACAATATTAGTAGGAAATCTGTCCATTTTCTAAAATGCTCTGAAAGAATTTAAATATCAAAATTATCTGTTATAGAAAACTGGAAACAAGCCACAGTTATTTCTTATCTTACTCCCTGTTCTGAGGTAGGAAAAAAACTCTAGGATTAAAGCAAGAGTTAAAATAAGAGACACTAAGATCATTCCAAGCTCAGGGAAACTCATTCAAGGCACTAGGGAAGAGATACCTTTTTTTCCCCCAGTTCTTACAGGGTTCATGAAGCAATATCAGTGAGAGAACAAGTGAAGTAAAATAAATTATAACTCTCTGATTTCCTAAGTATTCCTCTCTGGCCAGAGGCAATGAGAAAAGCAACAAGTTGGCAGTATCCCATACATTCTCAAACATATGTTCTTTAACTTACACATTTATACTAAGAGCCAGATTCTTCCTTTTCATTGTTTTTTTGACTCTAACTTTAGTTTAATACCCAATACCCACCTCTGGGTTCTCTCTGGTTTACCCGATATTGGTCCATAAACTGCTTTTTTCTATCCATAGGCGTGTGAATGGGATTGGATATCCATCTCTTATTTTAACTTGTCATTATAACACCGCAGTGGTTTAGTGGTTCCAGGTTATCACATTTGATACCTGTACAGACTTTATATAGTGATAATCCTAAAGTTAATATTAGTTTTCTTCAAGGTATATCTAAACTGTATTAATTTTCTGTGATTAAATTGTATAAAGAACCAGATGCTTATTTTCCATTTTTCTTACAGTAAACCAATTAGCGTTAAATTGGTCTTGCCACTTTTCATCATGGTAGTTTTATGTTCTCTTTTATTTTCCATTTTTTAGTCTTCTTTTTGTGTGAGGAAGGGTACAAGCCTGATTTCCCTCCATTAAGCTCTACTCTTTACTACTTTACAATTTAAACTTGATTTCATGTACATTTTACAGTCGGTTTTAATTCCAAAGACTCATTTATAAATCCATGTGGCATTAGAAACTATTTTAGAAGTAACTCCACGCAGATTTCCACAATGATGAATAGCACTGACCATATGAAGTGCTGGGACAGGTAACTAGAAAAGGAAATTAGGACTTCCACAGAATTTTTCTATGGCATAAACACTTCACATATATTAATGCTTTCAATCTTTCATAGCCTTTTGGTGTATGAGCCAATATTGTCTCACTTTCAAAGTTGAGGAAACAGACCCAGATAAGCTAAATATCTTGCCCCAAACATACCCTAAGCAGGTAAATCTGGCTGCAGAGTTTGTGGGCTTCACTGCTGTGCTGCTCCTCTAGATGGACCTGAGTAAGGTCCATGAATCCCTGTGGATCCAGCACAATTTGGCTGACTGAATATTTCATCTCTGCTCCAGAGAAAGCATGTACAATATCTGAGAGATTATCTTAATGATTTTACAAGAGGTTTGGAGCTGATATCATGCAAATTTCCAATATAGAATATAAATGAAACATCCCACCAGGATAAGCAAAATGTGTTTACAGTTCAAATTACTAATGGGTGGTGGGAGAACCAAAGAGACAGTTAGATTACATTGCAGAATGTGCCAGCATAAAAGTGAGACAGATGAACACTAAGACCTGAAAAACATGTTTCTGGTAGTGAAAAGATTGGATAATCAATCTTGAATTCTTCTGAATTTTCAACTTGAAGCACTTAGTAATTACATATCTTCCCCGTGCCACACTCTGATGCAAAATAAAGATTCTCAGTCTCTTGAAGTTCATACTCTAGCAAGCAACCCCACTTATATATCTTTAAAGTCACTGAATTTTGATTATTTTTAGGAAAAGACAAGACTGAGTTTTCTGAAGCAGGAAGATGAGCACAAAATACCAGAACTCATTTGGAGTTGCAGAGAATAAAATTAGATGCATATAAGCAAAACACTTAGGAATTCTAATATTTTGTGCATATGCATGTAGCATTGACATAGTATCTCTCATATAGTAAGATTAATTTAATCTCATGGTATTTCTCCTTCCACAACAACAAATAAATCTGGACTTATTAATTTTATTCTTTTTTTATAATTTGCTTCTCTTTGCTTTTTATTACTCTTCCTAATTTCCTGTTTTTAATTTTTAATATTCTTTTATTAGGGCATTATTATTTTTTGATTAATCATCAGTCATTTAAGGTTAATAATTACATCTGATAGGACTTTTTCTGTACTTTATACTTTTGGATAAATAGAATTCTAATGTAGTCAAGAATTAGAGTTTTATTCTTATTTTACCCATTACTTGCTTGGGGAATGGTTAAAAAATTCTCATTTTTCAAAAATAATGAAACTGATATTTTTTTTAATTATTATTGTATACAAATGGGATACATGTTGTTTTTCTATTTGTACATGGAGTCAAGGCATACCATTTGTGTAATCATACATTTACATAGGGCAATGATGTTTGATTCATTATTTTTTTCCCTTCCCCCCCACCCCTCCCACCCCTCTTTTCCCTCTATACAGTCCTTCTTTCCTTCATTCTTACCACACTCCTTATCCCTAACCCTAAACCTAACCCTAACCCTAATTCTAACCCCTCCCACCTCCCATTATATGTCCTCATCCGCTTATCAGCGAGATCATTTGTCCTTTAGTTTTTTGAGATTGGCTTATCTCACTTAGCATGATATTCTCCAATTTCATCCATTTGCCTGCAAATGCCATAATTTTATCATTCTTCATTGCGGAGTAACATTCCATTGTATATATATATGCCACAGTTTCTTTATCCATTCATCAACTGAAGGGTATCTAGGTTGGTTCCACAATCTGGTTATGGTGAATTGAGCAGCAATGAACATTGATGTGGCTGTATCTCTGTAGTATGCTGATTTTAAGTCCTTTGGGCATAGGCCAAGGAGTGAGATAGCTGGGTCAAATGGTGTTTCCATTCCAAGCTTTCTGAGGAATCTCCATACTGCTTTCCAGAGTGGCTGCATTAATTTGCAACCCCACCAGCAATGTATGAGTGTTCCTTTTTCACCACATCCTCGCCAACACCTATTGTTGCTTGTATTCTTGATAATCGCCATTCTAATTGGGGTGAGATGAAATCTTAGGGTAGTTTTGATTTGCATTTCCCTTATTACTAGAGATGTTGAACATTTTTTCATATATCTGTTGATTGCTTGTACAACTTCTTCTGTGAAGTGTCTGTTCATTTCCTTAGCCCATTGGTTGATTGGATTATTTGTATTCTTTGTGTAGAGTTTTTTGAGTTCTTTATATATTCTGGAAATTAGCGCTCTATCTGAGGTATGGTTGGCAAAGATATTCTCCCACTCTGTAGGCTCTCTCTTCACATTTCTGATAGTTTCCTTTGTTGAGAGAAAGCTTTTTAGTTTGAATCTATCCCAGTTGTTGATTCTTGCTTTTATTTCTTGTGCTATGGGAGTCCTGTTAAGGAAGTCTGATCCTGAGCCAACAAGTTGAAGATTTGGACCTACATTTTCTTCTATAAGATGCAGGGTCTCTGGTCTGATTCCGAGGTCCTTGATCCATTTTGAGTTGAGTTTTGTGCATCGTGAGAGATAGGGGCTTAATTTCATTCTGTTGCATATGGTTTTCCAGTTTTCCCAGCATCATTTGTTGAAGAGGCTATCTTTTCTCCATTGCATATTTTTGGACCCTTTGTCTAGTATGAGAAAATTATTTTAATTTAAAACAAAACTTTATTGCTATTTCTTTGAAGTTTATTGATCTTTTTCTTCTACACTAATCCATATTTCAAATTTGGTGTCATTTTATGGACACTTGGAAATAAACATTATTTCCACATTTAAGATAACATTGTATTTCACACTATCTGATTCACTATTTTAATCATGCTTTTCTCCTGCCCTGAGCACTATTCATCAAGCTGATGAGAAATTCAGTTTTACTTTAGCCTATCCTCTAGACAACTTTTGAAAACAAAGAACAAAAACAAATGCAGTAAAATAATAAAAAAGGTGGAGTGGACATAATTATCAACAGGGGGGGGTGGGCAAAGGAAATATGTACATTTGCTTTAGCTTTACTAATTCACAAATGCAGACAATAAAAAGTCATTCAAGAATGTGATGCACTATACATCATATATATTGTAGTGTGTAGTCATTATAGACACAAGAAATGTAATTTTAAATTTCATTAATGCTGTACAAAATTGTGAAAACAGTATCTTTTATCTCATAAATTAAATGGATATTCTGCAATACTTTACTCAGTTGAGAATTCCACCTGATAAAAGTTCTATTCATTATGTCATAAAACACTTTTGAAGGAAAGGGCTATGTTATTACAAAAATATAGGAAATTGAATAAGGACAAATACTTTTTCTTCAACAAATAAAACAAGGGATTCGTTATTATTTTAAATTCAAACAATAGACATAGGGATAATGAATATAATATTTCAAGTACATTTCAGGCCAATGTAAAAATACTTTAGCGAAAATAGTAGAATTGAATATGGGAATGAATGTGTCTAGGAAGTGGTATGCTATCTACCACAGTAAGAGTCCAGGCTATGGATGGAGTAGGACAGAGGAAGCAGTTCCACTAATGAGCAAACTGTGTTAGATGCTTCCTGGTCTTCCTCCAACTCTTGGATTCTATTATTCTGTGAAAAAGGTAAAAGAAGGCAAAATAGAGAAAACTATTTTTCTCTGCACTCATATTTGTTATTCATAAAAATTGTGATATATAATGTGCAACAATTTATTAATTTTAAAACTTTAGCAACTAATTTGATAATAAGTTATACATCATTTAAATTAAGATGTTTTCTACTTCATTTGATGCCTGATTAAAATTGTGCTTTCTGGTTTGTGTTTCATGAGTGGTGTGTTGAGCCATTAACCCATGATGCTTCTCAACAAATGAAGTGGAGTTAGTCAATGATGAGTTCTTTTGGATTGTTTGGAAAATCTGTTTATACTGAAAACTAGTCAGGAAAAGAAGTGAACATTCTTCTGTTCTGCCTCTGGATTATTGTTTATACTTTTTTTAAATGATACAGTTTTATTAGTAAAAACTAAAGACAACCATAGACAAGTTTTGGAATAAAATAAAATCATGAAACATTGTTAAACTTCTACTTATTCTCTACCTTACAATGTAATATTTTAGATGAAACTTTGGACATTTTTTTTTTTCTGAATTGGATGGAGTTAAAGGCATGTAAGAGAAATTGTTCAATAGGTATATTCTTTTCTTTTTCAATTTTTATAGTTTTAGTTTCAGTTTTAACAGGATCCAAATGGCTTTTAAAAATATAATTATTTTTAAAAACTGTGACATGCATAAGTGAACACTAGAACTTTTATCTTTTGTAATATTAGCTATAGTAGTCCTGTAAATGAAGGAGATGCATGTAAAGTCCTGAGTCATTCTGGATTTAGGAATTTTAAATTGTTACTAATAAATACTTAGAAATGAGAAACCACCCCAAGAAGACATCTCATTGAATCCATTTATTAAACACTGACTTTTTCTGGCTCAAATGTATTTAAAGCTATTCCATCAAAATATCATAATAAACAAACCCATGTCCATAAATTAGATTTGTCTGTTAATAGTGCTTATGAGAAAAACCAGTAACATGAAAATAATTGTCATTTCCTGATAATATACTTCCATATATACATACATTTGACATTCTGTCAATGATTATGCTTGCTTATGAAGCTATAGGAAAAAGAAAAGCAAGGAGAAACACTAAAGTTTGGTTACTAGATATGTATATAAAGTGTATATAATATAAATCACAGGTTGGTTCAATAATATTCAGAGTAAAATAAAAATTTATTTAGCTATGGGAAATATTAATATTAGTTTAAAATACAAAAATATAAATCTGTATTTCTTCATGTATTATTGTAGACAACTAGATAAAACATGGATAATTCAGGTATCTGTAAATCTAAAGTATTCTAGATGCTTCAGGTAATTGAAATGCCAAAATGTATGCATGAAAGAGGACAAGAAAGAGCAGAAAAGGCTGTTGAGTCTGCCTTTAAAAAGTAAAAAGCAAGCCGGGCATGGTGGTATATGCCTGTAATCCCAGTGACTCAGGAGACTGACACAGGAGGATCCCAAGTTCAAAGCCAGCCTCAGCAAAAGCCAGGCACTAAGCAACTCAGTGAGACCCTGTCTCCAAATAAAATGCAAAATAGGGTTGGGAATGTGGCTCAGTAGTCCAGTGCCCCTGAGTTCAATTTCCAGTACCCCCGCCCCCCCAAAAAAAGTAAAAAGCAAATAAACATAAAAAGATAGATGACAGAAGTCTTACATCCACATTCTGTTTTTCCTGAAACAATTCGTTGTCAAAAAGAAAAGGATTGTTGGCTTTTCTTTGGAGAACAATGAAACAAAAGCAAATTTAAAAAAAAAAAATCACAAAGGGTGAGGAAGATGAAAATAAAAAGGGAAAAGAAAGGAAGAAGAAGTGAAGGAGGCAAAGAGGAAAGAGTTTGATGATAAGGAGAAAGGGAACTAAAAATAGAGAAAATAGAAGAATTCTGGGGAAAATTTAATTATCTTCAATAAAATCAGATATATGCAGGATTAGAAAGAGAGGAAAGGAAAGTCTTTAGAATTTCCAAATGAGCTAGTGCTAAAAAAGAAAAATGATGTTAGAAGGTGAGTGTGATGGTGTATGCTTATAATTGAAGCTACTTAGGGAGGCCAAGGCAGGAGGATCCCTCAAGTTCAAGGCCAGTAACCTGAACACTGGGCAATGTAGAGAGACCCAAGAACTTGTCTTAGAAAAATAAATAAGTTCTGGGGGCACAGTTCAGTGGTAGAGTCTCTGGGTCCAATCCCCAGTACTGCGATAAAAATAAAGAGAAGTTAAGAGTTTTATTAACACTACTTCTGCTCATTGGGAATATCTTTACACTTGTTATGAAATTATTTTAATCATTTAAATAGTTGGAAATTCATAGGAATGTTCGACATAGATGGATATCCAGCAATCAGAGTCAGACATGTAGGTTAGAGCCCTGACAACCAACCAAGGTGCCATTTGTTTTCTAAACTTTTTTTAATCAATAAAATGTGAAAATGTGATTTATTTAGTGATTCTTAACTAGATGCCTTCTCCCAAATATATTAAACCATAATCTTCCTAGGATATTATGTACATATGTTAAAAAATACTACCTATATGCTTGGGTGTACTCTTCTGATTGAAAATAACTATGCCGTATGAATACAAAGCTCCTTCTTCCTCCAAATTTTAGGAGTATAAGGCAGTTCTCAACATTTACTCCTATTACATGGTACATCTCCATACAAAAAAATTAGTACCCCAGTTGTTTGGTTTCCTCTGCTTATTTTTGATTCTTTATTTTACCAACTACATAAATGACAAGAAAAACTTAAAATAAATTTATTCCCTGAAGTTACAGATAGATTAAATCTGATAATTTCAAATATTTCCTTAGTTTATCAATTGAAGATTTACAGAGAATGTATTTTCTTTTATGTGGGAACTAATTTTTAGTTATACTTGAATAAAAATTTAGGAAGTATTTTATTTAACATTAATCATGGTCTAAAATATGATTCAAGAAAATGATACTATATGAAGATAAACTAGTACAGGAAGATAGAGAAAGAATTTTCATAAAAATATATTTAAAAATATTCTGCCAAGGTTCTACCTTCACCTTGAGGAACCCTAATACTCTTGTGAATTTGTAACAGAAACAATTTATAATAAAAAATGCAAATATTATAATAAAAAATGCAAATATTCTAATAAAAGCTTATTTTTGGAATACATACTAATTTGCACTTCATAGTAAAATAAAATTCTTAAATCAATCTTTTATGTTTTATTGAACAGAATGGAGACACGGGAGACTTTAGTAATTATCTATTTTCCCTAACTCTAATTATTTTAAATCCTTTTTGAAAGTGAAAGGGTTTAAATTATAGTATGAGTTTGTGTTTGTGAACACCATAGCATATTCTATGGGAAGTTTATAATATTTTTGATTTATCACTAGCACAGTCACCATTCTTGTAACAACAAACCAGACCTTTTGATGACATATTTCTGTCTAGCTTTTCCAAACATAATGCATTATAGTTATTCTTTAGTCAGCACCCAGCTGATTTTCTGAAAATGAAGTGTTCTTAAGACAAATGTAAACTCTTTCTCTTTCTGTCTTTCTTTCAATATTTACTATTTGGTCTTGTTTTGTAAAGTGAGCACAAGACTCACAGATACCTAGTAACAAAATTTAAAATATCACAACGAAAGTTTAACAAAAGTAAAATTCATGTATCAATTGATTCCATACAGCTTATTACATACTTTTTAAACATATTCTGAGCATATTTTTAGAAAGAGTACTTAATATAAACTTGGCTATTTCAACTATGACACTGTATTTCAATGACTTAAAAACAAATCTAGAAGAAAACAACTGCTAATCCAGTATAAACTTCTATTATGTAGGAGAACCGAGTATGTAGAAAGGACAACTTCTGGTGTCCTTTCCATAGACATGGAGGAAGAAGGTACATCAGGCCATAACTTTTTACCAATTCAAGGCCCACAGCCTAAGACTTGGTGGGGAGGAAGATAGCACAGTTAGGAGTGAGGAGCTCCAAGTCTACCAATGGACGATATGAATGTTCCAACTCAAGGACTGAAACCAAAAATTCACCCTTCCTTTGCCTTTTCGTTCTACCTAGGCCCTCGGAGAATTGGACTATTCCTGTCCACGTCAGTGTGATTTACTCAGTCTACTAATTCAAATGCCAGAAACACAGAGAGATGAATCCAGATATAACATTTTTCAACTGTCTGGGCATCTGTTAACCCATTCAAGTTGACAAATAAAATTAGCCATTACATCAGCTTATTACTTTCCATCTTTTATTCTGTCACCATTTGATGATTTTTTAGTTTTACTTTTTGAACAGTTCCACTGGAGGATAGTAGTTGTACAAATTCTTGTGTAAGATTAACTAAAGGCAATCTAAATGCTAGTCCAGCAGAGTTCATTTATTTTAAAATATGTAAAAGTGTAATAATGACTTTCAATCAGTGAACAAAGAAAAATGTCTATATATCTTGGATATATTAAGATATATCCTCAAAATAAAATGTAAAGAAAGAAAGAGAAGTCTCCAAATTAGCTACCTGGAATAACTAACTCTGGTTAATTGAATATTTTAAAAGGATATAAATTTGTATTTATTTTTTAGTATTCTTACCTTGTATCATCTGTGATAGTAGAGCTTTCCAAGTAAAGATACTTTTCTGCTATGAAAAAATATTTTAAATACTTAGTTGCACTCTAAACATTTTAACATTTTGGTCTTGGGTTCTTCTTGGCATGATAGTCATGTGCTGATTTGGCCCATTACATTTTTGTGGGCTGATGAATACTGAGTGATTCTTCGTGAACTGCTCTGCTACATAGGCTTTTTCATTGGAAGCACACCAGAGCCAAGTATGTGTCTTTTTGGCTTTTATGATCTGTGAGTAATATATAGCTTAACTGAATCCAGTATACAAACATGAAAAACAAAGAATGGAAAATACCAATATCATTTTTGAATGGTGAAATATTTGGACACGTGAACTTTTAGCTTATTTCTACCCATTTGCAGAACACGTTAGTCATTTGTAAAGACTAACATATCAGAAAAGGTTTGCCTTTTCCCTCACAATCTAGTTTCTTGGCAGTCAGTGTGTGCTGAATGTTAACAGAACTCTTCAGGAACTGGTTTATTTATCAATTTTTCAAATAAACTGGTAATACAGAATTCAGCCAATAGAAATATTGGTTCAAACAGGTGATCTCACTTGTCTCTATAGTCAGAAGATGTCAGTTGACAGCAGTTATAAATTAAGAGTAAGCTTCTCAGAAAAAAATTATTTGAAGACATGCATATAGAAACCTAACCACATACATTATATCTTGATAAAATTATCTTTTAAATGGAAGGGGCAAAAGGTTGAGAATGTTATAATGGTTCTGAAAGTTTAATGAATAATGGTATATAAGTATTTATAAATCATTAATTTATTTCATTTTCTCTGACAGAAGAAAACAATGGAGCAATATTTGTGAACTTTTAATATTTGTTCTCCCCATGCAAAATCATGAAAAGTTTATTGCTTTCTTTCATCTAAATATGAAATAATCATTTTAACAAAATTTTCCAAATTTAAAGTTTTAGGAACTACATTGTGTAATGTGAAGCCCTCCAAAATGGCCCACCATTTTTCAAATACTTGGAGAATTAGACTATTACAAGACCCCATTGGGTCAGCAGGAAAGATTCTAAGTATGAAGTGGAGACATCAAAGTCAAAAGGTAGTTGGTGGAAAACAAGTAAGACCACAAAAGAGTCCCTGTCAAGGAGAAAGTGTTCATATGTACAAATCTTAAAAACGATGGTTTGATCTGATTTCACCTTTCATTCAGGAACAGCATGAAGGAAATCTTACTAATCTCAAGAAACACTCAACTGTATGTTCACATTTTATGACATCCAGGCAACAGTCGGGGTATTAGATACCTCAGTAATGCTCTCCAGCTATTTTCCCTCCTTGGACCAAATGTATAAACTGTCCTTTGTTTCCACACAGACATTCCACTGTTTGGAACTTCTGGTAACGCTAGAGTTCATTCCCTTGTGGTAATTGATACATCAGTCACACAAGCCATTTTCTACTGTGTATTCTTCATCGCTGTAGATCAAAACATACAGTAAGTAAAAGAATAAAAGTGACTGGGGTTTGGAAATGTAAAGTTTACTTTCCCTTAACCACCAGCTTTGCAATTTCCTCTCAAAGCAGACTTTGAAAGGCCATTTTGAGACCATTTTCCCTTTTATATTCTTTGCAGGAGAACTTTAAGTTGTTTTACCTTTTGAAAGGGAAGAATAGGAAACAAACAACAACAACAACAAAAAAAAAACATTTCTGAACAACAGAAAGTTGGAAAACCATTGTTGAGTAATACCTTATTACCCACAACAAACACTGATAAGTTATTTTTTTGCAACAGAAATAATGATAAACAAAAATAGTATTATCATGCACTGTGATGTTCAATATACATTAGAGGACTCTGATATTCCTCTTTTGACTTCCCTGGTTAGCTGTGTGACCACCACTGCTAAAGCAGATATACTTCACTGTCCTTCCTAAGCTTTGGAATACCAATAATAGTATTTTTTCTGCTTAGCATTCATGACAACTATGTGAATAAAATGATGCATGTGTTTTTAGAACCATCAACTATTATTTGAACATCTAGTGTTTTTCATACTGGTACTGATTTCCTTAATCTTACTATCTTAATTTAGTATAGCAATGTAGCATTCATTCATTCATTCATTCAATCATAAGTTATTCAATAAATTCACTCTATCCTGTTATTCACTGCCTCATATGAAAAGTGGGAAGGAAAGTTTACACAGATGTAATATTTCAGAAATAGAGATGAAAAATAGAATTATTGTTTTCTGTTCATTTTTCCAAGGTTTGGAGAAATTAAAGAGGAAAAAACAGACACATGCTATGTTACTAGATTGTTCAAATTGGAAATTAATCTAGCAAAAATTTTTAATAAATTAATTTTGTAAATGAAATTCAACAAAGTCAAATATGGAAATGACAAGAGAGGCCCCATGTGCAACTGGAAGAGATAAGACAATATAATGGATTTGGGAAGAATTTACTAACAATTTATTCCTTATACTGTCTTATTACTTCTTTTGCTTTTATAATAATTTATCTAATAGTGAATAATTCCTCAAAATATACCAAGGAGTAATATGTATAGTAATTAACAGCACAAGCTACAATGCAAGACTAATTGTTTAAATCTTGGGTCCATTACCTAGATGTAAGTAATCTTTTAAAAAGTTATTTAAAGCCTCTGTGTTTCCTCTTATTCATTTCAAAAACTTGGATGAAATTAGCACTACCTTGTGGGTTCATCATTTGAATGAAGTAAATTCCCTGGGAATGTGCTTGGTTTATTGTAAATACCACATTACTTTCATGTATTATTGTTATCTCCATATTTTCCTTCAGAGTTGCTGAATAAACAAACACCACACGCTAATGAACAGTAAGATAAATTATTTGTTATTGAGACCATTCCTGGTGATTTAGGGCATAAATAATATAACAACAACCCTGCATAGAAAGTAGCATTCTCAGTACTGTCCTAGACTGGTTACATGCTGCATTTGTTATCTCAAAACTAGGTAGCTAAAATAATTATTCCCATTTTGCATAAAAGATAACTGAGGCATCCTTAGAAAAGCTAACTTCCCCAAGTTATACATGACTGCACTGTGTTTTGATTCCAGACTCTCTGTCTCCAGAGCTTGCACTGTTGACTTGTAATGCCTTTAAAAGTACCACATAGATATAAATATTTATAACTTTGGTATTTCAAGACTATTTAAAAAGCTAATAATAAAATCTCATTTCTCAGACATTCTGGATAAACAGAATTTTATTATATATGCTTGTAATGCATCACTAAAATTTTTAATAAACTGAATTCTGAGCTTCATTAATAACCTTGCACAGTACTCTGTATTAGTAGATTTACCACAAGATGGCAAACTTCACTAAGAATTGTTCACTGTTGTCAGGTGCAAAGACAATTAGGTGCTGTATGAGTCAAAACAAAACAAAACAAAACAAAACCCACCACCAACAACAACATAGAAAGCACAATATGAGTGGCCTTTGGTGAGAATTTTACATGAACAGATATTTCACTTTAACTTAACCATGCTAATTTAGGGCAGGCATGCTATAACAATATTATTCAGTTAATGCATTCAAAGTCATGCCTGTTGTTTCTTTTTATTGAAAGCATTATATTCCATTTTGTATGTTCAATATTCTACTCTTAAGAGGAAAACTCTGTCTGACTTTGTGATTCTTTCACATGAAATATTTTGATTACATAAGAGTCTTTCATTGTACCTATCCATATGGGTGCTTTGGATGGAAATAAACATTTGCATTTGAACTGTTCTGTGGCCTGTCAACATCACTATGGCCCATCAACACTGTCAGAGCATTAGCAGGAGACTAAACACTGGGGCAGAAGCCTTGATAATTTAGACAGACAGACTCTGAGCCTATGAAAATGGTCCTTTATTGGCAGATGTTGAGAGTTAATCCCATGCATAAAATAACCAAAGTTTTCAACTGCTTTACATTTCTAGGTACAATATTAAAAAGTGGAATGAAAACACGATGGGATACATTACAAAGGACACATGCATAATATCAAATGTAGCTTCCTGCCCCGCCACCACCAAACTATAGTTCTAGTAGAATTTCAAGGTCTTGCTAGCTCTTGAAAAGTTTGGACTGGTTAAGGAAGATTTTCATGTTTAAGTAACAACTTCCTGTGAGTGAGAGAATCTGCTCAGAGAACTGTCAGTTCTCTTTAAACCGTGTAGTACAATTCCCAGACAGCTATGGGACAGTCCTCTATGAGTGGTGGGGTCAATGAAAAGTCATGTATGGCTCAAACTTTCTCACCCAGAATCTGAAAGACTGAATCAGTAGAGCTCTGGGCTCTGGCCCGCTCTGGAGTGGAAAATGGATTTGAGAGATTAAACCTAAATCTCTTGTGTATGAAGGCAAGGAACTAAATTCAGGACTACTGTGCTGGCTGAATGAGGATGGAATGCTCAAACCAAACACTGCAGACCATTATCTCTGTGCTGAAGTCTAAACCTTGAAGAAATTTTGCTTCCCTTAGGAAGAAAAAGGAAGTTTTAAGATGCAAAGCTTTTATGTATTATTATGTTTTGTTTTTTTACTTTTTGTATGCTTAGTTGGATATACAACAGGATAGAGTTGAACCTTTTCTGTTAAGTCTTTCTTTGTGGTTCAGTGGAGCCCCAGTTAAACTTAATTCTGTTAAAAATTAGTGCATCAAAAGGTTTTTTGGAATTCATGAACTGGAATTCGTGCTCTATCTATTTCATCTACATTCAAATGCTAGCCTTAGGCTGTGCACCGGCTACTCTGAGCAGACCTTTGGAAGTCTATTGCTGTGCTAGATGTTAAGATAGGAAGTCAAGAGAGCTTATTTTACTTGTGAAGTAATAAAGTACAATAGAACCCTTGGAAATTTGTAGCAATAATATTATTAAGAGTGTGCCCGCATAAAGACTCAGATCAACCCTGCATATTGGCCCTGTAGAAAAGATTTCCCAAGTTTTGACATGTCTGCTTCTTGCCATTTCAAGACATTTCAGAATTAATGAAAAATATTAGAGTAAAGAGATGTTCCAGAACATTTCCACCAACAGTGACTTGTGAAGCACATTCACTGAATAAAACAAAATCTGAAAAAAAACCACTATTTTTCTCAGAATTTATATCCAATATTTATTGCTCTTTTATATGTTTTTTGTACTGATTTGTTTTTATTAAATACCATACAAATGCAAAAATGTAGTGAGAGATTCATATTCAAAATTAGAAATTGGGGTTGGGGTTGGGTCTCATTGGTAGAGAACTTGCCTAACATGTGCGAGGCACTGGGTTCCATGCTCAGCACTGCATATAAATAAATGAATAAAATAAAGGTCCATCAACAACTAAAAATGTGTATAAAGATAATTTTTAAAAAACAAAATTAAAAAGTGAATGGCAGTATCAGCAAAGATACATTTCTATGTAAACAAAGAAGGGATATTTACATCAAGATTGTGTTTTCTATATACACGCTGAGCACTGTTTTGCCCAATGTTGAAGAACTATGGTTACTAAGTGTATTAGATTTCTATTTCTGCTGTAAGAAACAACAAACTTGGCATTTTTTTTTTTTTTTAGGGTACCAGGGATTGAACTCAGGGACCCTTGACCACTGAGCCACATCCCCAGTCCTTTTTTGTATTTTATTTAGAGACAAGGTCTCACCTCTCTTTTGCTGAGGCTGGCTTTGAACTTGAGATCCTCCTGACTCAGCCTCCAGAGCTGCTGGGAATACAGGTGTGCACCACTGTGCCTGGCCAAAATTGACATTTTGAGATGTCATAAATTTATTATCTCATAGTTCTATTGGTCAAAAGTCCATTGGGATTTCCTGGTTTGTCTACTCTATCACATGGCTGAAATCAATTGTATGCATTTGGAGGCCACATTCCTTTCTGGAAGTTTTAGGCGTTAATGTATTCCCAGGGAAATTAATCATTCTTGTTTGGATCTTTAAGGTACGCGGGAAAGTTCATGTGGTAGACAATACAGAAATATTCAAAGGCAAATGATTATATTATGCAAGCTGCAACCTTTATCAATGAATTAATTCATTCGAAGGGACTATTGGGTGGTATCAGTGGTGGTATCCTCCATGACTGAAGGAAGTATGTCACTCTAGGCATGGTCTGGATTATACCTACACATGGCCCTCCCTACCACCACCCCCACCACATGCATACCCACATTCTGCTTGCTGGCTGCCTTGAGCTGATAGCTTTTCCTCCACCAGGCCTTTCTTCTATAATGCTCTGCCTCATCTTGGGCCCAGAGCAATGGAGTCAGCTGGCTATAGACTGAACTCCGAAACTACGAGCCCCAGATAAACTCTTCCTCCTCTAACTTGTTCTTCTCAGGTATTCTGGTCACAGTTACCCATCACTGACTAAGACGTGCAGGTTGTTGCTAGAGTTCAGTTCTGTGTGCCTGCAGGACTGAGATCCTACCTGGCTAGCTGGGGATTTTTCTTGGGTCCTAGAGACCCTCATGCAGTTTCTTGCTCCTACTTCTACACCCCATAACCAGCAAGGATTAATGGAATACTTTTCAAGTCTCATCTGTCCTAATTTCTCTTCTGTTAACTCTTATTGACTCATTCACCTTTCTATTCTACTTTTATGGACCCACACAAATACATCTCTCTCCTTTTATTCATCTGACTAGCAACCTTAATTCTACGTGCAATTTCTCTTTTGCCACAGAACATAGTCACAGGTTCTAGAGATCAGGCAGACATCTTTGAGGGATCATTATCTTGTCTGCCACACTAAATGCTTTAAACTATGTCTTGTGAGAGTTTATTCCAATCTTACAAAAACATTTTCATAGCTAGATTCTTTGTGGTATGCGTATGCGTGTGTGTGTGTGTGTGTGTGTGTGTGTGTGTTTAATTTGTTCCTTTTAGTTATACATGACAGTAGAATATATTTTGACATACTATACATTTATGGGATATAACTTACTCTACTTAGGATTCTGTTTTTGTGGTTGTACATGATGCAGAGTTACCCTGGTCATATATTCAAATACAAGGCTAGGAAAATTATGTCTGATTAATTCTACTGTTCTTTCTATTCCCCTCCCCCCTCCTTACCCTTCATTTCTCTTTCCCTACTCCAATGGACTTCTAGTCTTCCCTTCCTCACCCTCCCTTATTGTGGGTTAGCCTCCACATATCAGAGAGAACATTCAGCCTTTGGTTTTATGGGATTGGTTTATTTCACTTAGCATGATTTTCTCCAGTTTCATCCATTTACAGGCAAATGCCATAATATCATTCTTCTTTATGGTTGAGTAATATTCCATTGCATATATGTACCACACTTTCTTTATCCTTTCATTTGTTGAGGGACACTTACTTTGGTTCCATAGCTTGGCTATTGTGAATTGAACTGCTATAAACATTGATGTGGTTGCATCACATTAATATGCCAATTTTAAGTCCTTCAGGTGTAAACAGAGGAGAGGGATAACTGGATCCAATGTTGGTTCCATTCCAAGTTTTCTAAGGAACCTCCATACTGCTTTCCATAGTGGTTGCACCAATTTGCAGTCCCCCTCTGCAATGTAAAACTGTACCTTTCTCCCCACATCCTTGCCAACATTTATTGCTACTTGTATTCTTTGTAGTTGTCATTTTGACTGAAGTGAAATGAAATCCATGTAGTTTTTTTTTTTTTTTTTTTTTTTTTTTCATAAATCCAAACACGAATTTAGGCTGGGGACATGGCTAAGCAGCAGAGCAGTGCCCTAGCATGCACGAGGCCCTGGGTTCGATCCCCAGCACTGCAAAGAGAAAAGAAGTACTTCTGAGCACTTGCTGTGTCAGGCCGATGGGTCCAGCAACCAACAAGTCACAGTGGAGCTGAGGGTTTTGGCGAGACAGAGTAACCAGGATGTGAAAAGTGGACGATGCCTGGGGAAAACCAAGCCAAGGTAGAGGAGCAGTGTGGAACGTGAGGCTTGGGACGTCCACTGAGAAGGTGACATCCCCTCGGAGTTAATGGGGAGAGGATGAACTGCACGGAAGGAGGGCAGAGTCTGCACAAAGCAAGGAGGCTAAGGCCGGAGGAAAGGAGGGCAGCAGGCTGGTGAGAGGCTGAGGGCGGTGGGAACACTTCAAGGGGAAGGCTCTCCACTGGCAGATGCACAACCAATGCTGAGAGGAGGCCGAGGAGGAGTAGGGGCCAGCAGACCCCTCAGGGCTGGGAGGGGGCTGCGACACTGCCCATTGACAATGGGGAGCCTGGGAAGGATTGCCAGCAGGGGATGGAGTGTGGAGAGATCCTCGAGGGCACTGCTGGAGAGCAGACAGGGCTGAGGAGGGAGGCCAGAGGAAGGGAACTGGGGGCAGCCCCGGGGAGAAGAGATGGCCATCTGGAGAGTGTGGTGTTGGGCCTGCAGTTGAGGCTGGTTCTGGAGGCTGAGGGAACAGGCGTTGCTGGACCCTGGACCTGAAGGGTTGGGAAGGCAGCATGATACACCCTACGTGTTGGCTTGGGGAAGTAGGTTGCTGGGGCTGCAGGTCATTAGGAAGGGAAACCAGCAAAAGAAGGGGTAAATGTGCCCAGAGAGCAGTGCCACGTAGTGACCAAAAGACAACTGGTTCAGCTGGACCACCCCCCGCCACTGCCGCCACCGCTGGCCCCAGTTCATGTGACTGAGAGAAAATAGAGGCTCAGAGAGGGTGGAAGACCGGCGTCCTGCAGGCCTCCGAGGCATAGTGTGTGGCACCTTGTCCAATTCAGAGAACTCGATCCTCTCCTCCAGGGTGCAGCTGCGGCCAATGGGCGAGATGTTCAGCATGCCATTCTGGAACTCGATGAAGGTTCCGCTGGTGGTGATGGAGGCCCAGGGAAGGAGAGCGGGGAGCCAGGGAGAATGAGAGCAGCCCTGAATTCAAATCCAGCCCCACCTAGGACCACAGTCTCCCTGTACTTCACAGGGGACAAGAATCACCCGCTGCTAAGTCAAGGGCCCAGGGCTGGGGTGCAGCTCTGTGGTAGAGAGCTTGCTCTAGGCCCTGGGCCCCTCCCCAGCAGCACCACCGCTTCTTGGGCAGTCTGAGCAGGGCCATGTAGCTGAGGCAGAAGTTGATCAAGTCCTTCAGCAGTTCTTCTCCCAGGTGGTTCTGGATGGTCTGGACAAGAAACACAGGCCCTCAGGGTGTCCCAGCCCAGGTCAGAGGCACCTGTGCAATGCCCCAGTGGGGAAAAGTGGGGTGCCGCTGGCTAGCCCCAGGGGGCACTGACCTGCTTGGAGAGCAGCCGTCCGTGCTTATACTGCACCGTCCGGTTCTCAGCAAACACATAATCGAACTTCTCAATGACTTCGTCCGGGTCTCCCAGCTGCTCAGCGATCTTGGCGTAGTCGGAGCCGCCCACCACTCCAATCTGCACCCTGCTGCGCAGCTTCTGCAGGAAGGCTGATACCTCAGGGTTAATTTTCTGGCGAGCCGGCGTGAGGGTCCGGTCCACGTCAAACAGGCAGAGGACGCGCTCCTTCCTGCGGGCGCCCTCGGCGGTGACAGCCATGGCTCGAAATCCGTGTAGTTTTAATTTGCATTTCCATAATTGCTAGAGATGTTGAACATTTAAAAATTTTTTTTGACCATTTGTATTTCTTCTTTTATGAAGTGCCTATTCAGTTCCTTTGCCCATTTATTGATTAGGCTACCTTTTTGTTTTTGGTGTTAACTTCTTTTAGTTCCTTGTATAACCTGGAGATTAATGCTCTATCTGAATTGCAGGTGGTAAGATTTTCTCCCATTCTGTAGGTTCTCTGTTCACATTTTTGATTATTTCCTTTGCAGTATAGAATCTTTTTAGTTTGATACCATCCCATTTACTGATTCTTGATTGTAATTCTTGAACTTTAGGAGTCTTGTTGAGTAAGTCAGTTCCTAAGCTGACATGATATAGGATTGGGCCTATGTTTTCTTCTAGTAGGCACAGGGTCTCTGGCCTAATGTCAAGGTCCTTGATCCAATTTGAGTTGGGTTTTGAGCAGGGTGAGAGATAGGAGTTCAATTTTATTCTACTACATATGAATTTCCAGTTTTCCAAGCACCATTTGTTGAAAAGGCTATCTTTTCTCTAACATGTGTTTATGGCACCTTTTTCTAGTATGAGGTAAATATATTTATGTGGATTTGTCTCTGTGTCTTCTATGGTGTCCCATTTGTCTTCAAGTCTGTTTTTGCACCAATACTATGCTATTTTTGTTTCTTTAGCTCTGTGGTATAATTTTCAAGTCTGTTTTTGCACCAATACTATGCTATTTTTGTTTCTTTAGCTCTGTGGTATAATTTAAATTCTTGTATTGTGATGCCTCCTGCATTACTTTTCTTGCTAAGGAGGCTATTCTGGGCCTCTTAATTTTCCAAGTGAATTCCTTGATTGCTTTTTCTATTTCTATGAAGAATGTCATAAGGATTTTAATAGAAATTGAATTAAATCAGTATAGCACTTTTGGTAGTTTGGCCATTTTGACAATATTAATATTGCCTATCCAAGAACATGGGAGATCTTTACATTTTCTCAGGTCTTCTTCAATTTCTTTCTTTAGTGTTCTGTAGATTCTTACTTTTTTAAATGCATATCTCTATTGTTCTTACATGTCTGTGGAATTTCTAATGGAGAAAAAACATTTTAGAAATGTTTGCATTTAAGAATTTTCTAAACACAATTTCTCAAGTCATCTTGTTTTCAGGTAACCTGGTGGAAGATTAAGTAAATTTCCCCAAGATCATTGGCAGTAGAATAGCAGATTTTTCTTAAAGAAAATGAAGATTTGAGGCAGTGAAAGTACGAACAACACAGTGTACTGTCTCCCAGGCTAATGGTTTTACCATCACTTCTGTGCAAACAACACTTACCTATCTACAATTGGTAGCTCCAATAGAACTGTTTTGAGATTGATGGCCTTGCATTCCTCTAGAGGAGAAAGAAAATTTATAACCCAGTCTCTTAGCATTTGGTGAAATAATATTTCAGGAGGTGTTAGTGAAAAGTGCAAAATCAGGAAGAAGCAGGTTTTATGGGAGAAGTAAGGTGTTCAGATTAAGCTAATAGAAGCTGCATAAGTAATAATAATAAAACAAAGATAATTGTAATAATAGTAGCAAGTAATTGGTAAGGAGTGGATGATCATCTGTCATTTGACATGTTGGGCAAAGTGCTCAAAGAGAAGAAATGATTTATATATAAAGTTTATAACATTGTACAGTACATGGGAAACTTTCTCTAATAAAGTAGATTTCAGGTGTTTTTACCACAGGGAGAAAATGTCACTATGACATTATGAAATGATAAATGTTAAATTACTTACCTGTGTTAATCATTTTATTATGAATATTTGTATCAAAATATCATGTTAAATATCTTGAGTTTGTACACTGAAAAAAGAAAATAAGTAAAAGGTGCTTATAAGACTGGTATATGGAAAAAAAGAACAGAAGTAGAATTGAATGCACGATACACTGCATTAGAGACAGGAGAAAATCAGGCTGAGGGGATAAGAAACACATTATTTTCCAATTACTCAAACAACTGCATATTTTATTGACACTGGAAAAGTCCAAAGTCTCTTGAACATATTGAAACATGACTTACTTTGTTAGAAAATAATGCTAGCATACATTTTTTTTCTCTGTCTGAAAATGTAGGTGTTGGGCATGCAGTAGGAGAAGCCCAGATGGATGATATTTAGGATACTGAGGAACTGGACAGTATATTCATGAGGTAGGTAATTTGAAAACACTTAGAAGAGAGGTGGAGTGGAGAAGATGGCGGACAAGAGAAAGTAGGTACATCCCAGCAGCTCCTGGGCACCAGAATTAAAAGAGAGAAGACTGCTCCTCAGTGAAGCGAGTAACATTGTAACAGTGAAACCTAATAATGAACTATAAAAACAAATCCATAGAACCACAAATTTCAGTAACTTAAACATAAGAAATGATATCTTAGAGATGTGACAACTCTGGCTGCCAATGGTGGCAACAGAATGGAGTAGGGAGCACAGATAAAAGGACACAAGGTCAGGGACAAAGATATTTGAAAAATAAAGTAAGATTGACGTAAGAGACCTGTGCCAATTTTAATGAAATGGTTGACAGGGAAAGCTTCTCAGTGAAAATAAATCCAAAGCAGTCCTCTGGGCAAAAGTGTCCTTAGGGGATGGCAAGTGCTCTGTGGGGGGCACCACAGAAAGTCCTCCACAGGTGCAGAGCAGGCTGGCAGGTGAGGAAAACATTGTGGAACGCCGAAAGCTGTCCAGCACAGCTGGAAACAGAGAAAAGGGATTTGGAACTCATAAGGGAAGTTAGCAGCAGTCAATGAAAAAATTCTCGAAGGATGACTCAACCAGAGAGACTGAAACAGACATGAAGAAAATTTTATCCTGATCATTCATCTTCTGGATCCCAAGGAAAAAAAACCCATAATTGCTGGCACCCTATAAGAGTTATTGCAGTGATGCTCACTATAGCCCCACAAGTACATCTGCCCTCCAGGGTGGATACCCAGAAATTCATATCCATAGCAGTGAAGGTGAAACCTGTGGAGGCTTAGTCCCTGTGCCCTAAAAGTGAATTTAGAAATCCCAGAGATCCAGAAGTCTAGACAAGATTGGTAGTTCCACACCAATAGGGGGACATGGTCCAAATCTCAAATACTCACCAAAAGAGTTCCAAAATCCAATGGTGTCTAACTCTCATCATCTGGAAACTCCAATCTAGAACACTGCATCAGGTCCACTACAGAATTACACAATTCATCAGCACTTCCCAGACTATCCCACACAATATTGGGAGATTAGAAGCCAAGAGCTACTACACTGGACTGGTACAAAGACAGTTGTCAGAAATACAGAGCCAAAAATAAAAATAAAGACTGAAAATCCATACCAACAGATTCAACCACTGCAGTGAAAACAAGTTATCTATCTCCCATTAAGCATTTTTCCTTTTATTTTGTGTCCTTTTTTTCTAATTATTTTTTCTCCATATTCCTATTTTTTATCTGTTTAAAAGTTTGAACATATTTTAATTTTTCATATATCATATTGTCGTATTGTATTATTCTTTCACTTTTGTACTGATGTGCAACCCCAGCAACCTAAAACTCCAATGTGGAACTCTGCATAAATCCGGCTATAGAATTACTACATACAAATACATATCCTTATTATTTAGCCTTGATTAAACTTAGATGGAGTATAATTATACAAGGGTTCAAGATGTTTTGATCTTTTGTTTGCTGGTTCATTCACACCTGGGTTCTAGACCATCCAATCTTCACTTCTTCACTCTCTTCCCCCAGTAACAGCCAAAACTTCCTGTTTTCTCCTCCTTTCCTTTTTCATTACTTTCAGTTAATTTTTGTTCTTTCCTTACAACTTATACCTGTTTTCTATTTCCTGTCTCTTCTATGATCACTTTTTCAAACACTTTAAATTTTTGGCAGTTTTTTATCACATAGTAGACACCTAGACACCTACTGTCAAATGCCTTAACTAGCTCAGTTTTTTTTTTTTTTTTTCATTTTTGATACTGTTGTTAAATGCTAACCCCGTAATTCCTACAGAGGCAGCAATTAACATTATAGAGGTCAAAATCAACACTGCACTGGAAATTTATCTTTTTATAATTTTTTTTTTTGTTTTTTGTTGTAGATGAACAGAATGTCTTTATTTTATTTGTTTATTTTTATGTGGTGTTAAGTATTGAACCCAATGCCTCACACATGCTGGGCAAATGCTCTGCCACTGAGCTACATCACCTGCCCCTAGAAATTTATCTTAAGTCTATAAATCTGTTGCTGATGTTGGTGCTATATGAGGGGGAAATAAAAACTTTTTATAAGAATAAAAAAATTCATGACCACCAAGCCAGCACTACAAAGAATAATGAAAGATAAACTGCACACAAAGGAAATAAAAAACAAACTTCAAAATTCCCAGATCGAGAAAGATCAATAGAAGATCTACTAGATGAAAAACAAGACAGTATTAAATACAGAAAAAAAATAAAAATGACAGGAAACCACAAACACATATCCATACTAACACTGAATGTTAATGGTCTGAATTCCCATATTAAAGACATAAAGAATGGATTTAAGAAACAAGATCCATCTACATGTTATTTACAAGAGCCTCATTGGGAAAGTCACCCACAGGCTGAAGGTAAAAGGATGGAAAAAAATTATTCAACACAAATGGACTCCACAAACAAGCAAGAGTGGCTATTCTCATATCTGAAAATTCAGATTTCAAGCAAAAATTAATCAGAAGAGAAAAAGAAGGTCATTGTATCCTAGAAAAGGAAATCATCTAATAAGAAGATATAAAAATAGTAAATATTCATGCCCCAAATATCAATGTGCCCAAATACATTAAAAAAAAAAAAAAAAATTCTTGACATTTAGTCCCAGATAGACCCCAACACAATAGGATGATTCCAACTTATCCTTTCATCAACAGACAGGTTATTCAAACAGAAAATCAATAAAGGTATTTCCAAACTAAACAAAACTATAAATCAAATGAACCTAATAGAAATGTATAGAATATTTCATCCCCAAACAGCTAAATTTACATTCTTCTCAGCAGTTCAGGGATTTTTTTTTCCCAAAATATACCATATCCTAGGTCATGACTTAAATTTTAACAATATAAAAAAAAATCCCATGCATTGTATGTAATCATAATGCAATGAAACTAGAAATGGACATCAAGAAAAATAATAGAACTACATAAACACATTGAGATTGAACAATACTCTTTTAAATGAAAGAATGGATAAAAGAAAAAATGAAATTAAAGATCAAAAAAATCTTAGAAACAAATGAAAACAAAGATACAACATATCAAAATCTTTGGGACAGTATGAAAGCAGTTCCAGGGAAAATTTATAGCACTCAGTGCTTACACTAAAAAGAAGGAAAGAACCTAAACAAATAAGATTGTGCTCACCCTAGAGACATTAGATAAAGAGTAAACTAATTCCAAAATCTGCAGAAGATGGGAAATAATTAAGATGAGAGCAAAAATTAATGAATTTGAGAATAAAAAAAGATACATAGGATCATTGCAACAAAGAATTAGTTCTTCAAACAGATGAATAAGATTGATAAACTCTTAGCCGAACAAAAAGAGGGAAAAAAATCAAGAGAATTAGAGATGAAAAAGGATATGTCATCACAATTTCTGAAATAGTGTGGATCATTAAAAAGTATTTTGAGAATTTATCCTCCAATAAGCTAGAAACTCTAGAAGACATTGATAAATTTCTAGACACATATGAGCTGCCCAAATTAAATCAGGAATATACAGAAAACATAAACAGACCAAAATCAAGTAATGAAACTGAAACAATTAAAAGCCTACCAATAAAGAAAAGTTCAGGACCCAATGAATCCTCAGCATAGTTCTACCAGACCTTAAAACAAGAACTAACATCAGTATTTCTCAAATTATTCCATGAAATTGAAAGGAAGGTAGTATTCCCAAACACATTCTATGAACTCAGTATAACCCAGATACCAAAACCAAAGATTGATCAAGGAAAGAAAACTCCATACCAATATCCTTGATAAACATAGATACAAAAATCCTTGATAAAATATTAGTAAAACATTGAGATGAGTGCAAAAAATGCAATGCTTAGCACACAATCAAATATAGCAATTCACATGAAAAGACAAGACCCCATGAGCAAACCCCAAGAAGATGATAAGTAGAAGCAGATACTCAGAAAGTCTGGACATTGGGTTTTTTAAACCTTGAGTGTAAGACAACCTGTTTATCATGCCCCAAAGCAGATCAAAATAATGATTCAAAATTTCAATAGGAAACTAAAAATTATATCTGTGACATAGCCAGTTTGAAAAAAATAAAATTTCAGGAATGTTCAGAGTCATCTAAAACTGTCATACCAGGCATATCCAAGGATCAATAAATTTTTAACCTAGATAAAGGGAGACATAGACAAATCCTAAGAGTGAAAATTATTTGAAAAATGCCTTTCTATTTCTTGTAATGGCAAATTAATAATTCAGTCCAATTCTGCTGCTGAGGAAAATGAATAAACTCTGGTTTAAGCAAAGATTAAAAAAAAATACATCTAAAAGATAATACACCATAATCAATTGGGTTTCATCCCAGGGATGCAAGTTTGATTCAACATTTGCAAATCAATAAACATAATTTACCACTTAAACAGAATTAAGAACAAGAATCACATAATCATTTCAATAAATGTAGAAAGACCTTTGATCAAATACAGCACCTGCTCAAGTGAAAAATGCTAGAAACCTAAGGATGGAAGAAACTTGTATCAACATCATAAAGGCTATTTACGACAAAGCAAAAGCCAACATCATATTGAATGGTGAAAAACTGAAAGCATTTCTTCTAAAATCAGGAACAAAACAAGGTTGTTCACTTTTTACTCCCACCACACATCCCACGTGGGTGAGGGAAAAGGTTCCTGTTGAAGGGATGGACTGACTGTAAATTAATCACTAAGAAATTTATTTAATAGAAAAAACCACAGGAGACAATTATCTTTTGAATCAGGGGGTATGACAGATTGACATGCTAAAGGGTCTGGATCTAACAAAATGGAGGAGCCCATGCTCTCCTTATTTATAGTGGTAGAGATCAAAGGGGGACCAGGAGAAGCTTCTTCCATGGGAAATGGGATGGGGTAGAGTTAAACAAGCCGTTCTGCTTTAGTGGGTTATCCCAGCAGGGCCTTCAAATTCCAGTGGTGAACCACAGCTTGGAAACGACATACTCCAGGCAATCTGGAACAATTTCTCATGATTCCAGTTCCTGGGAGTCAGAGTTCCATGTCTGATAGATCAACCACGCCTGGTTTTATTTGCAAACCATGAATGGCACTCCACACTCAGCATTCTTACTCAATATAATCCTCAAAACATTACAACAATCAAGCAAGAAAAGGAAATCAAATAGATACAAACAGAAAAGGAAATCAAACTATCTCTGTTTGCTGATGACATGATCCTATATCTAGAAAACCCAAAAAAGTTCACAAGAAGACTTCTAGAGCTTATAAATGAGTTCTGCAAAGTAGCAGGATACAAGATCAACACTGATAAATCAATAGCTTTCCTATATGCCTATTCAATCAAGAAAGAAATCAGGAAAACCATCCCATTCACAATAACCTCAAAAAAAACTTGGGAATTAATCTAACCAAGGAGGTAAAATAGCTCTATAATGAAAATTACAGAACACTGAATAAAAAAATTGATGAAAACCTTAGCAAATGGAAAGATGTCATGCTCTTGGAGAGATAATTTATATTGTCAAATTAGCTATACTCCCCATAGCAATATACGATTCAAAACAATTACCATCAAAATACCAATGACATTCTTCACAGAATTAGAAAGAAAAAAAGAAAAAAAAAAAAAAAAAACCTTACATGTATTTGGAAGGATAAAAGATCTGGAATAGCCAAAGTAATACTGAGCAAGAAAAGCTTTGCAGCAAGCATCACAATACCTGATCTGAAGTTACACTATAGAGCTATAGCTAAAAAAAAAAAAAAAAAAAAAAAAAAAAAAAAATGTTATTGGCATCAAAATAGACATGAAGAACAATGGATCCAAATAGATGATACAGAGACAAACCTACATGCTTACAGTCATCTGATACTTGACGAAAATATATTCTGAAGCAGTGATAGCCTCATTAACAAATGGTGCTGGGAAAACTGAATAGATACATGTAGAAAAATGAAACTAGCTCCCTATATCTCACTCTGCACAAAAATCAAACCAAAATGGATTAAAGATTTATGAATTAGACTAGAAAACTTAGAGCTATTAGAAAACAGGATCAATACTCTGTTATATAGGTGCTAGCACCAACTTCCTTAACACAATGCCTGAAGCACAAGAAATAAAATCGAGAATTAGTAAGCGGGATGCTATCAAATTAAAAAGCTCCTATACAGCAAAGGAAATGATTAATAGTTTAAAGAGAGACCCACAGAATGGGAGAAAAGCTTGGCAAGCTACTTCTCTAATTAGGGATTAACATTCAGAATATATACAGAATTTTAAAAAAACACCAAAAATCAAATAACCCAATCAATAAATGGGCAAGATAACTAAACAGAAACTTCTCAAAAAATAACCAAAATGGCCAACAAGTATATCATAAACTGTTAAACATTTTTAGCAATGAGGGAAATGCAAATCAAAATTGCACTAAGATTTCATCCGACTTCATTCAGAATGGCAGTGAACAAGAACATGAATAAAAATAAATGCTGGTGAGGTGGTGTAGAAAAAGACACACTTGTACACTGCTGGTGGGAGTGCAGGTTAGTACAATCACTCTGTAGAACAGTATGGAGATTTCTCTAAAAACTAAGGATGGAACCACCATATGACCCAGTTACCTCACTCTGTGGTATTTTCCCAAAAGATTTAAAATCAGCAGCGATACAGGCACCTCAATGTTTACAGCGTACAATTCACAATAGCTAAATTATGGAATCAACCCAGATGCCCATCAATAGATGTATGGATTAAGAAATTATTTTATTCTACTCAGTCATAAAAAAAGAATGAAATTATGGCATTTGCCAGTAAATGGATTGAAATGGAGACTATCAGTCTAAGTGAAATTAGCCATTCTCAGAAACTCAAAAGTTGAATGCTTTCTCTCATACGCAGAAGCTAGAGCAAAATAAAGGAAAGGGGGGCAGGAGGACAGGATAATATAAAGAACCAATCAAATATAAATTAAAAGACGAGTGAAAGGAAGACATGGAGAATGGGAGAGGGGAGGTAGGATGGGAGGAAAAGGAGGGGATCATGAACTGAAATCAATTTCCAAGTGTGTCTGAATTTATCGGAATGAACCCAACTACTATGTTGTACTATAAAATTCTAATTTTAAGAAGGAAAAGCATGATTGGACCAAGATGATGAGCTAATGGTGACGGGGATCAGATCCAGCAAGGACTATCTGCTCAGATTCTTCATGGACCATCTGTATCATATTTCTTCCACACTTCTGCATTGAAGATCTTTAAGAGGAAGAGATAAGAAAGTGAGCGACCACTTAAGTTTTTATGACTTGTTGTGGAGAGGGAGAGGAGCAGGAGATGGGAGGGCTGGAGAAGGTCAGAGAGGAACTGCTTTTGAGGCTTCTAACTTTCTTTATTTTTAAGTACTCAGCATGTTAATGAATCATACTTTGGTTATGGTATTTCTGAGCCCCAACAAGTTTTTGGTGCCATATCTAAAAGCTGTCGAATCCAAGGACATTCAAATATTCTCCTTTGTTTTCTTGTAGAAGTTAACATAGTTTTATACATTACATTTAGGTTACAAACATTTTGAGTGAATTTTTGTAGAGGATGTGAGATTCTTTTTTCACTTTTATTTTTACTTTGTTATTGAACTACGAATATCCAATTATCCCAGCACTACTTGATCAATAGAACTTTTTAATATTGAATTGCTTTTGCACCATTGTCAAAAGACCAGTTGGCTATATTTTTGTTGAATGTGTTTGGACTTTTAATTTGCTGCATTCATTGGTGTCCATCTCCTCCCATTAACACCATATTGATTACTGTAGCTTAGTAGTATGTCTTTAATTTGGCTAGTATAAGTCCTACAATTTTTTTCTAATTATTGTCTATTCTAACTCTTTTGCCTTTCCACATAAATTTTGAATAATTCTGTCAATATAAAAAAATTAAACTTTCAGTAATTTTGATTGGAATTACACAGAATCTACAGGGCAAGTTAAATACAATTGACAGTTTAACAATACTGAGGCTTGCATCTGTGATTGAGTTATATATCTCCATTTGTATAGGTTCTCATATTTCTTTTATCATCATCATTTTTATATTCATACATTATTTTAAAAAGATGAAAATTTGTATCCCATTTGTGTACAATAAATCAAAATGCTGTCTGTAAAAATAAAAAAGACCTTAATAAAATAAATAAGTAAATAAAATAAAATAAAAAATTGAACCCAAGTAGTTATTTTGTTGATGCTATTATGAATTTTGTTTATTTGTTCATTTGCTTTAATTTTAATATCTGATTGTGCATTGTTGGTATATAGGAATGTGATTGATTTTTCATTACTAACTTTTTGATCCTGTTCCATTTCTAAACACATATTAATTCTGACAGCTTTTTCATAGTTTTTTTTTTTTTTTGGGGGGGGGGTTGTACCCAGGATTGAACTCAGGGAAAGTCAACCACTGAGCCACATTGTCAGCCCTATTTTATATTTTATTTAGAGACAGGGTCTCACTGAATTGCTTAGTGCCTCACTGTTGCTAAGGCTGGCTTGGAACTCGCAATATTCCTGTCTCAGTCTCCTGAGCCACTGGGATTACAGGCAAGCACCACTGCACCTGGCACATTTTTTAGAACTTTCTATGTAATTATCTACATAAGCATGCTATCTACAACTAGAAAACATTTGTTTTCTATTCAGTAAGACTTTTAATTTTCTATCTTTCCTTACTCCCCTAAATAGGAGTTACAAAACAATGTTGAATGAGAGTGCTGAGAATATATATTTTTGCTTTAGTGCTAAAAAAGTTCAGTTCCTAAAAATTAAGCAAGCTGTAAGGTGCAGATTTCTGTTATGTTGCTTGGTAGATGTCTCTGTTAGGTTAAGGAATTTCCATTCTATTCCTAGTTTGTAAAGAACATCATTAACTGGTATTGCATTTTATCAAATATTTTTTTCTGATTCCATAAGATAGTCATATTTTAAGTATATTCATAGGTGAATTATGTTTGTTTTTCAAATATTGAATCAACCTTGCATTCTTGGAATCAAACCCAGTTTTTTTGTGATGTAATCATTTGTACATATTGCTGGTTTAAATTTGTTCTGAATTTTTGTGCATATGTTCATTATGATGGGTGTGTAGTTTTCTTATAATATCTTAGTCTAATTTTGTTATTCTAATATTGCTGGCCTTAGACAGCAAGTTTGGAATTGTCTCCTCCTCTTTTGTTTTCTGTAAGGAATTGTATCTAACCAGTTATTTCTTCCCTAATATTTGACATTGAAACTGTCCATGCCAGGAGTTATTTTTCTTTGTAAAAGCTATAACCACAAACTCAATTTTGTTAATAGATAAAATACTACTAAGATTATCCTGTTGTTTTGTGTAAGTTTTATTAGTGAATGTCTTTGAAGGAATTGAATCATTTCTATAAATTGCTGAATTTATGAGCATAGTTGTAGTTTTTCAATAAGGAAATCTATGGTCTATAGGATCACTCATAAAGTCCCCTCTTCCATTCTTCCATTCTATTTTCCTTCATTCTGCCTGCTTTGAATTTTATTTGATATTATTTTTCAACTTCTTTAAATTGGAAAATTAACTCAATAAAGTAAAAGCATCCTTATTTTCTAAAATAGCATTTATTTTATAAATTTCTTCCTGAATGTTTAGTTATACCCCACACATTTTGAGATGTTGTGCTTTTATTCAGTTCCAAATATTTTAAAATTTTCCTATAAACTTCCTCTGACCCATGCCTTATTGATAAGTGTGTTAATTTTCAATTACTTATGGATGTTTCTAGATATTTTACATTATTTTTTTCTAGTTTAATGCATTATGCTCCAAGAACATATAATTTCTTCTTTTTAAAAGATATTTTCAGTCTATGTTACAACCTGCAAATAACCTCTGTCTTTGTAAATATTTTTTAATAAAAAATATTTAACTTGCTGTTTAGTGATGTCTTCTAAACTATTAATCAGGTCAGGCAGTGTTGTTTTCGTTATGTATATCATTACTAATTTTCTTCAATTTGCTCCACCAATTATGAAAGAAGAGTATTTGTTGATTTTACTGTAATTATGAATTTATCTCTGTCTTACCTTCAGAACTATTCATTTTTTTTTTTGCTTTACTTTGATGAAACATTTAAATAATATTCTCTTTCTTTTCTTTTCTTTCTTTCTTTCTTTTTTTTTTTTTCATTTTGAATATAGGGCCTTACCATACTAGGCAAGTACTCTACCACTGAGCTATATTCCCAGTCCCTATGTCATATCTCTCCTTATACCTGATAATATTCCCAATAATATTTTGATGTCTAAATTGTCTGATAATTATATATCTGTTTCTGCTTTCTTTTGATGTGTCTACATAGTGATCTTTATTCACTGTTAGTTGTATTCTCTTTTACTGTGCTATGTTTGCTAGGATATTCTATTTATTTTTGTTGTGGGTTTTTGTTGACAATCGTGATTTTATTTGCACTTAAAAATATTTAGTTTAGTTATAGCTTTCCTTGTAACTATGTATTTTGTAACAATTTTTAAGGTGATTGTTTTAATTTGTATAATGTTTATTTTCCCTTTTTTACATTTTTTTGTGATTACAGTTTATCTCTTTAATTGACTTATTGATACAAATTTTTAAAAACCACTAGTAACAACTCTTGGTTTTATAATATAAACAAATGCCATAATTACCAAGATTTTACTTTCAAATTACATTGTACCACTCTATTTAGAATGTAAAGTTTTGAGAACTAAATATTCCTCCAATCTTATGTGATATTGCTATATAAATGCATTTTATGTAAACCTTTGATCCACGGTGTACTGCTATCATTTTTTTCTTGAGATAATTATATTTTAGAACATACAAAACTAAGAAAAAATAAATCTTATTTTATCTTTATTTATTCCATTTCTAATCCTCTATTTTCTTCTAGTAGATGTAAGTTTCTGGTTGATAATATGTTCCTTTTGCCAGAAAAACTTTATCTACAATGGCTTATGAGGATCTAATTGTTAGAGTATGTCTGCTGGTAATAAAATTCCTCAAATGTTTTCTTCATCTCAGAAAGTATTTATCCAATATCTTTAAAGAATGTTTTCATTAGGTTTAAAATTCTGGGTTGATTTTTTTCCAGTACTTAAAATGTCATTGTATAATTTTATTATGTTGTTGCTTGCCTGTTCTGTTTTGTTCTGTAGTGAGCTGTAATTCTCATCTATTTTCCTATATAGATAAGATTTTTTTCCTGGTATCCTCCAAGAGTTTTCATCTGAGTTCATTTTTATGGATGTGACTATAATGCAATATATATGTGTATATGTGCATGTGTGTTTTTTAAAAATTTTTCTCTTTGTTTTTCTCTGAGCTTCTTCAATCTGTGTTTTGATGTTTAATTAATTTTGGAAAATTTGTTTTGCTAATTATTTAAATACTTCATGTCTCATTTTCTCTCTTACTTCTTGATATCCAGTATTGCATATTTAAAACTGATATTTTCCCACGACTCCCGGAGGTTCTCTTATACATCTTTTTTTTATTATTATTGTGTGTTGTTTCTTTATCTTTCTGTTCTTTTTTCCTGTTTAACTTTGGGTGATTTACCAAATCTTTCTTCAACCAATGCTAGTTTAACAAAGTAGCTGTTATTCATTCTCGGTATTTATTTACATTCTGTTACCATGCTTTAATTTCTAGTATTTTGATTTGAAGATTTTCATAGAGTGTCAATCACTCATCTGAAATTACCCATCGAATCTTATATGTACTCTATCTTTTCCTTAAAATCCTTTAACATAGAATCATATTTTTTTAAATTGATCTTATAATGCTATATCTAAGTGTGGTCAAATGACTGCTTTATTCCTTTTAATTGTGTTTTTGCCTGTCTTTTTATTTTCTTGATAATTTATTCATTGAAATTTTATGCCTGAGGTATGCTCAGTGCTAGAATGTTTGCCCAGCATGAACAAGGTCCTGGGCTTAATCCCCAGCAGTGCTAAAAGAAAACAAACATATTTATATGTTTTGAGACAGGGTCTGGCTAAGTTGCCTAGACTAGCTTTGTCCTTTAAATCCTCCTGCCTCAGCCTCCTTAACGATTCAGGTTACAGGCATGCATCACCGTGCCCATCATGATCTAGGTTTTTAATGAAGCAGATAGCCAGAGGGGTTTTTTGTTAAGGACTCTTTCCCATGTTGATGTTGGTTCTCTTCTTGACATTGCATCCCAGGATGAACAACTATGCAGACCTCCCAACTGTATTCCAGTGTGGTTTTCTTGACATTTCTAATCATGGAGGTGAGATGCAATTAGATCACAGTTTCGGTATGATGTTAGGGTCTCAGTAGTATGGTTTTTTTGCAGGGTGGTACCAGGGATTGAACTCAGGAACACTCAACCACATCCCCAGTCCTATTTTGTATTTTATTTAGAGACAGTGTCTCACTGAATTGCATAGCACTTCCCTTTTGCTGAGGCTGACTTTGAACTCACAGTTCTTTATAACTTCTCTTGTCTTTTCTCCAACTCCAGAATTCTTGTAGCATGCACCTCTGGCCCTTCTCAGAGGTAATGCAGTTTACTCTGTTGCATCTCCCAGCTGCAATGTTTTTCTCCATTCCTAAGGTGACATTTTTTCTTGTCCTTTCCCTGAAGGCTTAAGTTTGTATTCTGTGTGCAAGATGACAGTTGTTCTGGGTGGAATTTTAGTAGGGACATCTGTAAATCACCATAGCAAGATTAAGTTTTCTCCATTTTTCCCCCCAATTTTCCCTATGATTATGTGGTGGCATATGTGGAGGTAAAAGTGCAGGAGCATGTGAACTCTTTTATACCTATCCCCAGAGATTCATATTCTCATTTACCTGTACTTGCTCTTTACCTTCATTGAAAGATTTAGCTTTGCCTTTTTATAGACATCTGGAATCTCATGGTGTATGTGGTTTAAGTAAGCAAATGTTGACTCAGGTCCTACTTCTCCTGTAAGTGCATGTCTTTCCCCAGATTTTTGGTTACCTGGTTGCTCTCTGACTTCAGTTCCCCGCTGGCTTACAATAACTAATTTTCAGATTGTCATGCGTATTACTGCTTATAAAGAATGGAGGAATGTGATTTTTCACCCTAAATGGCGATCCTCTACCCATACTTTTTGTTCATGAACAAACCCTCTGGGATAGGACTTCAAGATCTTTTCTTAAAATGAGGGATTTAGTTACCAGATGACCTGTAAGGGACTGTCCAGTATGAACATTTTGGAGTGTGGTGTATTTCCAACAATATGTTTCAGATTCTTTGGGAAACTCTTTACTTCCATGTACTATTTCATAAAACAAAA
This sequence comes from Sciurus carolinensis, assembly GCF_902686445.1. NCBI lineage: Eukaryota > Metazoa > Chordata > Mammalia > Rodentia > Sciuridae > Sciurus > Sciurus carolinensis. Next base: position 55,821,641 of record NC_062220.1, read on the forward strand.
CAATTAGAGTTCTATGTTATTAATTTTTTTTGTTTTTAATATGAGTTATGATGTTTTCCTACAGCATGAAACAAGAATGAGTGGTGTGGACAACTACATTGCTCTTTAATGTACGTATACATCTGCACACAAACACATACGTGCATACTCATTAGGATAAAGAATTTATATCAAATGCCAAGATGCAACACATGCTAAGGACATCTTTTATCTGTAAAATGTAACAAAATATAATATAATAAAATGTATACAGTCATATTTATTGAATAAAGAGTGTTCTGGCACTTAATAAGATAAAAAAAATAAATAGCACAATTTTTGTAGCATTAATAATATTAAGTTTATCTTTATTGACCTATCTGGAATTCCAAAAGGAATTATACTTTGTTAATTTCTTAATCACATCTAAGTGCTGGAAAGAACAAATAAATTACATTCATACCGAAAGTATATTAGGCCCTTAGGTCTCTATTGAATCTTTTAAGAAACAGAAAATATAGTTAGCAAGAAAATGTTACAAATGTAGTACTCTCTCAGTCAGCTTTAAGTGTATGAATGAACCTGTCTCATTCCCTATGCTCACAATTTGGTATATCATTTATCCAAATGATAAAACAATATATAAAAGAAGTTGAGATGTATATTATGAGGTTGCTGGCAGAAGACAATTAAAAAGTATATTTTCTGCTATTGTTCATTAGTATGTTCAATGTGGACTCTTTACTTTAAAAAATAATATGATGAAGCAAATCGTGTTGAAGTTAGAAAGTTTAAGTGTAATATAACTTTGGTTATGCTCTTTCTGATTTGATTCTAGTATATTCCTGGAAGTATATTTTAAAAATTATCTCTTGAAAGCTATTTCTTTAAAAGCTAACTAACATTAAAATAAGTGTAGGAAATATGAAAATTCTTTGATGAAAACTTGAAAGTGATGCTTATAATCATTTGTATTAAATACTTAAGTGAATTTCCATTTTTATTCTTTACAATGTGTCTTAATGGACTGATGGAAAATACTCTTAAATCTCAGAATTCCCATGTAATAATTAAGCTCATACTATCACTACAAGCCCATAATTTAATAATAAACACAACTTTGTAGTTATATAAAAGCATTCCCATTGTTTCAGTTGTGAGGCAGTTTTCAGTAAATTGCGGTGACAGAAATTCCTATTTGTCTTTTTGACATTTATTTTCATCTTCGTCATTAGCGATAAAACCCTTTTAAGTGGTTTACTGATAAACTTGCCAGTGTAAAATCCCGTGGTTTAGCCTGTCGGACACAAGGGTACTAATGAAATATAACTAGTAACTCCTGGATGAGACTTTGTGGAAAGCACTTTTGAGACTTCTGATTCAGTTGGCAGCTATCAATTATTACTTCTCCCATGCTTATTCCTTCAGCCTAAAACATGGATGGAGGAAGCTAAGGAGGCTGTCTTGGGACCATGATCAGAAAGCTGAGGGAAGCAGAGATTTGACCCTGATATTCTGAACCACTGAAACAATGCTAACAACTGCCTACTACAGTCTCCTGTTCATATAATGAAAATCAACCATTTTATGTGTAGGCCATTGTAATCAGGTCTCTGATACATTGCTCGATTGCTAATTTTATGTAAATGTATGCTATTCAGATATGAATGAAAAGCACACACTTGCTCTATGAATACCTAACATCAGAATTATGAATAATTCCTATCACCCAAGTCAAAGTTTGAAAACTATCTGTTTACACTATTTTTCAGTTTTATTATTTTTTTTTGCCTACATGTCATGGACAAAGACCTCATTTCTTTAGTATCAGTTGTTTATGTTTCCTTTCTATTTTCTTTCTTCCAAAACTCACAGACAAATGTTTCCTGAATTTAGTCATGATAACCTGTGCTTCGTGTTTAAAACAAACGCAACTCTTTCTTCCTAGGTCTATTTTCTATTACTGGCTTTTTGTGTTATACATTGATTTGTTTGTTGGAAGAGACTTGGAGCATAAGCCTGTGTAAGACTGTGGTTAGGGACTGAACATCTTTATCAGATTGCCGACACTAATTTAGGTGAAAAGAGTTGGAGGAAATTTTTACTTATTTTAAATATATTAACTAGGCCTGTATTTAATGGTGATTTCAAGAGTAAAAAGTCATTTGTAAAACCAGAGAGATAGCAGTGTAAATAATATAATTTACTTGGTGAGTGGAAAACATGCACACACAAACACAATTTGATATTCATAAAATAATTCAAGGTATTCTACTAACCACTGCTTTAACATAATACTTCACAAAGAAACACACCTATGGGCATATTCTGCCTTTTATTAGTCCTTCCTCCCATGAATGAATTAGGAAGATACCAGATACACAGATGGCTTTCTTTTAAAAGGTTAGCTCAGACTAATGTAAGATAAAACTATTTATAAACATATATCCTCCTCCCCAATTAATGGACTGCTTTCTATTTAAATGATTATAATATTGAAGGAAATAAACAATAGTAAATATTCTTCTTTTGAAAATTTACACTTGTTTAAAATACTGTATCATGCAAAATGAATATTACTTAAAACATGTTTTCAGCCCTCAAAGAACTTCCACATTATGCCAGAAAAATTATAATGATGGTTTTGATCAACTTGAAGCAGAAACACAGAGATTTGTAGATTGTTTGAATTCTATCACTGATTAAATTTTGAGCATAATACTTAAATATTCATGAGATCCAAAAAATAACAAGATATGGTGCTTGAAATACAGGTTAGGGTGTAATGGCTCTAGGGATTGAATTCTGTTTCATCTCTTGGTAATTCATAAAACATGGACAAGACTGTTTTCTTACTAGTAAAATAAAGCTAAAAAGAAGAAGAATCAGTATAGTATAGAGTTGTTATCAATTTCAGGTGAGGTAATACATTTAAGTATTTAGTGCTGTTGCTAACATTTATTCAATTTCTAATCTCTGATAATTATCTTTATCTACTTATCAACAATAATATTGTACAACTGCAAACTACTTGATGTTCTTAAAAAGTGATTTCAAATATACTATTGGACCCTTTATTTCTATGAGATGGAAAGAAAAACTTTTGACATGCCCATATGTATGGAGAAGGAACCTGGAGAACAGACTAAACAAAAGGTAACATTGTTAAGTCCCCATTGAGAAGATCAAGGGACCTTAGTTCTAGATCTCTTCTAGTCACACATGAGGCCTCTCTTCTCATTTTTGTATTTGATTTTGTTAAATTTCATTTATAAAATTAATTTATTAAAATTTCTCTACTAAATTAGTTCCTTACTGTTCTATAACACTTGAATGTCTTCCCATTCATCTTCTGAATTTCGTGAAATTCAAGGAGCCTAAATGTCATGTACTATGTACTATGCAGCAGTTCTGCCCCAAATCTTATCTGCAATGGTTCCCTTTCCTTAGCCTACTCATACCCCACCTCCATCTCTAACATATCTTCCAGGTGGTCTGTGGTACAGAGATTTTTGGGGACCATCTGTGAAATTGATTCATTCCTTATTGGTATACATTTAAACAACAACAATAAGTAAACAAACAATAACCTTTCTATTTGCAATTATATATCTGATTTCAGATTTTAATTCAATTCTACATTACTTTCCTCATTGGTGAAATTTGGTTAACTAGAGAAAAAGAGAAAGGATAAATGAGTTATGTAAATAATTTAGGTATCCATTAATTATAAAAGAATGTGTACAGTGAATTCACATTAGATATGGAAGACATCACTTCAGAAATCTATGTAGTCATCTAATGTTTTTATTATGCATTGATGTGTGCTAATTACATTAGGTAGAGAGCTCCATAAAACAAAATGATTAAATCTTATGAACATCTTTGAGACATGTTTTAAAATAAAGATGTGTATTGCTCTAATTGTTAAAAAAAAGATGTAAAAAGTATGTTGATGGAGCTGAAGAAATCAGAATAAATGTCAGCTGAAGGCGATATGAAATTTTAATTCAATTTTGTTAATCACAAAATATTTTAAAGGCATATAGATAAATATTGTTTGTATTAAATTGGGCTCCTATGTACCCATACAATAAATAAATGGTAGCTAAGAAATAAGTCTTGGAACCAATCCTTATTGTAAAATAGAACAAACAAAAAGCTCTTTAATTTCTGGCTTATCAAATCAGAATATTTCAGAATATTATTCAGTGATAATCCACTCCATACTATAATTCAGGATATTGAGGCCCCAAATATTATTTTACATAAATTCAGAACCCAGAAATATATCTGTTGCCTTCAAATCCTATTTCATTGACAAGTATGATGTGAAAAGTGTAGACCTATCAGTCTTAAGAAAGGCCCTAACTTCTTAAGTCAATCCCTCAAGGTTATAGAAAAAGACAATATAGACAAACAATGCGTTTATTTTCATATCTTGCTATATATATATTACAGGTTTTACATCAACTTAATGTAACTTAATTGCAACAATCACCAATGTCAATTGTCTTTTAGCAAAATTTTGTATGAACTTTGATACAATCTTTAATAAGACTACATAGTCTATTTCTTTGGAAAGAGTTTCCTTTATTTTCCATTTTCAAACTTATGTTTTATCAATTTAAGTTTGAACCTTACATTATTTAACATGCTTAAAACAAAATAAAGTCAAAGCAAACAAAACAAAGCACAAAATTTCAAATGAAAGGAAAGTATGCTTAACATAGCAAGTTCAAATTCAAATAATTATGTGCTATTTATTACACAAGTCCTTAAAATTCCTCTTTAAACAACACTGATTGTAATCACACCTATAGGCTATTTTCAAAAGGAAAATATCACACTGAGCACTTTTGGAAGAAATGTCTTAAGGTACTGGGAAACAAAATTAGAGGGTGTAAAAAATGTTTTTGAAGTGGTATTCCTTACACCAAAATGCCAAATACAGGTATTATGATTGGAAAAAGTATGCCAGCTATATTTAATATCTTTCATGTAAAGAGAAAAAATTGGCATGGGAATAAAGCAATTACAGATACTTGTAACTTTCCAAACTTTCCAAGTTTCACCCAAATTTTCCTCTCCTCATGTTAGAGTTTCTTTAAAAAATTAACCTAAGTAAGGGAGATTATTTAATGAATCACTTATAAGTTGAGGCAAAAATTAGATATTTGAGGTAACAAGTATTATCACTTCACAATTCTCCTGAACAGAAAAACCTATTCTAGAATCTCTCAGATTTGCCATTCTACTTCATTTCGTTCTTCTTTTACAGATAAGGAGAAAGATCAAAATCTTTGATTTCCTCAAGTCATCATCTTTTTTCTACATGAATTGTGTCACATATAGAAATATTTTTATATGAATGCATGACACACTAAAAATTTTACTTCAAGTTATCACTTTCTGCTTTCAAATCTATTTTTAGGATTTATTTTAATTCTTCTATAAATACTAGGTTACAGCCGGGTATGGTGGTGCATGACTGTAATCATAGTGGTTCAGGAGGTTGAGGCAGGAGGATCCCAAGTTCAAAGCCAACCTCAGCAAAAGTGAGGTGCTAAGCAATTCAGTGAGACCCTGTCTCTAAATAAAATACAAAATGGGGCTGGGGATGTGGCTCAGTGGAGTGCCCCTGAGTTCAATCCCCAGTACAAAAAAAAAAAAAAAAAAAATAGGAAACATGAGGTTACAAACCTTAGACTTTATTTGGTAAGGCAAGAAAACAATAAAGAGGCTTAGGGAGAGAAATTTTCCAATTCTTAATTTAAAAATTGTTGTGGCAATATGGGGGATGGCTTATAGCAAAATGAGATTTGAGGGATAAAGACCAGTTAGAAGGCCCTTAGGCTAGTCTAAAATAGATTTGATGTATATTTGAGCTAAGAGAGTGACAAAAGGAATGGAGATACCCAAAGTGGTCTATAGTAGTTCCCTCCTTAAACTTTAGTGGACATCAGAATCAGAGTTTTTGACGATGGGACATCCCTGAGATGAAGAATTTTTATTTCTAAGAGATATTGTTGATCTAGGATCACATTTTTAAAAACAACTCATCTCAATCCTCTCTACTTAAAATATGCCCTTCTGTCTAGTAACATGAGCACTACCTCATCACTAGAAATAAGAGCTGTCAGACCTTACCCTGGTTGGTATCAGAATCTGCATTTTTACAAAACTTTCAAGGGTTCCTATGATGATTAAGGTTCAAGATGTGTTGCACTGTTATAAAAGAACAAATAGGACCAAAATAGTTCAGGAAAAAAAAAATGCAACTATCTAGCTTGCTTAAAGAAGTAGAAGGATAGTGGTGATATGCTTATTAACTTCTACTCAGAAGTAGACAAGTTGTCTTCTAGTAATTAGCAAATTCTCACAAATTCTCATGTGAATTCTGCATATGTAACTTAGAATTGATAGATTGATTGATTGATTTGGGTACCAGGGTTTTAACTCAGGGGTACTCAATCATTAGTCACATCCCCAGTTCTATTTTGTATTTTATTTAGAGACATTGAGTTTGCTTACACCTTGCTCTTGTTGAGGCTGGCTTTGAACTCATGAATTTATTACATACTTATTTCATGTATATATGTATATATATATGCACAAGTGTGTGTTTTAGTGCTCTTGTTTGCTGCTGTAATCAAAAGACCTGACAAGAACAATCTTTAGGAGGAAATGTTTATTTAGGAGCTCACAGTTTCAGAGGTCTCAGCCCATAGATGATCGTCTTTATTCTTCAGGGCCAGATGTCAGGCAGAACATGATGGCAGAAGACTGTGGTAAAGGAAAGCAGTTCAGAACATGGCTCCAGGAAGCACAGAGAGTGAAAGACAGAGAGAGAGAGAGAGACTGACCATCTCATAGATAAAATATAAATCCCAAGGGCATGCCCCCATTGACCCACCTCCTCCAACCATACACTACCTGACAACAGTTACCACTCAGTTAATCCCCATTAGGGGATTAATGCATTAATTAGGTTAAGATTCTCATAAATCAATCATTTCACCTCTAAACGTTCTTGAATTATCTCACACATGAGCTTCTGGGAGACACCCAATATCTAAACCATAACAATATGATATAGCTAAACTTGATTATGCCAGTCTGATACATAAAGGTAGCTCAAGGGGTGCCTACAAGTCATGAGGCTTTTTTTTCTTGAAAGCTGAGATTGAGAACTTTGGTTTGCCTCCCTAGCTTTTGCTCTTTTAATAGAAAAAAAGTACAATTCCTCACTATAAGTTGATACCTATATCCAAATATGCTGTTTCCATCTCTTCTGGCAGAGGATCAAGTCCCAGACCAGATGGATAAACAATTTCCTTCCTTTCAACAGGTAAACCAATCTTCTATTGTTTGTGTTTACAAAAATGGGGAGAGCAAGTGTAGCTATTTTATATGAGAAAATGTTTTATCAAATTAAACAGAATAAGATACCTTAGTAAAGTGAAGCTACTCCTCCTGTCTACAATATGTTGTGCTTCAGAACCTTCTCTCTTGGGATTAGAGAAAGTATCTGCCAACTCATTTTGTCTCAGAACAGGACTCATGAAGTAATGTCAGAAACCAAGAACTATATAAAAATAAAATAGTAATTTGTGACCAGATACACGTTCCACTCAGTACAGGAGCATGACACGGTCTCACCTCTAAATCTGGAACAATTACAAAGTGACTTGGGACCTTTGGAAATTTGCTTCATCTCTCCAACTCTAAGACTTTTCATAATAATTTTAATACATGATTGATGTAAGAATTAAATATAAACCCATAAACATTTAGCCAATGGAAGTTTATAATTCCTCAGTATTTTTCCTTTCTTACCTATAGTCCATATCAATGAATAAATATTTCATATTTTCTTGGCTATTTTAGTAAAGCTAGACTAGATCAGAAGCCACAAATCAAAATTGTGAGCACTAAGTGGAGAGCAGTATTGTCACTATGTGGCTTACTGGTTTGCCACGAGATCCTCTTTCACAGATGTGCCTCTCAATTGCAATAAAAAATAATAAAGTAGACTTATCATAAGTAAATTCATGTGCTTTTTTTGGTGGTAATTATCTGAGAAAACACTAAAGTGAGTAGGCCATGCAATGAGATAACACACTTTTTGCTATTTGTAAGTGACAAAACAACTTTGCTGGATATCAGACTGTGAAAAAGATATGTCAAGTGTTTTTGCAATATATCTAGTATTTTCTTCATGAATATTCAAGGAAGCAATGTTAGGGGAAAATGTCTTTAAATAAAGACATAGCACAAAGTTGACCAAATGAATATTTTGACATGCAGACATATTTATACATATTCTAAAATAGTTATACTGTAATTAGTGATCACATGTTAGTTTTTGTAGGCTTTTTAGAGGAATCCTGAATCTCTTAATTCTTTAACCAAAAAATCTAGCACTTGACAGATTTTTAAGGAAAAAAGTTGAGAAAGTTGGGGAGAGAGGAGAGCATAAGAGATTGAACGTTACATGAAATGTGTCTTCATTATAGAAGAAAGAACACAGTGCAAGGAACAGACATCAGAGTTATGGAAAAGCAAATTGTAAACTAACTAACTTGATGTAAAGAGATAGGTTTCAGGTTTTCTTTAACACACATTCTGATTACTATCTTCCCCTTGATTAACTCTAATGCAAGGTTTGCTTTTATCTGGTTCCCTCAGTAGTAAGGGCCTCTCGTCTCAGCAAGGTTAGGTAGGGCAGAGAAAATAAGAGAGGCAAGATTAAGCCAAGGTAAATATCGAGAGACAAGACGTGCTGTCCTTGACACACACAGGGAGTTAGGTGAAGCAGTTAGGAAATATTCCATTAAATGATATGGTGGCAGTGGAACACAGTGTTCCCCCTTCTGACATTACATTTCTGGAAATAATTTGCCTTAATATTTTTACTGAAGTGTGCTTCTCATACTGTGTCGGAGGAAAGTCCAGGTACAGAGAGTGTACATGGGATAAATGAGCCAAGTCATTTATCATTACCTTAGGTTTTTAGTTGCCCATAAGGTACTTACATTTCCCCCCACCTCCCTATAAAAATAAATTACCTCTTTTGCCTGCTGAGCCAGATTCTTCAAAACCCTCTCTTGACCCATCAAAATAAAACTAGCAGAAAAAAGCAGAGAAAGGCAATGCCTGAAGGTGTGAGGAATTCTCTCGTGTGTCTATGCCTGGTTGGGTCTACCCATGTGCATTTAAACCTTGAGACATGCTACACAACTGAAGTTAGAAAATCCCCTGCACTTGTCACAGGCTAGGCCATTGGTTATATCAATCAGAGTATCAGGAGCTTAATAAACTCTGGCATATGCAAAATAAAATACTGGTTTAACAAAGACTTAAATTTAAGAAAATCAACTTGTAAGAATATAAGAATAAGTGTTATTTTCCATTCTCTTGTTGAGAGATAAAATATTCTAGAAAGTTAGCTATTAGGAGCATATAGTTTTAGGAGGCTGTCCTTAGAAGCCCAGAGTAGAAAAAAATTGAAAACATTTCAAATCACGTAAGTTGTAAAGGTTGTTAGAGAATTCTAATTTCTGAGCATCGCTGATTTTTTTCATACTGTAATAAGAAAAAGGGTTAGAAATAATTATAGCTAAAACATCTGTGAAGTCCACTTTTGAACCACAAAATACATATGTGTTTTAAAGAATTCTTTCATTTCATAATCTTTCATTTTTCTTAATCTGCCACGGTAAGGGCAAAGCAGTTTTTTTCTTTTCTATTCTGCAATGAATTTCCACAGCCAACCACAAGGGGGAAAGGATTTTGTATGTTTGTAGCACCTTATAACCACATAGTTTTTTCCCCCACCTTAAAGAATAAGAGGAGAATGTACACTTACTGGCTTGGGATGGTAATTCCTAGGTAATAGTGTATTACAAGAGACACTCCTATTATGGAGTGTGAAGATTTGACATTTGATTATGAAATCTTGTTTAGGTATTTCATCATTCAGGCAAATGTTCTTCATGTGCCCTTGAAAACAAAAATCAGGGCTACATTTTTCAAGAAAATGCATTTTTAATTTTCACTCATTTTTAAATTTCCTCTAAGACTCTTATGCAACTATTAAGGAACTTTATGTTAATACTTAGTGTTTTCATGTCAGAGATGAATGAATCAAAAAGTAGCTGAACATATTGGCCAACCTGAGTGGTGCATTTTATCCTAATCATCCACAGTGCCAGGACACATTTATTTGTACAACACCAAACATGGCCCCATGCCTCACAACAAACTGGGCCATCACAAATTCGACACTGCCTGGTAATATGGAAAAAATAGTTCTATACCAGATTTTCTTTTAAATATAGTTGTGTGGAAAATAGGTTCTTAAAACCATCAAAGGATGTAGAGGAGTCTGTTGAAGTGATTTGAAAGCAGGAGATGGATCCTTGGCAATCAGGAAACAGTAAAGTGTTTCTGCTTGGACAGAACAGAAGGCAAAAACTGAGGAATGGAAGAAATAATAAAACTATAGAGAGACTTTAAAGAAAATTCATATGTTTTGCATTAAGCATCTCTACTGTCAATTATAAAATTCATTTAATATTTGCTTAAAGACTGAATAGGACTATGTAAACTAGTATAGGAAGTTTAAAGAATAACTAAATATTATTGAAGAAATTATGTATTGTGAGTATACAACACAGTACTAAAGAATATAAGATGAGTTTTTTGGCATAGTAAGTAAATTGATGGTCAATATGAGAAGACAAGTTGTGCATGTAAAGGCTTCTATTGGTTTTGTGGTCCCAAGAAGGGAAAATGTAATTATAGCAGAAAAGGAAATATGGAGAATGAAAGTACTGGAAGCTTTTTAAAGTACCTCAGTTATACTGTCTTCTAAGATGAGAACTTTATTTCAGATCCTTAAAACCAGTCTATATATGAAATTCGTACTGTTAACCATATTCACCACAGGATTTATTTTTATAAATGCAGATAAGCTCATGGTGGAAGAATGTCAACAAGAAAAATTGATTCCCAATAAATTATTTAATTCTTATGAAAATAAAGTATATGGGTTAGTAAAATAATGAGTAATACTGAGCAATTATTGTGCACTAGGCATTTACTTAAGCTTCTAGACAATCACATAGGCAGGCATAATTACGGTCACTATTTACAAAAAGAATTGAGGTCAGAATTGGTTAAGTAAATATCCAAGCCACAGATCTGGTAACCGTAAAACTGATCGCCTGATAACCATCACCTAATACTGACCCAGCCTCAGGTAGCTGTACTTGCTATATTGTGTAGAATTGTTACCATTTTCATTTATATATATATATATATATATATATATATATATACACACACATATATATTCATATGTGTATATTCATATATATATATGAAGGTAAGATCTTTAAAAAATTTAATTATGACTGGTAATGAAGATAGAGCAAATAAAAAGTAGTACAAGTACTTCACTTTGAAAAACTTGAAAGAGAATTTTTTTATTGGCATTATTATCAAAAGAAATCTGATCATTATCAGTTTTAAATAATTTTTATACCTTAAGTTTGGTCTGGCCTTTTATTGTGTTGTGGTCTATTTGATTCCTGAAATGGAGAAGAGTTTGTTTGGGTGCTGGGGATCGAACTCAGGGCCTTGTGCTTACAAGGCAAGCACTCTACCAACTGAGCTATCTCCCCAGCCCCTGGTCTGGCCTTTTAATGTCTTATCTCTGGTGTGTGTGTGTGTGTGTGTGTGTGTGTGTGTGTGTGTGTGTTTCCTTTAGAGCACCTCTAGAAGGCTGTACTTTCTCAACTTGATGTAAGATAACGGAGCTTTTTATGCTTTTCATTTTGTATAAGCAGATAAAGTGATGCTTTAAATGGGAGATGATAAGACCCTGACTTGTAAGGAAAGGCAGGGAGCAAAACAGAGAAAATGTAGTGTATTCAGGGACAATTTGAAAGAAATGTCAATATACTTTTAGGATCAGTTGGTTGCAGAAATGCGAGAAATACGAGGGGCAAAGAGAAGCTCATGTTAACTTTGACTTTTCTTCCTCATCATCAGGTTTGAAAAGAGTGGTGTTAGTAGACACAGGAGTACATAAGTCATATGTAATTTTGACTTTATTTGCACTCTTAAGTAGCCTAATAATATCATGTCTATGCATTTACCTTAAGTGACTTCTCTGGAGCGCATGATACTGTTGAACACTTCAGCTTTTAAAGTGTTTTCCCCTCAGTTTGGATTGCTCCTTATCCTTCTATCCAAGTATTGCGGCATCTTGTCCTGTTTCTCTTCTCCACTTTCCACAAATGTTAATTTACCCCAAAATTTTAGTCCTATATATGAGAAAGAGTACAGCTTTTGAAGTGAGATCAACAAGCAGTTAAATTTTTTTGGTACTCCTAAAAACCTTTGCAAAGTTGGAGGACATATGTAATCTCTTTATAGCCTCATGGTTCTCCTTAAACGGGCTTACAAGACCCTCTAGTGGTATGGATCTGGCTCTCACTTACTGATCCGACTTCATCCATTAAACCCTCTCTTCTTCTTTTGCACAGTCTGTATATACTCTGGGCTCCAGTCATTCTGATCTTTCCCCCTAATTATCCGGGGTAATCTTACATTTTTTTCTGAGTACTGACATAGATTGTTACTTCTACCTGTCACACCTCTATTATTCTAAATTCTCTTGGACGAATCTAAATTATAATTCAGATTCAACCACGCATTGATACCACTTCCTAATGGATGTCATTCTTGAAACCTCCAAATTAGGGTCAGTGCTCCACCTATGTATGCCTAATGCCTCCAGAGCTATGATGACCATAATTTATCTTCCAAACTTGGACATAATTGAGGGCAGAGAGACAACAAATGTAAACCAGAACTACTCTGGCAATCTCTGGTTTCTTGACCACATCTTTGCTAATGTGGTGTCCAATTCTCTGTTTCTAATATAGAACACCCCATGAGGATGGGTACAATGATCAACCTGTTTATTTTGAACCTCCAATGCTTACCCTAATGCTGAATACAGTAGTATATATGCCAAAAAGGACATGAGTAGATTTTGTTACATCTCTTACAAGATGAGATAGATATTTGTATTTCTAAATAAAATTAGATTTTTTCATTTTTGTGGTTTATAGACATGAACTTATCTTCTGAATGAACGAAGTACACCAATATGCTGAATTTTAAGTGTAGTAATCTGGTGGTATTTCTGTTGAAAGTACAGAATTTTTTTCATAGAAAATGAAATATTTTCTGAATGATAACATTTTCAGTCTATAATCTGTATTTTCTGGATATTTTTATTTTTATTTCTTTTAATTTAAAGTAATAGGAAAAGTAGAAAAATGAACAAACCATGTACAATCAAGTAATGATTATAAAGTTGTACGTGCAATTCAATAAACAACTCAGATGTAAAACATATGTAACTAGTAACCTAAGCTAGAAACAACACATTAACCATACTGTAGAGCTACCCACATTCCTTTCAGTGGTTTTGAGCCTCTCTCTCCCTCGCTTATAATTACCCTTGATTTAGTGAGGATTCCATCATTATGTAGGTTTATTGACTTAAACCTATGTAAAACCAAACAGGGTACATAGGTCTTATAGTTTCATTTTATGTGTCCTTGAACCACATAAGGGTGGAATAAAACTATGCACAACATGTTCTTGAGTTTAGCTGTAGTTTGTTTATATGATGTTTGCTAAACAATTTGGGTGTTTCCAGTTGAGTATTTATTTCTTTGAAACATTTTATTCTTGTATACTGTTACAATTGGGCAAAATGCATTTCATTTGATAGCCTGTGACTGGAAGTGCCAGATCAGAGGGTACTGATATTTTTAAATTTAGTAGATCATACCAAATTGTTTTTCCAACTGTTTTAGTTGGCTTTTCTGTTTCTATAACAAGCACAAAAGAGAGGAAAAGATTACTTTGGTTCAGAATTTCAGAGGTTCAGTCCATGGTTGGATGACTCCATTGCTTTGCACCTGAGGTGAGGCAGAACATCATGGCGGAAGGCTGTGGTAGAGGAAATCAGCTCAGGAAATGGCAACCAGGAAGCAGAGAGAAAGAGAGAGAGAGCTCCACTCACCAAAGACAAATATGAAACCTCAAAGTCACCCCCACCACCTACTTCCTCCAGCCATACCCTACCTATCTACAATTACAGTCTGGTTAATTCCTATCAGTAGATTAATCCACTATTTAAGTTACACCTCTCATAATGTAATTCACTACTGAAAATGAGTTTTTGGGAGACATCTACCTAGATCATAGTACTATCATTGTTATTGTAATTTACATTACTGTAAGAAGTGTGTGCCAGTTTCTGTTGCTGCACAAATTGTGTTGTCAGACATTAAAATTTGGCAAACTGATATGTGTGTGTGTGTGTGTGTGTGTGTGTGTATTTCTAGCTTAAATACACTACTATAAGAGAATTTATATATATGTATATATAATTTATATATAATTTATCCTGCAACTTTTTGCTACTTATTTGCATTCCTCTTTTTATTTATATGACCAAGTATATTTTCTTATATTTATCTTCTATCCACTTGGTGGTTGTCTTCTATGAATTAGTTATTCTAGAATTGTTTTTCCTTTATTTTACCACTTTAGCAGTTTACTTTGGTTAGCAGTGTGTATGTGTGTGCTTGGGGGATGCTTTCAAGTCTGTTATCACTTGTAGAAATCATTAAATCTTTTTACTGAGTTCCATGTATTGCACAGGTCTTATCACATTCCACAATGCTCAGATTTATCCATACAGTTTTCTCCACAGATGTACAGAAGTCAAATTTAATATAATCAAGATTATCTATCCTGTCTTTTTTTTTGGGGGGGGGGGGGGTCTACAATAATCTATTTGTCTTTATTTTGTCCATGCAGGTCTTTCCTATCTTGAAATAGTGAATATTCTCATACAGTATTTCATTAAAGCTTTATAGTTTTGCTTTTCATATTTTGCTTTGGAATACATCTGCAACTGATTTTTTCAATGCTATTAGGAAAGTGTTCTGTATTCCATTTTTCCATAAATATACCCAATTTTTCCAGAATACTTGTTATAAAGATCATTCTTTCCTTGATGATAGGTCATGCCATTTGTCATTGATCAAATGTCACCATAGCATTTCAGACTTTTCCACTATAAGGGTTATTATTTTTGATTCACATATGTATTGGAATGTAGTGTTTCATTATTATTTATTCAAAATATTTTCTCATTCTAATTTTGATTTTTTGTAATCTCTGGTAACTTATGTATTCATTAATTTCCAATAATGAAGATTTTTCTATTTTTGTATCAATTTCTAGCTTAAATACAATACTGCAAGAGAAATTCTGCATAAATCCATTGCAATTTATATTCACGTAAAATTGTTATACATTACTGGTGGACTGAACTTTAATTTTCAGTGATGCGGTATTCTTTAATTGAGAAATATTTTTTGCCCTACAGTCTATTTTAAATTAATAGAACTGCACCATATTTCTGTTGGTTGCTGTTTGCATATTCTACCCTTGCAAGTTTTACTATCAACTTTGATGTTTCTTAATGTGTAACATGTGTTTTTTTGAATGCTTCATATTTGCAGTTTTCAATCTACACTTATTTTCTTTTGTTTTAACTGAATATTTAATCTTTCATGTAATGTAATTTTTGATATATTTGGATTTACATCTTTCATTTTATTTTATGCTTATTACTGCTCTTCCTTGTCCTGTTATTTCTTTCTTCCTCTTGTTCATGTTTTTTTTTTCTTTTATCTGATAGCTTAAAGTTTTGAACTCAAATTGTACTGTTTTCCTGTAGATAAAAAATATAATGTATATCATTTTAGTCTTAAATTAACATTGCTTCCTTCTCAAACCAATGACTTTGAAACACCTCTCTTCTATTTAAACATTTTCAAATTTATTTATTATATTTTATTTTTACTTATTTATTTACTTTTGTATTTAGGATTGAACACAAGACTTTGCACATACTCAGCAAGCATTGTGCCACATCTCCAGTCCTTTATATTTTATTTTGATACAAGATCTAGCTTATTTGTTGGAGCAGCTGAGGTGACAGGTCTGATAACTCACCCTCACCCTCAGGGTCATTAGTTTATATTTTCATTTTGATTGCTTTTTAAAAATATCCATTAAGCAACATTGTTATTATTGTTATGAGGGTTTTATGCAGTTTATTTACATCTACTTATATAATTACCACTTTTCACTCTTCCTTCTTTCTAATAACTCAGACCTTCCATTTGGGATCACAACCTCCTGTCTCAACCATACCCTTTAGAGTTTTCTCTAGCTAATATTTACTTGTTCCAGATTATTTCTTTTGTTTCTCAACAAGTTTTTATTTCATCTTATTTCATGGAAGGCATTTTCTTTTAGCCCATTGAAGATATTATACCACTAATTCTAAACATCCTGGTAAGAAGTCAGGTGTATGCATAGCTATACTTCTTGTAATGTAGATATTGCCCTACTGTTCTTTTTGTTTTGTTTATTGCCATCTTTGCTCATTAGCATATGTTGGATTATTATATTTGGATTATTTGAATATGTGGGTTAATGATTTTAATTTATTCTTGACATGTCTTCAAATTTTATGTTTCCATCTCTCATTTTTCTCAAAGGTGAATCATGTATAATTGCCCTCATTCAATTTTTCATGTAAATCCTCCCTTATCTTAATCTCTTTTCTGTATTTTACACCTTTGTGCTAATTTTCAGATATGATGTTTGATGTATCTTGCAGTTTATCAATTATCCAGTCTGTCCAATTAGTTTTACTAACCTATTGGGTTTTTAATTTTAATCAATGCATTTCATTTTTTAAATTTAATTTAATTAATGCTTTTTTAATTTCTCAAGTTAAATTTAGTTCTTTTAAAAATCTGCATTGTCATTTTGTAGCTTTGTATTCTCTATAGATATTTTATAGCTTCTCTATAATTTCTCTAAAAATATACATGTATAATTTTAGTATATGATCTAATAATTCTAGTGTTTGATTTTTTTGCGGTATTTCCTTATTTTCTATGTCACTGGTTGGTTTAGTCCTGGTGACATTTCCTGTGGATGCTTTTTGCCCCATACTAACCTTGCAATGACTTTCAGGGGACTCCTATAACTTAAAATTAAGATTTTTTTCCCAGAAAATATGTTAATTTTCAGTTGCTTCTACCAAGTTCCTGATATTCTACCCAAAGGAAAGAACTTAACCTATACTTGGAGATGTTTTTGCCCACTCAATCAAGTATGTTTGAGCCAAAATTCATATGATACCTGGCTAGTTGCTCACTGTCTTTTGGGGGAAAGGTTTGGCAGCTCCTCCTCCTCCTGCTGCTCCTTCTCCTCTTCCTTTTCTTTCTCTTCTTCTTCTTCTCCTTCTTCCCATTCTTCTCCTTCTTCTATTTTGTTTCCCTCAGTCATCAAACCAGGACCACAATTTTTCCTTAGGTAACAACAATCATTCAATATTATCCTTAAGGACATGACCCAAATATCTCCTGTTTAGATTATATATGGGTGTTTAGCAGTCTCCCCATTCTGGAAAGGAGTGGTTAGTGAACTGGATTTTGGTCTTCTTGAATCTTTGAACTTTCAATTTCAGCTCAGTTTCTCAGTTCACATAGAAACAACTTCTTTAAGTTGTTGCATTTTTTGGTCTTTAAGTTATTGTTACCTTGTCAGATAGGCCTAATTTTCCATTTTACTTTGTTTTGTATATGTTTATCTAGTATTTTAAGTTACTTTTTTGGTGTTAGAGTTGGTTTCACAATATAGCTGCCATCGGCATTAAAAGAAATCAAGGTTGCTTATTTGAAATAAGATCAGTCATGATGATCATATGACTGTAGACATACGTGTTTAGCCATGTAAGCACACTGTAAGCTGAATGGCTAAATGGTTGAACCAGGGTTGATGTTATTCCAAAGAAGTACTACCAGTCTGGACTGGGCAAAATAATTAAGATTTGATACATGGGCCATGGAATCAAGACCCAAGAAAGAGCAAATTGATTACATAAGAGCAAAATGGTTACATAAGAAGGACAATAACATTTTGCTAGAGAAATCAATTAAAGATTGCATTGGGATTGCTGTTGATATTGACTGAAATGAGAGAGAGAGACAACACTTTTAGAGATGGTGATATTCATTTGTTAATCTTTTCATTCAGGAACATATATTCAAACATGGTTTGAATTTTTTTGTCTTCTCCAAAACTCATGTTGAAACTTAATCCCCAGTGCATCAATGTTGGGAAGTACAGTCCAAGGAAAGTGTGTTGGAAATGAGGATTATGCCTGAATGAATTGAATAATGTCATTGTAAAAGGACTTGTGGGAGTTTGTTCACCCTCTTTCATTCTCCATAATGTGAGGACATATGATTCCTCCTCATTTCCCCTTCCAACATCCACCTTGCAAGGACACAGCAAGAAGACCATCACTAGACATGAGATGATGGTGGCTTGATCTTAGACTTCCCAGTCTCCAGAAATATGAAAAATAGTGTTCTGTTCTTTGTTAGTTGTCCAGTCTCAGATATTCTGTTATAGAAGCATGACACAGACTAGCAATAAATCTCTCCATTTTTGAAATAATTTCACATTCAGTAATAAAGTTTTTATAACATTATAAATAAGGTGAGCCTAACTTAATTAGATTTTAAGCAATAATTAAAATCATTCTTAAAAGGGAGATAGAGGTAGAACACTCACCCAGCATACATGAAGCCCTGGGTTCAATTCCCAACCCTGATAAATAATTTTTTAAGGCCTTTTTAAAAATTTGCTCTAATTGGTTATTCATGACAGTAGAATGTATTTTGACATGCTTCTCACTCTTCTTGTTGTGCATGATGTAGAATCACACAAGTCATGGAATCATATATACACATAGGGTAATGATGTCTAATTCATCCTACTATCCTTCCTACCTCCATATCCCCTAACCTCCTTTCACTTCCCTCTGTCAAACCCAACCTACCTCTATTCTTCCCTAGCCCCCACCCACTTATTGTGAATTAGCATTCACACATCAGAGAAAACATTCAGCCTTTGGATATTTGGGACTGGCATATTTTGCTTAGCACTATATATTCCAGCTCCATCCATTTACCTGCAAATGCCATAATTTCATTCTCCTTTAAGAAATTTTAACAGAATGTTTTGGGAGTGGCATAAAGATGACGTGATTTCTTTTTTAAAAATTATTTGAAAGAAATAATTTCTTAAAGGGAACAATTTTATCAATGTGGTTTTTCCTATTAACATCACAACATAATAGAAATTAAAATGTGAGGATTGCATAAAAGTCTACAGATAAAGAAAAACCAGGTATCATAAAAACACTCCATTACAAACAAAACCAATATAAAAGAATGATAAAATTATAGTAGGAACATTATAGATATTCCATTACATGGCACTGTGAAAATTATATAGCAATATTTTTTGAGAAAGTAAGGTAAGTTCTCAACTAATATCACAAGCAGAATTTCACTTTAGGTGGGCTAGTTGGTTAACTATACAAAATTAAGATAAAATAAAATATGCCTAGGGTTCTTTGTAAAAGGTTTATATATTATGATCTCAAATTCATGTCTACTTATAAGAATAACATAAATATGCCTGTGAAAAAGTATCTCCAGTACAATGGGCTAAAACTCCATACTATTTCTCAGAGTTATCTTGGAATTTAGGTGAGATGGTTCTTCAAGGTGAGGGACTTTACCGTAAATTGTAGGTTGGAATGTTCCTGATCCTCGAACACTAAACACTTATGGAACATTCCATTAACCAAACACTCTTGAATTCCCCAGAACTGACATTTGAAAGTAAACTCCTTTTTAGAATACAATTAGATAATTTTACAGATGAAAGCAGTAATACATAGTTTTCAGGTCTCTGAATAAAAATTTTATTTTTCTAGACTTAATTGAAGTGTATACATCAGCTTTTAACAAATAATTTTAGTTTATGAAAGTATAATTTTGCCTTTCTCATCAACTGTGATAATCTCCTCCTAACTCAAGCATTGGGATTAAATGATTTGAGTTGTGTCAAAGACAGAGTTTTGTAGGTTATAAAGTATCATCAAAGGAAATGTCTTTGTATAATTGATATCTTCAAATAAGTATGGTTCTAATATATTGTACAGGGAGGATAGAGCAACTAATGAAATAAAAACTGGACAATCTTTGTTATTCCCTCAGCATTCATATAATTATTTTGATACTTTAGTAGGATGACTTTCTAATGAAATGGGACTAATGCCAATTAAACTTAATCTGTAGTCATGAAATCACTCCACATATGTACAGGAATACCATTTTATTAAGCCACTCACCAAAAAAACCAAAGGCTTTGAAATTTCAAAAAAATCATTAAAAGTGATATGAAGCAGCCCCCATATGTCATCTATTCTAAGCTCCATGCAAAATTGCTTACAGTGAAAAGTCAGAGAGCTTTGGCTAAGAAGGAAGCAGCATACTGGATCCATCAACTTCTTCCTTGGGGAGTGTTAGTAAAGTCTGCCTCAAATGTCAATGGGGTATGGAAATGAAGTTTGGAAAAGAAAAATGCAGAAAAGGAAAATGATTATGGAAAATGGTGTATATTTTACATAAACATTTTAAAATATAATTTCTTTGCAAGTCATGGAAACTTCCTTTTCAGTGGTATCATGGTACCTATTTCTTTTAAATCTTGAAAATCCTTCAATGTCTCTTTAGGTGTAACAGAAGAGAATGGAAAGTGTTTTAAGTGAATTGGCCATTGAATTCCACAAAAGTTTAAATTTATAATAATTCTGAAATGAGCTCAGATTTTTTACCCTTAATGTTTCTCACACAACTGAGTAGACTGTGCATGGTAAATCCTAAAATCTCTTAAGTGCTGTGCTCACTCTGAATTACCCTCAGCGTCACCATAAAACTACTTCTCATAAAACCAACTGAGCGGGCACATTTCCTCCATCAGTATTGCTTTTAGTTTACATAGTTCAGATATGTACAGTGTCCCATTTAGTGCATTACCCTGTTAGGGAGGCAATGAAAGAAATTTGTATTTCATTTTATAAGTGAGAAAAGGAATATTTGTCAGGCTTAAAAAATTTGCTATAGTGGGCTGGGGATATGGTCAGTTGACAGAGTGCTTGCCTCACAAACACAAGGCACCACAAGGAAAAAAAAAATTGTTATAGTTCATGTGGCTAGTGATTGCAGAGATGGGATTTGATAACAAAGCCTAGAACTCTTAATCCTACACAAATTGAATCTTTCTTTAAGATTTTTTTAGTTGTAGATGAACACAAAATCTTTACTTATTTTTATGTGGTGCTGAGGATCAAACTCAGTGCCTCACACATGCTAGGCAAGTGCTCTACCACTGAGCAACAACCCCAGCCCCCACAAACTTAATCTGGTTGTGTTTGTACACTGCTTATATATATTTCAAGGAAAACTCTCAATTTCTGCAATTTATGAGAGAAATAATTATCTTGATAATCTGAACTGTTTAAAATTGAATAGACATGAGAGCAGCACATAGAAAACCAAAGCAATTCAATGTTGTAGCTACTTTGATACACCCATTTCAAATGTGTCTATTATAACTGAAGAATGTAAAGAAACATTCTTTTGAACTCAAAAAACTCTACACCAAGAATACAAATAATCCAATCAACAAATGGGCTAAGGAAATTAAAAGACACTTCACAGAAGAAGATCTACAAGCAATCAACAGATATATGAAAAAATGTTCACCATCTCTAGTAATAAGAGAAATGCAAATAGAAACTACCCTAGATTCCATCTCACCCCAATTAGAATGGCGATTATCAAGAATACAAGAAAAATAGGTGTTGGCAAGGATGTGGGGAAAAAGGTACACTCATACATAGTTGGTGGGGTTACAAATTAGTGTAGCCACTCTGGAAAGCAGTGTGGAGATTCCTCAGAAAGCTTGGAATGGAACCACCATTTGACCCAGCTATCCCACTCCTTGGCCTATACCCAAAGGACTTAAAATCAGCATACTACAGAGATACAGTCACATCAATGTTCATAGCTGCTCAATTCACAATAGCCAGATTGTGGAACTAACCTAGATGTCCTTCAATTAATGAATGAATAAAGAAACTGTGGTATATATATACAATGGAATATTACTCAGCCATAAAGAATAATAAAATTATGGCATTTGCAGGCAAATGGATGAAATTGGAGAACATCATGCTAAGTGAGATAAGCCAATTTCAAAAAACCAAAGGATGAATGATCTCACTGATAAGTGGATGATGACACATAATGGGGGTGGGAGGGGGCAAAAATGGAGGAAGGAGGGACTGTATAGTGGGAAAAGAGGGGTGGGAGGGGTGGGGGGAAGGGAAAAAATAACAGAATGAATCAAACATTACCCTATGTAAATTTATGATTACACAAATGGTATGCCTTTACTCCACGTACAGAGAACAACATGAATCCCATTTGTTTACAATAAAAACAAATTTAAAAAAAGAAACATTCTTTTGTTTCTTTTGAGAAGAAAATTGAAGTAGATTTTTATTTGTACATAAGTAATATATTTTGATATTGCACATAGAGCTGTACTATGAAATGTGAATCCATTTTATTCAGTAAATCATTTAAGATATTTGTATTCTGTTACCAATTCTCTTATTTATGTATTGAAAATTAAAATTGAAGCACTCAGTCAAATCTTATTTGTAGGTACTAAGATAGTGTACTGAAGGACTAGATATCCATTTCTCATATATCAATAAGAGGAGTTTACTTACTAGGGTTCCTGTGGTAAAAAAAAATTATAATTTTATCTGTATTAAAATCATATGCAATTAGATAGGACTACTAATGATTTATATTTTCTTATTTATATAAAATGACTTCCTTATTATTTTGGATATGAATAATGTGTATATATCATATTTATATAAATTTTGGATATAAACAAATCAGTCATTAATATATGTGTATTTCAATTAAATCTGACTATATTGCTATATGTTTATGTTAAGAATATGTATTTTTAAGTTCTTCATCTTCTCTTTTGTGCAAGACACAATGGCCTATAAGCAATGAAGATATCTATGATTGCCTTATCTGTTTGGTTATTTATTTCTGCTTCATGTTGTACTATACTGGTAAAAATCTTTAAAAACCATAATGAAGAATAAATAAAAAATCAGTTACTCCAGATTTTAGTGAGAATGTTTGGAGATCACCTTTTATATTTAAAGAAAATATATATGAAACAATGATGAAGTTAGAAAAATCACTTCTAAACAATGATAAGAGCAATAGATGATGAAACAAGTGGATAAAATTTGATGGGAAAAAGTATTTTATTCTATTTAGTACCTAAGTATGGCCCCACAATCTTATTAATGCTAAAGATAAAAATAGGGTAATAACATAGTAGATTCCATTTTAACTATGTAATCTTATTTTCAACACTAATGATTTAAATTACTATTATTTCCTGAAATGCATTGAGAAGGGTAAAAATTCACTTTTGTTATATTATTGGTAATGTACAAACAAATCTAAACTGAGAGACATTTTTCAAATTTCAAAGAAAAACTGATGAACTGTTCTAGATTAAGGGAAAGTTAAAAAAATGACATTTGAACTAAATTCAAGATGATTGATTGGATCTGGATTGGGGAAAAAAGCCATATGGTCATCATTTAGACAAAATGAAATTCGAATATAGACTATAAATTAGATAAGAGTATCAATATTAAATTACCCGATTTTTATGATTTTATTGTTTATAAAAGAAGATGTTCTTATTCCTAGGAAATAAATAAAGCACTAACAAGCCTAAGGGTGAAAAGTATGATTTCTATGCTTTCAAAGAAAGAAATATAAATAGCCAAAAATAAAGCAAATGCTGGAAAATGGTAAAAACAGGAGAATGGTAGAATATTAGATTTCTTAGGATTATACTTAAAACCTACAAATTTTTAATTTCAAAAAATAAAAATTTTTAAATCCAACCTGTACCTTGTTTACTTCATTGTACCTCTTAAGCCTTGGGTTAAAACTTTCCCTTCAGTTACAGTTGCTGTGGCATTTCATTCAGCTTTCCAAGACTAATCCATTCACTAAGCCACCTGCAAATTTGGGTTAGGTCTGTGTCTGTATTTATCCTGCAAAGGAATACAACCTAGACAGGAGATATAATTGCCCTGCGTTTCTACAGTTCTTAAAATTGCAATTCAATGACTCACTCATTGAGCTCTTCTGCTTCAACAGTATGTGCAACTAATTATCTGTCTTGGTTCGAACACAATTCTAAAGCAGGCCAGACAAGGAATCTCTTTAGTTATTATTGTCTGTTATTTGTCTTTTTTTCTTTCTTCTGTCTGTATTATCAATTGAAGAATGAAGGAAGACCGTCAGCCCATCAAAGACCATCATGAAGCACATCTGCTATTGTCCTCTGTCCTATATCTAATACATAGAAACATGTTTGTAAGGTGTAATATTTAACATAGGCATTTGAGGTTTGGGATGTAAACATGTAGTCAGAGATTGGTGTTAGTCCTCATAGCAACACAGTTTTAAATATAACATATCTTTTAATTAGTATCAGTCTTCTGCTAAAGTAATTATTTGTACTCTTCTAAGGAATACTAATAATAGGAAGAAGAGGAGGAGAAGGAGGAAGAAGAAGTAAAGCTGATTCACTCAATCATTCATTTAAATGATAATCTGTTTCTGATAGATCCCTATTCTTTCAATGATGGTGATTAAGGAGTTCAGAACCTGGCACAAAATGTAGTTTTAAGTATATAAAAGCAGGAGGAGCTTATTAGTTTCTTGCACTGTATAATCCCCCATGGGACTTCCTAAATGTGGAAGACTTGGCAGGAATTAAATACTTTAATGAAATGTGAATAATCCAGAAAGCATAAGCATTGAGTATTGTAATGCATTAAATAATGAGGACTGAAATGAACTATGTACTTAATTACTTCATTTTTAGGTATAAATGGTAGTAATGAAGTTCTGGAACAATGAAGAATAATCTAATTGATTCAGAATTTTCTTGGTTGTGAGCAGACTGCACCTATGCTGTATACAGAGTAGGAGTGAGGATAGTAACTTGGGGTATGATATTTATAAGAAACAGGACATGGTAAGTCTTTGGGTGAATTCATAGGTATCAACACACTTTCTTATGTAGTTTCATTCAAATAAAGCTTGAGAGGAGGAGATGTATAGTTCAATGATTTGGAGAAAAATCCATTAAATAAGCTTAAAATTTCTTTGTTTTAGAAAAAAGAGCACTGAAACTCCCAAGGAATTCGTTTTAAACTAACTAAGCCACAGAAACTAAGCACTTTAGATCATAAAAGAGTCAGATAATATGCAGGTGTGACTTTGCCATTAACAGACATTCATTCTTTTTGTTAAAACATTTAAAGTTTAATAAAAAGGAAAAGGCAAGATTGTCAGTTACTAAGATAACACATACATTAATCAATTATAATTATGCTCTGAGACAATATTTTATTAATCTCACAATCAAGATTTTATTACAATGTCTTTAGAGTAACTATTTCCATTTTAACTATTTTAGCTATT
The DNA here is from genome assembly GCF_902686445.1 of Sciurus carolinensis. Classification (NCBI taxonomy): domain Eukaryota; kingdom Metazoa; phylum Chordata; class Mammalia; order Rodentia; family Sciuridae; genus Sciurus; species Sciurus carolinensis. The sequence goes on from NC_062220.1 coordinate 55,847,281, forward strand.
TAAAAATTAAAAACGCACTTAAAAAAATAAGATTTATGTTTTCTTGTTGAGATCTCTTCTTTCCTCAAACACCTCCTTGCACCTCACATCCTTCTCTAGCAAGAGCTGGGACACAGGTCTTCAATTTAGTTTCTCTCACTTTTTCTTGAACAATTTTCAATTAGAATGCTGTCCTACCTTGTCACTGAGTTGTTCTCTACAAGGTCACCAACAAACTCTTTCTTACCTTGCTGATCAGTTCTCAGTCCCTGGTGTGACCTGCCTTCCACATTTGAAAGAGTTTTTAGTCTGTTTTCCCTTGAGACAGCCTTTGCTTCAAGGTCACAGCAATCTCCTTGATCTTTTCCGTTTCACTTGCCACTCCATGTCAATTTCTTTGGTCACTCCCTCTTCATCTCCCTAATCTCTGAATGTTAGGGTGACCTGGGATCAGACCTCCAACCTTAACTTTCCCACCTACCCTAATTCCTTCTGCTGTGGCTTAACCATCGAGACTGAGGTCCAAGAAGAACAGATAGACAGGCAACGAATAGACACTTTCAGAGAGCTGGTGCTTTGAGAGGGTTTACTGATATTTCCATTCAAATTTAGAGCCACAGGACTTTTATTTATCCTCTTCCCTGTTCCATTATATCTTCTTTCTTTAATACAAACAATCCGAGTTCTCTAGGGCATAGAAGATAACAAAATTAGTGTATTCTATATCACTATTTAAATTATCCCACATTATACGCCTGACATTCTCAGAAAAATAGTAGTAATACTTCCATCACATGTACCATTACTAAAAAGTTGTAATTTTTTGCATATTCTTCCCTAATTTCCTCAGCTTTAATAGTTGTTCTTTATCTACCGTGACTAAGCATGCAATCACTGTACAGTCTTCTCTGGCGTTCAATATTTTTTCAATTTTAATTCTGTAAGTAAATACAGAATTACACCACCCTCCTCACATCAAAATAAATTTCTAGCCATCGTGTTATTTGAATATTTTTCTCTAGTAGATTTCTCTGGAAGACTCATGATAACAAAATTTTCTAAATTTTTTCTGAATTCCTGGAATTTGTGCCCTTCCTTGTTGACAGTAATTTGCTCAAACCTTTATTTTAGAAAGTCAGTTCTGTTGGATTATATGTTGGCTCACATTTATTTTATTATGTTGAGCATATTAAATATCTTACTTTATTTTCTAATACAGAGTACTTCTCTGAAAGTCTAATAATAATTTAAATTTCTATCACATGTTCCTTAATGTTTTTGTCTTAATTCTCAGATGTACTTTTATTTATTTATTTACTTTAAGTTCAGTTTTTTTATTAGACTCTGAGTTGGGTTTGGTCAATATAGGTCAATATTCTAGGTACTTAGCATCTTTTTTCACTATGAATTTACTTTTTAAAAAATTCAGGAATATTATATTATACTACAAGTTTTTCTTTTTATTTGTTCCTTTTCTATGCTTTGGTTTTCTTCTTCAGGAAATTATATTATTTATAGTATATTTTGTTTCTTCTTTGCCTGTCTTCAACAACTATTCTTTTTTTATTGAATTTTTTTTATATTCGTGTTTCTATTAATTTTTAAAATTACCCTTTAAGTATTCTGAATGGAAAAGGCATTTTTATTCTACTTATTTGTGCTTCTTCTAGTTGTCATTTACATTTTTTCTTGTAACTTTACTTATTTTGAGTTGTATCACATCACATTTGCTTTCTTCTCATTATCATTTATGTTGCTCTGTCATATGGTGTCATTTATTAAAAAGGCTTATAAATCTTAAAATTTTCATTTTGGAATGGATGTTTTTATGCATCTAATTATCTTTTTTACATATGATGCATACCTATGGGATTTGACTTGACCCTATCTTTTATTTATTTATTTTGGTACCAGGCATTGAACCCAGGGACACTTAACCACTGGGTCACATCCCCAGCCCTTTTTATATTTATTTAGAGACAGAGTCTCTGAATTGCGTAAGATCTCATTAAGCTGCGGAGTCTGACTTTGAACGTAGAATCCTCCTGCCTCAGCTTCCTGAGCCACTGGGATTACAGTGCCAGTGTGCCTGGCTATCTGTTATTTATTTTTATGCAAAATTTTCATTCTGGAGCTTAAAAAAAGAGGCATAGATCAAATTTTTTAAACTTTACAGTGTTTCACTTTCTGTTTTATAAAAAAACAATTTAAAAATAACTTGTTTTTTGAGCTTTTTCTGAGTTTCTTACCCCTGAACTACTTTTCTTCAGACCTTTCTTTTCTTCTCTCTCAGCTATATCTTGCTTAATTCTAAGTCCACCTTCAGCAGTTTCTCCCTGGTGTGTCCTGGCAGGAAGCAAGTCAGTCAGGGGGGTGATAAAGGCTGGGCTCATCCAGCCCATGAATGCCTGTTGTGGAACTCTCCTGCCCACACACAGTTTCACCAGGCAAATCCTCCTCCATTTCAGCTCCTGTTCTCAGGTTGACCCAAATGATTTCTACTGTTTTCATCTCTGTTAGAGGTCTCTTAGCTTCCCTTTGCTTTTTGTTTCATTGGTATGAAAGCCTTTCAGGGCTTGTGGTTTCTCATGATTTATTTAGCTTCCTAATATTTGGGGGTCCCTGGGGATAACTTACCATGTAGTTTTCTTGTCAGTATTCCCAATGAGTTTAGTTTTTGCTAAACTATTTTTATTTTTTAATATGGGAATTCAGACATTTAACTGTTGTCACTACCATTTTTCAAGAATTCTCCATAATAGATATTTCATCAAATTTTTAATACATTCTTTATTTGGAAAATTTCTCTGGTTATACAGTTTGCCACATTGCTAGATGTAAAATTCCTTTTTAGGGATTAAAATTTTCTGAGATAACAGAAATATTCAGGTTATAGTTCTGTTACCTAATTCTTATTAGACTTTTTTTTTTTTTTTTCTATGTTTCCTTTTTACCTACTTTCTGGCACTTATTTGATTGCTTTTTTTTTTTTTTTTTTTTTTTTTTTTTTCATTTTTACCTACTCACTTGGAATTATACTTTCTCATTTTCTTATTGTAGATGTAATTCTTGGTGTCTATTGACATACTCTTTTTTAAAATTTTTCTGCAATGCCTCTTTAACATATGATTGAGCTGGTGGGAAAATGAGGGAAAAGGGGGGCACAGTGGCACATACCTGTAATCCCAGTGACTTGAGAGGTTGAGGTAGGAGGATTATGAGTTCAAAGCCAGTGTCAGCAACTTAGTGAGACCCTAAGCAACTTAGTGAGATCCTGTCTGAAAATTAGAAATTTAAGTAAAGGGCTGGGGATGTGTCTCAATGGTTAAGTGCCCCTGGTTTCAATTCCTATTATCAAATAAATAAATAAATAAATAAATAAAATAAAAATGAAGGAAGGCTCAAAAATCCAGAAAGAAGGGGACAAAAAAACTTGAACCCTGCACTGAAACACATACCCACATCCAAAAATTGCATGATTTTTGCAATTTTGGATTGTGAATTTACTTCTTGACTGTTAAAATTGTAGCTCACTGAATAAGTTTTTGATAAGTTAGGTTAAAGAAACTGTTCAATAAACAACTGAAAAAATTCATAATCCTAAAATGTGGTAGACTACTCATCATAATTCTAAATTGAATTATAGATTGACTGACAGTTCTTCCACAAAAGGTTTCTAAGACTGTCCTGTCCATCACTTTTGAAGGCAGAGGGGACAAAGAAATGGTGGAGATGGCTTCTTCAAAATCACCATGGTTCACATTTTATTTTTATAAACCAGTCTCATGACCAAAGAGTGGATATAAGGGGAAATATAACTGCTGATAACTTAGCCACTGCCCAGCAACACTGCACTCCAAGGGAACAGCCTTCAGTCTGCATCAGGAAGCATGCATAGGTATTTTAACAATGTCACTAAAAGGAATGAAAACACAGTAGACTAAAATATTGTTAATTTATTCTCACTCAATAACTCAAGGACTCTGACATCTCCTTTTCTTTTTTTTTTTTTTCCTTATCTTAAAAAGATTTATCCAAAGAAGAAACACACACACACACACACACACACACACACACACACACACACCACATTTATTGAAAGAACTAAATGACTAGCCTCATTGGACTGTGACATTATCAGAACACACTGATCCCCCACTTTCTGGCTTTGTTATTTTCTCTTTCCTTCATTTTCTTTAGCTATAGAATGTAGATAGATATAAATAGTGCATAGCTCACAAAGTTCCAGTAAGGATTAAATTATTATTTATAAAGGACAGAATAGAAAGCATATTGATTGTTCTTATTTCATTGCTTATTGATTGTTCTTATTTCATTGTGTATATTATTGTTACCCATGCTATAATTGTCTACAAAATTGGTTGTAGAGTATTGAACAAGATAGCATTAACCAACTATTTTGAAAATAATAAATCCATATGAAATGCAAGATTTTTAAATAAGAATTAAACAGTGTTATTTAGTTTTTGGCAGAGTTTGAATTTTCCATTCAATCACTCTTTTCACTCTGATTCTTTTAATTTGTAGCTTGTGGATGCATTTGTCATAGTAAACTAATTTTAGACAAGACTCTTTCCCCTATAGGCATGAAATAGTGTGAGTCTGTTTCTTCTTACAAATCTCGCTAAACACATGGATCTGGTTAAGTCTTGGGGTGAAACACTGACGGAAAGCACTAATATAAAACTTGCACATTTCCTCTGTGGACTATCTATTGCAAGAATGATATCAGCCATCCTTTGAAATAACCCATGTGGTGCATAATAACCCTGTGGTATCTCAAAATAGGACTTCTTTAGTCATTTGCATGATAGTTTTGAAGGACATATATCTTGAGGAGCCAAAGCACAATTGCGTGTCTTCAGAGATAACCACTACTGAGGGGGAGGCATAGCTAATAGAATTTAACCAAAATTATATAACCCTGAAAGAATAAATCCACACAGTGTTTGTCATAATTTACACCCGATCTTGACAAACTGTTTAAAAAATCAAAGAAAATATAACAAAATAACTGCCAAATGGAATAGTCTGTGCACTTCATCTTAGTGGTGTGGTAAATGGTTTATAGAATGAATATCTATGGAAAACAAAGAATCTTTTTATATTTCCCTAGACTATTTAGACAGATTTTTTTTTATTGTCTCATCACATTATGAAAAAAAAAATCTAGGAATTGGAGATGTGTGGGAGGAATGAGTTTCCATATTTCATAAGATATTCTGTAAACCCCTAAAATATCATTCTTGGTAAAAAAAAATATTATCTTCCTAATGCCATTAATATCATATGCTTATTTTTAGTGCCTTCTAAATGTAAGTGTTTCCTATACAGTTGGCTCTGTTTTAAGTGTACTTTTTCCCAATTGCCTATTACTTATCAGAGAATTTAGAACTCAGTAGATAGCACACTTTTGGACCAGACCAAGTCCCATTCCCTCACATACTGAAGAGGGAACTAGAGTTTAGAGAACCTAATTAGCAAGTGTCTCACATAATGCCTTAACATATTGGGCTCAAAATCTATCTTATTCCATGCACGAATAAATTAATGTCACCCAATTCATTGAAAAAATGACATGGCACACGTTTTTCCTCTTGATCCTTACTCTCTTGGTTAAAGACCTAATACTGAAACTTCAGCCTTTTATCATGATGTAACATGTTTTAAAGAGAGGTGTAAAGTCATTCTAAGTGACGGACAATTGGCATATCTTGGTTCATTCTGTCAGCATGAATTATGGAGACACAATTTTAGGGCTCTGAGTTTTCTAAACTTTGTTTCCCCTCATTGTGAGCAATGACTTTTATGTTTATTATTTCAATTGAACTTCCAAAGAACTTTGTGAGTGGTAAACAGAGCAGCTGTTATGAGAAAACAGAATGTTTAGCATTATGAAACATGACAGAAATTTTGGGATACATTTTTATATCTCCTAAAACTTTCTTTTTCTATTTCATTTTTAGAAAGGCAGAAGATGTTATATGTAGGAGTATATTACATTTGAATGTGTGTACAAAAAGTGGGGACAATAGGATTGTGTAACTCCTTCTTTTATGATAAGCTACTTGTCACTAAGTTGTACTATGTCTAGACATGTTTATAGACCTCTTCCAAGAGCTTATCTTTGGAAGGTCTACAAAGCCTACTAGCAGATAACATACTTCAAGAGGACAGAGAAACACTATTGATAATGAAAGATTTGGAAGGAAGACTCACTTTGCTAAAGCATGAAGCAAAATGTATTTATCCAGTTGATCACTGGTGACTTGTGGCTTAGTACTTTGGAGAAAGTGTGTTAGGGAAGAAAAAGAAAAACAAATAAAAAATTAAAGTAACTATTGTTTCATTCAGAAGTCTTTTTGAAAGGGATTCTTTCTCTTTCAGAAGAAACTAGCTATGGTAGCATCAGAAACCTGGTTGAGAGAGAATCTGTGGCAGCAATACCGTCAAGAGTGGTGGAAGCAAGCAGAGGTTGCTGGTGAGCTAGTGACCAAAGTTGGGGTGACCAAGAGACTGGAAGTTACCTGACAGTAATCAAGGAGGTATTTTCTTTGGCTTGGTGATCAGGGAATGCCTTGCCAATCAGTAGAAGTCTCAGATGTCCTAGACCTTGAGAAAATTTGTCTGTGGGCACAGAAAATACCTACTTAACAAGTGGAAATTATTTTGAAGATTGTTCAAGATCTTTCACGACAAGGCAGAGCCTAGAGCTTGATAATTTACAATATTGATGAAACAGTCTTATTTTTGTCTCGGTGCAGTAGCCTAAAGATTGTTGAGCTCAGTGCATTTGAAACACAATGGAAAATACCTTTAAATATAAATTACAAAGTTTTTTTCATGCTTCCTTTTACTTTATTCTGTGAATTATTTCAACATAGAGGTAAATTATCTTAACAAATGTAACAGCTAAAGAAATTGAATATCTTTTATCTTATAGGATTTTGCTTTTCAGTAAAAGAAATACAATAGAAGATGCAAGTTATTACCTCCTAAGGGTTCTTTCATTATATAAATACACTTCATTAAATAATTCATTTTATCACCACTGATTTAAATATGACACCTTCGAATATATAAAATAACCACACTTTTTAAAAAACTTTTTTTTCCATCAAATTATCTGTTAACATTATTTAACTACTAAAAGTTGTCAGAGCATCAAGTGAATTTTCACAGTTATGCAGGACATTTGATTGCTTGTTAGTTCCTTGTATCAAATTTTACCAGTAATCCTTATATTTATACCTAGTCACATCTTCTTTTAGAAAATCACTTATTAGAAAAATATAACATTAATTGATGATAACATAAGAAAGTAATTTTATGACTTCAGGAATAATAGTGTTTTTTAAAATATGATACAACAAATAAAAATAAATGAAAGTTATATTAAAAATTAAAGACTTTGATTTAACTAAAGACATCATAAGAGAAGAAAAAGAAGTCATTAGGTGGAGAAAAATTATTTGCAAAAGAAGAGTCTACTTTTAAATTTCTTAAATGAAAAAAGACTATCCAAGAGAAAAAAATGCTTTTTATTATCACTTCAAAGGAAAGATTCAAAATCATCTTTTTTTTTAATTCAGGAAAAATGATCATCATTAGTTATTATGCAAATCTCAAAGAAACCATAGCTAACCTGTATACCATTCAGAATGGTAAGTGAAGACACCATGTGAACAAAGATGTGGAGAAAATGGAGGGAACTCTCCTACAGTACTTGAAGGAATGTTAATTTTATATCCTTGTTGAAAATTTGCTTGTCAATATCTAAAAACCTGCATACACATAGGACCTTAATTCTCATTTTTAATATATAATCATTCATTGGAGTTTGTTTAACAAAAATTCCACAGCAGCATTGCTTGTACTGAACTTGTCTGAAAAATAATACAATCTCTATTGACAACAGAGTTAGCTAGAAGAACTTTGAAATATGCATACAATATACAGTATCTAATTATAAAATTAAAAATACTACTGTTAACTATAACATGAATGAATTTTACTCACAAACGGCACAACAAAAGTCAGAAAAAGAACCTTATAGTTCCATTTATATAAAAATAGACAAAACTGATTTATAGTGCTGGAAGTGTACATACTATATGGGAAGAGGTGATATTAGTGACTGATAAGAGGAGTGAGAGATACTTCTTAGGGTAGGTGATATTTTATTCCTTTACCTGTGCTTTTATCAATCTATGCTACAGGTAAGTTACTGGAAAGTAAGCAAGGATGTAATTTAAGTCTCACCATGAAGGGGGAAGCAGCTACTTCTGTATACTTCCTCAAACTCCAAAATGTCTTTTAGCAAAACTGGAAAACACATGAAAGTTTAATACCTGTTATGGTTTGGATATGAGGTGTCCCCCAAAAGCTCATTTGTGAGACAATGCAGGAAGGTTCAGAGGAGAAATGATTGGGTTGTAAGAGTCTTAACCCAATCAGTAACTTAATCCCTGATGGGATTAATTGAAGTGGTAGGGTGTGGCTGGAGGAGATAGGAATCGAGGCGTGATTTGGGGGTATATATTTTGTATCTGGAGAGTGGAGACTCTCTCCGCTTCCTGATGACTCAAGCTGCTTCCCTCTGCCATGCTCTTCCACCTTGATATCTGCCTCACCCCAGCCCCAAGAAATAGAGCCGACCTTCTATGGACTGAGACCTCTGAAAGTGTGAGCCTGTAACAGTGGTCTCCTTGCTCTTTTTAATATAGCTCTGAGGCTTATTTTTAAAAGGGACAGGTTTTCCTTTTTCTCCTCTTCCTCCGCACACCTGGATGTAGCCTTTGAAGAGCTCCTTTACAATCTCCCTGTTCCCCTGATGGGCAGAATCACAGCCTGTGGGACAGGAGTCCCCCTATTTTTTTTTTTTTTTTTTCCTTTGCTAGCAAAGCAATAAACCTTTTTCCCTTTTTCTCAAAACCGTGCCCTCGTTATTGAATTGGCATCTAGGACAAGAATGGAGCTCTTGGCAACAAGCCCTCAAATAAACTTTTCCTCTTCTACAGTCGCGTCATTTAGTCACAGTAGCAAAATAGCTGACTAAAATAATATCAGTTTCAAAAAGTAGTTAGTAATGAGAAGCAATTATTGCTGTGAATATGCTAAAGATGACTTTTAAACTCATTAGGATGTTTCCTGCCTTAAAAATCTGTCCATTGATTTATCTTATCTGAGGGAATTATTGAATTGACTGGTGAATGTCTAGACTTTTTGTTTCCCAAAAAGCAAACCTAAAATCAAAATTATTATTCTTGTGTAGGTCAAGCCACGATTGTACTGAAAAGAAAAAAGCGTTTAGGTTTCCTATGTCTCTACTCCTTTTACACCACAAGTGAGTCTACTATATAAGTGAGACCAGTCAAGTAGCTGTGTCCTTCCAGAAGTAGAAATTGGGATGAAATGCCATAGCTCAATATTTCATTATGAAATTACTCAAGGATAATTACTTTAACTACACTTTGGTTATATAAAAGGATCATAATCTTCTCTCCTGGAAAATTAACACCATGTTTGTATCTGGCTTTACTCTCTGCCATAAGTACATCAATGAAAATACACACTTGGCTTAACTTTCTTACATTTTTCTTTCTTTCTTACATTTTCATGTGGTTCATTGCCTTGGAAGTCTTCTTTTTTTTTTTAATATTTATTTATTTTTTTTAATTGTATACAAATGGGATACATGTTGTTTCTCTATTTGTACATAGAGTCAAGGTATACCATTTGTGTAATCATACGTTTACATAGGGCAATGATGTTTATTTTTTTTTTCCCTTCCCCCCCACCCCTCCCACCCCTCTTTTCCCTCTATACAGTCCTTCTTTCCTTCATTCTTACCGCTTTCCTTATCCCTAACCCTAAACCTAACCCTAAACCTAATGCTAACCCCTCCCACCCCCCATTATATGTCCTCATCCGCTTATCAGCGAGATCATTTGTCCTTTAGTTTTTTGAGATTGGCTTATCTCACTTAGCATGATATTCTCCAATTTCGTCCATTTGCCTGCAAATGCCATAATTTTATCATTCTTCATTGCGGAGTAATATTCCATTGTATAAATATGCCACAGTTTCTTTATCCATTCATCAACTGAAGGGCATCTAGGTTGGTTCCACAATCTGGCTATGGTGAATTGAGCAGCAATGAACATTGATGTGGCTGTATCTCTGTAGGGAAGTCTTCTTTTGAAAGACTTTTCACCTTAATAATGTTAGAAAATGTATACATTAGTGAAAGGAAGTGATTCAGAGCCATAAGTGAATGCTGTATGTGCATACATACTTAGGCACATAGTATTTCATCGTGATTCTTACAGCTCTATGGACATGGTTGGATGATGGGTAAATGTAGTTGTGAACTCTGTGACTCTAGGCCTCCTTACAATAGTCCTATCCTCTGGAACTTGTTGCAGAAATGTGAGTTGATGGCTCAGGTGAGTTAATTTACTTCAGTTCTCCTTTTTGTCACCCATCATTGTAGCATGAATGTTTTACTAGGCTCCCAGGAGGACTTCCTCTGGGGAGATGGAGGTGTCATAAATCATAACACCACCCCTGTCATTTCCTAAGTCTTTTCCACATCCTGGAGAACAAAGTACTTTCTTGTTATCCTTTTCACAAGTTCAATAAATAAGTAGACCACCAGAACGGCCATAAAGAACTGAATCTCAATGGTCAGACTCATTTAGAAACTGCTCATGCAGGAAGTCTAAAAACAAGAACCACATCCCAGTCTGCGGTTCACCTATCCCCTGTAAAAACACAAGCCGTGGTGCCTATTTCAAAGCTGGGCAACTGTAGCTGACCCTGGAGTACATGGTACTTTTTAGTACGATGAGGTGGTTTCTTATTACATACAAGATGGGTGGAAAGAGTATTTGTTATAGCCAGATAAGAAGTAATCCTTTGGCTGTGATTCAGATGGATTTGAAAGGAATGATTTTCTTGGAAGAAAAATGAATCCCTTAACTGTTTTCTCCTGCCACCACCAAAGTACTAACAGTGATTTACAGCAGCATGTTCCCTAATTTTCCATCTGCATATTATTTGGAAAGGGTAAAACTTATGGTAATGAAATGTACAAATGAGTACAAACAAAATTTTGCTTTCTTTCCTGCACATACATGCTCAGGGCTTTTTTCTTTCTATCTTTTTTTTTTTTTTTTTTAATGTGTAATCTATTTTCTTGGCTTATAAGCTGTGTTTCAAAGTGTGTTTCAGTGAATTTCAGAACTAGGCTGCTCAGGAAACTCTTAGGAACCCATTATAGGTAAAACACCAGGACACTACCTTTAAGTGATACAAAAGTGAATGGCAGCTTATTAGCTATTCTGTCAGAGCATTCAAGGGCTTTTAGTTTTAAGACAAGTGAAAGGGAAAAAATCCTGTGATTCTGTCAGTTTAGGTTACAGTAGCAAAAGAAGACCATCTTCTGTTAGTAGTTTGCAGTCCATCAAGAACTTGGAAGGAATACAGGAGAGGAAAGAGGGTGGCATTCTTTCTCCAAATCAACTCTTTGACTAGATTTCCTCCACTCTTCTCCGCTTTACATTTGGAAATATAAATTGCATATACAGAAATGATTTTCATTCCTTTAAAACATGGGAAAACCGTAACTGAAGTTGCAATAACTATAGTCACAATCCAAGCATGGGGTGGTAGTGTAACAGTGGTCCACTTCACCTTTTGAATGTATCTCTGAGCTTATTTTTAAAAGGGACAAGTTTTCCTTTTTTTCCTTCTCCCTTCCCCGCTCCCTAACCTGGGGGCAGGGAACAAGATTACCCTGAGCTATCTGTGATCCACTGGAAGGAGATAACTGCCAGAGGATATAGGAAGTGAATAGCTCCCAAATTAACAAGTGAATGTTAATACACCATCAGGACACCCTGGGACCCCAGGCAGGGCACACCTGGAATGTGACTTTTGAATAGCTCCTTTAGAATCTCCCTGTTCCCCATGATGGGCAGAATCACAGTCTCTGGGACAGGAGTCCCCAGTGCTTCTCCTTTGCTAGCAAGCAATAAAACTTCTGTTTCCTTTTCCTGAAACCAAGTCCTCATTGAGTTGGCATTGGGGACAAGGACCAAGCTTTCGGTTACAGTATCAACTGCTGTAAGCTTTTAAAAGAAATACTGGTCCTAGAATGTGAGGACGAGGTCTGCACTGCATGTTCTTCCTTTGATTAAGTTAATGCCATCAGTGAAGGGAAAATGTCTGAAAGCATAACACAAACCCCAAGCTTAGTTGTAGATGCATTTATGATTCATTTGAAATTCAGTCTTGAAAGTGGTGGTTTTCTTTTTGTGACAAAGAAAGAATACTAGACGAAGTGAAAAGAAGTTGAGTTTTATTCATGTCTTTATGTCTTATTGTTTATGATAAAAGTAACATCATTGGCGTGCTGGAGAACAACCAGTGTTATGTATTTGTGAAGTTGTTTGCCTAAAGTCTCTGTTAGATGGCTATTTTCTTAATGTCCCTTAGTGAGATTAGTAAATCATATAGGAAAGAGGTAAATTGGATATTACGTGTTTGAAAAATAGAATTCCATTGAGTAAGAAGATATCTGTTAACCTCACTCTGCTGGGCTTCCTTAATCAGCATCAAATTTCAGGATTATTTTTATTTTAGCTCTGGATATAGCCTGTTATAATCAGACAATGTGTGTGCCAAGTGCTCTGATTTCTGTTTGAAGCCTTCAAGTACAAGAAAACCCTTTTGGCTTGCTGGAAATGGAACACAGCATTTCAATATTTCTGCAGTCTTCACTAACTGATATACAATGTCGTATGTGTGTGCTGTGTACATGACCCAAATTAGTATAGGGCAAGAGGTTTAATCACTGAATAAAAACTAGAACTATTGGCAAAGACTCACAGTTATTATATCTAGTTTGAGGAAAGGTGCTTGTTACTTGAGAAGTGACTACAGGTTAGAAAATGCTGACATTAAGTGCATTTTAGCAGGAACATTGGCAGTTTATTCCCTCTTAATTTACTCAGATACTGCTGATTTTATTTTATTTTTTTTCCCCCTAAGAAATAGGCGATTTGATTTTTTCCCTCTTTGGATCCAGGTAGTTCTACAGCTGTGAAAGCAATCTGTACTTATTGGCTAATTTATGAAAGTAGAATAGTACCTCCTTGCCTCAGTCTTCTAGCTACTTTTTTACTTCTTTTACAGAAATGCCAAGGCTTTGGGAAGCACCGTGGTCGCTGAGGAAGCATTCTGGAGCCAGGGCACAACAGGGAATTTAATCAATGGTTAGATCTCCCAGGATGCCAGAGTCCTGGCCTGTCTAACTCCCACATTTATGTGTGAGGGGTATTTCTTATACTTGGCACACACCTTTTATATTTTGTTTTTGTCTTGAAGAAAGAGATCATCCCTTTTTAAAAGAATTTTATCTCCGAATGGTTAAGAATAAATGATGTGTAATGATATGATCCTGGTGATAATTAGGAGTAGTACTAGTACCAGTAGTAACATTTTGCTGATGAACCAAAACTGAAATTGGTTAAAAAAAATTAATTTTACATATATTTTCAAGTTTATGATTATCTATTAAAAATGTTTGCCAACATGTCGCACACATCAATATTATCAGGAGATTCTAAAGTACTTCAAGTCAATCAAGATCTCAAAGATGGGAATAACAACCATGTTATATAGAGATCCCTAGCCTCTGGACACTATTCTAAATGTTTTATATATTTTGTCTAATTTAAACTCCCAAATAATCTTATACGTTGAGTTCTATTATTTTCATTCCAGTTTTACAAACAATGAAACAAACGCAGAAGAACTTGCATCACAGACTTACAATCGAATAGTAAGTTATTTGATTTATGAGTTTGTAAATTAACCAGTGTAGTTATATTACCTTGAGAATAAAGATAATATACTGCAAAGAAAAGTACACATTTCAAGGTTCATATCTTGGACTGAGAAAACACTGAGACCACAGTTTAATATTTCCTTCCTTCCATATTAGATTCCCCCAGCTTCCATTTCTGTAATGGCACTCAGTCCCTCAGTCACATCAACAGTTCTAGTGATGTGGAATAAGTTTCATTGTCTTCCCTCATATTTGTCCCCTCAGTGTTCTCTCCAGAAAGAAAAATGTCTTATAGTCAATGTTAAAAATTGGAATGGTAAATGGGTGTAGCTCTCTACTCCATTCCTGTGTCCCTATGCTGTGGCAGGTAGGAGTAGATGTTACATGTGGTATCATGGTGTCTTCTTTCTGTTTACTGAGAAATAGAAATTCAGTTTCACTACACTCAAAATAGCTATTCTTACAAAGGCTGAAAGATTCTGTTCTCCTTAGCTGCAGTGTGGTTAAGAACACAGATTGATTGCAAAACAAATGAGTCAAACTGAATTAGCACATACTTTTCTGATTAAAAAACAAGTTAGGCCTCAGGAATTGACAAGTCATTCTGAAACAAATTAAAGGTCTATAAAATATGGATACAGAGGTTTCTTCTGTATTACTCTGTTTTCCCAATTTCTGAATAAGAGTATGAATGCACATACACTTTTAGCAATTGGTGTAGCAGAGCTAGAGGATCACATGAAAATATAAAAAGACCCTTTGGATAACGAGTGATAATTACTGGCACATCTGGCATGGGAGAAGAAATCTGTCATACACAAAAGTAATGAAAAATTGAAGATTGGTATAGGAACATTTTACCCACTTATTAGTGTGTTTTACATATTTGGAATTGTTGTATAATTTGGGTAACACAGAATATAATCTATAGTCACTTATTCAAAGTCAAAATAATCTTTAATTTGCATATAAACATAAAGAAAAAATCTTTTGTAAAATTAATCTCTTCTAAATCATAAAATAAAAGATTAATTTGTAGCTAAGAAAAATAAATGTGTTATATTGAAAACACTTTAAATTAAGATAGTTACAGACTTATACAAAGTCATGTTATGATTGTTTCTCATTGTACAAGTAGTTCAGTTTATATAAATAATAAAAATTATCAATCATTTTGCAGCAGTTGCTATATAAACATTTAATTCAATATGACTCATTATAGAGATGTGTTTGAAGATATTGATGATATATACCATCATTTCAATAATAAGTTAAAGTTTTGCTGCAAAGTCTTATATGCATAAGTAAGACACTAAATATATGAAATACTACACATAGTTTTCAAATTTGATTATAAATGATGTCTCTAATATGAGTTGGAGACTTAGTAGCACATTGGGAAATTCTGAAACAATTCAAAGGCAGCTCAGTATATCATTTATTCTTTAATAGTAAGTCAAAGAGTGAAGGGCATATAAAGTATAACAAATATTGCTTATATTTATATGTAATGCCTCATTTATATAACAAAATCTTAGCTCCTAATGACTTTTTGAGTTATAGTTAAATCTTGGGCTTTAGAGAAACTATTACAGTTTTGCTATGATTTGGCATATCAAATTGACACTTATATAAAGAATGATTCTCCATGACTTCATATCTAAAATTATTCCTAATACTAAGTTTTTAATTTCAGAAATATTTAACAGGCACAATAGAAGTTGCCATCTCTATTTACTCTCAATACTGATAATCATATAAAATCTAGTTGTTTAGTATACAGAGATCTGTTGTATAATATACCACCACGCAACTTTGTTTTATAGTCAAAATTATTTTACAATAGCATTGCCTTCCATTTGGGATTAGATTATCATAACATAAAAGCATGTAATACATTGCAGATTTTGAAAATTACTTAGAAACTCCGGAAATGAGTTGTTTTATCCCGAGTTGATTTTTTTGGGTGAGTGGGTACCAGGGATTGAACTCAGAGGCACTCAGTAACTGAACCACATCCCCAGTCCTATTTTGTATTTTATTTAGAGACAGGGTCTCACTGAGTTGCTTAGCACCTCACTTTTGCTGAGGCTGGCTTTGAACTCATGATCCTTCTGCTTCATCTTCCCAAACCTCTGGGATTACAGGCATGTGCCATCATACCTGGCTTGAGCTGAATGTTTTGACAGAAATTCTATTCTATGAATAGAATCTTCTTCAACATGTTTCTGATGACCAATAATCTTTATAATTGAATCAGCAATTTTTCCCAGATGCATTAGTCTTTATATTGGCAAAGCGATACTTTAAATATAGATTTAAAAAACTACTTTTACAGATACTGTTCTCAGTGCTCATAAGCAGAAGCAGTTCAACAGGGTATGAAAACAACCCAGTGGAAGGAGAGAGGAAAGGGGTAAAAAATAGGTTTTTGGACAATGACAAAAAAAAAAAAAAAAAAAAAAAAGAGGTAAATAATAGGACTTTAGGGAAATGATAAAAAAAAAAAAAGTCAAGTGAGCAAAAAGATAGAAGCAGTTTGGTAGGGGTTAAAGAAAAAATGAGAATGGATTAGTAACAAAAATGCTAGCTGACAGTAAGAGATACTATTTAGAAACAAATGCAAGACTCAGCCTTGAAATAAGCAATACTACTTATATTGCACATAAAACGTGTGTGTGTGTGTGTGTGTGTGTGTGTGTATTCTCTCAGTAGACCTTTTATTAATAAAACATTTTTTCTTTCAGTTTCTAAGTAAAAACCTTAAAACTTATTGCAAATCTGATCAAAACTCCTGGGAATGGAGTTAACAATATCAACCAACCCTAAATATTGAACTATTTTCTAGGCATGTGATTTATTAAGTGTAAGAGCACATGCACGCGCACGCATGCACACACACACACACACACACACACACACACACACACACCATATATATGCACCTACCTTACAATGCAGTCAGTCATTGGTCAAATTTCTCTATAGATTCTCCTGTTTTGTATCGTTTAATTTAAATGTAACATTGGCCTCTAAAATACATTTTTCAGTTAAAGATTCTGACTCAGAGATTTTCTTGTATCAAGTACATGCATATGTAACACATTTCAAAATAATAAACTTGTCTTTTAAAGAGAAGCCAGAATCCAGAATGCTGTGTCTACTTACTGTATTGCTGAAAATTCCAAAGGCATACTAAGAATCAGCAAGTAAAACCCAAACCCTAGCTTATCCTACTGAGGAAGAATGAGAGGGTTAAAACAATAATAAATATATACATGCCATATGAATATCAACTTGATGTTCAGAGAAGATAACACAAGGAGATGAAATGATGTGATTCAACTGAGTCATAATTAAAAACACTCCAGCGATCATCCATAAAAGGCTTGTGGTAACGTGAGAAGTCTCATTTACAGAACTATCATAATTCAGGGTTGGCATTTGGCTTTGCTTTGGTCACCAAGTCTGTTCTAAGTTATTATTGCACACTCTAAGGACTGAGTTGCAGCATTGATAGAAGCCAGTTTCCATATTAATGTTAATTGACCATTGGCTTGAGATGCACCCTATATCCCATAAAAAGTGATCTTATATGGAGCATTGGATTTGCATTATCAAAGAATTTTACTTTCTTTTAAAGTAAAATCACATACACGATGCACGCACACACATGTGCAGGCATATACACATACAACAGGCAGCTTGCCAGAACATCCTAAAATAAGGGCACAAGTCCCAAATTATAACAAGCCAAATTAATCATTTAATATACAAACTGCCCCATTTATGAGGTCCAGCAAAAAGAGATTATATGTTGAATATCAGAGTGAATTTTTTTGAGCTCACATTATTTCTACTTTTATTTTGTTTTTATAGATAGGGTGAAGGGTGTATGTTTGATTCTTTTATATCTTCGGATCTGTGGATGATTTAAAGCCATTGACATCTTTGACATAGCACAAAATGATATAAAAATAACAACTTTGGGACTGTGTTAATTTGGTTTGATCCCCATTGTTAGTTATTTTTTAATGTTAGTTTTATTTATTATGCCCGACCTTGAACTTAAAACCATTAAACCTTTGAATTGCATTTATTTAGATAAGATGGCATAAAATGTGTTGATATTTATTTTTTCAGATCTAATGATGTGTGCATAATGTCTCAATGCTGCTTCAGTTTAGATATCTTAAAGAGACTGCTTGTTTGTGTACATTTTCCATATAAAAAGACAGTTTTCTAAAAATGATTAGGAGTGAATTCATGTGCTACTATGCTCTGTGTCATGGCATAAGAAGGCATTAAGTGTGCATTTGATACAAACTTATTGATACAGCATTGTCTGGATGGAACACCATTTCTGATGTAGACATTTCTACATTTCATTCCCATGGAGAGTTGAGATTTTTTATTTTGTTTTAATTAAAGAAGAAAAAATTACAAACTGTTAACTATAATTGATTTTCATACTTTATAACTGAAAATAAACTCAAAAAGACCTATTTTTGTTAAGTATTCCAAGCAGAAATCTAGAATCTAAATCAGGTAATATATTACACTATAAAATATTACCTTAAATTCCATAAAATGAGCATTCCAAATGTATGGTCTAAAGTATTGCTCAATTTTTATTCAGTTTTGAATTTTGTTTATGTATATAATTCACGTCTAGACAGGACACATTTCATTCTTCTCAGAAATTGTCAACAATGAGAAAGTGTGCAGTGTCATCTTGTCTCATTAAGATGAACTAGTGAAGATACCAGAACAAAAATCAATGCTGTTCTCTAATAGAATGATGGCACGAATCATTAGGTTTCAATTCTTCTGACTCTGACCTTGGGATGACCTATTCACCATAAGTTTTCAAAGTTATATCATGTACATATATCCAGTATGATTACCAATAACTGCATCTGAAACATACTAGATTAGCCAATTATCAAGAATTTTTATTTAATAGCAAGCCCCAAATACTATCAGTTTTGTTCTGGTTTTGGGTTAAAGAGGGGGAAAGCACTCAACCCTGTCAGTCCAACTCAGACAAGTTTAAAATCTTAATATATGTGATATATGTGAACTCCAAAAGTAAACAGCAGGAAGTTTGGAATGGAAGATAAGAATTGAAGGTAATACTGAATCAATGGTAAAGTCACCTGTATATTTCTGGCTCCAGGACTCCTTGGCCTGGAATCAAAGGAGTCTCAAGAGGAAGTGTGCACTGGCACATGTGGAAAGCACTTCAGGAGTTGCTCTTCAGTTCAAGCCTGAAGAGAGAGAAAGAGGTATCCTGGCTACAACTTCAAGAGAGCAAGACACATAACCATCTACAACCCTGAGGAAGGCGGACTTCCTCTGATTCTGGGAGAGGTTATGGGGCTCTGGGAGAGGTTATGAGGTTATGTTTGAGGCAATTCTCCATTGCTCTTTTCTTTTTCTGTCCACTACACTGGTCCTGGATGCTGGCACAGTGACAGAGATTGTGCAGCAGTATGAGGTAAAACCTTAACATGCTACCTGAAACATGGAAAAGGGAACTTCCAGGCAACGAGAAAGTACTAAGAATATCACAGAGAGGAAGGAACTTGAAAAGCAAGTCAGTTTTCTCTCCCAGTTCCCAAGATTTGTATGCTTGGATCTATCCTAAACAGCAACAAAAGACCTTGAGAACTAAACTAAGAAACAGGCATGTTGCTCCCAGATCACCCTGTTCCCAGACAAAGAATGATATTGAAAATACAATCCAGAGATGGTTGGTTGGAATTTTTAGCACAAAGTTAGTCAAATTTAATGTCTGAAAAAGCAAAAGCTGAACATCCACAAGTTTCAGAAGAGGTGTCTCATAACACAAAATTCAAAGTTTCTAAGATGTATTAAAATTATTCAGCATATAAAAGTTGAGAAAACTACTTACAGGCATATGATACACAAATCAATGTATAGAAATGGTAAGATGATATGGGTGTTAGAATTACTTGACAAAAACTTCAAGGTAACTATTAAATATCACCCCAAAAAGTAATAACAAAACAAACAAATATTTTAAACATTCTTGAAACAAATGGAAAGATAGAAAAGACTGGCAAACAAATTAGATATATAAAGAAGAATCAAATGGAAACACTATAACTAACATACAATAATGTGAAAAAACACTGAATGGGTAGAAAAGCAGAATAGAAATGACACAGAAAATGAACTTGAATATAGATCAATATAAATTAATATAAACAATTTGTTGTTTCTTAGCTTTGCATTACTATAACAAAATATCTGAGATAATCATTTCAGAAGAGAAAAGGTTTATTTTGGCTTACAGTTTTGGAAGTTTAAGTTCATAGTCATTTTTTTTTATTGCTTCTGGGCCTTTGGCATGCTCCATGAAAGGAGCATGCAGCAGAGGAAGCTACTTAACTCATGTCAGGCACGAAACGAAAATGAAGAGGAAGGCCTGGAGTTGCAATATCCCCCTCAAGGACACACTCCCAGTGACTTAACTTCCTTCTACTTGACCCCATCTTTAAAGGTTCCATGATTTCTAAATAGAAAGTTTATCCCAGAAGTAATTGAAGACAGAATTTGTAAAACAAAAATTTTAAAGTTAAATGAAAAAAACTTATAGCATATGGTTCTATATCTGGTGAAAATATTCTTTAGGAATGAAAGCCAAGTAAGTATACTTTCAGTTGTAGCCATCTGATGTGCACTAGAAGAATCACTAAAAAAGTTTTCCAGCCACAAAGTTGCCAGGAATAAACTTAGATCATCAGGATGGATTGAAGGAGGAGCTGCAGAAATGGTAAGTACCTGTGTAAATATAATAAATTATTATCTCTGGTTGATCTCTTAAGACCACAGTTGCTGGATAAATGAAAACTATATAAAATTGTCTGACAGAGTTTCAATATATATATAGGGAAAATATATGCCAACTTCAACATAGTGAAAAGATAAAGGAATATATTAAGCAAGATACCGATTTCTATTGGATATTTCAAAATACTTTTTCTATATAGAGTACAAAAAGACATATATGTAAATTGTATTCCCTAAGATAATCATGGAGCTATGTAAAGATGTAAGGAAAATACACAAGATAAATGTAAATAAAATGTTCAAATAAAGGAGATAAGAAAGTGGAAATAGTGGAAAGGTAAAAATGGTGCAAACAACCAAAAATTTAATATCTAAATTTAAAGATATCAATAATATTATTGTATTGAATATAAATCCCTAACACTGATTTAAAAAACATGATTGTTAGTTCCATCCAAGTAATCAATGAGAGAAATTCACTATTTTTCCTATAGGTGAAAAATATCTCATTGTGTATATCTACCACATTTTCTTTGTCCACTTGTTAGTTGATGGAAACTTTTGTTGTTTCTATGTCTTGGCTATTGTGAGTACTGCATCCATGAACATGGGAGTGCAGATGTCTCTGACAAACTGATTTCTTTTCCTTTGGATATATACCCGGGAGTGGAATTGCTGTACCATATGGCAGTTCTATTTTTTAAGTTTTTGAGTAATCTCCATGCTTTTTTCCATAATGACTGTACAAATTTACATCCCTATCTAGTGTGTACACAGGTTGCCTTTTCTCCACATCCTCATTAGCACTCATGGTCTTTGGTCATTTGATAACAGGCATTCTTCCTGGGGTTAGGTAATAAATGTAGTTGTGGTTTTGATTTGCATTCCCTGATACTTCATGATGTTGAAAATTTTTCATGTATCAGTTGGTCATTTGTGTGTCTTCTTTTCAGAAACATCTATTTAAGTCCATTGACAATTTTTAATTGGATTATTTGTATTTTGCTATTATGCTTCTGGAATTACTTATGTATTCTGGAAATTTATCCCTTGTCAGATGTACACATGGGAGTGTTTTCTCCTATCCCATAGGTAGTCTACACTCTATGCTGATTTTTCCTTTGCTTTCCAGAAGCCATTGGCCTTATTGAAGAGATTAATCTTTTCTCCAATATATGTTCTTAACAAATTTGTGAAATATAAATTGTGGATTTATGCATTTACTCTAGGTTCTCTATTCTGTTCACTTGGAAGTGTGTCTGCATTTACACCAATACCATGCCATTTCAATGAATACAAGCTTTGTAGCGTATTTTGATGTCACATAATGTAACATCTTTTTATTCTTTTTGCTTAACTACTTTAAGTATTTGAAGTGTTTTTATGGTTCCATAAAAATTTTATAATATTTTTCTAATTCTGTGAACAACAACATCAATGGTATTTTCTTAAAGATTGCATTGAACCTATAGATAAATCACTTTAGGTAGTTCAGATATTTTTTCAAAATTGATCTTTTCATCCATGAACATAGAATGCCTTTCATTTTCCCATAGTAGTGGAAGTTCTAGCCAGAACTACAGGCAAAATAAGGAAAGCAAGGGTATCCAAATTGGAAAAGAAGAGCTCAAATAGTCCCTGTGTTTAAGTGACCTGATCTTACATAGAGAAACCATGAAGACTCCACACACCCCCCCAAAAACTTTAAGAATTAATAAATTCAGCAAAGCTTCAAGGTACAAAAATCAACATGAAAAAATGAGTAGCATTGCTACATGCCAATAACCAACTGTCTGAAATAAAAATCATAAAAGCAATTCCATGATTGGTAGGATGTATAATTAACTTTATTTTTAATTTTTGTTTATTTGTTCCTTCACACATGCATTCATTAAAAGTGCTTCTTATTGAACACTTAGTAGAGCATCAGATTTAATCCCAAGATACTAAGAAATAAGCCTACTTAAGAAAGAATTCTATATTGGGTGCTACAAACAGCTTGCTTTGTTTTCTACTCTACATCAAGGTCCAACTCTATGGAATTTCAAAGCCCAAATCATGCTACATACATATGGTAAAGTTCTTTTGAAAAAACAGCAAAAAAAAAAAAAATTAGATTAGTAAGTTTTAACCATAAAAGAAAAGGAGAGCCTAATAGAGAGAGGTAAAGTGTAGGAATAGTCATTGGTATCAGTAATATTCTAATTTTGAAGGAGAGCTAAACACAAACATTTGCTTACTATTCTTTATTTAAATATACTTACATACTTACACAATACATATCATTTATTGTATAACATATTTTTACATTTTTGTGTGTTTTAGTATGATTATACAAATAAATTTTAAATTAAAAAATACAGTGGTGAGCAAAGAGAACCAAGATTTTCCCTTGACCTTCTTTTTGAAGACTTGACATAATTAATGTTTATACTGAAGATACATTATGGAAAAGAATGTGAAAACAATAAAACACTGAATTTTCTTTATGTCATTCAATTATTATCTTTTAATTAATTTTTTAATTTGTTCTAATTGTTACACATGACTATAGAATGCATTTATACTTTTTTTTTTTTTTTTTTTTTTTGGTGGTGCTGGGGATCAAACCCAGGGCCTTGTGCTTACAAGGCAAGCACTCTACCAACTGAACTATATCCCCAGCCCCATTTATATATTTTGATAGTGTAATTTCTCATTTTCCTGATTAAACATATTGTAGGATCACATTGGTCATGCAGTCATATACGTACATGAGGTAATAATGTCTGTTTCACTCTACTATCATTCCTTCCCCCATGCCCCTTCCCCTCCTTTCAATCCCCTCTACCTAATATAAAGTAACTAATTATTTGTTCTCTCAAAATATAACAATGTGAACATCAGGATAATAGAATTATAGGATTCTATTATAAAATTCTTTCTTTTATGAAATTATGTTTGTGAGTATAGTTTTCACACAATGTCTTTCCTTAGCAAAATATTGAATTTGTCAGATCTCCAAATTTTTTTTAACATTTTATATCCCATTAATACTGACATTTTTTTCCTTTTAAGGATTTACTTTTTTAGAAGAGTTTTGAGTTCACAGCAGAATGAAGAGGAAGGTACATCAATTTTCCATATATATTTTGTGCCTTGCCTTCACTAATGTAGCCTCTTCAGTTATCAATTCACACCAGCAGGGTGGGCCTTTTGTCACAACTGAAAATTCTACAGTGAGATAGCACAAAAGCCCAAATTCCATAGTTTACTTTAGGGTTCAGTCTTAGTGCTGTATGCTATGCAGATTTGGACATTGTATCATGATATATGTTTATTATTACAATATCATCAAGATAATTTTCTCTTCTTTATAAATCCTCTATGCTACACCTATTCCTCCCTTCCTCTTCCCAATTTCCAGAAACCACTGATATTTTTCTCGTTTCCACTATTTTGCCTTTTCCAGAATGTCACACAGTTGTAATCATACAATATATAGGCATTTCAGACGGATCTTTTCACTTAATTTGTATTTAACTGTTCTCCATTTCTTTTAATGACTTAGTGTCTCATTTTTTTGTTTTGTTTTGAAAAACTTTGTATTGTGTGAATCACTACAGTTCACTTATCCATTCTCCTGCTAAATATCTATATTGCATCAAAGTTTTATCAGTGATGGATAAAGCTGCTAAAACATGTGAGGACATGATTGTATGTGGGCACAGGTTTTCAGCTCCTTAGAGCATGATTTCTAGACTTATATTAAGAGTATGTTAAATTTTGTAAGAAACTGCCAAATTGTCTTCTAAAGTAACTATATTATTTTGCATTTCTACAATCGATGAATGACAGTACCTATTGTATCACAGTCTCATCAGCATTCCATGTCAATGATTTTTCTCATGAATATTTTCTACATATTTTATTGGATTTGTAACTAAGTATTTCATTTTTGGGGTGCTAATATGAATGGTATTATGTTATTAATTTCAAATTCCACCTTTTTATTTGTGGTATATTAAAAATATATTACCTTTTGAATTTTAATTCCGTATCTTGCATCTATACTATAATTGATTTTTATTTTCAAGCTTTTTTTGTCAACATTTTTGCATAATCTACAAGGATGATCATGTCATTTATGATCACAAACCTGAGTCAGACAATTTCTATATTCTGTTTCATTTTTTGACACATTTTGTGTTTCTTTTTTATTTATTTATTTATTTATTTTTGGGTGCTGGGGATTGAACCCAGGGCCTTGTGCTTACAAGGCAAGCACTCTACCGACTGAGCTATCTCCCCAGCCCCACATTTTGTGTTTCTGAAAGAACAATTTTACTAAATAAATTAGCTTAGTAATACATTAATAAAACTATTGATTGATTGAACCTGTCAAACAATTTAAAATCAACTAATTTGAAAACCTGATTCAGCACTCATAGAGTCAGTAC
This sequence comes from Sciurus carolinensis, assembly GCF_902686445.1. Lineage (NCBI taxonomy): Eukaryota > Metazoa > Chordata > Mammalia > Rodentia > Sciuridae > Sciurus > Sciurus carolinensis. The sequence continues at coordinate 55,872,394 of NC_062220.1, forward strand.
TCTAAGTTAACTGATTTTCCAGACGGCATTTATATTAATATGCTTAAATAAAGCCATTAACATTCATCAGCAATAGATCAGAAAGACAATATCTCTGATGCATATCTTAGTGAAATCACATTTCATATTCTAATGAATGAAAATCATTTCCATGTCTAGAGCTATATTAAAAATGACCATGACATTTTTATCTCCATATACATCAATTCACTGTTCTTTCCTATTTGTATTTTAATTAATTGTAATAATTGATTTATGAAAATTGTGAAATTTACTTTACTGAGACTTTATCTGTATATAAAAGTATAAGGACATTATAGCGTAAATAATATTTTCCATTTTTCTAGTGTTAGTAAAATTTGTTAAATGCATAGGTGTTTAATTAATAGTTTTGAATGTTTAATATATTTTTTACAAATCTGTATGCTGCAATATATAATAAGTTTAATGCTTAGAAGTGCTTCAGGAATTGCCATTTGTAAATGTATATATACACATTTTTTATCTTGTTTTTGATATTTATATTTTATTTCTTAAACCCAGATCATTTTTGTTCCAGATTTTTCTTTCTTCATTATTTTCTTGTCAGTCCAATATAATTATCTGTAATATTGAGGTTCATTATGACTTATTCTTACATGCAAATAACATAATTTGCTCCATTTCATTACAGGGTACTTCCCCTTTCTCTCCTTTTCTCCCTCCCTTTGATCTCCTTCCTGTACTCTACATTTTTGATGATTTGTAGAGCAAACTATATTGAAAGGTACCCTGGAATTTTGTCAGCAAAGAAAGAATTATCTTGCTTGTGATGGGAAGTTTAAGACACACCATTATTAATGCTACACAAGAGGGAGTAATGTAATTCCTAAGTGGTATGAAAAGTGGTAAAAGGAAAGTAATCAACTTGTCAAGTCTGATCAAATCATTTAGAAGGTGGGCTGTTATCCTTCTATAATGAATGTTTGTGATGGAATTCTAAAACATTCATAGCTTTCTCTATCATGTACTTCTCTTTTTAAAAATAACTTTGTATCTCTATTCTTTCATGATGAGCTTTTCATGCATTAATATTTTACATATATATCAGAGCAAAAGAGCTCATATAATAGCATCATTTGAATTCTTGTAATTAAATCTTTTAACCTGAACTAAGGTGAATCTGTAGGTATGCAGGAATTTCTGAATAACATTGAGATTATTTAATCAGAATGAGAAAAATAAAATGTTTTTTATGCCTGCTAAATTTTATATTATCCCAATTCTAAATCCAGTTTCTTTTCCAAGTGAAAAAATTAATATAATATCCCCAGTTCCCAGTTTGGGTGGTTAAAACAACAGACTTTATTTAGTGGACCAGCAGTGTTCATCTGCTCCATCAAAACTAGCTTTCCCAAAAGATACTCATTTCAAATATCTGCTGTCAGATTTCTCCTCACTTTTATTTTTCCTAAGTCTTCTTTTCCATTTCTTGAGTATGTTGATGTTATCTATCATTCTAAATTCTTGGGATCTCCCATGCACATTGAAACTACAACCCTACTCCTTAATTCTGTGATTTTAATTTCAATTGTTGTCTCATGCCTACCTTCATCTAACCCTACTTTCATTGCTCCCACATTCTTGCCCCTCACTCCCAACCTGTATCTGCCATCTTACTGCTCATTCCATTATGGAAGGTCAACACTCTATCTTCTCCAAGGGATTTCTGTAATTATCTGCACCAATTTCCTTTCTTATAAATTAGATACATACATTCCAAATAGGATGAAGATCATAGAGTTAATAAATGAATATGAACTACTAATAAATTATTTGTATTATGATTCCCAATCTGATATAGTTTCTACCAAATCAGAATCATACATTTATTAATGGTGGAAAAGTTAAATTAAATGTTATTAAAATTTGTTGTTCCTCTTCAGAACTGATCTTTCCAGTCTTTAATATTTTTGGTTTTCCATTTTAATAAATCTAGAATATACACAAATTTTAGAAAGAATAATATAGAGTCATAATATTATATTCTCTTAAAGTTGGAATTATTAAATTCAGATATTGATTTGACTATGTTCAAAATATAAACCTGTGGTAGCTTTTTTCTATTTCATCTACAGACTTGCTATAATTAATCTATCTTTTGTGTGTTTAGCTCAATTTCCTAGTTATTTTGAATTATACTGATACATGGAAGAGCTAAGTCTTTGATATCCCCATTTTACTCCAGGGAAGATTATTTGAAAAATGCAGTCCTCTAGGATTCTTGTGTTCTGCCTTTGATGCTTCCCCTCATCCTGTTTCAGACCTTTTATTCCCTAAACTCCTAAGCAAATGTTTCTTTGAAGAGTTTTTCACATTTTTTGCAACACTAACATCTTCTTGATGACTCTGATCAAATTTTTGCCTCTGCCTTCTTCATAGGACCAACATATAAAATGACATAGACTCACAAATGTATTTAAAACACAGACTAAAAAGGAGAGCTAGTATAATATCAAATATTATAGTTACTTTAAATCCAAAATATTGTTTTCAAAAAAAAATAATCTCAATGTTCTTTTTTCAAGTTTAAAGAAGGAGCTTATTATATGACTACATGTGCCATTTTGTATTAGTTTCAGATTTGAGGACATAATACCTCAAATAAAAGTATATTTTTATAGAAAATTGGGTTTCAGTGGTAATTGCAGAATGTAAATATTAGAACCATTCAGTCTAATTGGACTGACCCCAGAAATAAATTCTTGTTCTTAAGAAACTCTACTTATACGCACACAATCTACTTTATTTGCTTTTAGAATTTCTTGGCAATATTTTATCTCTGTGGCTTATGTGTCTTTTATATGGCTAAAGGATCTATTCCAATTTTTACCATTAACCCAATAAGAGTTTACAACAGAGGTCACTGTGCCCAAGAATTTCTTATCCAAGCCCAAAATTTTCAAGTCCAATTGCTGATTAAGAAGTAAACACAAGAAGCCTCCAGTTAAATACTATATTCTAACATTGTTCTTATTCATTTGTTTTTTTAAGCTCAGCAGTCATCTGGATGGTTGGCATTTTTGGGTTAAACATAAACCATATAAAAACTATCTTAGTTTGATATGACTGATAAAATTTTGATGTCATATAATTATATGATTCTTCTTTTGGGAATTAATTGTGTTATATAAGTGACATTTGTTATCAAATGAAAATTAGTTGCCATATAGGAGGTTTTTTTTTTTTCTTGTCATGATAGAGCCATTGAGTAAACAAAAATAAAGCTTACTTAAATGGTTGCCTCTTTCCTGTGTGTTATTAAATAAACCTGGAGTTTGACATGCGTCATATTGGTTTGTGGGAACTGGTTTCACATAATAAACATTTAGAAGATCAATCTGTGAAAGGACATTGTCAATATTTTTAAACCATAGTTTGAATACTTTATTCTTCTGTTTACTAGGTAATACCATTTTTTAAACTTTTAAACTTGACATTAGGTTTTATAAAAATTGTTTTCTACTTCTACCAAATTATTTTTACTTTACTGTTATTTTACAGTAAAAATTTGAGTATAAAATATGGAATAAAATTTTATATCCATATATAATTAATTCTGTATTGCCAAAAAGTACAATTTGCCTATTTTTATAATTTTTTATGTATTTGCAGTGTTAGTATTACCATTTGGGAATCTGACTGCCAAAAGATAAACATTTTATAGAGAATTTTGGCAAAGAAAACAAAATCATTTTAAAGTTTCTTTTCTTATTCTTTATTACATGTGAGAAATATTGTTCAAGAGAAATTACATTAACAAGGAACTCAAAAGCACAAATAGAATGTTCAGATCAATATATTAAATGACTTGGTAATAAAACATTATCAGCACTTTTTTTTTTTTTTTATACTGGGAATTGAACCCTGGGGCACTTAAGCACCGAGCTACATCCCCAGTCCTTTTTTATTTTTTATTTTGAGACAGGATCTTGCTAAGTTTTTCAGGACCTTGAGGCTGGTTTTGAACTCTCAATCTTCCTGTCTCAGCCTCCCAACCTGCTGGAATTATAGGCCTAGGCCTCTGTACCTGGCATCAGAACTTTTAAATAGTTAGCTCTGTTGGATTCTGGATTGGATTTCATTAACTTTTGTTTCTCTTTCTTAATTGGAGTAATTGGGAATTAATTGTATTATTAAGACTCCTTTACCACTTTACCTGGATATATACTTGATTCTATCATTTTATATATATAAAATATAAAATTATATGTATATATATGAATATGTGAGACTGCTGTAAAGAAAAATAAAACAATAAAAGAGGGGGTCATCATTTTATTCTGGAAAGAAAGAGCAAGATAATGTGAATAAATTGAGGTGTCTCATTTTGGTATCCATATTCCTGCATTCTGAACACCAAGAGGCAGTTGCACCAACAGCTACAGAAGAGAGCGTGAATATCATTTTTTACTGTGTTTTCGTTTGCTTGTTTTTTGCTTTGGGTTCTGGGGATTGAACCCAGTGCTTTGCACATGCTAGGCAAATGCTTTACTACTGAGATACACCTCCAGCCTAAGCAGGAAATTTCTTTACTGGAGCTTCCTGATTCAAGAAGTGCAGAGGTCAAGGTGTTCTTTGATCTCAAATCTGCGTTGGTGTTAGAGGTGGTCACTTCACCAATCAATAGATTCTTTATTGGTTTGAGGCCATTTATGGAGTCACAACCTTCGGTGTTCCAGTGATTTTTGCATGTAACTAATCCTTGTTATTAATAACACTTTGAGAAGAAACAGTAGATCAGTTTTCATTTCTTGCTTTGGAAATTTATACTCCACATAGTTTTATCTAGTTCATGGCATAACATCATTGCTTGATCTTCAGAGAAACCAGTTACTCATTTCTTGATTTAAGAAATTCACTGCTGAAAGATTTTTCTTGTATGGATTCTAAATCATACTTCTCCAAAATTCTTATTAATTTTCAAATGCTTGATTAACTGTGGAATCTCCTTTTCTTCTAATAAGTACTTCCTGAACCAGAAAATACAAAAATTTTGTGCTATTTTTCTCAAGTAATTTATCCATAAATAAGTGGTTCTTTCTGGATTGAATTTAGTTCCTGCAACAATTATTTCTTATTTCATTCATAAACTTATAATTTATATTTACCACAAGGAAAGTATTAAGCAGTTTTTTAGTCAAGTAATATTTATGGAGCAATTTAATAGAAAATAAAATGCCCCAAGTTTTGCTAAAGTGCATGTCAAGTAGACCACATGTGCCCTAAAGGAAACTGGAAAATTTTCACTTTGGAGATAAGGAATGTGTGGGAAGCAAGAGTCACACAAAAATTCCAGTTGGAGTTGCTCAGTAAACATTGATGCCTTCTCTAGTTTCCACTATACCACTTTTTTACTATGACGATATTTTCTTTGATATTTGTAGTAAGTTTTCTTCTTCCAAATTCACTAGTACCTTCATCAGAATTTTAAAATCTGTTATGGTGATTGATATCTCTTCAGAATCATAAGTAGTAAGAAAACTATGCAGCGTGTATCTTATATTCTTATATGGCAATCACTTTATAAAATTTGGAAAGGCATGTATAGTTACTAACTTGAATTACATACAAGAATTTGTACAATCAGAAGTTATCTGAAGTGTACAAAATTCTGCTAAGCAACAATGATGATTTTTAGAGTTAAAGGTCATCTTATAACAGGTTGCTCTTCTTACTTCTAGGAAGGAAAAAGGGTAGGAAGACAAGAGAACAGACATTTATTCCATTTTTACTGATACTGGGAGTCATGCTTGAACATAAATGTGGCTCTAAGCAAGGATATTGACGAGAATAAATTGTGGATTTAGAAGTGATACTACTCTCAGACTACTCCAGGAGAATCTCAGGTGAATACAGACATTTTCTTTTTTCTTTTTTCTTTTTTTTCTTTTTTTTTTTACAAATGATTTGTTTTATTTTTCTTCTATTAAGTTGAACTTTTGTGAAACTTAAAAAAAAAAAAAATTAGAAAGACACAAAAAGCTTCACATAAGACAAATATCCAGAACTTAAATGTTAACATTTAGTCAAATTCATCTTTTTAAAAATAACAATAAATAAGCTGAAGATCCCTTTAATCATCACTCCTGCTGCCTAGCAAACAACTCTCATCAGGTATAGGTGTATATCCACTTCATTGATACTTTCCTTTACTTGGGTTGAACCCTATTAAACAACTGTTCTTGTATGTCAAAAACATTTGAATATGACAATGTTATATGGTTGGACCTGTTTATAACTTTAACATATAACCTTGAATTTTTGATTATGCAAAATGTATGCAAACCTATAGACTTTTTATTTGTATTTACTTGCTGTTAATGAAAGTTAGACATGCTTTTATATATTCCTTGGTCATTTGTGTTTTCTCTAATATAAAATTTTCACTTACAGTATGCTTATTCAGACTAGGGAAAACAAAGTACTTCAGTAAGAATTGATCGTGGACATGTTCATGGATTAGGGAATGAATAACCTTGATCAACACTGGAATTCTCCCAAAGGTAACAAATGTGTAATGGTCGCAATTTCCTCCCATTCCATTGTTTTTGGGTGTTTCACATATGGGACAATGAATGGGACAAAATAGGTTCAAAGCTGACATTTTATATATTTTTCTTAGGGACACAGTTTTAGTGTTGATTATTCTATAGGAACAGAACTTGAAACTGCTACTCAGAACCCAGAATGCCCTCAACTTCAGACTGCTCTGTGTTTTGAGTTCATTCAGGACTTTTTAATTTTCTTATTTTTCCTTTCATGATGTATATTTAGAACAGAGGGGTCATATAAGAATATGATTTTACTGTGACATCTTTGCTTTATATTAGTTTGAAGGTTGTATATTCTATTTGTAGCCAGATATATTAATTAGAATCTCAATGTATTTTCAATGTGACTTTTTTTTTTTTTTTGTGGGGCTGAGGATTGAACACAGGGGCACATATGCTCTGCCACTGAGCTACACCCCAGCCCTTGACTTTAAAATATTTTTTTTTTTTTTTTTTTTTACTGAATTGCATTGATAAAATTGCATGCCACAAAATGTGACTTTTTTGCTCTGGTAAATTTTTAGAGGTTCCCCCCGCCACTTTGGGAAGGCAGGATAATTTTAAAAACAGGTGCTGGGGGGAGATATAGCTTAGTTGAAACAAGTTCTATGGATTGTGATCCTGGGAAAAATAAGGATAACAGAACAACTTCATAGGGTTGTTTTGAAGATAAAACAAGATAACTTACAAAGTGCTTAGCACAATGCTTTTCTCAGCAAGTTCTCAGTTAATAGTAAAAAAAACAAGGGGGGTATTATTTATTCAAAATCAAGTATTTTCAAGTTATTTTTCCCCTGAAATTTACCCACCTCATTAGCATAGTGGAGCACAATTATGTTAATTAACTACTGCTGTAAAACAAACCACCTCCAAATTTAGTGGCTTAAAAATAATGATTTTTTACAGACATTTTCATTTTAAGAATTTCAGATAGATATGATACCAAGCCCCATTTGAGAACCACTGATCCACATAATAAAGCACGGACATAATTTAAAAGATCTTAAAAGTATTCTAAGTTTAAATATAAGGTTTTTGGTCAGAAGCCAAAGGAATAGAATGCAGTGTCAGAATCTGATTATTTAAAATTAATTTATTAAAAAAGCAAAGTCAACTTGGATCCCTTTCAAAAGAATCAAGAGAATTAACTAAATGCCAAATGTTAATGTTGATTTAAACATAGGGCTCATAGCCCTGTAATTGCTTATGTCTAACTGTGGAAAAGAGATTTTAGAATGAAAAGAAAATTTTCAGAAAAAGAACTTTTTTCCCTCAGAGTAATTACTACAAAGGAAACGTTTTTCATACACTGATTTCAGTACAAATGAAAACAAACTACATTCAACTTTTCCATGATAGTTTATGGAAAGTCATTGCACCGGATATATTAACAAATTTTTCAAATTTGCTTTTTTTGCCACCACATCCACTAGTAGAGCAATATTTAATCAGTAGTATCTGAAAGCTGCTCTCATGGAAAATAAGTTATCTCTTTCTCTAAATCTATCCATTTATAGATTTTTATGAGACATCACCAGGAACCAAGTAAATTCTTGGGACAGGCAGGAAAAACTGTAACCTAACAATATTCATTCCTTCATTCTCCCTTATTAGTAGAACACAGATTTTTACCCTGGAGAGCAGTGAACTCAATTAAATAATGTTGTTCTTCCTTCCTTTGCTATTATTAGTGGTAGGCATATGATGAATTTCTAATCAGTGGGGTGGGACTAGAAATATACAGAGGGTTTCTCAAAAAAACCTTTTATTTTTCTAGGAATAAAAGTGGTCTAGCTGGCACTACCTTTCTTCCTGTCTTGAGATGTACATACACTTAGAGCTGCAATAGCCACCCTGTAGAGTGGCATGTGTCCCTCAACGACAGAATGGTGGTTGATACCCAGATATGTAGCTTTCTTTAATCCTCTCTTTAGCCAAATTAGTGATGGGTGTTTATTGAAATAAATCAAAGCTTTAGATTTCAAATGAAGTGATTATGTTTATTTAGGATTCATATACCTAGATAAATTCCTCAGCATATCTATTTCCAAACCTTAGAAATATTTTTCTCAAGTTACTTAGGTAGGTCAGAAGCAGCACATTTCTTTGTATTTGTTTTGAGAGAAACTGACTTATCTTCTTATACATTTTTCTCCCCTTCAGATTTTTACCCTTTCATTTGCCCAGGGCTAAATATGGCTAATCGGAAAAGAGAAATAAAAGAAAGAAAAGGATAAAGGTGAAGACAGAAGCTTAACAAATGTGCACGCCTTTATCAGGGTCCTAATAAAAATCACTATGAAGATAAGGAGAGGACCACATCGTATACAATTATCACAATGCAATCACCGTGTTTAAACATAGTCTGATTTTGTGCCTGAGACCATGACTTTTACTTTCCCTCTCTTTGTAAAACTGCACTTTATATTCATACAAAAAAATTCTATATGTATTCAATTATATATTTTACTGCTGCTACTAACACTAAAAATAATTATATTTTATAGATCACACATTCCTCTTCACATGCAACATTACATTCAATTTCATCAACATACCAGATAGATAAAAACCATAAATCATACAAGTGCAAAGATTAAGAGCAAATTCTTAGTATTTATAAATAAGAATCTGGTATGTCAATTGGACTCTAAAGAAAACTTCAGAAAGTAGTTTGTAAAGAAAAAAATAATCAATAAAATTGTACATTAGGTCATAAAATAATTAACAACTGAATAAGCAACACTGGATACTCCCAGACTGTCAAATGATCTGCATGAAAATTTTTGACTGATGTGGATTTTGGTTGAGCAAGGAAATGAATGAACCCTCTGTAAGGAGCAATGCAAATATCTTTGATGGAATATGAATTTTGTTTGTGATGAAGAGTATTTAATATGGAAAAAAAAACTTCTTTGAAGATTCTGCATGTTGCTGAATCACTGGAGAACATAGGAATGAAAAAGAAGACAGAAAACTAAGATGTGATCTGGAGGTCTGTAAACATAATCCAGTTTTTTCAAATGGAAATTATGCAAAGACATATGTGCACTTTAATGAGCCAAATTTCAGTAATTTATTACACACTGCTTATTGCAGAGTTTGGATAATCTATTGACATGACTGGGAATCATTCCAGAAAGAACTTTATTGAAGTAAACAGCAACATGAAAACTCCCCTGATTAAATCATAGTCATCATTGACATCAAAATATTGGCTTCCAAAAATTAGAACTTGAAGCAATACCATATTGAAGTACTTAACTGTAGTCCTTAATCATCCTCTTATACAGGATTGATTTGATTGTCTTTCCAAAAGGGAGAGAGAGAAAAATAAAAAGACAAGTTCATTTTCACTTTACCTAAAGAATTTAAATAATGTTGACGCTACTGATCTCTATATTGTTTTTGTTAATATAAGAATGGAGAAAAAGACAAATCTTTGAAATGGTACAGTGGAGCTAAAATTTGACTTCTTTTCTATCATTTGGTAGTCACTAACTCAGGAGAGAAGTGATTTTATAATAGCAAATTAATTGTCTTCCTTCTAAATGGGCACACATGTTCAGGGAAGAATAAACTGGATTTTTCTGCATATCAATTTCTACCTAAGGCATTACACAAGTATGACCTAATTTGATTTTATGATATTATTGAGGTTTTATTATATTATATTTAATTCACAGATAAAGAAGCTGAAGCCAGAGGTATCATTCAATATTAAACTATGGAGAACTCATCAAAGCACAATTTATCTTTATTTGAAAATTCCTCTGTGATGTCCTGGGCCCCATACTCTAAGTGAGCAGCAGAAGACCAGAGTGCATACCCATCTCCAGACTTCTTGCTTCTGTAATGTAAGTACAATGAAAATGTATTCACTGTGCATCTGGCAAACAAGAAATAGGTTTTGTGAAAATTACTAAATGCATTAGAAGAGACACCTCTAGGAGTCTTAGATCGCTGCATCATTTTTGGAAATAAAAAGTTTAAATGTTAATAGATAACATGGATTACAACCTGTATTAGTTTCCTCTGGTTGTTCTAACAGATTATAACAAACAGTATTTTAAAATAACACAAATTTGATATCTTACAATATTAGGAGTCAGAAGTCCAAAATAGGTCTCGCTGGACTAAAATTCAAGGTTCATCAGATCTGAGTTCCTTTCTGGAGGCTCTATGTGTATGCCTTGCTATGTGTTATGCCTTCCCTTTTCAGAGGCTGCCAACATTTCTTGGATTGTGGCCTCCCTCGAACTTCCTCAAAGTTAGCAGTGTGTTTTTACATCTCATTATTCTGACACTGACTATTCTCCCTCTTGATTACATGTTTAAGTATTTTTGTGATTATTTTGGACATGGACCCACCTGGATTATCTCTCCATTTGATGGACAAACCATTAGCAATCCTACTTCTTCCTGAAACTTAAATTCCCTAACTACCATATAATGCAATATATTCACAAGTCCCAGAGACTGTGACACAGAAACATTTCAGAGACAATTGCAGGTCCCAGAGACTGTGATGTGGACACATTTCACAGACCATTGTTGTTCCTTTTACATCACTATTCTAAAAAAAAAAAAAAAGTGGAAAATCAGAAATTGTAGTATGGATAAATGGTCAGTTCTGGGAAGGACCTCAGATTGATTATCTCTACATCCTGAGCATTGCAAATTAGTGAATGACTCTGGCATTGGCATCAGAACAAATACAAAGTCCCTGTAAGACTTCTTCAGAATTTCAGAAAGAAGATATAATGATCATTTCTGATGCTTAAAAATTGTAAGACTTAAGCAAGCCTGTAAATATTTCTGGACCTCAGATTCCATACTCAAAATAAAAGCAGATAGATAGCATGATCTCACTCATATGGAACATAAAAAGATTGACGTCACAGACGTTGACAATATAATCATGGTTACCAAAGGCTGAGGAAAGAAGGGAGGAGGAGAGCCAGGTAAAGTTTGACCAAAGAGTACTAAGTTATAGTTATAAATGAGAAGTTCAGGTATGCTATTACACAGTAGGGTGACTGTAAATGATAATGATCCACTGTAAACTTCAGAACAATAGAAGAAAAAATTTTGAATGTTTTCACTATAAAGAAATGATAAATAATTGAAGAGAAAGATATGTTTAGCCTGTTTTAAATGTTACACATGAATAAATTTATCAAAACATTGCATGGCACCTCATAAATGTATACAGTTCCTGTTTTATATTTCAGTTAGAATAAAATTTAAGTTTTAAAGATAATAGGGTACAACCAGGCAATATTTTCTAAGAATTTACAGCAAGTAGCGTATCTTCTGAAAAGCAGGGTTTTAAAGATGATATAGAATTAGGAGAAAGGTATCAGTAACATGTGATAGCACAGAAACTAAAAACAAAAGAACACAACTAACATTTTATTACTCTAAAAATAGTGGAAATCTGGCACTGATTACAGAAAACAGTGCAATTATGAGCACGGAAACTTAATTTTTCTTATAATTTTCCCATGTGGAAGGATCATCATAGAAGCATTTTGTTCAGGGTAATATAAATATCTTTTAGGTTTATTATATAGAAATGACTTATTTTCATCGAAAAACTTTTTTAGAGTTAAAAAATATACTGAAACATAATTGATGAATTAGAGAAAGCATTGATCTTAATACAAAAAAGTATTGTCACAAAAAATAAAAGAATCTCATATCTATGGCATTTCATATTAAATGATGATTGATTATTTTGTTTCATTTTTAAAAGAACTAAAATAAAATCTTAGTTCCAATTACTTAAAATATAAGAATATACAAATAATATAAATAGATAAAGCAGATGTCCAGTATTGTCAATCCTATATTCTAAACTATGTTACTTAAATTTATTCTCCAAGTGTATATTCCTTTCTCTGTCTATATTAAATAAAATAATATACACAAAATAATAAACATGTGAGTAAAATATGGCTTTGTAGGTGAAGTTTTTTTTAATACACTAGAAGGCGTTGAAATGCTGAAGAAGACATCTTGTGGCTAGGGGAAAAGAAACCAGCTCCAAGGGAAAACAGATGGGGATAAGGCAGAAATATAAAACCAGTAAGGGGAAGATATTTCAAGACGTGAACTTGGACACATCTATTATCACTACAGCCCCTATTTTCTTTATTTGTAAGATAAAGTTTTTCTTATTAATCAAATATATTATTCTCCAAGAGAAGAATTGGTAGGGTCCAGGCGATTTTAATAATAACAGTAAAAGAAAAATTGTTCAATATTGAAAGGAGCAATGTCACTGTAGACGAAGACTGATGAAACATGACTCTCAGAAAATGACAGATCTTACAAGGTGCAGTGGGAGATAGAGTTATGCCATGGTCATAGGCAAAAAGATGTTCTTATTTTGGAAACTTGGGACAAGAAAACTTAGTAACAAAAATGCAAGTAGATAATTAGAGTGCAGTGTATAGAACTGAAATCACATGTATATACATGGAAGGATAGTTTTCCCAAAGAGTCACAGAGAACAATGAGGTTTCAACAGGCTGACACTGAGGTTTTTTTTTTTTAAAAAAAAGTCTGAAAACAAAACTGGGAATAGGCAAATTATCTGTGACTAGAATGAGAACTAACACATGGTTGATACCCAGTAATATGTCACCGCCTACATTTTACACATCTCCATACCATTTGCACTCCCAGATGACTACAATTACAAAGATGTTGTATTCAATCTGCCCAAGAATCATATGACTGTTATTATCTCTTCAGGAAAGCTACAGAGTCACCTAAAATGATGCAAATTTAGGAAATGGAACTTACTAAAAATGGTCATTGGATTCCTGCTTTAATGACATTGTATTAGATATTGTAGAATGGAAGGGACAGAGCAATAGAGTAGTAAGAATGTTTTGTTTCCGTGAAGTTTTGCACAGCTTGGTTTTAATTTTCTTTAGTTATTTAACAAATTTGACATTTAATGAATGTTTAAACTTTTAAGCATTTAATAAATTTTGATTATTATCATCATTATTTTATAACTGGGTAATGAATCAGAGGGTTCAGATATTTGATTAAATTTACCATTTGCCAGTTTTGTTTCATTCTTCAAGTCATTTGATTTTTCTCTAACCACAGTTTCCAAATTTATGAAGCAGAAAAGAAAAATATCTGTATTATCTCTACTGGACACGACTGTTGGGAAAAGATGAATTTTAATGAGAGAACAAATTTTAAAACACACATACACATATACATACAAAATATATCTAATTTTTTGTGAATTAAAAAAATTGAAAAACCATATGGTTATAGTAAAGTCCTATCTTTTTAGAGGTTTCAAACTGAAATGGACTGCAGGTTGAAAGGCTTTCAGAATGCATTAAAAAATGCATGTGCTATAATGGAAGAATATAACAAATACTATGAAAATGCAAAATGACTCAAAGTTGCTTGCAAGAAAAAAACAAACTAACAGAGAATTAACATCAATTGACTCAATGGTCTTGAATGAATGGATCAGCATGAAGAAAAGGAAACATTTATTAAGGGATGAGTTAAAGAAATTGTGCTTACATGTTGTGTACTACCCTGAACTTATCAGCAGTTGTAGCCTTGTCACTGTATAGCTACTCCTGGTCTCGGTGCAATTACATCCAGATAAACCCATCATAAGCTGAAAACATCATTCTTTGAAAATGCATTCACGACCCTCCAGTGCACTGTCAAGTATGGGTTGTTAACCCTCATGGTTGCATTGCTGACTGGGACCTGAGGCTCACTGCCACTGCTCAACATCTTGAGAGAGTATTATATTATATGTTGCTGGCTGAGGAAAAGAATGAAATTCAAAGTATAGATTCTATGGAATGCATCTTGCTCTAGTACTACCATAAATTGGGATTGTCTCTACTTAGTCACCCAGCCTCCACCCTTCTCTTTCATATGAATTCTAATAAGAATTCTATCAGACTCTTGAAAACCTGACACACATTTCAGCCTAATGGCACCCATTGATAAGTAAAAGAATTTTTCAAAACATTGCCAAGAAAATGAAAAAAAATATTACTGGACCCTATTCTGGACTCTATTACTGGGAAATATGTGAAGAAGGAAGAGTGACTTATAGTGGTATAGGAAAAGTAATAATAAAATATGTATATTTGGTTGAATAGAGAAGAAACCACAGAGAAGTCAAAAATTAAATTTTCAGGAAACCACAAAATGATTAGATTATAGCATTCTCTCCCCAGTGAAGTAAAAAAAAACCTGTGACTACTAAAGCTAGATCAGAGAAAAGGAGAGAGGGTGGAGACATTAAGGAAATTCTAAACCACAAGAAGAGAGAGGACAGATGACCTCTGATATTTTTCTATAGCATTCTTGGACATGAAACTACTCTGAGACAGCAATATTTTTTTGAATTAACTATAAATAAATCAAGAACATATGTATTAACATTTTACATTCTGAAAATGACCTGGGTCAGTCCTAATTAGTTAAGGACAGTTACTTGCTAAATTACAGATATTTGTGATTTAGCAAACCACCTACAAAGGTCAGGTTAAAGAGCAGAGGTACAGCCATTTAAAAAAAAAAAGAAAGAAAGAAACACATCTCTGCATACAGGCGTCCGAGGATGTCTCCACTGATTCCTTATCTGTGCCTTAACTAGTCATCTCCTTTGGCCAAAATATATTCCCGAATGACAGAAAGTAATCTTGACATAAAATGTTCCATATTGATTTCCAACTTTCTGTTGTGGCCTCTCCTCAGCAGATTCCTGTTGGACATAACAGGAAAACCACTTTGATACATAATTCATAGGAACCTCCATATAACTTTTCAAATTTATGACTGACAACCGAGAAGACGAAGAATGACGTTCCAATCTATCTTCCTGGAATTTCAGGCACAGTGAATAAAGGTTTTCTGACCAAAGGGTGTATTCTGCATGGGTAGTCACATTAAGGGGAGAAACACATCAAGAATGACACAGGTTTTTAAATAATAAAGGAAGCATGGAATCAGTATAAGCCACTATGGGCTTTTCATCCAGACCTCCCACCCAAGGAAAATTGTTCCTTCTGCATGTTAAGATTAAACTCTTTGGGCCACAAAAGGCAGTAGAATTATGTTTCTTTTAAAAAAAAATTTTATTCGTTCTAATTAGTTATACATGACAGTAGAATGCATTTATGCATGTTGATAAATCATACATAAATGGAATATAATTTCTCAAAGCAGTTTTTAGAACCCTAAATTAATGTGGTCTGAATAGGTACTTTAATTTGAAATAGAAAACAAATGAATCAACCAATATGTAAACCTGAGAGTATTAATATTTCAAGTACATTTATTTTCATGACATATAGATATAATTTAAAGTTATCACAATATTCCTTCACTAAAGGATTTATACACAATTTATTAAAATGTATAAATTATTATTCCCAAGACCTTGAAATTTTCAAGGATGTTTTTATAAAATTTCAAAATACCTAACAACAGCAAAATGACATATTGCCTATTATCATCTTAGGTATTATTTCTCTTGATTTATATATTTATTAATATACAGTATATAAGATTTTAAAATCTTAATTAATCTGAAATATACAGTAATCTTTAAGGCTTTTCTGGCAAATATTGATAACTGTTACAACTTTTTCCTGAGATAACTTGAAATCTGAGAGTGATTTATGTTGATTTTACCTAAATATGCTTGAAAAACTTCTCAACTCTAAAATAACTGAAACTATTTCAGAATTAGGAGGACCAGGATAATGAATTTGTGAATTATCCACTTATTTTATGCTTTTGAAAGTAAAATGTTCATAGATGAAATTATTTTCAAACATGTTGATAAGTGTTATTTGCTTATGTGCAAATAAACATTAAGATTATATATATGAAATATTATATCTGTATATTATATAACATTTAATAGATATATAGTTTATAAAATACTTGTGTCTTTTATTCTTGTATATACATATATAACTAATAATCCTATGGGCATATATAGTCTACACTTTATAGTGTACTTACATTATTCATACCATATGCATATATGGTATAAATACATATATAATATATATGTATAATACATAGATGCATACAGTTTTTCCATTTCTTAGAGTCATATTGTCTTTTTCCATGGGTAATTATGAATTATCAGGAATAATTCAAAAGTTAATTATAATCTTTCAACAATTTTGACCATTAATTCCAAAAATTCAATGAATTTTGAGAGGTGACTATAAATTTAGACTTTATAGAAGTAATAAATTACAAGAAGGAGCTTGTAATTATAAGTAGTGCCATACATTTCAATGTTCAAACTCCTATCTTTTCTTTTGTTGTTAACTGTGGATTCAAAAATATGAAATCAGAGATCCATAAATGAAGTTTTCTTCATGGCATTTTTGAATCCACAAAGAGAAACAATCCAATTCAAGCCACAGTTTGTGAAAATGCCTCAAAACAGGAAAGAGAAAATAAAGGTTTAGAATGTTTGGAAACTTCTTAGAAGTTTTGTTTCCAGTATTTTATTTTACTTACCATCTTAGTCCAACAAAAACTATCTAGATTCAGGTTAAGTGCACTGATTTTCAACTAAATGAATTCCAAACTTGCAAAAAGTAAGAACTGATAATATAAGGAAAATATTTTTATATCTTTCCCTCCTATTTAGGCCCATCAAGAGGAAAGCTATAAAAATAAATAGTGGCCCATCCAAAGGCAGAAGCACAAACATGACAGGCCTTGTGGTATTATTTTCTGAATGGTTGATGTGATTTTTTTGGAGAGTGTTTTTATAGGCTAAATTACAGAATCATGGAATCATGGAATTTTTAGAACTGGAAGGAATTTTAGCTATCACTAGGGTGCCATTTAGTAAATGTCTCTTGAATGTTCAAAATAATACCCAAAAGAGTTAGTGTAACTTCCAAAGAACCCCTTCTACCCAATGAATACTTCATTTACCTGTTAAGATGCTGAGTACATGGTACCATGTAGCATCACTATATTGGAGTTTGATTTTATGGGCACAGTGTTCACTTCTCTAAGATTATACCCATAGAAATTTATTGATGGGTATGAAGTGTTTCTGGGCATACGTATTTATCTTACCATATCACATAGCAGAAATCCAGGTATGTTAGCAGTATACATTTCCAATGTAAAAAAATACATGTTGATAATTAAAATCTGCATTATGCAGCAGAAATTTTAGTCTATCTTATTATCTTTAAGATTAGATTAGAATATTTTTACAGATTATAATCTTTAGGGTATAGTTTGAGTGTTAAGAGCCTAGTGTTAAACAAAATAGGGACATGATATTATTTTTAATTTTAATTTTTTTAATGCTCAGAATGCCTGTCTCAAAAAGAAAATCAAAACAATCAAACTAACCAACCAACGAACCAACAAAAACACCTCTATGAATACAATATGAACATCTAAAATTTGCCATTTATTTTAGCTGAATTATTAGGAAAAAATCATCATACTTAAAATAGATTACCTCATTTAAGTGTCACAGAGCCTTATTTTACAGATGAGGAGACTGCTTAGAGAGGTATAATATTTTTTTCTAATATACATATCTGTTTAGGCACAATTACTGAACTTTAAACCCAAATATAATTATTCATAACCCCCCCACCATGAGGTGGAGAGAAATCCAGAAGGATTCATATATTCATTTATCCATTTCAAAGGAAAGATACTAATTCTTGGAAAAGTGATTTAAAGTTTTAAAAACTAGCAATTGTAATTGTAGTATCAAAAAGACACTTGTTAGCAGCAATATACCGCACAATGGAATGAACAGGAAAATAAATCAAAATCATTTTCCTCAAAAATCTTCCCTTCACCCAGACTATCTTTATAAAAACAAAAAACAAAAAGGAGAAGAAGAAGAAGAAGAAGAAGAAGAAGAAGAAGAAGAGGAGGAGGAGGAGGAGGAGGAGGAGGAGGAGGAGGAGGAGGAGGAGGAGGAGGAGGAGGAGGAGGAGAGGAGGAGGAGGAGGAGGAGGAGGAGGAGGAGGAGGAGGAAGAGGAGGAGATTAGAAGCATGAATTCTTGGAATAAAAACAAAATCTGAAAAACATCCTCCTGATGCAATCAGTTTCCCTAAGTCCATTTCTGCACATTTATCTGTGAACTACTGCTGGTGGTCACATCCCCCATCCATGGAGAGACACCACTGAGAGGATCTGTGGACCCATTTGCACCTCTGAATGTCCTACAGTGTTATAGTTCTGTGTACTTTCCTCAACTCTAACTTTCAATTACACACAGACTTGATAAATTATTTCAAAATCTCTCATCTTTTTACAATTTCTATTATTAAGATTATGAGCATTTGCCTTTCAGGCTTTCCATTAAACAGTTACTACTCTCTGACTCCATTACCTCTTGCCAGAGAACTTCAAATACAATCATTATTTTATAGATTAAATCAGCTTTAAAAAGACTTAACAATAGTTGATAGTAGACATCCATTTTCTTTATTTTTTCTGTCACTTGGGATTTTCTTCCAAACATATGAGTTCTTAGGATCTCTGGGTGAGTTTATCTTTATTTAGATATCTTGGGTCCGTCATTAAGACAAAAGAAAACTTTCCACTGCAAACAGATTAAAATACTGGGTGGGCTTGTGAAGTTCCAAAATTATTTTTAAGTCAAATGTAGTTGCCAAAATTGATATAACTTATCAACTTACTTTTTTAGTCCAAGGAAATTTCTAATTATTTGAATCAGCTTTTTAAAGTAGATGAGGACAGTGATTCTTCTACGTTTAAGTTTTTAAATACTGTTTTTCTTTTAGCTACACTTTAGGCTTGCAGAATAAAAATTGTAATTAGTATAATGGATAATTAGAGAGAAATGAATAATGTAAAAACTGATTTCATCTAAACCTAGCACCGCTCAATTATATGAATTTCATTTAATGTTTTAAGGTTAGTTTGGAAGTCATGAGCAGTAAGCATCAAAGAGGACTCAAACTTTAATATGTAGTAGTTTTATCTCTTTAACATAATATTTAACTATATTTTACTATATAATACAATAGCATTGTTAATCAACATTCATTAAACCAAATTACCTAATACATGTTACAAAAGTTTCCATAACAATAGCTAGTATGGCTACATAGAAGGAATAAAAAAGAGAAAACAAAAGAATGTATAATTTTGTAAGACAGAGTCTTGCCTGTTATATAGAAGTCCCTCTATTTCAACTCCAAATGCATCTGATTTTATACTTTTGATAAAACGTTCTTTTAAGTTTCAACTCTGATTTTATACTTTTGATAAGATGTTCTATTTTATAGCAAGTTTCAACTCATAAATGCCATCAATGTCAAGCTTGTTTCTCAGCTGTATTTCTGTTTGTCCCCAGCAGGGACTCACTCTGCAGTGCTGTCTGCCACAAGGCAGAACACACGGATTGTTTTGTCATTGTAACTTGTTTGTGTCTAATTATCTTGGAATAATGAGCTGGTAAGTGGAAGATCACTTTTCTCTCATCTTTTCATACCCTCCACTGGATATTTTCCAGCACATAATAAAGGAACGAAAATGAATTTCTACTGTCCACTAAATTTAAAGATTGGACTTGCATTGTGTGTTCATCAATGTCATGATCACCTAAAAAATCACCTGGCACATCGGAAATCTACAATTAATAAAATGTTCACTGAACATTCATAAAGTTTTATTGAATTCATTAAATTAGTTATCTAGAATCTCTAATAATGAAAAATCATCATTTGCCTTTATGCCAGTTAACATACATTTTAAAGTATTTTTTTCAAGCTTTAAACAGTTTATGCCTTAGCACACATTTTGGTCATCAAGGAAAAAGAAAGAATAGGAGCTGCAAGGTCAATCTGTAACCCTGCTTGCCCTTCTGATGCAATCATCATTGAACACACATGCATCAGCACTTGTAAGCCTGGAACTCTCATCAGAAGGTTTAAGTAAACTGTGTTTGAATCTCAACACGGAAAATAGGGTGGAAATATAGCTGTAAAATCTCACTCATGATATTTCTGGCACACTTTGGGTCATTTTGTGCCAAATAATTGTATGAGGCCACATTAGATTTCAGAAGTACTATCTCTTGCCAGAAAGAAGAAGATAAGTGGACATGATGAAACTCTTGCAGGTTAGCAATAATTGCAACAGAATATTTTTAAGCCCTCTCTTTGGCAATCTTCTGTTTTTAGTCTATAATTTTAATAGCCCTGCTCACTTTGAATTAAATGTGATCTAGTAAAATTTAACTTGCTATTTATTTAAAAGAGTACGGATCTGTGAAACTCAAGAGACCCAGATTCATGTACCAACTGAAAAATTAACAATTTCAATGTTTTTGGCAAATCACCTCTGCTTTCTTATTCCTAAGATCCCAAACAGAGGAAACAGGAGGTAAGTTGCAGAATGTTTGAAGTCCGCTCAAACTCTAAAACTCTATGATTTTTTTTAGCTTATGCTCAAAAACCGATAGTTCCAAATTTTCACCCATATCATTATATTTCATTCTCTCCTTAGTTTAGAATATCCTTCCCTATCCTTGTTTTTTAAATCATGACATAATAAAACCAAACCTGCTTTATATTTCCAACATGTAGCCTTTCCCGATTACTCATCTTCTCAACAGTTTTCTTCCTTCTAACCTCTTAAACCATTAATGGAGAGTACAATATTAATGCACTGATATAAATATAGCATCTTGTTGAATACATTAGTCTTCTATATTCAAGAACAGTGTTACATACATGTTAATTGTCTGTATATAAGTGGAGTACCATCTTCTTGTAAGAGAGGTCATGATTATGGTATTTAGTAGGGTTCTGGGAATTTCTGAGTTTTTGTTTATTTTCTCCTTTTTTTAAAAAAGAAGCATTTCATTGACTGTTTACTTAATTGGTTTTAGAAGGAAGCATATAAAATTTGTGAAATTAACAAAATTCGCAAGTTGTATTTTTTGCATACAATTTAAGCAGGATATAATATATTTCACATTGTAGTGGAAATGGTGGTTTTTGAAGAGTTGTTCACTTTCCAATTCATATGTCTTGCTGTTTCTGAGAATCAGTTTAATCCATACAACAGAAAAAAAGGTTATGGTTAGATGTATATGTGTGTTCAAATAGTGAGAAATGCTACCATTCCAGAAGATTCATCATATCTAAAATGTTTCTTTGATGACCTAAGGAATGAAACAGGATTATGATTAAAGAAAACAAAATTTTAGTACTAGCTTTGTCAGAAAATCCCTAGGTAGCAGAATTACTCAGTTAATATATCTGTGCTCAGTTTTCCCATTACATATAAAACTTAGCGTTATGCTCTTGACTTACTTAACAGACAAATGTAAATAAAATGAGAAAACTGTTTTAAAGCTTTGAAATACGTAAGAAATATACAAATGCTGGAATATTACCATTTTCAGTTTTTTTTCTATCCTTCATTCAACTATGGCTTTCTTATCCATCATACTTATTGAAGTTCTGTTTATCTTTGGTTAAAAAAATTCTTGAACTCCTGAACTTGGGACTCTGCTTTCCATGACAAATAGAAATTGCCAGAAGCAATGGACATGCGACCGATCTAAATTGTCAATGTGGGAAATAACAGTTTGAAAATTATTTTTGCATGATTTAAAGAAATTTACTCCATCTCTAATATAGTCTCTATTTAGGCAACACAGAACAGATTACTTTTCTATAATGGGTAAATTTTCTGAAGACTATCTGGAGTACTAGAGTCAACAGTTAAGGCTGCCACATAAACTATTTCTTTTGAATCCCTTAGTGTTGTAGGAGATTGTTAAAACATGCTGGAGTGTTCATTAGTGGATGTTGCATTATAGTTAATATTAACAGTTCTTTATTGAGATAAATTAATTTATAAGAAAATGTTAGAAGCTTAGAAAAGATTACAATTACAATTATATAGTTTTCTGATATTTGTTATATAAACATATCATCAGAGAGGTGAATTGTCTCGGATTTCTTCCTGAGACAATTTTAATAATACATTTTTATATTCTTGGTGATAGTTCCTCTTTATCTTTTTTCCACTTCCTTTTGGTTTATTCACTGTACTTATTAAGGACTAATTTTTAATTATAGAAGGTATATTGACCATACTTTAATTCTCACAATAAGCCTTTGGGTTAGGCAATATATTATCTTTAACCAAAGACAAAGTTAAGTTTTAAACCTCAAGTAAGTCTTCTAAGTCTGAACGGATGGTAAATGAAGAAATCAGCAACAAAATCTAAATCTGTCTAAACCAATAATAAATGCTCTTACCCCTGATCCATTCATTCTGTCTTTGTCTCACTACCATTACAAGGGTCATATGGTTCTTAATTCATATTCCTTGAAAAAGTCCATGATTTTTTGTCTTCATAAATTTTTCTCACATTTAAAATTTTAGGGCTGGGGTTGTGGCTCAGTGGTAGAGCAAGCCTCTAGCATACATGAGGCCCTGGGTTCAATCCTCAGCACCACATAAAAATAAAATAAAGCTAAGTATATATATATATATATATATATATATAAATTTATATATAAAAGTATATAAAAATTTATATATATATAAATTTTTTGTAAACTATTTGGTATTTGGTCTTTATATCAGTATTTAAACTACTTAACATAAGCATATATGTCAGATATTTTAAGAGAAGCAATTATAAAACAATCATAGAATAGTACGTATTTTACGTCACATACCACTTTATATGCAAAACATATAATATATAAGGTATAAGAAATAAAGAAGAACTGTTACAGATCTGATGACTAAATGCACTTTGATATCCTGGATTGAATCCTGAAGGAGAAAAAATGACCATTAGTGAGAAAACTAAAGTTTTTCAAGTAAAGTTCTTAGTGAATAGAACACCAAGCTCAGTGTCATCAGATTGACCAAAGCACCATGCAATATAAAGCCAAATCCCTTGAGAGAAAGGCAGCTTCTGCCTTAAATGAGTTCAAGTTTTCAAAAGATTAGATTGCAAAATCAGTAGGATATTCCTGCATGTGGATATGCAGAGAGGACAGATACATCCAAAAAGAGTAAATCAACTGCTTAGCTAAGGAACAGAAGAATACTTAGGGATTCAGAATATACTTTACAAATGTATTATATTATCTTGATTTTTAGTGCAAAGTAATAAGATGGTTATAATTTGTAGTTCTAAATTTCCTACTATTCTAAAGACAGTCTTGAAAAAATTATATGTGGACAAATATTTCCTTTCATGGATAATAGATGATGTCTTAGATAGGTAATAGACAAGTAGACATAGATACTTTTTTCTTAACTGTATGAGTTAAATACTTCTGTTAAAGTAGCAGCATGCAGTGTGCTTTATTCTGTTGTAGACATGAGCAGTAATTAGCAAAAGACTTAAGAGATTAGATATAATATTTTAAATATTTTGATTGAGTAGATGTTATAGACAATATTCTTCTCTCCTGGAACAAAATTCTATATTGTCTAATAGTGGGACTTACAGAAATGTTCACATTTTTTCAAGAAAGAAGAACTTATACCTGGAGAATGTGTAGGCTTGTCTAAAATATCATTTATCATATTTCAGATAGGAAGCTGTTATCCTCATATGCTTCCCAATTTTCAAATTGTATTTGCTACATTTAACAAGATTATGAAAACTAACTGGTAATTGTATTTGATAAAAAAAATTATGTTAATCCTTTTGTACTTGAGAAAATAATTGTAAATCAATTATGGGATCTGTTTTTTTTGAGAACCATTTGGAAACCTGTTAACAGATGATTCTGTGAACAGATGAAATACTGTGCATATCATTGTATGTTTGACTTCTATAAATATTGGATTGGAAACATTTATTAATGTTTAACTACATTTTAGCCAACACCCTATTGTCCATTGTCCACCAGTAAAATACCTAAGAGTTTATACTTACAGAATTTCAAGAAATTCAATTGAACCACATTACCATTTGGCTTCTTTGTGAAGTATGAAAACATGGCTTGGTTTCTCATGAAAGTATAGAGCTGTATGTTGTCATTAAGTGCTGTGATATCTTTAAGCTTTTAATTTAATTTGACCTATTCAAAAGAGAATATTCTATTTTGTGTTGAAATAAGAATTGCTATGACCCTTATACGGGTGGATTTGCAAATAACTAATAGAACCTAACATAAACATACAATCAAAAACATCGTTATGTCATCTTAAGCATGTGAAATTGACCCTTTTGACATATCATCAGAACAATATGAACTTTCCTTTATTATCCTGGAAATGGTAATACATTTTACAAGATCCATCCACATTTTCTTTTCCAGTACTTGATGTAATCTGTGTTTTCCATTTGTATTTCAGTCAGTGGAATTCAGCTATAATGAAGTCCAAGTTTGTTGGGAAGAGATCCAGTCCATGGCTACTATCCTAGTATAATTAGGAATAGAGTTTCATTTCATTTAAAATGGGTCTTAATTTGATTATGGAATTGTGTGGCTACTTAACTCTGTGAAAGTTCCCAGAGGGGTTCCATTTTTCCTTAGAATAGCATATAGTGAACCTCATATGCACCAAAAGACAAATTGATGCACATTAATTTTGAGTTATTTCAAACTATTTAATAATCCTATAATCATTACTATTGAGTTATGGATATTTTTTGTTTGATTTAAAGTGTCATAATGAATTGTCCTAAGTGTTAGGAAGAGTAGATTTAATGTGGCAGACCAGAAAAAACTAAGTTAGCATCACTTTTCTAGTTAAAAATCCAATATTCAATATCTGTTTCAAATACTTCTAAGTGTGATGAATATAGAGATGATTACCAAAAAGACTGCATTTGGCCCAAGATTCAAGACCCAAAATTAAAGCAAAGATTGCAGGTGTTCCAACAAGACTGAAAAGCTTTATCTGTTTCAAATAAATTGATTGGTATCACTTTTGTCATTATTAAAAAGTGTATTTTAAATAGCACAGACAAAAGCATAAAGACTCAATAAATATTCTTGGAGGAGAGAAATGGTTCAGAAATTCTATAATGGGATGTGATTTTTAAACATATGCTGTCAGATCACTGGTTCTAATTATATTCACAAGTCATACTTTGGCTGAAAATCTGTGACATAACTACCATGCCATTATCTGACAATCTCCAAAGGCAGCTCAGATATTAGAATGGCCCCAGAATAAAGCTCATCTAGTCACACACTGTGATTATTTAGGTCAAACATTTCACAACCATCCAGAATATAGTTTGTGAGCTTCTTGGTATTGTATCTTTTATCTGAGTTTTCCCCAGTTTTCAAATGCATACAAAATGACTCTTTAAATAAATACAACTCATTATGAGTATGATATAAATTTGTTCGTTTGATAAAATTTTAATTTTTCCTAAAATTTTAGGGAAAGTTTTAGTTAATTTTTGTTTAAACTATATGACAGGACAAGACCCTAATCATGACAATTTTTATAGGGGGTAGTATACTGTTGACTGGAGCAGATGGAGGAAAGTTATTTATTTCCATTTAGAGTCACATCAGCAATAAAATACCTAAAATAAAATTTCTCAGTCATGGAAATGAAATCAGTAATAACTTTTTATTTGTTGCTGATGACCTGTTATACCTGTGTCTAAGCAGATTAGAAGCCCTTGAGCCAGACTTAGTGATTTATGTTCACAATATCATTAAGTACACAGTTAACAATGAGAGCTTTTACATAACTATACTAATTTTTGTACTTAAAAAATCTGAATTTTTCTTTATATAGGATGTGCCTTCTTCAATTTAGAATTGTCCTTTATACTTCTCACCATTCCTATTGTGATCTGTATAGTTTATTCATTTCTGTATAGTTTATCATGCTGAATATGCTTAGTACAGACCAAAGTGCCCTTCTTTCATATACGTCTAAAATCTATTTTCAAAAATTACTTTGTCACATTTACTTGAAACTAGAGAGTCTGGGAAACTTAAAATCTGCCTTCTCTTAGTTCTTTAGAACTCAAGCTCTGGATGTGACTTTAATTATAACAGCTGACAAACTCAGGTGAGATTTGGAGAACAGAAGTGAAGTATTTCTGTTTCAACCAGTGTCCTAGAGATGTGAGTGTTTATTAGCAATTACACAGTTGGATACATTTTTCCAGTGACTGGTAACCTGCTGTCAAGAGCAGGTATGGTAGCACAGGTATTAGAAAACTTGCTTCCTGGGCACTATGACATGATTTGAATTGACTGCTGCAATAGTGGTCTCCTGACAGTTTCTCCAGTCACCCAGTGGCAGGGTAAGAAAGAGTCTAATCTCCTGAAATCAAACTGATTTTTGCTTGAAATAATGAGCAAGGATTCTATTTCTTTTCCTGAAGTTTTCCCTTTTAGATATACCTCCACAATGTGGAAAAAGTCAGTCACTTTTTGCTGCTCTTTATTTTGGAAGAATCACTAGAAAGATCACTACTAGTTATATAAATATAATCTGGAGTTCATCATCCCATGAAAAGACATAATAGGACACATTAAGGGATCAAGATCCCTCCAATATTCATTGTTTAGGCAAACACAAAAGATTTTGGGGTTTGAGGTAAAAAATTGAAATGATCAAGAGCATTCCAAGAAGGGAGTTTCAGAGGTTTATATTTCTCCCTTTTAAGTCTCCTAAGTAGTAGAACCTTTGATTCATATATTCCCAATGATACCTGCCTACTGGAAATGATGCCCAGGCCCACCCTACCCAAAGAGGTAGAAACTCACTGGGATGGAATAAAAAGTCTGATTTCAGGATTTAACTTTTGGATTAAATCTTTTTTTTTTTTTTTTCTGAAAAAAAGAAGATTAGCACTAAATACACCTACCCCTAATCTAATGCAGACCCTCCAACATGGCAGGCAAATTTTGTGAGCAATGACTAAGAACACAGAGGTAATCTGAAGTGTGGAATTATATCAATGCTTAAGGGTATTTGACTACATTGCTTTTATATATTGGTTAATTTCATGCAAACAGAGAATAGTGTTCTGCTTATTTAACAGGGAGATAATTATTTATTGGAGTTGGTTTTAATGTGAATATTTGAACACTAAGAAGTTATAGTAGTTCCTATTGCTTTCATGGCATTTTTTCCTGAAGAAGTATGATGATTATTTTCTCCCAAATTTGCCCCTTAAAACTCTTGTCTCTGAAGAATTTAAATGAGTAAGTATTAATGACATTGCTAGCAGGCTAGTTCTAGCCCATATAACTTACTTCAAACATAATAGGAATCTCACAGTGCTCTACCCTCTGCAGTTTGAAAGAAAGTATCTATGAAAAACTCATTTGCAACTTAAAAAAAAATGTATGCCAAATGCAATTTCCCTAAAGTACTAATAATAAAAGAACCTCATTTCATTTCTAGTGTGTTTGAAGCAGTAAATAGTGATTTGCCTCTATAGTAACATTAAGAGAAGCACAGGCAAAAGATTTTTCACCCCACAAAGAGAAAAAGCTTACTGTTGTATGTGGAATAGTAGGAAGATAAAAAGCTGCTGCCTGCTGACTCCATAAAAGGAAAGTCAGGAAGCCAATCACACTCTAGTTCCACATGCCTAAGGAAGGAAGTGGAACACTAATTCTACTTTATGGAATGAAGTGTCTGGAGAATGATACCACCAACTAGAAGTTATATAAGAGAGACACATTTGGAAACAAAATAGTGAATATATGACATTGCATTTACAAGTTTCCCATAAACAGGTAGAAATAAGAATGTGAAAATTCAATGAAAAAGTCTAGAAATAAAAAATGCTCATTTAATATTGTCAACATTTTTAAGTACTTGGTATATTTATTTTTCTTTTTCAAAAAAGGAGAATGTTAATTTAGGAAAAGGATTTGAAATGAGGTCAATAATTAGAAAACATCATTTATTAATAAACTAAACAGCAAAAATTTTTATAGCATTTCATTAAGTGGAAACATGTGAATGCCATAAGGTTTGAAACTTTAAATAATCTTAGAGGAATAATGACCTTGTCATTTGACTACTATCCAGTCATAGCAATGGAATCTTTCACTTGCTGAAGAATTATTTCCACACATATCTGAAAATGAGCTATGAAAAAACAGGGCATTATTTCCTGAAAAATAAATAAAAGAAGTGAAGGATATAGAACAGACAGGGGGAAAAACAGATTTTCTATAAAATCTTAGGAAAATTCTTCTTTACAGATGATTGACAAAAAGAATAAAATAAAAGTAAAAACTTCCTGATGACAAGAGAATTTGGACTGCCACAGTGAAATTTCCCCAGCCCAGGCTTACGATGCCACACACATGATGCACTTCACTCTGCTCTGTGCCAGCTGAGTGGTGCTTCCTGGTTCAATTTCACTATTTATGTGACTTTAATTCTCAAAATGGTTGTCCAGATCTTATTAATGTTACTAAAGGTTTTCCCTTAGAGTGTAACCGTAGCACAGCTGTCAAATATAAAACCTGTAAGTTTAAATAATCAGTATGACATTTTACAAAAGAATGAAAGCCAAGAGACTCAAAGTTCAGAAAACTTAACCTGAACTAACATTCTTAATTTTCTCAAAGCTTTATAACTAAAAGAAAAAGAAAAAAAAAAAAAAAAAAAACCTTCCAAGTTACTGGAAAATTTTCTAAAATTGTCTTAGCATAGTTTTCTGTAACTAATTACCTTTTAAAAATGAGTTTTCACAAAGCTAATATAAGACATTTATAAGAAGCAGACCCTTAAACCAGCCCTGTCAATTGGTTGTTTCTCTATATGACCTTATGAAGTTACTTAATTTTTCAATTTTCTCATCCCAGCAAAAGATGATAAAACTCTCATTTACCCCTAGGACACTGGTAGAAATAAGTTAATGAATTCAAAAGGTTATTCTGAAAATTATAAAAGAACTTCATAAAATCCAATTATCAGTTATACTTCAGAGATTTATTTACTTTTTTCTCAAGGGCATTTGCACTAAACTAGATGTAGAACATGTATAATTAAACTGTTATGTGTCTTATGCACAACCAGATGTGCAATCAAATGTTTAGAACTATGCAAGTAGTGACATTTTGTTAGTGTACATTCTTCAAGACAAAAAAACACTATTCACCAAAAAGGTAGCTATGAAAAATGAAAAATATATCACATAGTAACTATATTGAGAAATATCAATTTATAATAAAAATGATAATCATCAATTTCACTGATTTTAAAGCACATTTTTAAAATTAGGAAGTAAAATAATAAGTATTTGGAATGGAGATACTATTTACAATTGCTAGCATATCATTATTTTTAGTGTTTTTTTTCATATAGAAATAATGGCAAGTCTTAGATCATGTGAGGATATGTAGTGTATTTAATGGTGCTTTCAAAGAGATTCCTTTCTTTAAATTCAAACTGAGATCCTATTCATCATAAAATAAATGTGAATATAAAAATTCAATATCAGAACTAGAACAAATGTGTACTAGTTCTTGTCTCCAAGAAGATGGAATTATATATCACCAGGTGGGAGAACTTTCAATCCCTGATGCTGCTCTTCTGTGGAAAAACAGACTGGAATAAGAAGTGTTGAACTGAAATAGTCCATTTCTGCAGCCAGGTTGGTGAGAAGTCAAGAGGGTTAGTCTCCTGATGGAGAAGTCCTGTATGTTGCTGTACTGGGTCTGCCTCAGTAGCCTGACATCATCGGTCACTGGCTGCAAGCTGTGGGAGTTGAGGGGAGTGAGGTGTCTTTTGTTCTGCTGGGGGATTGAGGGGGCCTCAAGTGGGATTGTCAGATAATTGTGCTCCCAAGCTGGATGCATGAACTGCCATGTTCTCAGGGTCACCACACAGGAATTTGGCAATAGCACTTATAAGGAGTGGAACTGTTTCCCTTCTACTATGAATTTTTTTTTGTCAGAAATAAGAAAAATTTCATTGTATTAGTAACTTGCATTTCTTTAATACATGTGAGTTTTTATTTCACACACATTAAAAGTTTACCAGTACAAAAAGCCTAATAATTCAGTTTAGAGAAATATAACATGAAAAATCTGCTCTTTTCAGCGCTGAGACTTAGCAGTTTTCATTGCATATTTATCTGTGACCCACAAATCTCTCACCTATTAACATTGTGGTGAAATGGTAACAACACCAGCTATAGATTCAGGAAACCTAGTATTTGTCACTTTTCTGCTTTTGAATGCTTTTCTTCATTCCACCCACCTCCACTCATGACCTCTGGCAAGTCATTTGGCTCCCCCTAGTCACAATTTCCTTATGAACTATGAAGGCACATGAAATAGTTGTATGTACCAAAAAAATTCAACCATTGACTAAAGAATTTAGAGATAATTCTCAGTCAAGATTGACAATACTAATGGAATTTTGAATGCTGCAGAACATGAGGAAGTTGGACAAGTTTAATGGAACAAATCAGGCTGATTCTGTTACTTGCAATCCAAGCCAGATCTGTGGTTTCTAAAGCAAACTTCAGTTATCCTCATATTCTAAGGACTCATCCACCGGTGGCTTTACCTACTAATAATACTGGATTTGCATGAACTGTTATGTTTTAGAAAGGGAAATATGCCTCTAATTTGTGGTTTTTAAAATATATGTATAAAATGTGAAATAATAGAAATGGATCCAAAGGACATGGTTTCTTATGATTTCAAGATGGATATTTAGAGAAGTCCATTAATTTTCTTAAGGTAACTCTACTGACTAAGGTTAAAAGTATATTTAACCAGTCAAAGAAAAACAATTAAAAAAAAAAAAAACTGAAGAATGAACAGATTGCAGATCAGTTTCATTGTCTCTCTCTGAACTCTGACTGTAAGACTGCATTTTTGAAATTTATCTTCATAATTTAGAAATGAATCAGACAATATTGTAGTGAAATATAATAAATTTATATTTCAGATAAAATATTTTTGGCTTTTATATGTATGTATTAGTTTTCTTTTTTAACCTGAAGTTCTGTATTAGAAATGCATAAAAAATTTAGCTGCCTTTCTCAGTATCTGTTGAGATCACAAGATATTTCCCTTTGACTCATTAACATGAGGAGCAACATTAACAGATTTCTTAAAGAAGCAAACTTGCATTCCTACAGTAAGCTAATTAATTGATTCAAGTGCTTTTGCATGCTCACTGTGCTCAACTTTAGGTAAATTATGTATAATAGTGTAAATAAAAGCCATGATATGTGTACCATGGCTCTAACCTGGTGAGCAAGATGGGTTTATAAAAATGTATCAACATATAGGAAAATATGTAAGTAGCAATTGTGTTATGAAGAAAAAGAACAGGCTTCCTTAAGACCACTTATTAAAGAAATAATGATTTGCTCTGGATTGAATTTGGTATTTTATTGGGGATTTTGATATCAACATTTGGTAGTGAAATTAATTCATATTCTTTGTGCTTTTTTGAGATTGAGATCAGTATTATTTGACTATGCCAAAAAAAGAAAGAAAACTAACTTCTTATATCTTTATTTAATTTGAACAACATCAGAATAATATACTTTTTAAAAAATCTGAAGAAGATGTTAAATTTTGAAACTGCCTAGGCCTGGTTCCTTATTTATGACATAGTTTTTTAATAACTCAAAGGCACACACATTTATTTCCTTTATGGTTATTTTCCTTTAAAAAATAAGCTATTTATTCAAGTTCTTGTATTTTCTATCTTGTGATTTCTAGTGTTGCATATTTGTAATTTCTCATTAATTTTTCCCCAGAGGCTAATCTTTTTCATTTATCCATTTTTCTTTTGCAGTTTTATTGAAGTATAACTCATAAATTTACATATTTAAATCACACAATACAATGACTTGATATACGCATAAATTGTAAAATTATTACCATAGGTTAATTAGCACATCTATTAGCTCACAAAGTCACTTTTGTCTGTACATGAGCACACTTAAGGTTTATTTTCTTAACTAATTTTAATAATGCCATATGATATTATTAACTATAGTCACCATTTTGTATATTCAATTCTCAGAACTTATTTGTCTTATAACTGAAAGTTTGTGCCTTTTGTCTGAAATCTACCCTTTTCTCTACTCCACAACCTCTGGCAACCACTATCCTAAAGTTAAACTTTCCTTCTTTCTTTTAAGATTACTCATATCAGTGATGGCATACAGTATTTATCTTTCTCTGTGTGATTTAAAATTTAACATAATGTTCACTCACAAAGTCACAAATGGCAGGGTATTCACTTTATGACTGTATAATACTTGATATATTCCTCATCTTTTATCCATTTTCTGCCAATTGGCACTTAGGTTGTTTCTATATTACTGTGAATAATGCTGAAATTAACATGACAGTGCAGATTTCTCTGTGAAATACTGATTTTGTTGCCTTTTAATATATGTGTGGAGTAGATCATATAATATTCCTTTTTAAAAATTATTTGAGGAAACTCCATAATGGCTGTATTAATGTATCTTCTTGACCAACAGTGTCCACAAGTGCACCTTCTTTCCAATATTTGTTACATTTCTTTTTTATTTTTTCTTTTCCTTTTCTTTATTTCTTGTCCTTGTCCTTCTCCATCCCCTTCTCCTTCCTCTCTTTCTCCTCCTCCCCCTCCTCCTCTTCTCCTTCAATAGCTGTCCTAACAGGCTTTAAATGAAATCTCATCATGGTTTTGATTTGCATTTCTTTGGTGACCTATGATGTTGTACACACTTTCATGCCCTCTAAGCCATCTGTGTTTCTTCTTCCTAAAAGGTCTACTTAAGTTTTTTGCCCATTTTACAACCAGACTTTTTTTTTTTAATTTTGTTATTGACTTGTGTGGGTTCCTTTGGTATTTTAAATATTCACCTCTTATCAGTTATATGATTTACAAATATTTTCTTTCATTCTGTAGGTTGCTTTTTCATTTTTTTCTTTGATGGGTTCCTTAGTTTTTAGTTTGATTTAATTCCACTTGTCCACTTTTGCTTTTTGCCCATGCTTTTGGGGCTCATACCCCAAAAAATCATTGCCAAGTTCAATGTCAAGAAGTTTGTCCTCCATGTTTTCATCTAGGCGTTTTATGGGTTCCAGTTTTACATTAAGTCTCTAATTCATTTGGGTTGGTTTTGTAAGTGATGTTAGACAGGGTCTCTTTTTACTTTTTTTGCCTGTGGGTATCCAGTTTTCCTAGTAACACTTATTAAAGAAACTATCCTTCCCACATTGTATCTTCTTGATGGTCTGGTTATAAATTAGTTGACTGGATATGTTTTGGTTTATTTCTGGGCTCTCTATTCTGTTTTATTGTATAATGGATCAGTTTTTATGGCAGTATCATACTGTTTTGATTAGTATAACCTTGTAATATATTTTGAACTCAGGAAATATGTTACCCCCTGCTTTGTTCTTTCTCAAGATAGTTTTGTTATTGGGGTCTTTTATTCTTCCATAAAATTTTAGGTTTTTTTTCCTAATTCTGTGAAAAATGCCATTAAAATTTTAATAGAAATTACATTAAATCTATAGATTGCTTTGGGTGGTATGGACAGTAAAACAATATTCTTCTGTCCAAGAATATGAGATATCTTTTCATTTTTTTAATGTCTTCTTCCTTTCATCAATAGCTTATAGTTTTCAGCATATAAATATTTCGCTTCCTTGATTATATTTAATCCTAATTATGTTATCATCTTTGATACTAATATGAATAGGATTGGTTTCTAAATATTTTTAGAAAATTTATTGTTAATGAATAGAAATATAACTGATTTTTGTATGTAGATATTTACATCATTCATTAATTAGACTTAAAAGTGTTTTTATAAAGCTTTCAATATTTTTAATGTAAGATAATATTATCTGACAATAGAGATATTTCTATCTATTTCTTCTGATTTTGAAACTTTTTGTTCCTTTTCTTAAATAATTGCCCTGACTAGGGCTTGTAGTACCATGAAGATTAGAATTTGTGAG
Source organism: Sciurus carolinensis (assembly GCF_902686445.1). NCBI lineage: Eukaryota > Metazoa > Chordata > Mammalia > Rodentia > Sciuridae > Sciurus > Sciurus carolinensis. Next base: position 55,906,969 of record NC_062220.1, read on the forward strand.
TTTGGGTATCCTTGTTTCATTCCTGATTTTCAAGGAAAGTCTTTTACTGTTACCATTCAGCACAATGTTAGCTGTGAGCAGGTCATGTAAGGCCTTTATTTCATTTCTCTTACACCTAATTTGTTGAGGTTTGTTTTCATGAAAGAATATCAAATTTTGCCAAATGCTTTTTTGTACCCATCAAGATTTTGTGGTTTCTATTCACTGCTCTTTTAATGTTCTTTTTATGTGGTATATCATTTTGATTGTTTTGCACAAGTTGAGCCATTCTTACATTTTAGGGATAAATATCACCTAATCATTCTGTGTAACACTCTTATATGCTGTTGAGTTCAGTTTGCCATTATTTTTTTCCAAGATTCTTTCATCTGTGTTTATCAGGGACATTGGTCTTTGGTGTTTCTTTTTTGATAAGGGTTTTGTCTGGTTTTGGAATCAGGGTAATGCTGGCCTGATAGAATGAATTTAGAAATGTTCCTTAATCTTCAATTCTTTGGAAGAGTTTTAGAAAAATTGGCAATAAATCTCTTTTAATGTTTGGGGTAGAATTTACCCATGAAACTTTCTGGTCCCTTTCTTCCAGATGAGCCAATGTGTTGACATAATTATTCATAGGTTCTTATAGTCTCTTATGATCCTTTGGTATCAGTTATAATCCTTTGATATGATCTTGTCATATCACTTATAATGTCTCCTTTTTCATACTTGAGTTTATTTGAATCTTCTCATTTTTTTGTTAGTCTAAGAGTTTACCAATTTTTTCAATAAATTGACTCTATTATTTTATCAATCTATTATTTTCCTGGTTTCAATTTATTTTATTCCTGCTCTAACCTTAATTATTTCCTTCCTTCTGTTAACTTAGAACTTAATCTGTTATTTTTCTAGTTCCTTGAGGTAAAAAATTAGGTTGTTTGAGATACCTCTTTTTTTTCTTAATGTAGCAATTTATCAATATAAACATCCCTCTTAGAGCAGTTTTTACTGCATTTCATACATTTTAGTATGTTTTTATATTTTGCTTGCCTCAAATATGTTTTTATTTCCATTTTGATATTTGACATGCTGATTTTCAGGAATATATTATTTAACTTTCACATACATGTGAAATTTCCATCTTTTCCCCCATTAGTTTCATACTGTGTTTGGACAAGATCCCTCATATGATTTCAGTCTTATAAATCTGTTAAGACTTGCTTTGTGATCTGTCCGGGAGAATGAGAAGAATGTGTATGCTGATGCTCTTGGGTGGAATGTTCTGTATACCTCTACTGGGTTCTTTTGGTTTAAGGTGTAGTTTAAATCTGATATTACCTGTGGTCATTAGAAGCTCTTTATTAGTTTCTATATTTCTTTGAAATCTTCACATTTTATGGGAGATAGTCATGTCCTTCCTTTCTGGCACTACAAGATAGTCTATGCTCATTTGTATATTTTCTGCCCAGTCCTAGTATTAGATATTTCCCAAGGGGCCTGAAATTTTATTTTTCCAGCATGGTATTTCAACTAAAAATCTGGGTACTATACTAATCATTGTTTTTGTCATGTCATTGCTTCCAGGATATCTAGTTTGCTTGAGCAAAGGGATATACATTTACATATTCATCTATGAATATTATCTATAAATATTTCCATATGTGCTACCTCCATCTACATTAAACTAGACCAAAACATGCACTGATGTCACCAACTTTAATCCATTACCACATGCATCATTCTTCTTTCCTCCTTTTTCTTATTGAAAAAGTCCCAGTCCAACCTTGAAAAACTAGGACCTGACCACTCAATATCCATTTACTTAATTCTTCACTTTCAATATATGTATTCAGTAGCATCCAATGGAAAACACATTTATCATCTAGAATTTAGTACATAAGTGTAATTTATTTACTTTGCTTTCAGTCTTATACACTATACTCATTTTCAAAGTTCTTTAAGTCAGCCCCTTTCACCTCTACCCCTTCTGATGAGGGCTGTCTCACTGAGGAGTTGGAAAGACAGATACTAGAAAATGATATACCCATTTGTAAATGAGGATACCAATAGTGAAAATGTTTTGATAGATTTTTAAATCTCTGTTCAAGGAGTATAATAAAGATATATTTTACAGAGTTTTGTATCATAATATTCATCTCTTTTACAGATACAAAATATACTTTATATAATAAAGTTTTTATTTATACTCTGTGTTATGAGTATTTTTAAGCGATGGCTAGTCACTTCAGTATTTTACATATCCTTTTATATACAGATGGTTCATATTCTAATAATGTCTAATCTGGCAGTTGCTTCTTTATGTTCTCTGAAGTTTATACTCTGCACAGAAAGGTGTTTCTTATCTCCAGAATAATATTTTCCTGGAGTTTTGATGGTTTTATTTTAATTTTTTCATTTAAGTCTATAATCCATATGTGGAGTTGATAACATATATTCTTTTAAACTTTTTTCCAAGAAACAAATGATGCATTAAACAAAGACATTCCAAAAATTTTATTATTAATTTTATAATTAAGTATTATTTAATGCAAGTATAGTGCTAAATTCATTCTTTTCTGGTGTTATAGTCATTCTCCATAGTGTTCTGAATATTCTGAATCCCTAATCACCTCATTATCATCAATTATTCAGTGTAAATGATGCCAAAGTAACTCTATACTTGAGAAACTGGATTTCTTTCTTAGAAATACATTTGTTGTTCCTTTGTCCCTTTATGAAAATGTTATTTGAAAATTTTTATTGACATCTAACTATTTATTTATAGTTTCATTAAAATTGTCACTTTCTGAAGAAAGATTTTAGTCTTCGACTATACAAAAAGAAAAAGTAGCATGGAAATTTAATCCACTTTTCAAGTTACACACAACAAAATCAACTATGGTTACATTGATTCAAGATTCATAAACATTAGAGGTGTACTACAACAAGTAAAGCTAGAAAACTAAACTCAGATAATTTTATCATATATTTTTAAAAATAAAACAAAATTAAATTCGGGGGTCTCAAATACATAAATTATTTCCTGATTACAGAGTTTGAGAACACTTTCTGGCTATATTGGTAGATTTCTCCCTTTCTCACCCCTGGGCTTTCCTCCAGGCTTTGCTCTCAGCTGTTTCCTTCTCCTTGATCAAGGCTATATGTATCAGGGTGATATTGGCTTCATAGAATGAGTTTGGGAGGATTCCCTCCTCTTCTATTTCAAGGAATACTTTGAGGAGTATTGGAATGAGCTCTTCTTTAAAGGTTTTGTAGAACTCAGCTGAGAACCCATCTGGTCCCGGACTTTTCTTTGTTGGTAGGCTTTTGATGATCTCTTCTATTTCATTGCTTGAAATTGATTTATTTAAGTTGTGTATGTCCTCCTCGTTCAGTTTAGGTAATTCATATGTTTCTAGAAACTTGTTGATGTCTTTGAGGTTTTCTGTTTTGTTGGAATATAGATTTTCAAAATAGCTTCTAATTATGTTTTGTATTTCACTCGTGTTTGTAGTGATATTTCCTTGTTCATTCCAAATTTTAGTAATTTGAGTTTTCTCCCCCTTTCTCTTTGTTAGTGTGGCTAAGGGTTTATCAATTTTGTTTATTTTTTCAAAGAACCAACTCTTTACTTTGTTAATTTTTCCAATTGTTTCTTTTGTTTCAATTTTGTTGATTTTGGCTCTGATTTTAACTATTTCCTGTCTTCTACTACTTTTGGTGTTGGTCTGCTCTTCTTTTTCTAGCCTCCTGTGGCAGGTTCCTTCCACAGCCAGCTTCTTTGAGCAGGCCGCCCAGTGAGAGCCTTTCCGCACAGAGCCAACCACCAGCCCTAGAACCAGTAGTGGGCTAGGGGCAGCTTTCTTGGGAAGCACTGCATTATCAAGTTCCTCCAAGACTTCAGGCTACTGAAGGCTGGGAGGTGATATACTGGAAATCTACAGGGACACTATAAGCCAAAAAGGAAATCTGCAATATCTCAGAGTCCCACTGACATCTGACCAATATGAGAAAACAAGGGAAGAAAATGTCCCAAACAAACCTAGATACTATATCAATAAAACCCAATGACAGCACAGCAGAAGAAATGTCAGAAAGGGAGATCAGAATGTACATAATTAAAACAATCAGGGAAGTAAATGAGGAGATGAAAGAGCAAATGCAGGCATTAAATGATCGCACCAATCAACAGTTAAAAGAGCAAATACGGGAAGCAAGAGATCATTTCAATAAATAGTGATACTGAAAAAAAAAAAAAGAACAGAAATCCTTGAAATGAAAGAAACAATAAACCAAGTTAAAAACTCCATAGAAAGCATAACCAATAGGATAGAACACCTGGAAGACAGAACCTCAGACATTGAAGAAAAAATATTTAATCTTGAAAACAAAGTTGACCAAACAGAGAATATGGTAAGAAATCATGAACAGAATCTACAAGAATTATGGGATATCATGAAAAGGCCAAATTTAAGAATTATTGGGATTGAGGAAGGCTTAGAGAAACAAACCAAAGGAATGAACAATCTATTCAATGAAATAATATCAGAAAATTTCCCAAATCTGAAGAAAAAAATGGAAAACCAGATACAAGAGGCTTATAGGACTCCAAATATACAAAATTACAACAGACCCACACCAAGGCACGTTCTATGAAGCCAATATCACCCTGATACCTAAACCAGACAGAGACACATTGAGGAAAGAAAATTTCAGACCAATATCCTTAATGAACATCAACGCAAAAATTCTCAACAAAATTTTAGAAAATCGCATACAAAAATATATTAAAAATATAGTGCGCCACTATCAAGTGGGTTTTATCCCAGGGATGCAAGGTTGGTTCAACATGCAGAAATCAATAAATGTCATTCACCATATCAACAGACTTAAAGTTAAGAATCCATGATTATTTCAATAGATGCAGAAAAAGCATTCAATAAAATACAGTATCCCTTCATGCTCAAAACACTAGAAAAAATAGGGATAGTGGGAATATTCCTTAACATTATAAAGGCCATCTACGCTAAGCCCATGGCCAATATCATTCTAAATGGTGAAAAACTGAAAACATTCCCCCTAGAAGCTGGAACAAGGCAGGGATCCCTCTTTCACCACTTCTATTCAACATCCTCCTTGAAGCTCTAGCTACAGCAATTAGACAAACCAAAGAAATTAAAGGGATACGAATAGGAAAAGAAGAAGTCAAACTATCCCTGTTTGCTGATGACATGATTATATGTTTAGAGGAACCTGGAAATTCCACCAGGAAACTTTTAGAACTCATAAGTGAATTCAGTAAAGTAGCAGGTTACAAGATCAATGCTCATACATTCAATGCATTTTTATACATAAGTGATGAATCTTCAGAAAGAGAAGTTAGGAAAACTACCCCATTCACAATAGCCTCGAAAAAAATAAAATACTTGGGAAGCAATCTCACAAAAGAGGTGAAAGACCTCTATAATGAGAACTACAGAACACTAAAGAAAGAAATTAAAGAAAACCTTAGAAGATGGAAAGATCTCCCATGTTCTTGGACAGACAGAATTATTATTGTCAAAAGGGCCATACTACCAAAAGTGCTATGCAGATTCAATGCAATTTCAATTAAAATCCCAATGAAGTACCTCACAGAAATAGAGCAAGCAATCATGAAATTCATCTGGAAGAATAAGAAACCCAAAATAACTAAAGCAATCCTTAGCAGGAAGAGCAAAGCAGGGGGTATCGCAACACCAGATCTTCAACTCTACTACAAAGCAATAGTAACCAAAATGGCATGGTATTGGTACCAAAATAAACAGGTAGATCAATGGTACAGAATAGAGAACATGGACACAAACCCAAATAAATACAATTTTCTCACACTAGACAAAGGGGCCAAAAATATGCAATGGAGAAAAGATAGCCTCTTCAACAAATGGTGCTGGGAAAACTGGACAACCAAATGTACGAGAATGAAATTAAACCCCTATCTCTCACCCTGCACAAAACTCAACTCACAATGGATCAAGGACCTTGAAATCAGACCAGAGACCCTGCATCTTATAGAAGAAAAATTACGTCCAAATCTTCAACATGTCAGCTTAGGATCAGACTTCCTTAACAAGACTCCCATAGCACAAGAAATAAAAGCAAGAATCAACAACTGGGATAGATTCAAACTTAAAAGCTTTCTCTCAGCAAAGGAAACTATCAGTAATGTGAAGAGAGAGCTTACAGAGTGGGAGAAAATCTTTGCCACTCATACTACAGATAGAGCACTAATTTCCAGAATATATAAAGAACTTAAATACTCTACACAAAGAATACAAATAACCCAATCAACAAATGGGCTAAGGAAATGAACAGACACTTCACAGAAGAAGATCTATAAGCAATCAACAGATATATGAAAAAAATGTTCACCATCTGTAGTAATAAGAGAAATGCAAATCAAAACTACCCTAGTTTCCATCTCACCCCAATTAGAATGGAGATTATCAAGAATACAAGAAAAATAGGTGTTGGCAAGGATGTGGGGAAAAAGGTACACTGGTACATAGTTGGTGGGGTTGCAAATTAGTGCAGCCACTCTGGAACGCAGTGTGGAGATTCCTCAGAAAGCTTGGAATGGAACCACCATTTGACCCAGCTATCCCACTCCTTGGCCTATACCCAAAGGACTTAAAATCAGCATACTACAGAGATACAGTCACATCAATGTTCATAGCTGCTCAATTCACCATAGCCAGATTGTGGAACCAACCTAGATGTCCTTCAACTGAAGAATGGATAAAGAAACTGTGGTATATATATATACAATGGAATATTATTCAGACATAAAGAATAATAAAATTATGGCATTTGCAGGCAAATGGATGAAATTGGAGAACATCATGCTAAGTGAGATAAGCCAATCTCAAAAAACCATAGGACAAATGATCTTGCTGATAAGCAGATGATGACATATAATGGGGGGTGGGAGGGGTTAGCGTTAGGGTTAGGGTTAGGTTTAAGGTTAGGGTTAGGGAGTGGGGCAAGAATGGAGGAAGGAAGGACTGTAAAGAGGGAAAAGAGGGGTGGGTGGGGAGGGGGGGAAGGGGTAAATGGCAGAATGAATCAAACAACATTGTCCTGTGTAAATTTATGATTACAAGAATGGTATGCCTTTACTCCATGTACAGAGAATCAAAATGTATCCCATTTGTTTTAAAAAAAAAAAAGGCTATGTGACCACCAAGTATTTTCCCTCCTCTCTCACTACTCTAGACTTTTTCCTTCTGTCTCGTTTTTTCCTTTTATTTTGTGAACTCTCTGAGTGCAGGGATATCTCTATTCTCTTCACAGTTCTATCCCTTTCCATTTCTGGAACGTGGTATGCAGTTATTAGTGGTAGATATTATATATCCAAGAGGTTTATCTTAGTGATTTTGTGTTATCATTTCTATTCTGAACTGCATATCTAGTTCTCCTTGTATTTTTTAGTAGTTACTTGTAAATACATTACATAATTTTCAATTTTTGATTAATTATTTTGTTACCTTCCACTTTAATAGGAACTCTTTATCCTAGAAATTTACATTGGATTATTTTATGTTTTCTGTCACTTTTTAATAGTGTTTGTTCTCATAGTTACTTTAAATGAACTTTTAAATTTCTATTTTTAATACACGAAAATTTAAAAAGCTGTATTTTCTGTATTTCCTATTTCTATATAGGAGAAACTATATAGTATACATAGTTTCTCCTATGTAGTTTAATACTATATCATGATTAGACTCCCTCAAAGTCTTTCCTCAATCTTTTAAACTCAGTATAAGCTTTTAACTTTAAAATGAAATGTAATCATCATTTTTTGGAACAAATAGTCTATATAAGGAACAGTTTAAACAGATTTACATTGCAATTGACCACATATATAATTGATTCCCATGCTTAGCTCAGTTCTTTATCCTGTCTCATATGTTTTCTTAAACTTCTAATATTATTTACTCTCAAATAAGCTAACATTTAAAAGGAAGTTTTATTATTTTTTATGTTTCTAACAATGAACACATAGATAAACAATTTTCAGATATATTAGTCATACATAAATGTCTTTCTATTCTCTGAATTCATTAAAAAGCACTAACCCAGTTGGTAATAAACAGTCAAAGAACTGTTTATATACTTGGTTTATTGCACTACAAAGGTATTTTAAAAGTTAGCATAAATATTTGTGGATAGACAATACTACATTTGAATTTTGTTTCATTTGTAATATAATTTAAAGAAAGTCGTATGTAACTAAGAAAATCAAATAATTAAAAAATAAATGTGGTTCATATATACATGGTAGGATACTATTTGATCATAATAAATGTTACTTAGGACAACATGAATGGAACCAGAGATCATTATGTTAGTAAAATAAGCTGCGTACATGATCTCACTCATATCTGCAGTCAAAATACTTGTGAGTAAAATGGTGGTTGCTACAATCTAGGAAAGGCAGGACGGAGGGAGAAGTGAATGAAGTTAATCAGTGGGTGCTGAGTTAGAAGTAGACAGGAGCAAGAAGTTCTGGTGTGTCATTGCACAGTGGGTGACTGTGGACAACCAGGTGCTGCATCTGTCAAAAGGCTGGAAGAAATGAGCTTGAATGTCTTCATTGTAATGAAATTTTTGTTTTAGGATATATGTTTAAACTGATAAACTTTGCACAATGTATGAATGGATCAACATATCACATGGTACCACATAAGTGTGTATAATTTGTGTTTGATTTTCATGTACAAGGTAAAAACAATTTTAAATTAAAAGTAAAAGAAAGAAAATAAATTAAACAATTTATCATATTTATAATTGGATGTCTATTTTATAATAAACCTAACAAAGGCATTAGTAATAAGTAACTATATTTGTTAATATATAATTTTAGTTTTACCCAGAAGACAACATATTCAAAATAGTATATATAGTTATTTACAGAAAATCTATCATGCAATAAATCAATTAGTAAATTGATAAATAGATAGATAATCTGAAGATAGAAAAAGCTGAATTCAGTTATTTTTTAAATTCATTTTTCAATGCATATTTTAAAATATTTTTATGAACTTTAAATATCAGTAAATGTTATAACTGCTTTGTGGTAAATTAAATGAATCTGGTACTTAGTATTTATCTTTCTACTTCCTGATGGAGCATGGCCATACATTGAATAGAGGTTATTTGAATTGGGTAAAATAGAGTGGTAGAGAATTTGGATTCAGAAAACAAAGTCAGCTAAAGCATAAAACTATGAATATCCCTCCAATTTATTAGAAGAGTTTCTATCATAGAGAGTTCTTCATTCATGTTCTTCAAGTGGTTCAAGTATATGCCTGAAGAAACTTAAACTAATTGCAGGTGTTGCCAACATCTCAACCTTGATCTCTAAATTTAGACAGGCATAGCTTTAAATATGCATCTCAACTCAGCAGCTATGTGAGTTTTAACTTCTAGCTGTCTTTTAATATATAAAATGGGAAGAATAGTATAATCTATACTTTGGGGCTGTTGTATTACATAAAGTAATGCATCTGAAAGCAAATTACATTTGTTTTCCCTAAAGAAATTCAATTGGAAATACCAGGATATTAAAAAGTTCAATCCTCGTGTGTTCAGGAGATTCAAAAATATTAAAGATCAATGGTTAGGGCCAGCAAATTCTGTGGACTCAGGTTTAATTAAGCACTAGGTTGAACTAAATTGGGTCCCAGTTGAAAAGACAGAGGGAGAAAGATTTAACATACCACTATTTATTTATTTTTATTATAAAATAAACAAACAACCTTTTTGGTACACTTCCCACAATAGTTAGCATCTCCTGACCTCCTATTGAGTGAAGAATTCTGTGGGGTCCTATATACCATCAATGTTCACATCATCATGCTGACAGTAATTTTAGTAGGAGAGAAAAATGGTATATTAGTCACGTGACAAAATGCCAGAGAAAATCAACTTAGAGAAGGAAAGATATATTTTGACTCATGATTTCAGTAATTTCAGTCTACGGTTACATCATCATAGTAGGGAGGATGTAGGAAAGCAAGTGTGATTACCTCATGGAAGTTGAAAAGAAGAGGGAAAGAAGACAGGACCAGGAACAATATATGTCCCAAGGGCACACTGCAAGGATGCATTCCTTCAACGAAGTTCTACTTTCTACAGTTTCTACCACCCTCCAGTAGTCCATTCAAATTATGAATCTATCAATGGACTAAGGTACTGATGAGCTTCTAGACCTCCTGTCCAATCATTTCCTACAATCTCCACTTCCAAGTGTTGCTGCATTAGGAACCAAGCCTTCAACACTTGAGGGGATGGGGACCATTTCAGATTCAAACTATTACAAATGAGAAATTGTTCTTTTGGAAACAGACTTGTATATTTATGTCAGAGCCAGGGATCATAATTCTACTAAGTTTCTGTCCCTGCCCTTCTTTTGTCAACATGGATAGGAAAACAGCCTTGGCTGCAGGGACCCTCTTGTAAATTGGTCTCCTGACTTCTATCTCTCAATTTTGTTTGCACTTTTGCACAGAAGCCCTTTATTGTATATGCCATAATCTTAAGACATAAATCCCTTCCTACAAGGGTAAAGATTTAGTTCTATTCTAATAAGTCAAGTTTGTTCACTGAATAACTTTTCTGGAGTGAGTTAACAAGTGATTGTCCAAAGATTCTTGTGGTATTTTTTTTTTTTTTTTTTTTTTTGAGGATTACAGAGTATGTATTGGGAAAAATCAGAAGGAAAGATGTAGGAAGACTCTATGTTTGAGTCCAGGCTCTGCCCGTTACAACTAATGTGATCCAAACAAGTTATTTTGGCTTTCCCTATCATTTTTTTTTCTCATCTGAGAGCAGGATAACAGCATCTCCTGACTTACAGAGCAGAGAATATTGAGGGTTTAATGCTAATATTTTATATAGCACTGACGTCAAAGGGCTGACCAGAAAATAAAAAGTGACAAATATTTGGAATATGTTCTAGAAAGTAGTAAGCAGTAAATATTTTACAACTCTTGTTGTCTTTTATTATGTTATCTCCTCACTTTGAGGACTTATAAATACTAAAAACAAATAATTAAAAATGAGCTTTAAGGAAGGAGGTTAAAAAAATCAATGAGATAAAATTTCAATGAGGGAAAGGAACATAGGTACAAATATAAAGAAAATTATATGTAAAATAAAATACAAATTCAAACATCCATATAATTATTTTGAGAAGAAAATTAAGGAAGTTCAGGAGAGGATTAAAATTATAATGATTTTTGCCCAATTTCTTTGTAATTGATAGTGATCTGATAAGGCAAACATATGCTGGCCTTATCCCATTGCACAGTCTATGGGAGTGAAGTAGTAAGAACTAGCAATATTCACACTGAACAATAATTAGACCTTTTTAAACGTATACATACATGCACACACATGCATGTGATCCATATATATATCATAGTATACCACTACAGTCCATAAACATTAATTCTTAGAGTTTCATTCACTCACTGATTATGTCACCTTACTCCATTCTCTAGTGGACAGAATAATTCCCATTTCATTTGTATATACAGACATATTACATTTCCATTCTTCTCATATTTTCTTTACCCCCCTTTTGCCCCTTTCCACTTTAACTTCAAATTCTCAGGCATCTCCTTTTTCTTTGACAATTATGAAAGGCTTGGTATGCAATTGAACGATCTCAACTATTAAATTAGAACCACCTTGTCAGCTTTCATGAAATATGAGTAAAATGTAATGTAAACTGCTTTCTAAATGTGAGGTTAATAAATAATAGAGAGGATCTATTTGTAACATGCTGTGAATTTAGTGGACATTAATAAAAGTGTTATCTGTTGTTAAATTGTTGTCTGATACAATGAGGAAAGGAACAGAGTAGTGCTATGGTGGTTTTACTCCATTCCATTTCAATTCCACTCCCTCCCATAAACTTCAAATGATGTATCTGTTTCAAATAAATGCAAGTGCATAATTGCAACACCCTAAGTGCAGATCTATAAATAAAGTTAATAGATATGCCATTGTTTTGTTATCACAGGTGTCAAATAACCTAATGGAAAAGAGATTTTGACTTCATGGAGCTGCAAAACTATCCTCATGCTGCTATTTCACTTAAGTGTGCATGTCTCAGGTGGGCATGTTCTGAAAACATTGGGTAGAATGAAACTCAACTCTAGGAATAAAACTCCGCATGCCATGAAATAAACCATTTTTATTTCCAAAGGAGGCTAGAAATGAACCATACTATTATTATAGAACCTAAAACAAAAAAGCCCTCTAGCTTGTCCTGTTCCCTTGGAATTTCTGCATGTGAAACATTCCTCCCTGAGGATGCCTTCCAAATGCTCCCTTCTGCTAATGACTCAGATGATGGCCTTCCCATAATGGCTCTCAGTTTAACAGTTTGAAAGCCCTCACATTAGTGTTTCGATGGCTTTTATTTTTTGTCATTGTGGTTCCTGTACATCTGAAACGGGGATAAATCAGTGGGGAGCATGGCCTGTCCTGTACTGCAGCACTTCCTGCTCTTTTCCACCTCTAAGGGCCAGGTAGTTATCAAGAAATCTGGATTTTATCACCATATTTTCTACTACAACAGAGTAGAAATTACTTTTAGAGGATCACATATTCACTCAAAATCGCCCCTGCAAAGAAACAAAGTGAACATCATTCTTTTTCCTCTTTCCTCATCATATCATCTATATACAATCATCTTAATTCTCTTTTATATGAAAGTCTTCTTAGACCAGAAAATAATTCCTTAGGATGACTTGTTATGGTGCCTGAAACCCTCACTATTCATTTTTTCTTTGAATTACAGGAGGTAAAAAAATCCTTGCTTCTGTTGAAATTTGTTAGCTAGAATGTACAAAACTTGGACAGTTACCACCTATTAAACATTAACAAAAATGGAGAAGAATGATTAGCTAACAAAGAGTGGGACCCTGAGGCATGGAGTCAAGGAACAGGTGGAAAGAGTTTTGAAAGACTGAAAATGAAGGAGAAAATCAAGCGTTGGAAGGAAATCGAAAACACATTTTGCCTATGGCATACCCTCTATGTAGAGTTGTGCCTTGCAAAATTTTAAAGGGTTTGAATAAGATGTTGATTTATATGCATACATAGGCTTACTTGATAATATTTGGATTTAGGGTATTAATAAATGATGATTAAAGAAAATTATGGCCTACATGTGTGCCTAAGGGCAGCCTTGATAGTCTTTCCAATAATTACCATCCTTTTGATTAGAGAAAGGAAGTTGAATCTTAATGCAGAGTAACAAAGTTTTAATTAAATGTACAAGAGAAAGTTGATACTAAGTCATACAAGAGAAAATTACTGAAGCATATCCAATTTGATCAGAAGTCAAGAATTTCCAGTTTAAAAAGAAAACCTCATAATCATGAGATCTTGTTAATATCAACACACTCATTTTATTCATCTGATAACTACTATGTCAAATTTTAATGAGAAGCATCCAAAACCAACATTGCCTAAACAATGTTTTCATGGGTCTATTGAATTGCGCCGTCTCACAAGGATTTTGACACATGTCCAGGATTTATATTACAAGTATACTAACTATAGAAAGGTATTGTTCAAAGCAAAAGGAGTGGAAAATGGAAAATGAGGGGAGTAATAGGATTTGGAAATCCAATGAATTGATTTTCTTCACATTAGTCTGGGTAAATATGTAGCTAATTTTCTTAGTAGTTGCTTCCACATACTAAACTATATATTTCTTTTGATCTAAAAATAACTAAAGAATTTATTAAGTTCTACATAATTTTAATAGCAAAGTGGATTTTAAAAAATTTCAGATTGAATGAGGAGTCCACATTCATTACAGACTCTTCATTACACTTCATGGTAAATATTTTACAGCAATTATATGTTGCAAATACATTTAAACTTGGAGATATTTAAGTTACTTAATAACAATACTCTGTCTACTGAACATAATACCAACATTCATTCATCTCTTAAACATTAGTTTTCTGCCCTTTTGTTATTATTGTTGTTCTGTACACTGAGACAGCAAGGATACAGAAGAAAATAAGTATCTTTTTTTTCAAGGGATTATCCTAGGTGGTATGTTAGTCAAATTCAGAATCTGAGGGTGGGATTAACACTATGAATGCAGGTAGTTCTATGTAAGGACATCCAACCACCCTGGGAAAAGCAAGCCTGAATCACAAGCCTACAGAACATGCATAAATACAACACTTGGTTCATAACACACTATTATTGTTGATCTATGCATAATCCTTAAAATATTTATATACATGTGCATGACTAAACTTTAGTTTTACTTATATTTAGCTTTTAATTTTATTTTTTTATTAAAATCTTTTTTTAGTTTTATAGACTGCATTTTGATTCATTGTACACAAATGGGGTACAACTTTTCATTTCTATGGTTGTACACAACGTAGATTCACAACATTCATGTAATCATCATATACATAGGGTAATACTGTTTCATTCTACTATCTTTCCTTACCCCACCCCCACCCCATTTTCCTCTATGCCATCCAAAGTTCCTTCATTCTTCTCTTCCCACCCCCACTGCCACCCGCCTTTGTTATGTATCATCATCCACTTATCAGAGAAAACATTCAGTCATTGGTTTTTTGGGCTTGGCCTATTTCACTTAGCATGATATTTTCCAATTTCATCCATTTACCAGCAAATACCATAATTTTATTCTTCTTTATGGTTGAGTAATATTCCCTTGTGTGTATTATTGTGAGTAATATTCCTTGTGTGTTTCTTTATCCATTCAGTTGAAGGGCATCTAGGTTGGTTCCACAATCTAGCTAATGTGAATTGAGCTGCTATGAACACTGATGTGGCTGCATCACTGTAGTATGCTGATTTTAAGTCCTTTGGGTATGAACCAAGGAGTGGGATTACTCCAACACCTGGAGACTAAATAATATGCTATTGAATGAAGCACGGATAACAGAAAACATCAGGAAAGAGATAAAAAAAAAAAATTCTTAGAGGTAAATGAGAATGATGATACAACATATTAAAATCTCTGGGACACTATGAAAGCAGTACTAAGAGGAAAATTCATTGCCTGGAGCACATTTAAGAGAAGAAAAAAAGTCAATAACTAAATGACCTAACATTGCAGCTCAAAGCCCTAGAAAAAGAAGAACAGAACAACACCAAAAGAAGTAAAAGACAGGAAATAATTAAAATCAGAGCTTAAATCAATGAAATTGAAACAAAGTAAACAATTCAAAAAATTGACAAAATAAAAAGTTGGTTCTTTGAAAAAGTAAACAAAATAGACAAAGCTTTAGCCACACTAACAAAGAGAAGGAGAGAGAAAACTCAAATTACTAAAATTCATGATGAAAAAGAAAATATCATGACAGACACCACTAAAATACATAACGTGATGAGAAGCTACTTTGAAAAATCTATATATATTTTTAAATAATGATCACTCAAGAACTCATCATTTGCCCATACCTAAAATTAAGGCAGATTCACGTGTACACACAGGTTTGGTAATTCACATTTATCTACATATTCCTTCTATCTTTCTGCCCTTCTTCCCTTTGACTGATCTTTATACTGCACAGATAACTACTAATCTGGATTTTGATATTTATTACCAAATTATTGAATGTGTTTTATCAGTTATCACAAATATACTTAAATAATGTACTGTACAATGTTACTTCTTTTACTTTTATACTTAAAAAAACCAGTTGTGTTTCCAAAATTGAGTAGGCACTACATCTTTGTTGAGTACTCAGTGTTTATTCAAAACCGTTCAAAGTATTTTGAAATCTTCTATGGCATGTTACATATAAGCTAGTCTCTTTGTAAAACTAATATGAATAGTTTATAGGAACACAAGAGGTGGGAACACCAAAGTGAGGAAACACTCAAAAGAAGAATGTGAATTCATTCAAAGAAAAAAATTGATTATTCTCAATTTTTCATACCTATTCTTGTAATCATGCTGTGTCTATAGCTGTCATTTTTAAATGTATATCAGAATTACCTGGGTGAACTTTCAAGATATAAATACAGATATAAACCTTGTAACCAACTCCATGTGAGGACGAAGCTCTAGTCTAGTGGACAGTGAAGAAGCTGCCTAGAGGATTCTGAATTGCTTCATGTGATCTCATTCCAAATGTGGGAGAAAAAGAAAATAAAAAAATAAAACAGCTGCTGAGTTGGTTAAGTCCTTCTCAGCACGTCTGAAATCTGAGACTCTGTGATCCTGTCATGGTGAGAAGAACAGCTAGGGACAGACTGCCTGTTTTCTAGCTGTGAGAACCTGGACAAAGCACTCATCTTCTCTATGCATCAAGTTTCTCATTTAACTAAAAGAGATGATGTAATGGTAGAATCTTCTTTATGAGTTTACAGTAACAAATAATTAATATAGATAAAACTGTTAAGACAGTATCTGGAAAATAGTAACTGCTGTTAGATTTTGTTTTGTGGGTTGTGAAGATTCATTGGAAAGCACTCACACGAGTCATGGAGCTTAAGCTCTGAGATAATGCTGGCAAAATCTTCACACTAAGACTTAAATCTTAGCATAAAGATCCGTCCCAATTTGGCACTAACCATTGAAAAACATGATATTAGTTGGAGATATAAGAAAAAGCACAAATTACCTCAGATAATTAAGACCACCTTCCTTTCACTTTTATTTGAATTTGGGGGGAATATTATCAAGTAGGCAAATAAAAAATGCTATTTGATTTTTTGGTACAGAAAAACAGGTGCTGAAGAGATAGCTCCTCTTGGAAAGCCCTCACCTAACATGGGCAAGGACCAAGGTTCGAATCCCCAGACCCTCAGAAGGAGCGGGGATAAAAAGACTCTTAGGAGCTGAAGAGAGAAAAACAGACTGGTATAAGTAAGCCAGAATGACAGTTTTTCAACACGTGTGATAATACATATGATAATAACTTCTACGTGGTCTCGTGCTTGTGATATGTTGCTTAGCTCTACTCTCTCAAATTCTAGTGTTATGTATTTGTTTTCATTTTAATAGGAAACACTAGGTTATACATAGAAAACGTTTACAATGGTTTAATTCAAAGACACTTTGTTAAGGTTATTATTTTTCCTACAAATAAAATAGAAACAGCTCTATTGATATCAAAGTATTTCTAAATTTTGGAAATAAATCAAATTATTCTAGAAAAATTATCAAGCAAAATTATTTAAGTCATTTTGATTAGCACACTTCATTCAGAAATCATTATTTTTTATTAGTCACCACTGAATGTATTAATGTCAGACAATTAAGCATAGTAAAAGTATAGTAGGGCAATAATAATTCCTGGATTACCAAAGCTAATATAATTTAAGAAACATGGTTAAGGTAGAAGAGTTGCACTCTTATGAAGAAATCTCTTCTCCAAAGCAAATTGAATACTTATTAAAATGCTGTATTTTACATGCATTTCCTTACAAGAGACTAATAAGTGTTTGTAATAAAGTAATAAATTTATTTATACATTTAAAATCTATAAGATTCAAAACTTAGGCCCAAATGATATATTGTGTGCAAGCATTAATTTCAAGTGTTCAATTAACAATTGCTTTGAAAAACCAGGTGTTGACTATTTTCATTTTACAAGAGCCAAAAGTATGGAAAAAGCCAGGAGGTATAATTTAATAGCCAATATGAATAGACCAATACTGTTCAAGGGAAGTGCGGATCAATTTCAAGAACTTGCACCACCCAATTTTCTCCTGTCAGTAAGTCCCCTGTTTTATCACAGACACACCGCATTAGGAAAAACTTGTTCCAAATCATTATCTGCTTTTTCTTGCTCTGACTTAAAGCCACTCCTAGAAAAATGTGCCTACAGAAAGTTTTCAAAGGCCATTTGGTCTTTTTTATAGGAAGAGATTCCTTTTGGTTTTTCAAAACACTCTTCTCATTTTGAAACTAACATAAAATCTGATTGCAGTACCAGGACTACCTAGTGCTCTTCATCTATAAATTTCTGCAGCTCCCTGAACTGAAGAACCATCTGGGTCAGCAAAACAAAATGTGTAGCAGATGGACAAGAAACACGCAGCAAATAAGGGAATCTTCAGTGACTAGGACATATTATTGGTCATCATTATTCATATTTGCTCTAAATATTTATTATTATAATTATATTACTCTTAGATGATTTCAATTTTAATGTTTTCAGAAAACAAAGCTTTCAACAAAATTTCCTCTGAGGACAGTCTCCCTGCATTGGAAGCTGTCATTTGACAACATTATCACAGATTTGTGGTGGAATGCATTCGTGCCTTAATAAAAAGAACACTGAAAAAGTCAGCACAAAATGTATAAAATATGTATAAAGCTACAGATGAACCAGGCCATTAAGCACTAAGTGGATACTAAGGATGCACTCATAACAGGGTCTGGAGAAAGGACACTAATGGAAAGTGGCAGTTGTGAAGTATGGGTTAGTGACAGTAGCAAAAGAGAGGAAAATAAATGGCGGACACTTACAAATGGATAAATGAAAAATGCCTGAAAGCCCAAACTAAATTGGCTACTTTGGGCTTCTAAAGCACAAAAGGAAATCCAGAAAGTGAAACAGGACATGTGACTTCTGTGATCCTTTCATGAATTCTGCATTATGTGGAACATCTAATGGAATACACAATTATTTCTATTAATTACAAATAACCATTTAATTTTTCTTCACAGTATGTAAAATTGCAAAGGTCATAAGATTGCAATCACCTTCCTTTTGAGAAATCATGTATTTTGAAGACATAATATATTAAATGACATGATTTATTTGTTTATTATTTATTTGGTGGTGTTACGTATATTGATCCTGGGGTGTTCTACTACTTAGCTACATCCTCAGCCCTTTTTATGTTTTCTATTGAGACAGGGTATCACTAAGTTGCCCAGGCTTGCCTTGAACTTTTAATCCTTCTGCTTCAGACTCCTGAGTAGCTAGGATTACAGACATGTACCACTGAACCCTGCTGACTGACATGGTTTTAAAAATCTCTCAGAGTGAGCAATCATTCAACTCGATTTGCATGTGTTGGGTATGTTTACCAGGCTAGTAGAATCTTTTTTCCTTTGTAAGTAATTAGGATATGTTCCCAATGTCACATCATTGCCTGTTTTTTTCTAAAAGATTTTTATCATTTCAGATAATATATATCATGACATAGTAATGCTTTGCCTTATAGATGCTTTTGCTGATACATTAACCTTTTCTGAAGATGACAGTTTCTCTCTTTTGAGTACTAACTCAAAAACCAGATTAGACTCTTTAGCCATTTTCTTCATAAGTCAATATGATAGGTAAAACTTTTTAAATTACATTATTTGAATGTAAAAATACTTTATTATGTAAGTAATAGAAATGCACAATTTCATCATTTTGTAATGATAATTAAAAATTATGTTTTACAAAGCTGTCAAATGTTTTACATATAACATTCTCATCAAAAAGTGGCAGTGGGGTAGATATTTTTTCTATCTCCTTATACATAAGAAAATTGGGCCTTGGAGAAGTCAGGTTATACTGCTACTTATGTGGTATTCTGAATTGAACTCAGGCAACCAAGTTCTATTACTATTATGCTCTTGAACACCCTGCCCTGCTTTGCTATGATGCTTGTACATATACTATGTACCAGTAAATTTTTGCGGCTCTTTACATGTATTAGTGCAACCCATCTTTTCTCAAACCTTTTAATTAGTTACCACCATTATACTGATTTAATATTTGAAGCTGAGGAACTAAAAATTGCATGATTTACTCAAGTCTGCTCCACAAAGTAGGGGGGCAGATATTTAAAACTCTTTTAAATGGAAGAAAACATCCACCTAGCCTATCTACACAGGGCTGGACGATCCAAACTGGTTGGACACAGTACGAGGATATAAAGACAAATGACCTGGTTCCCCATGCTCTCTCACATTTTATTTAGTGTAAAACACATACCACTGGACAAAACCTACCATGAAGAATGCTGCTTGTTTCATCTTCCTAACTTCCACAATAAAATCTAGATTTTTCATTTGTGAGCTATAAGCCAATTGACCCAGAAATCAATTTTCACAAATACCAGCATTGTTTTATGCATTTAACCAGGATTTGGCAAAGGCCTAGAAAATTTTTCAAAAAGGTAGACAATGTATTGTATAACTGAAATAATTACAGAAATAATATATACAGCAATAAATATAATGTGCTGTGTTTCTGTTATTGCTTTTCATTTGTCCTTTTGTCATTTAGATTTGGTAAAAATTTCAAGTACCTGTTAGCTATCTGAGAGGGGGGCATAGACTGCCCTTTTTTCTTTATTCTTCTTCCATGTCTAAGATTGATCACATACAACTCTGCTCTATCCTGGAATAGTCATTTCCTTATAACAGTTCTTTTATTATTAGATGGATATAAATAGATGCTATAATTTGCAACTATTCAGTTTTTAGACTTTAAATACAGTTTTTATATGAGACTAATTAACAACTTAATTTCAGAGGTTATTTTCCTCCTGAATTCTTCAATAACCTCGTTCTAAAATGCCTCTCTGTGCAGAACATGGTTTTCCATTATTTTTCCTTCCATGTTAATGTAGACCTCCATACAGTCACCCTGGCTTTATGGGGAGATGATGAATTCCAGTAGCATCAGCTATAAGGGAAAGTAAGGAACCTGACATGAATACCCATGGAACAATAAGAACATATAGATTCAGTCAGTTCTTAGATGAGGAATGCTACATTATTTTCATAATGGGGAAATTTAATAAAAAGAAATTATAAGAAATTATGATTTATAAAGCATACCACAACATTTCAACTAATAAATGTTGCCAAATATAAACATGCATGCATATGGGTGAAATATTCATTTGGGACAATGATTATGTCACGCGAAACATTTAACCAAAAGCAAGCTTTTTCACACATTCTGTTTGTGTAACTGCTAACTATATACCAGGACCCTTTGGACCACCTGACAGCTGATTGCCCTAGTAGATTTTATTTGTTAAACTTAGGATTTATGAGAAATAATAAAACCAAACAATCATCAGAATAAAGTGTAAATCCCTATAGGGTATCTATTACAAAATCCACAAAATAAACCTATGTGTTCTAAGTAAATCAATCCACCTAACTTGTAAAGAACAACAACAAAAAAAATCACAGAAGGCTTAGATTCTGCATAATAATTTTAAGCCACGAACGAATATTTTCTAGGTATAAAAAATGTGTCATGAGTGTTTCTTGGAGGGTCCTATGATAATGAAAGTCATGCTGTTAATCTCTACTATCTTTTTCTGTTGCCTTCCTTTTATTTTGTTCCAATTATTAGCTGAGCTTGGCTCCATCTGTGGGTTGAGAGGGACAACTTCTAAGAAGGAATTTAAATGAGAACAAATTCACCAGTAACAAGGACACAGATTTATTTTATAACAATATTTTGAATTAAGATGAAATGTCCATAAAACTAAAATTTCCATGTCTGGTTATATGAGGGCTTACTCAATAGTGTCCTCTTTTTCATCTTCAAGAATGTCTCATATCCAAATCTAAATAGTATTGATATGAAAAGAATTCCTTCCTTCGTTTTGGCTTCTAGGAGATATGGCCTATTTTCTTCTCAATGCTTAGTATCTTTCTTTACTGAGTTTCTTTTTTCCATTTTTTTCTTATAATTACTTGAAGTTTTAATCTGCACTATTAATTTATTCCAGTGAAAATATGCATATGTGTGTTCTTGCATGTGTTATGTGTAGAAAAGGAGAAAGTAAGAAAGAGGAAAAAAAACCCGTATTTTAATAAGCTCTTTAGGGAATTCTGATGCATGCTACTTTAAAAAACACTGCCCTAGATTTCCAAGCTATTATTCCTTTTACCCTATGGTACAGTGGTGTGACTCAATTTAGTTAAATTCAATAAACATGGTTTGAGTGTCTGAAATTGATCAGGGATTTTGCTATGTGCTATGCGTGCACATGTGAGTAAGAAATGATCTCTATCTTCAAAGAACTTACATTTAATATTCTGTTTTAAACCATTTTGTTTTTATCACATTGACATTTTCAGGCTCTTTAAACAATATACATTGCATGCTTTCCATCCACATAAGAAATCCACCACTGAGAAGTAATCTCTGGACAGTTCTTTTGTGATCTCAGTTACAGTTCAAGATTTTGAAACCAGAGCGTCAACAATCATTTTGAAAAGTTTTGTATGAATTTCAGATACAAAATTGCTTTTAGTTCCTAACTGCTCATCTTATCTTTATAGCTTATGAGGTTTGAGAGGGTAAGATCTGCGACTTTTCCCCAGGGCCCAGAGGCATCACAATCGCTTTATTTCAATCCTAGTTTAGAGAAGTGGGTTGCAGAAATGTTCTTCAGTCTAAAAACATCAGGGAAAATGTTAGTAGAAAAGCTCACAATGCCTAATGAATAAAATTGATCTTGAAATGTAGAAAGTTATTTCAATATGTCTAATATAATGTAGCCAAAATAGTATCAAAAAGTTCTTATTACATTTCCCAACCTTACCTGATCACAAAAAGCCTGGACCTAATTCATTAATCAATATCAGATTCTCTGTGTTAACAAGTTTTCAATTACAAAATCAGTCACTAGAAGAGTCCAGGTTTAGGGTTTGCCTCCTTTTGAACATCAGAGTTTTGGGTGTATTCTGCTCTTTGAATTAGAAAATGGTTTTCATACTATATCTTTCTTTTTTATTTCGTCCATTACCTGTATTTTATTTTCAGACACTGCATTGTGTCCCTTCATCTGAAAAAGAGCCACATTTTTTCTTCCTCTTCTTCTTCTTCAAATAATTGCCTAATACCATTGTGGACTTTACTCCTTTTGCGAAAGCCCAGGGAAATCTCCACCTCACCTCAGACATGACGTGTATTACAAACAGGCCTGAGGCCTTCTCTGAGAGCCTGTGGAGCATGGCCCATCTGGCAACACTGAGTTGTGGCCTTATTTCTGGCAAAGTAATCAGGCGGGTGAGCCAAGAAAAAGAGAATTAGTAGGAACTGCCCGTATATCAGACTAAAAGAAAGTGATGAGTGTATGAACTCTCCCAGTGGGTAGAGAACCCTTCCTAAATTATTCTGGCTGCCTTTGCAGACACATAGAATGCCCTTTCCTTATTCTGCTCTCACTGGGATCTTCCACTTTCACATAGGAGATCAGCAGCAGTGATACATTCAACTCATTTGAGCAAACACATTAGAAACACACGCCTTTCATTTAAGAGCAACTTATCTCAGAAACAACCTTTTGAACTTTGTAGAAATGTAAATAGTGTCTAAAAACTTATATAGTGCCAGCTTTTATCCTCATGTATATTCACTCAATAATTACTTTCACAATGAATATTGCTAAACACAAAAAGAACATCACTAAATAGTTTACTTAGGATGGAGCATTCTGGAGGACAGTTGTACCACTACCAGTAATAACAGAAATAGGGATGTGTTAGTAGTAATTGTAGCATATGTTCTACTTGGACAATGTTCTTTAATTGTCACAACAATCTCATGAGTAAATACATACATCAGTAGCAACTTAATCGAAGACTTTAGGGTTTCAGCAAGTTATGAACATTGAGTAAGCTCATAAAGCTAGGATATAAATGAATGGGAGATAAGAGAAATACATTAAGCTGAAAATTCACCTGTATTATCTGAATTAATCCACATATAAATCCTGAGAGAATAATTATGTACCCACATGTGTTAGGTTAAAATCATCATCAAGGCCCACACCTGTAATTCCAATTGAGGTAGGAGGATCTCGAGTTCAAAGCCAGACTCAGCAAAAGAAAGGCATTAAGCAACTCAGTGAGACCCTGTCTCTAAATAAAATACAAAATAAGGCTGGGGATGTGGCTCAGTGGTTGAGTGCCCCTGAATTCAATCTTCAGTACTTCCCAAAAAAATCATCAAGGTAAATATATTTCCCAAGATTACACTCCAAGGGAATATGATTTAAATCTAGGTCTCATTTTGAAAACCATACTCCTCCCATTATACTTACATTTAATTTCATATGTTTTTCAGAAGAAGGATAGGGAGTTTGAGGAAGTCATTTCTTTAAGAAGGACTAAAATATTTTTAGATGCATTTATATCACGTAACATGCTTTTGAAAAAAACATAGTTGTGATATTACTATAACATAATGACTTTTTTCATGTGTTTACTCATTCATCTCTCTAATCTTTCATTAATTGTTACACTAACCATGAACATTCCAATGCCAATGCAATACTCATTACATCCCCAAGGAATAATCTGCAGAATTTCTCTCCCACAGGAAAGAGTCACATTTCTATTATTCTTTTACTTACATTGTCCTTTGGATTCTCATTGAAAGTTATTTTGACACAAAGGAAGACCACCTCCATTCACTTGAAACTCATAGGAAAATTGTTGAGTCAAACAATAAATGCAAGAGTGGGTATGGAAAATCTTATTCATGATAACCTGATTAAATCTGGAGAGCATCATGTTAAGTGAAATATATCAGACACAGAAAGAAAAATACTGAATGATCTTACTCACATAGAACCTAAAAATGGTTGATCTTGTAGAAAGTAGAGTGGTAGTTTCCAGGAGCTGAAATGTTTGGGGTGGAGATAGGTAAAATGTTGATCAAAAGATTCAACATTTTAGTTAGAAAGGAGAAATAAGTTCAGAAGATATTTTTTAGGAAATGGACACTATAGTAAATACATTGTGTTCTTCAAAATTGTTAAGAGACTGGATGTAAGATGTTCACTCCACAAAAATAATAATGTGAGGTCAAATAATTTTTCTGATTAGCTAGATTTAGACAACACTCTACTACATATACATACCTCAAAACAATGTGTTGGACTTGGTAAATACATACAAGTTTAACTGCCAAGTAAAAATGAATAAATAAATAAAGGGAAGGAAAAACAGATAAGAACAGAACATCACATTGCTCATTGGTCTATTTCTAGTAAAATCTTGACTACAAGCTTAAAAATGATATTCACATTGCTTTCAAACACATTATTATTACCTTTATTGGTATTTTGACATAATTATACAAACATGGAGTACATCTTATTCTAAGTAGAATCCCAGTCTTGTGGTTGTACATGATTGGAAATTCACTGTTGTGTATTTATATATGTACATAGGAAAGTTAAATCAGATTCATTCCACTGTCTTTCCAATTCATGTCCCCCCTCTTCCTTTCATTCCTCTTTGTCTAATCTACTGAACTTCTATTCATTCCCCCACCTTTTGTGTGTTAGCATCCACATATCAGTGAAAACATTCAACCTTTGGTTTTTTGGTAGTGGCTTATTTTACTTAGCCTGATAGTCTCCAGATCCATCCATTTACCAGCAAATGTCATAAAGTCATTCTTCTTTATAGATGAGTAATATTTCATAGTGTATATGTACCACATTTTCTTTATCCATTCATCTGTTGAAGGGCACCTTGATTCCATAGTTTAGCTATTGTGAATTGAGCTGCTATAAACATCAATGTGGCCGCATCACTGTAGTATGCTGATTTTAAGTACTTTGGATATACACTAGGAGTGGGATAACTGGGTCAAATGGTGGTTCCATTCCAAGTTTTCTGAGGAATCTCCATACTGCTTTACAGAGTGGTTGCACCCATTTGAAGTCCCAACAAAATCGTATGAGTATACCCTTCTCCCCACATCCTCGCCAACATTTATTGTCACTTGTATTCATTACACTTGCAATTCTGACTGGTCGAGATTAAATCTCAGTGTAATTAAAAATCTTGGCATTGTAAGGAGGTGATCTTTTTAATTGCAAATATTTTAGCAGCTATTTTTGTAATCAGAATCATGAAAATACATTTCAATTAACAAAATTAATTTTTAAAATATTTTGAAAAAAATGTGTGGTCATTTTATTTTATCATCTTACATAAAAATATGCCAAAATCATTGAGGAATTCAAATTCAAATGGAACTAAGGCTTGTTTTCACTGGCCTTCTTTACCATTTTTGTCTTTTGACACTTCTGTATTTCGGATGCTCTTATTGGTATTCCTCCTTAGAGTCATGATTTACTCATCCCTAGGTAATAATCAAAGTAACATGGTAAATAAAATCCAAACCCCCAAGGGTGCTGAAATTTAAACCATCAGTCTAATTTGGCAAGATCAAATGATTCACCTGGATATGAACAATTTCATAGTATATTAAGAGTTGTCACTAACTTAAGAACTGTCCTTTTTGAGGAGCGATTTCAATTGCATCATTTTTCACTGTTTTTTGTTGTTCTTTTTGTCTTCACTTGTAACTCACAGAAGCTAGTAAGGTACAGATTTCACATAATTAATTTCAAAGTTTGGCCACATATCAATGTCTGAAAAGTAACCCAAATCATTTATATGTAAATTTTTTTCAGATTTTTAAAATTCACATTTTTTATAACGACAAACTTTAGTCTTGTAGGAATTACATCATAGATGCCTAAAAACGCATTGGCTTTTAACAAATGTCAATATCATTCTGATGGTACAAATAAAATTTGAAGTCTGCTCTTTTGTATTCCGATCTCCCAAAGAGCAGTTTAAGAGAATATAAATCATTCCATTAAAAAATGATTTAGAACAATTACTACTCTTTCAATGCTTGGGCAATTCCCAAACATTTGGATTCATAACACTTTGGTATTTTAGTAATTTTTTATTTGTACCCTCTAGGCCACAAGTGATATCTAGCAGTTCCATTTATTTAGTAGTTAAATCCAAACAACTTAATATGTATTTATGTCCTAACAACTTAGAAGGCTTTCTGAAAAAAATACATATAAATTGAAAGATCAAAATAATATTTTCAGTTCATTAAGTAACCACAAATTGGATGTGTGCACCTGTTTGGCACTGTACCGCTCCTCTAGCCCTTAAATCAAATCAAGCACTCACACACTCATTTCCTGCTCTGCATTGATTTTCACAAGCTATTTGCTTTTTATCATGCAACTACAGGAAACAGATTTGTAAGATATGCTATCATCAAAAGGAATGCAGCTCAGTATGACACTGAAATTGTAAAATACCTGGAGTGAGTAAATACACTCAGTGTCAGGTGTTGAGTACTGCTGTTTGCCCATGAAATTTTAAAATACATGCAGCTATCTCATGAATTTGCTAAAACTCTTGAAAGTGTGTCAGTGCATAGTTTGAGAAGTACGGTTGTAGTCTGTAGATCTCATTTTCTAACCCATATATCACCAATATCATTAGTTCTTTGTAAAGTTGTTGTTTTACTGCTAGACTCACAATAATTCAATTTACCATCTGTCATAAGCATGTAACCTGGAATGAGAACAGAGCCCAGGAATAGAAGCTAGTTTCATTTCACCTTTATTGCACTAAGATGTGAGGATAGCAGTCAAGTAAGGTACTGAAGCATTAAAACCGGCTTTTCTGTCAGTACTTTTATAGAGTCCTACATTTGTATTAATATTGTTGGTTAGGTAGGATTTCAGGGACATATGAATGGTAGGGTTTTTGTCTGTATGAAGAGTTTGATTACAAAATAGATAAATTATTGTTAGGTTGCAAAGTATCAATAAAGATTCAGAAAAATACACAAAAGAGGTACTTCCTTTTGGGAGCTTTGTATATTTCATTTATTGTTCACTTAGTGTGTTTGGAGATTTATTGCAGTGTGAAAGCATCATTTCTTCCTGTTAATGTCCAAGAAAATTAGCAGGAAAAATAGCAATACTATTGTTATCCACTCTTATGGTTTAGATATGTGGTGTTCCCCTAAAACTCATATGTGAGACAATACAAGAAAGTTTAGAGGTGAAATGATTGGGTTATGAACAAATCAGTGTATGAATCCACCTGAATAGATTAACTGGGTGGTAATTATAGGCAGGTAGGGTATAGCTAGGAAAAGTAGGTTATGGGGGGAGTCGTTGGAGTATAGGTTTTCTCCCTGCTGATCAGAGCTCTCTCTGCTTCCTTGTTTCTATTTTCAGAGCTGCTTTCTGTCCCATGCCCTCTGCCGTGGTTTTCTGTCTCACCTTGGGTCCAGAACAATGTCTGTGGAATGAGATATCTGATCTCTGAACCCCTGAGCCTTCTAAGTTGTTCTTGTCAGGTCTTTTGATCACAGAAGCAAAACAGCGGACTGAGACACACTGTGCCCAGGTCAAAAGGTACCAATGCTATTAATACTCACTATAGAGTGAAGGGAAGATGATGTATTACAGGAAGGATGCACTTCCCAGAAGTATTTTAGCTCCAGCTGTAATAAGCAACGAGACTGCTCCTCAGCAAGACAGGTAACTAAGGGAACTCACAGAAATGCGATTACTCAACAGTAAAAGAAACCACAGAGCCACAGAAAGTTGAAACCTTTGAGCATAATATATGAAATAAAATGTTAGAGATGCACCAACTGGTCTGGCAGTGGTGGCAGCTTCTGAGGAGAGGAGGAACATAGGCAGAGAGAGAGGAAAGCAAAACAAAATTGCGCTTGGGAGAACCTGTGGAATAGAGAGGGACACGGAACTCAATGAACAGTCAGTGGGGGAAGAGGTTGAGTAAAAAAATCAACCAAAACCACTTTGTCCATGGGTGGATAGTTCAGTGGGAACTGGGATTACCAGTGTGAGAACCATTTATAAGCCTTGTGCTGTCCTGAGCAGAGGCAGGACATGAGGAACTTGTAAAGGAAGTTTCCATTAAATATAACAAAAAAACCCAAAGAGCAAGAAAAAAAAAAAAAAGATCTGTGCTGTCTCAAAGTTCTTGTGTAAAATCTATCCATAATAACATTGAATGTATATGATCTCAGTTCCCCAATTAAAAGACATTGTTTGGCGGAATCAATTAAAAAAATAAGACCCAACTCTATGCTCTTTGCAAGAGACTCATCTCATAGACAAAGATTCCCACAAGCTGAAAGTAAAAGAATGGGAAAAAATATTCCATGCAAATGTAGTACCAAAATAAGCAGGAGTAACTATTCTCATATCTGATAAGGTATATTTCAAGCAAAAATTAATCAAAAGAGACAAAGACAGTCACTACGTACTGGTAAAGGGAACAATCCAGCAAGAAGATATAATGATAGTAAATACATATGCCCCAAATGTCAGTGTACCTAATTACACTTAAAAAAAAAAATTTCTTGATATCAAATCTCAGATGCACTTCCAATACAAAAATAAAGTGCTAGGTGATTCCAACTCATCCTTATCACTAATAAACAGGTTATTTGACAAATATAAAATCAATAAAGATATTTCTGATCTAAATAATACAATAAATCAAATGGACCTAGTAGGCATCTGTAGAATATTTCACTCAAGAACAGTTGAATTTATCTTCTTCTCAGCAGATCATAGGATTTTTTTCAAAATAGACCATATTATAGATCATAATTTAAGTCTTAATAAATACAAAAAAAATTATATGATCCTGGGCATTGTATTAGATCATCATGGAATGAAACTAGAAATCAACAGCAAGAAAAAAAATAGAAACCATATAAACATATGACTATTGAACAAGACTTTTTTTAAATGAAGGATAAATAGATTATAGAAGAAACAAGAGAAAAGATCAAGAAATTCTTAGAAACAAATAAGAATGAGCATACAACATATCAAACTTTCTAGGACAGTATGAAAGTACTTCTAAGAGGACAAAAATATAGCACTGAGTGCCTACATTAAAAGACAATAAAGAGATCACAAATATAAATAAACTTATGCTCTGCCTCAAAATCTTAGAAAAGGAAGAACAAACTAATTCCAAAAGCAGAAGAAAATAGCAAGCAATTAAATTCAGAACCAAAATTAATGAAATTGTGAATTACAAAATAGAAAACACAGGATTCGTGCAACAAAGAGTTGGTTTTTCAATAAGTAAATAAGATTGATAACCCCTTAGCCAACCTAACCAAAAGAAAGACCGAAATCAAGAAAATTAGAGAAAAAAAAGGAGATATCACCACAGATACTTCCGAAATCCATTAAGTACTATTTTGAAAATTAAGATTCCAAAACACTAGAAAATATAGAAGACATGGACAAATTTATAGACATATATGACCTGCCCAAATTGAACATGAAAGATATAGGAAATCTAAACAGACAAATAACAAGAAATGAAATTGAAACAGCAATTAAAATCCTATCAACAAAGTAAAGTCCAGGACCAGATGGATTCTTAGCTGAGTTCTACCAGACCTTTAAAAAGAACTAACAATAGTCTTTCTCAAATTATTTCATGAAATTTTAAGAGGGGGAATATTCCCCAGTACATTGTATGAAGCCAGTATAATGCTGATTCCAAAACAAGACGAAAACATATCAAAGAAAGAAAAACACAGACCAATATCCCTGCTGAACATAGATGCAAAAATCCTTAATAAAATATTAGCCAAGTAATAAAAAACACATCAAGTGGGTTTCACCCCAGGGATATAAGGTTGTTTCAACATAGGCAAATTGACAAATGTAGTTCAACATATAAGAATGAAGAACAAGAATTATATGGTCATCTCAATAGATGCAGAAAAGATCTTTGATAAAAATCCATCACCCATTCATGTTAAAAATGCTGGAGAAAATAGGGATAGAAGGAACTTGCCTTGACATTATAAAGGCTATTTATGACAAACCCAAAACCAATGTCATAATGAATGGAGAAGAACTAGAAAAATTTTCTTTAAAATCAGGAACAAGACAAGAAAGTCTTCTCTGACCATTCTATTCAACATAATTCTCAAAACACTAGCTGGAAAAATCATCAAGAAAAGGAAGAAAAAGAGAAAAGAAACAATAGAAGGAAATACAAATAGGAAAAGGAGTCATCAAAATATGTGTTTGCTGATGACATGATCCTACATCTACTATACCCCCCAAAAATTCTACTGGGAGTCTTCTAGAGCTGATAAATGCATTCAGCAAGGTAGTTGGATACAAGATCAACACCCATAAATCAACACCTTTCCTACACTCCACGGTGATCCTGTATCTACTATACCCCCCAAAATTCCACTGGGAGTCTTCTAGAGCTGATAAATGAATTCAGCAAGGTAGCTGGATACAAGATCAACACCCATAAATCAATACTTTTCCTAAACTCCACAGTGATTCTGCTGAAAAAGAAATCAGGAAAACTATCCAATTCACAATAATCTCAAAAGTAAAATAAAATGCTTGGGAATTAATCTCTCCAAGGAGGTGGAAGATCTTTACAATGAATATTATAAAACGCTAAAGAAAGAAATTGAAAAAGATCCCAGAAAATGAAAAGACATCCTAGGTTCTTCGATAGGCAGAATAAATATTGTCAAAATGGCTGTACTACCAAAAATAATATGCAGATTCAATGTATTCCCCATCAAAATATCAATGGTATTCTTCACAGAACTAGAAAAAAAAAGTTCTAAAATGTATTTGGAACAATGAGAGACCCAGAATAGCCAAAGCCATCCTGAAAAAGAAGAGCTATATGGAGGAGGCATTGCAATACCTGTTATCAAATTATACGACAGAGCTATAGTAAACAACAACAACAACAACAAAAGCAATATGGTATTGGCATCAAAATAGACCTAAAGACCAATGGAACAGAATAAAAGACAGAGAAAACCCACATACTTACAGTCATCTGATACTTGACAGAGGTGCCAAAAATATATTTTGGAGCCATGATAGACTTTTTAGCAAACAGTACTAGGTATAAGTAGAGCTATAAGTAGAAGAATGAAAATAGTTCCCTCTCACCCTGCAAAAAAGTCAACTCAAAATAGATTACAGACTTAGGAATTAGAACAGAAACCTTAAAACTACTTAAAAGAAAACATAGGGTCAACACTACATCATATAGGTTTAGGCACCAACTTCCTTAACCAGACCCCTAAAACTGAAGCAGTAAAACCACAAATAGGTAAGTGGTATGCCATCAAATGAAAAAGTGTCTGCACAGCAAAAGAAATGATTAAGAGCACGAAGAGAGAGCCTCCAGAATGGGGAGAATTTTTGGCAGCTACTCTTCTCACAGGGAATTAATATCCAGAATTTATAAAGAATTCAAAAAGCTCAATGACAAAAACAGAACAAAACAAACATAAACACCAAATATCCCAATCAATAAATCAGCAAAAGAATTAAACAGAAATGTCTCAAAAAAATAAACACAAGTGGTCAACAAACATGTGAGCAAAAATGTTCAAAATCACTAGTAATCAGGGAAATGCAAATAAAAACTACATTGAGATTTCATCTCACTCCAGTCAGAATGATACTTACCAAGAATACAAATAATAATAAATACTAGAGGGCTAGGGTTGTGGCTCAGTGGTAGAGTACTTGCCTAGCATGTGTGAAGCATTGGGTTCTATTCTCAGCACCACATAAAAATAAATAAATAAATAAATAAATAAATAAAATAAGGTATCATGTCTACCTACAACTAAAAAATATTAAAAATAATAATAATGTGAGGGAAATATACACTCTTGTACTGTTGCTGGGACTACAAAAGATTTGAACTACTTTAGAAAGCAGTCTGAAGATGCCCCAAAAAGTCCTAGGAATGGAACCATCATATTATCCAGCTATCCCACTCCTTGTTATTTACACAAAAATAACAAAAACCAGATATTAGAGCAATATATACACATCAATGTTAATAGCAGAGCAGTTCTCAACTGGCAAATTATGGAACCAGCCCAGATGCCTATCATTAGATAAATGGATTAAGAAAATGTGGTATATCTACACAATGAAGTTATGAAATTTTGCTGAGCCTTAAAGAGGAATGAAATTGACATTGTCAGTACATGGATAGAAATGAAGAAGATTATGCTAAGTGAAATAAGCCAGATGCACAAAATCATGTGTCAAATATTTTCTATAATATGGAGAATCTAGCAAAAAATAAGGGTGAAAAGGTTTAGGGGGTCAAATATCATAAAGATGTAGTAGAAGTAAGAGAATGAAAGGGAGAGGAGTGGAACAGGAAAGTGGAGGAGATGAAGTGTCGGGGTCTTAAGCCCCCTTGCTCTTCTCGACCAGCGACAAGGGAAGGGGACACTACCCAACAAGGTCAGACTGGGATAGGTAGGGCCGACTGACCGCCTGCTCCCAGCCCTCTGGGTGGAAGACAATCAGACGTGTCAGGGAGACCCGTCACAGCAGGAACTCGTTTATTGAGGAAGTCACACAGCTTTTATGGAGGGTGGGGGCTAGTAGGGAACCAATCAGCTTAAAGGTCAGCAAGGCATGGGGTGTTCATGCAGGAGAGTCTCATTGGACTATATGACAAGCACGAACTGATCACGTTCTCGGAACTGTTGTTAACCAATCCCTGACGGTGGTCCAGTTTATTGTCATGAATCTTTGAAACCACCTTTGAACCTTGATTTTGCTCACTAGCCAGGGAGTAAGGAGTCAGCCTGAGTTAGTTAATGTGTCATTAGTCCCAACAATGAAGAATGAATTTGACAAAATCACATTATGTGCATATATAAATATACCACAGTGAATTTCACCATTATGTATATGTATGAAGCACTAATCAAAAATAAACAAATGAAAATAAGAAAAAGAAATACTGATAAAAAGCTGAAGGGAATACTATTCATTGTAGATGAACAAGCTATACAATTTAGGTCTACAACAATTCTATCTGCAATAATTTATGAGCTAGACAATTAACATACTTGAGAAAAAACTGAAACAACCTGGATTTACCCAATGTTGAATTAGAAGAGGAGATGGATACTTCCAATTAGGATAACAACATAATCCCTTTTGTGATAGACTAATTAATGGCCTCCTAAAATATTTTGGTCCTAATTTCAGGAGCCTGCAAGTGTCACTTTACAGAGTAAAAAGATAGTTTTAGATGTTATTAAGCTAAGGATTATGAGATGGACATATTTCCCTGGATTATATAGGTGAGCCCTAAATTTAATAACAAATCTCCTTTTAAGAGGGAGGCAGGAAGAAATCTGACTACTGAGACAGAAGGTACTATACAACTGAAGCTGTATACTATGTTGAATATGTATATAGGAAATGCAGTGCAGCTCAAGAAACAAGAAAAGGCAAGGAAACAATTCTCCTCCCTAGGACCTTCAGAAGGAGCACAGTCCTGCTGACACTTGATTTTGGTTCAAACTAATATTAACTTCTTATCTCTCCAAACAAAAGAGAATAAGTAAGTGTCCTTTTAAAATAATACCCACTATGCCATAAAGCAATATAGAAATTCTTGCCTCTGCAATTTCTGAATACCATTTATATAATGCTCACCACATCATCACTCAGGATTTTGTACTGTTTGTGGTACTGCTCATGAATGTTGACTTCTAATAACCTTTTCCAAGGTTATGATTATTGCTATATATTTTAAAATTTTTCTTTTTATGTTTTTATTAGTGCATTATAATTACAAATAATATTGAAGTCCATTTGGACATAATTATATAAACATAATGGAACATAATTTTCTCCCCAGTCTCAGGTCCTAGTACTTCCTGTTTCCCTTCCCTCCTCCCTGTCCCTGTTCTCCTTCCTGTACTTTACTGGTCTTTCTTCTATTTATTTATAGATTTTTTAAAGATTGGTGCTTTATAGATATATATAAAGGTGAAATTCACTGTGATATATTTATGTATGTACCTAATATAATTTAATAAATTTCTTTCTGTAGTTTCTCCTTTTTCTAATCCCCCTCTACTACCCCCATCCTCTGCTTCTACTCTCTTCTATTTTCATTAGATTTTCCTCTTTTCCCCTTATTTTGTATGAGCTTCACTTTATTCTATAATGTTTGAATTCCTAGAAATTAATTAATTAATTAATTTATTTATTTATTTTTGTGATACTGGGAATTGAACCCAGGAGTATTCAACCATGGAGCCACATCTCCAGTCCTTTTAAAAATTTTATTTAGAGACAAGATCTTGCTAAGTTGCTTTGGGCCTCGCTAAATTGCTGAACCTCTTTGAACTCCCAATCCTTCTACCTCAGCCTCCTGAGCTGCTGAGATTACAGTGCTTTTTAATGAAAGTGATTTTTTTAATAAGGATTGCAGAAAATGACTTTTTAAAAATTAGGGTGGCACTTCCACCTTCCACATACTGTGGAGGATATCAGTTGGAAGAAACCGTTGACCTTGCAGAATGAAAATCTCAAAAACTCTTTGAAGAGACAGACATGTCCACCCCCAAGCACTGCCCGTCACTCAGTGTGGAGCCCATGGAGGGTTAGAGTGATCCCAATGGGTGTCAGAAGCCAGGGTTGAGTGGTGGCTGAGTCAGAGGATGAAGGACCTACCAACTCCTCCTCCTTTCTCAGGTGGCTGTACTCTCCATCCTCCATGTAGTTGGAACACCCTATAAGAATGTTGAGGGTACATTACCTGGGGTGTACCCTCAAGGATCAGCAGTAGACCTACCGGTAGCCCAAGTCTCTGTACTTTAAGTGAGAATAATATAAAATCACTGAATCAGCACCATTTTGGTGGCTCAATCTTGCAGCACCAGTGAAATAAGTTCCACACAGACAATAAATCTCCAATATAACATCAGAGGTGGAAGACAAACCACATAGCATGCTTCTCAGCTTTCTTTGAACTAGAGTAAAACTGTTAGGACTCAGACAGTCTCCTGACAGAATATGTTTTTGTTTTCTGAAGAAACAGAATAGTTGCAAATAAAAGACCTTTGGATACTAACACAGAAAACCCCGACTCAAATGCTGGCATGTGATTCCACATTAAAACCAGAGTTTCTAGTTAATTTTCTAGTGCAATACTCTTCAATATGAATGGAGTGCCAGAGATCCCAAGATTATTTAAAGACAACCTCTCATGGGATCTAGACAAAAATCTTACAGTTTTTTTTTTTTTTCTGGAGAATTTAGAGTTTCAATGCTTAAATAAACTGTGCAATAAAATAATCTGAGAGGATATGATATATTGTATCCATTACAAAACAGCAAAATATGCTACTTTGAAAAAATGTAATAAAATTAGTGGATGAAAATGACATCAAAATGTACATGAATATTTGAAAAACTAATTTCATAAATTACTATAGAATGTAGCCAAAGGAAAATCATATAAAAGAGAAACTATTACAAAATTGCAGGATAATTTCAGCAGTTTCAGTGATAACAAAGAAGACCCCCTAATGAAAAAAATAAGCAAAAACAAACTGGAAGAAAATTACCAATCTAATGACAACAGAACTTATTCCCAAAAAGGCAACAGTCTTCCAGTTCAGATGACTGCTAAAAGTCCTCAAACTAGTGAATGCTAAAGACCTACACCAAAATACAATATTAAGAATTTTCACTGAAGTTAATTTTAGAAAAAAACACTTTTTGAGCAATTCAGAGAAAGCTTAGAAAACCGTGAAAAATAGAAAATAAAATGGCAATGGACTTCTTGAGAACAAAAAATGAATTCTGGAAGAAATGGAACACTTATAAATTCCATATTATAAATTACAATGCCTTTTAGCCCAGAATTGTGTACGTAGGCTGATGAAGCATAGAGATAGAATAAATTTGCAGACACTCTTGGCTCCAAATTTAATTTCTCATCACTCCTATGAATCTTCTAGAAATAGTAAATAAAGAAAGAAGACATAGGATTAAGAGAATAAATATGGTACAGAAAAAGCAGGATGAAGCAGGCTGAGAAGACTGGGTCCTAAGGAGAGATTAGCATAGATTATTGATATAAATGCAAGAAGTGTAAGTGCTTCTAGAGGAAGATACCAGGATACAGCAAAATAAATTATAATAAATTGCTAGAATATCTGATATCTGATATAGAGATACATAAAAAACAGAAATGAAGGATGAAGTATGGCATAAATAATTAAACAGGGTAAACATAGAACTCAGAAACCAATGTTGGAATGTGGCATCAGTAATTTAGGGGTAAATCCATAGAAAATGATGCAAATAAAAAGAAGGAATGGTAATCTCAAAAAAGACAAAAAGTTGTAGAGACCTACTTGAACCATAAGTGAAAAGTGTTTGTGTATTCATAATAATATAGACCATCTAAACCTATCTGTCTGTCTCTATCTATACATATATGCTCACACACAATATTTATCACATATTTAAATTGTAATAAAATTAATTAGACATTTGTAACATAATTATGATATAAATACTGATTTTAATATTGACTTAAATTAAGCATTTGGAAAATATTTATGTGAAGTACTTTTTAAAAATTTTTAACTTTTTTATTTGTTTTGGTATTGGGAATTGAACCCAGGGGTGCTTAACCACAGAGCCACATCTCTAGCACTTTTTTATATTTTATTTAGAGACAGGCTCCTGCTTAGTTGCTTAAGGTCTTGCCAAGTTGCTGAGACTGGTTTTGAACTTGTGATCCTCCTGCCTCAGGTTCTTAAGTCACGGAGATTTCAGGAATGCTCCATCACACCCAACTGAAGTAAAATTTTGATAGCATAAATTAGAATGGTGAAAGAAAAAGAAGTAGTCAAGAATTGCTATTATCTACTATAAAAGTAAATAAAATAGATCATGTATTAAGTAGATAGATTAAACATGGCAATATAATCTTCATAATGAGAAATATGGAAATAAGTAGGAAAAATAATTAAAGTGCTGTTTTTAGTTGATTCTGAGGATCAAGATTCAAAGATAGGAAGTAATTCAGGCAAGTGGACTCTATTCATTAGGAAATTTTTAACAAAATTGTTTGGATCTATTAATTTGAAATGCATAATTTTCATTGAATGAAATTAAAACAAAGAAGCACTGTGAACTGTTGTAAGTAGAAGTGTTTCAAGGAAATACTTGGTAGGGCACTTCTTCTCTAGGCTAGCAACATCAGGCAGAGCATGAAAACACAACCTGTACTAAAAATCTAAGTGGTTGTGGTTCGAAGTTAACAAGAATTTGATTTGGGTTGATGTAACACGAATTTGTGTAATTTTCACCATACCCTTCATCTTTTTTATTTGGTAGATTTATGGATTAAAGAAATTAAATTTATCATCTAGTTATTTAAACCTCATTAAAATTCCCATTAACAAAGATTAAAAAGTAGCAGTAGTCTTAGCCTGACAAATTCAATTTGAGGTAACTGAAAGATATTTAGCCACATAAAAATAGAACTAAATTGAAGTTATGTAGATAGGTCCTACTACTTTCTGTTTTATTCTTAGATTACAAGAGGATTGTTATCCCTTGCACCATAAATTTGGCTTAAGTTGGTAAATAAGAATGTCCAGTTCAATTTATTGATTGATATTTTGATATTTTCCCAAGGGTAAGAATTCTGTTCTCCATAACTAGGATCAGAAAGAAACTAAGAGGTTTGGAAACGGTCTGTGGGCAGGGTTCTTTTTCTTTCCTTGTTAGCCTCTCCCCAACTAGACACGAGTATAGACATCTCTATCTGAGACTGCCAAGATCCAAAAGGAATTGTCATAGGGGGAAAAAAAGAGATGAGCTGTTAGACTGTTTTGTAAGTTTGTAATTTATATTAATTTCCAGATGTTAATGATATTTTATTTTTAGTCTCTAAATTTACTATTTAGTCATAGTTTTGTTAGCTGAGTTTCATTATTTTTGTAGTGTATCTTGGAGGACACTATCTACTACTGAACTTCCCTGAACATGACTGCTTGTTCTTGTTGAATATGCCAGAATGCACGACTTCTCATGGTCCTGAGAAGTTTCCATAGGTAGTCATGTGATGATTAGGTAGATATGGAGACCATAGAGTCACTACATGTAACCATTTGCTCTAAAAGGGAAGGAGTTAGCTTGCTGCTTACTATAATGTTCTGTGCTTGCAATAAATAAAAAAATTAAACTAGTCCTGAGTCCTTGGCCCTAGCTTCTTCTCTTGTAAAGTAGGTATGTACAGGTATCAACTGATTCTTCATGTAGTCCTGAAAAAATTGGCTCTCAGAAATCTCGTGCAAGGATGATGACACTCTTAATGATGTTTTTGCCATAATATAATCTTTCATCTCTAATTCAAGAGTCTTGTCTTCCTTTACTTTCAATGAAACTGTATCAAGTTAACTCGTTATCTTCAAAATAAGGAAAATCACAGATGTTTCACGTTTCTTGACAGTGTTTGGCAATGTCAATGGGCTTCTGGCAGAGATATGGCTTTCTGGAAAAGGACAAAGACCTGAGTCCTGCTGGACAGTTGATGGGATTTAAGGGATTTGGCAGCAAGAATATTGATGAATTTATACAGCTAAGTGAGTGAATGACAAATAATTTGCACATTGTTGCCTGTTAATGAAGAACTGACCAGTTCTTAACATTGTATTTTAAAATATGCAATTAGCTATGATAAGTTCTCTTTAAACAAAATAGATAAAGAGAATGACTAACTTTTGTTGTGTGTTACTCAGAAAAGATATTAGCTCAAAAGATATAGGTATTTTCTAGATTATCATTCGTAAATGAATTTAGCACTTTATACTAATTAG
The DNA here is from genome assembly GCF_902686445.1 of Sciurus carolinensis. Taxonomy (NCBI): domain Eukaryota; kingdom Metazoa; phylum Chordata; class Mammalia; order Rodentia; family Sciuridae; genus Sciurus; species Sciurus carolinensis. The sequence continues at coordinate 55,946,508 of NC_062220.1, forward strand.
TAGAACTGATATCTAAGAAAAGCAGTATCTGATTTAATTCCTTTATTAGATTAAATAAAAACTGGTTTAAACAGAGATAGTATACATTTGTTATTTCAAAACCAAACATAGTAGATATTTGTTATTATCCATTTATAATTTAGATTAACCATACAAATTACTTGTAATCTAAGTTTTGTCCACTCATTTTTTGTAGCATGTAAACAAATAATTCTGCTCCTTGAAAGTCCCTATTTTAAAAGCATTACATATGTTTCATTAATATGATATGATATTGTGGATTAAAAGAATTGACTCAAATGAAGACCTGAGAAGGACTTGAAATTTCCATAATAGAGAGTTAACTCTTGACAAGGAGTTACTTTATATTGAACATCCTTCTATCAGTTTCATATGCTTTTATGTAATCTTCACAATGGTTCTGTGGTGTGGGATTCACTAATTTTACAAACAAGAAAAATGAGGAATGCAGAATCAATAAGTTACCACATTTAACAGTTCCTTAATGCTGACCCAGAAACCAACACAGGCAGTCTGACTGTAGACCCAGGTTTTAACCTTTGCTAGGTTGGGTAACTTTGCTTTCCTATGTCTGAGTTTCATCATCTGTGGGAATACAGGCAGGAAAACAATGAGTATCCCTTTCAAAGGTAAGTATTTTAATAGTCAGAAAACAAATCACATTTAAAAAGGCATCTCTAAATTAGTCAAAAATTAAATTTCTCTTCAAACAGGAAATCTAAGTTTCCCTAGTTAATCTGAGGAAATTAAGAAAAAGCCACTTAGTGGTAGAATATAATTTTTAATCTGTGATGGGTTTTCTGAGCTTATTTGAAGTTCAGGATATTTTTTAATTCATGGAAATGTGTGAAAATATGTCATTAATTACAGTTAATTTACTTTCTGGTTTCTCATTTGGTCATAGCATAATGCTTATACTTAGAATACTATCTGGAATCTTTTCTTTTTACTATTATTACTTGTTCAAGAAGTAATTCTGTGGGTTAGGTTGAAAACCTGTAAGAGCTAGTGATGGGGAGACTTATTGAGGACTATTGATTTCTGACCAGATACAAATAATTGGAACAAAGGAGCTACACATTAAAAAAAAAAGACAGTTTAACTCGTTGAAAATTATGTCCAGTATTACTTCATTATTGCTTGACTAATTTGAGAGTAATTATTTAAAAGAGGAATCATTAAAAAATGTTATTGGCTTAAGACCTTTGCTTTTCATTTGCTCCATATTTTTGTTATATACTACTACTTACTGAACACCTATGTTTCTGTTTCAGGAAATGTGCTGAAAGATTGGCTTCTGCCATCATGAAGCCTACTCCTCAGGTAGGTCACGGATCATAATGCAATGTGATAAATGCAATAATAGAATAAACAGAGAATAAAAAGTGCCTGATATGGAGTGGCAAAAGTAGTTTAAGAATTCTGAGATAGTACTCTGATTTATCATAATAAAATTAAGGATTAACCCACTACTATTGGGAAAAAAATTGTACAACACTATGTATACATATATGTATATATACACAATAAATATATAAATATATAATATATAAATATATATTTATTATATGTACAATAAATATACAATGTACAGTATATATGCATAATATAATGCATAGTATATATTGTGCATATATAATATGTATATATAGACACACACACATATATATATATACACATGAATGTATACAAGTATATATTTCTATTGTATATATATTCACATAAATATTTATACAAATATGTGTTTGTATAAATGTATGTGTATATATACTCTCAGATCATCCTGTGGATGACAAAACTGTGCACTATGTAGTTATTACCAGAGATGTAAGGAAAGATTAAATCAAATTCAGAATATTCTTAACCTAATAATGAACTTTATTATCCTGAAATTAAAAATCTACTTACAGACTTGTTTTTCTTACTGTTTCAGACTGAACAGAATCTGACTGATTGTATCTCATAAACAGGATTGTGTAAGTCTCACCACTTAACAAATAATATGTTAATGACTTGGAAAGTGTTAGGCACAAAATTAAAATTCACCAAGTAAGATACCTTTATTACGTTTTCTGAAAATGTTATCTTTGCTAAAACCTTGCCAATTTCAGTTCACAGTATCTCCTCGTGCCTTTGAAAATACAAATTCTGTTCCACTCCAAACTCCTCACTTTAAACAGGAACTATTTATTATTATCTTTTTTTTTTTTTTTTTTTTTTTTTGAAAAAAGCAAAGGGTTACACCTCAGATCTTAGACTAAGATATAAACCACAGAGTATTGTTTGGCCAACTGTCAAATACTACGGCATTTAACCCTTAACCTTTCCCATCTCTAAGACATTTTCTGTTTTTATCAGAATATTAATCTCTGCCGTGTTAGCCACTTCTGCCTAACCTGCATAATTAACTTTAATTCATGGCAACCTTGTCAAAATACTTCTATTTCACCTTTTAGAGAAATTCCAGCTGGAGATTTTTTTTTAAGATTTTCATTTTTACTGAATGAGCACATAAATTAGAAAAAGAAGGAAATCTAAAAAAGGGGCTTTCTCTTGTAGCTATAAATTTTTCTTTGTAAACAAAAATTCTTTCAAGCCTGACTTTATATAGCATGTATCCCATTTTTTTTTAGCATAATTAAAATATGGTACATCATATACGTGCCTTCAATATGGCATGAATTTGACATTTCCTTACTGTTACAGCAATTACTCAGGAAAACCATACCAAACAAAGCATTTACATTCGATTGTCCAGTAGTCCTATTTGCCATATATTTTCAAATATATTCTCCCAAAGAGTAGCACAAGTAAATGAGAGACCTGCAAGACTCACCAAAAATGTGACATATTTTCACAAGTCTTTGCATGTGTTAAGTCAATACTTCAGAAATGTTTTGTTTTAGCATATATTGCTAGCCATTTACAGCAAGAAATAGACTATACCGGTGGCACAGACTTCTAAATCCATATTGTAGGTTTGCTCCAATGTAGCATTGTTCATTGCCTGTTGGCAACTGTCCTGTGAAGTGCCTTAGTTCAGATTCTATAGCCAGTGCCGTAAACAGCAAACTTTTTTTCTTTTTCAGTTAGAGGTTAGGAAGTTCATGATTAAGGGATGGCAGATCTAGTGTCTAGTGAGAGCTCTTTTCCTACTTATAACATCTTCTTGATGTTTACCCATATGGCAAACAGAGAAACAGAGGCAGAGATCGTCTTTCCTGTGTCCTTTCTTATAAAGGCACTAATACCAGCCATGAGGACAGTACGTTTATGACATAATTACCTAACAAAGGCCCCAGCTCCAAATACCATCACATTGGGGATTAGGCATCAGCATATTGATCTAGTCAGTGGAGGCATTCTGTTCATATTACCATACCATTATTAGGCTATGGTATTATGCCATTATTGCAAAGGATTCTATTATTATAACTTCAAACAAGAAAATATGGTGGCTATACATTTCAATAATTCGACACTATAACTTCAGAAATCCAACAAAAACAAAGCACTACATTCTCGATCACTTTATTGTATTTCCCTTTCTATGTTTTATTTTACTTTTTCACCACAGGTCTTTCTTACATCTCATCTAGACTATAATCTTTCCTGGTCTGTCATCCTACAGATTGTCTGGTAGTGCATACTTCCTGCCCCTCACTTTATATAAACATAGTGAACAAATTATCTTTGTGAAGTGTAATTCTGTATATATTATTTTGAATAAAACTTTTTAAAGTATAATTTACATAAATAATATGCCCACAATTTGTGTAGTTTGCTGCTATAGCAACTGTATGCACCTTCAAACCATCACCACAATGAAGATATTGAATATTTCTATCATTCTAGAAAGTTCCTTTCTTTTATTTTTCCATCAGTTTTCTGTCATATACCAGCCTCAGGCAGATGCTAAGCTGTAACAATAACTTTTTTGCACTTTTCCTGGAATTCCATATAAAAAGAGACGATAGTATGTAGCTTTGTGGGCCTGGCTTCTTTTGATCACCATCACAGTTTGCATGTTAGACTTGTTGAAAACATCATCACTGAAGTGCTAGTTTCTCTTTCTAATCACAGGTTTATGTGCATTGGGATTGTTTCAGTTAGAATCAATGATGAATAAAGCAGCTAAAACATGCCATTGGTGTACATATGTTTTTACTTATATGTAGAAAATACCAAAATATGTTTGACTTTTACAAAAAAGGTCAAAGTGCTTTTCCAAGTCACTCTCTAATATGGAGCAAATAACCTGATTAACACTGTAGTATTGTAAGTATTTTCAATTTCTGCCATTCTGTTGAATGTATCTCATTATCACTTAAATTTTAATCACTTGTCCTGTGTTCAGAATCTCTTCATGATCTTATGAGCCACTTGTATACATTATTTTGTGAGTTGCGTTCCTGACTTTTGTCCATTCAAAGGAAAATTGAGGTTTCATTAGTACTTTGTAACGATTCTGTGTATATCCTACTTAGAAGATCTTTTTCATATAAATATTTTTAATATACTTACCTTTCAGTTTGAGTCTTTTCAAAAGGAATTTATTAATTTTCTACTAACTTCATCTCATCAGTTAATCTATGGTTAGCACTTTCTGTGTCCTCTGCAAGAAATATCTACCTACCACAAGTTCATTAAAAATTTACACCGTTTTCTTTAATAACTTGTATCTTTTTAGCTTTTATGTTTCTGGGTAACATTCATTTGGATTTTTTTAGAAATCATGTTATGTAGGGCGGATGTTCATATTTTACATACAAATGTGTATAGCTCCAAAAACATTTATTAAAAAATTTATCCTTTGTCTACTGAAGTATCTTGACACCTGTCTTGAAAATAAGTTGGGCATATGTATATCAGTCTATTTCTAGGATCTCTATTCTGTTTCATTGACATATGTATCTTTATTTATGACTTAATGTACTCTCTTGATTACTATAGATTCATAGTAGGTCTTGAAAGATAAGAATATTAAGTCATCCAATTAATTTTTTTCAATAGTATTTTGACTTACTAGCTTCTTTGGTTTTCATATGAATGTTAGAGTAATTTGTCAGTGTCTACAAAAAATGCTTGCTTTAAATTTTGATTGGGAGTGTATTGAATCTATAGATGAAGGAAATTTGTTACCTTATCAATATTAATTTTTCTAATTCATGAACCTTGCCTACCCTATCATTTATTTAAGGATTCTAAAGTCCTCAGGGAAATGATTTGTGTTTTCAAAGTACAGGTTTTGTATGCCTTGAAAATATTTATTATTCAATAGTGTAAATATTTTAATGACATTTGAAATAGTTTTATTATTTTCCAGTTTATTTCCAGTCCAAAGAAGTATATTTCATTCTTTTAGTTAATTACCTTGATTTTGTTACATTTTTTAGATCTGAAATTTACCCTTAAACTATCCAAATAATTTAAAATTAATATTTTCTGACTTTCTACTTTACATTTACCGCTTAAATTCATAGTTTCATCATTTCATTTGTCTAATCCCTCTTTTTCACAATTTAATCCTATCTATGTCTTAAACCCTGGATCATGATGCTATTATTCTTGATTTAAACAATAATTTGTCTTCAATAATATTTTGCTAAGAATTAAGCATAATTTTATATGCATCTAATTATTGATCATTTCTATTTTTCTTCATTCTTTCCTTTATATTTAAATCTATCTGTTATCACTTCCCTTTTCCCAAAGAGGACCATTGTTTGCTTCTCTTATAGTGTAGTCTGTTGGTTTGAAACTTTTGGGGGACTCATACATTTTTTACATTTCAAATTCAGATTTGATTCATTTTTTAAATTTTCAGCACTATCGATTTATTTTAAAGTTTAAATGAAGAAATTTCAAGGTTGGTTCTGCAACTCTACAGTATCAAAGATTCAAGTTTCATCTGAATTTTAGCTCTACAATCCCTGGCATTTTGCTTTGTAATTCTATGAGCTCAAGACGACTGTTATAGTGCCAAAAAATATGGCTTCAAGGCATAAAGAGGAAGGTTTTCCAGCTGCATTTTTCTATTTTCATCTGAAGTATAAAAAAACTTTTCCATAAGCCCTTGCAGCAGATTTCCACTTATAATTCACAGACTAGAACAGAGCTTTGTAGTTAGCGTTGACAGTAAATGAAGCTAGAAAATTGAGAATTTGATTTTCCACCCCTGCTGTGTGATGAGAGAGATACAATGAGAGAGAATGTGTTTAATATGAATTCAAGGTTAATCACACATAGGATTAGTTTCAATAGGTAAGGAAATTTGGAAATAATCTCAAGGATTATGAAGCCAGTGGGAGTGGGAATTTAATGGGGTCCAAGATATCAATAGTAGCTCTATTATGCCAGTTTAGTTAAGTTGACTTTTTAGGAACACACAGTGATCACATCAGAAAAGCAAAGTATCTGTTTATTCTATAGCATATCTTCTTGTTTTAGTTAGCTTTTTCACTGCTATGAACAAAAAAACCTGTCAGAGTCACTAAGTGGTGGTGAATGCTTATGATTCCAGTGACTTAGGAGGCTGAGGCAGGAGGATTCCAAGTTCAAAGTCAGCCTCAGCAAAAGCAAGGCGCGAAGCAACTTAGTAAGACCCTGTCTTTAAATAAAATACAAAAATAGAGCTGGGGATGTGACTCAGTGGTAGAGTGCCCCTGAGTTCAATCCCTGGTAACCCACTTGCAAAAAAAGAAAAAAAAGAAAAAGAAAAAAGAAAAGAAAAGATCTGCTAAGAACAACATAGAAGGGGAAATTTTTATTTAGGGCTCACAGTTTCAGAAATCTAGGTTCATAAAGAGTCAACTCCATTGCTGTGGACTCAAAGAGAGACCAAACATCGTGGAAGAAGTATGTGGCCAAGGAAAGTAGCTCAGAACATGGTCAAGAGAAAGCCAGATAAAGAGATCCACTCATCAGGGAGAAAATTAAAATCCCAACAACTCGCCACAGTGACTCATCTCCTATCTGCCTCCAGTTAACACCCAATTAATCTCTATCAGGGGATTAATCTATCAGTTGGGTTATAACTCTCATCATCTACTCAGTTCACCTCTAAACTTTCTTGTATTGTCTCACACATGAGTTTTTGGAGGACACATCAGATCTAACTCATAATAACTCTCAACCGATTTAATCTTCTTTTCTTTCAACCATATGAACTCTATTTCTTTAATTATTTTGTGCCCAAAAGATTCTGCTCATTACCTTCCTTTCCTAGGTCTTTCATGGTCTTCCCATGTTATGAACATATTTTTTTTCCTATCAATATTAACATTAGGAATATCTGAGAAACAGGGTTGTGTTAGAATTTTCTGATTCCATTCAATACAGAATGTCTGTTCTTGACAGATCTCTCTAGCCAAGTTATATCAAAGTCAACAATATAGCTTGCTTTGTGGTTGGTGTTGATTTGTGTTTTGTTCAACTGCAATTAAGGTAGGAGGTCCATATGGTACAAAGGAGTTTTCTTAGTTGTTTTGCTCTGAATAGGGTTTTGGTATATAGAAAAGTGACATAAATTCTCTATGGCCCTCTATGATTTTATCACAACTTTTTCTTCTAGCACTTCTTCCAATTACTTATTTTAACATGTTTTCTATGCCATCAATGTTAGCTGCTGCAACTCCATAGAAATGTTTTGTTTGATGCTACTTTATCTATACTTGAAATGTTTATATTCTTTTTGTACATGTAAAATCTTTAAAATCTTTCAAGAAAATCTACTTTCATAATCTATTTGTGATTTTGTTGAATTTTTTTGAAAATAGATTGTTAGCACAATGTGTTCAAAATTGATCATCATTATGTGTACAAATATCAAGTTTCTATCTGATTCTGAGGTCTTTAAGAGCAACAATTACATTTTATGTATCTCAGAATTAAAAAAACTTGCATATAATATATGCTTTGATATTTACCTATCTAATCTCAAATATGGATTACATTAATAAGTGAATTAAGAACACAGCAGTTTTTACTACATTATTTAGTCTATACTTAATGAATATATTGCTCATCAACCTGGAAAATGTTAAATTCTTTCAAAAAGAATAATTAATGTGAAAGTTAAAAGTTGTGTACATTTTCTTTATAATTGAATTGATCAACTATGTAATTAAAAGTTCTTAGTTTGATTTTTAACCTTAAATTTACATATGATTCTGTGTGTGTCTACATGTTGAATTTGACCAGCAAGAAGATTAAGATTCTGATACTGAGTGCAAAAATGTGTTTAGAGGTATCTGTTTGATACCCAAGTAATAGGACGCTTAGATATCTTAGTACATTCATCAAGTGTGTTGGCAAGAATGGGAGTAAGGCCACAACTGGGAAAAATTGATCCGTGATGACAGATCATAATACAAATTCAGTATTCCTTGTCCAAACTGCTTAAAAATAGATGTTTCAATTTTTTATCTTTTCCAGATTTTTGAAATATTTGGATATATGTACATTCGGAGTTATCTTAGGGATGATACCCAATTCCAAACATGGAATTCATTTATGTTTCATACACATCATACATACACAGCCCTAAGGAAGTTTTAAGCAATATTTTTAGTGTACCTGAATTTCAATTGTAATCTATCACATGAGGTCAAATGTGAACTTTTTCACTTATGATATCATGCCACAGCTTAAAATATTTTGGAGTTTGGAGCATTTCGGGTTTCAGATTATTAAATGTAGTATACCCAAGTTATGGCAGTTCAATATGAATGACACTGAGTATTGGAGGGCAAGGAGGAGCCTCCTGTGAGCTGCAAATTTTCAACGTCCTAATTTGGAGAATGGTTTCATGTATATGAATACAGGTTAAAATGCATTAAGATGCCTGTAGCAAAATGAATCTGAGTTACTAATATTCAGAGTAAAATTTTGATTTTGTCATTGTAATTTAAGTGGTTTAGTGGTTTAATTAATGTTGGGTTAGGTTAAAATTGCTTTTTAAAAGAAGGTAAAGAGAGATCCAATTTTAATCTATAATTTTAATGGAGCTAAGACTTTCAGTTTGCCTCATGTTATACCTAGTGGAATTTTATAGTTGACTAGTCAGTTGATGAAATATTCTGAGAATAAACTTTGTTAAAAAATGCATATTTCAGATTAGTACACTTTACTACATGTTTACTTGAAAATTATAAATAGTAATTATCAACAAAATTTTATTGTTTAGTATTCGTGGATATGCGCTTTTGTTTCTCACAAGTAACATGGTACCTCGTATATTTAATGACAAATATGTGTTCATTAGATACAAACAAAAGATAAGATACAGTTCTGGTAAAATATATTTCAATAAATGATGGCTTATAATTTCAGACATTTGTGAAATACATTAATTATTTAGTATAAAAATCTATTAAATTGTATTTATAATCCAAATGCTAAAGTTTATGACTTTCCTTCATTTTTCTGATTTACTATATGTCTAAGACAATTTAAAAACTCTATTCAAAATAATGTACCCTCATATTTCAGTGTTTTTAATCTAAGATGATTTTAATGACAGATGGAATATCTTCAAAGGTCAAATGCTTGAATATCTATAACAGTTCATAACTAGGATTGACAGAGACATATGCTTAAATATCTTTTAAGATTTTCTTAACTGTGTTCTTCTTTCCCTCCGGTTCTTGCTTTTCTATAGTTGCACAAGACACATCATGTAAAAATTCTTTAGTTCTTATGTAGTTCTTCCCACAGTTATAGTTTTGTTTTAGGTTAATGGTATTCAATAAGGATTTTGCTAAATACAATGATCTTGTGATTTTGATGAGTGTCTTTAATATACAGTCCCCCAGCAATTCCTGCAAAATTTACTGTTGCTTCCTGGTAATGGGAAAAAGGAAGCTGATCACATACCTGGCATATACAAGTATAGTTTCAAGTAACTATAAAAGATGGTTGTGAAACACTGACACCCAAACACGGCCATGTGTTGATAAAATGTGAATTTTTCATCAAATGTACAAAACAAATGATTTATATGTCTTCTTAAAAACTGTATCTGTATATCATGAAATACTTAACTGCAAAATAATTAATTTGTCTTTTGGAAGCAAAACTTTTGGGACTACTGTAGCAATTGGGTTTGTAAGTGCATCAATGTAAGGAGATTTTATTCAGGATGTACATTTTAATTTTTCTAAAACCAATAAAACCTTCAGTTAGTAGAGGAGTATGAAAAGGATAAAGAAGTATTGTTGAATTATTTTATGAAGTAAAATCTATACAACAGCACCATACCCTATAATCTTGACCACTAAATTGAAACATAAACATTTAATATCTACTGTCATTAATTTTTTATAGATTAATCAATATGTAACTATTTAAATTACTATTATTTTCAAATTCATAAAGCAGAAACATATAACAAATCGGTGTGAAATTATTTGTTTTTTCTTTTGTGCTCTGATTTTTGCTCATAATTTTTCTTAATGACAAATATAATGATTTGTCTATCTTCCAAATTTCAGGACTAAAGTATTCTGTTTAGCAAATGCATGTTAGCACTCCATGTAGATTGTTATTTGTATAATAAAAGTGCATTTAAAAGCTGCTGTTTTTTTTTTATTGTAAACAAATGGGATACATGTTGTTTCTCTGTTTGTACATGAAGTAAAGGCATACCATTTGTGTAATTATAAATTAACATAAGGTAATGTTGTTTGATTCATTCTGTTATTTTTTCCCTTCCCCCACCCCTCCCACCCCTCTTTTCCCTCTATACAGTCCTTCCTTCCTCCATTCTTGCCCCCCTCCCTAATCCTAACCCTAACCCTAACCCTAACCCTAACACTAACCCCTCCCATCCCCCATTATGTGTCATCATCTGCTTATCAAAGAGATCATTCATCCTTTGGTTTTTTGAGATTGGCTTATCTCACTTAGCATGATATTCTCCAATTTCATCCATTTGCCTGCAAATGCCACAATTTTATCATTCTTTATGGCTGAGTAATATTCCATTGTGTATATATATATATATATATATATATATATATATATCACAGTTTCTTTATCCATTCATCAATTGAAGGACATCTAGGTTAGTTCCACAATCTGGCTATTGTGAATTGAGCAGCTATGAACATTGATATGGCTGTATCTCTGTAGTATGCTAATTTAAAGTCCTTTGGGTATAGAAACCATAGATCCCAATAACACAATCAACAATTTAGACTTAACAGACATATATAGAATATACCATCCAACAAAGAATGAATACACTTTATTCTCAGCACCACATGGATCCTTCTCTAAAATAAACCATATTTTATGCCACAAAGGTACTGTTAGCAAATACAGGAAGATAGAGATACTAAATTGTATCCTATCAGATCATAATGTATTGAAATTAGAAATAAATAACAGAATAAAAACCAGAAACTTCTCCAATACCTGGAGATTAAATAATACACTATTATATGATGAATGGATAACAGAAGACATCAGGAAGGAAATAAAAACATTCTTAGAAGTAAACGAGAACAAAGACACATATAAAAAACTCTGGGACACTATGAAAGCAGTAATTAGAGGAAGATTTATTTCATGGAGCGCATTCAACAAAAGAAGAAAAAATCAACAAATAAACGACTTAACATTACAGCTCAAAGCCCTAAAAAAAGAAGAACAGAGCAACACCAAAAGTAGTAGACACAGGAAATAGTTAAAATCAGAGCTGAAATCAATGAAATTGAAACAAAGAAACAATCAAAAAAATTAACAAAATAAAGAGTTGGTTCTTTATTTGTTAGCCACACTAACAAAGAGAAAGAGAGAGAAAACTCAAATTACTAAAATTCGGAATGAATAAGGAAATATCAATACAGACATGAGTGAAATACAAAACATAACTAGAAACCATTTTGAAAATCTATACTCCAACAAAACAGAAAACCTCGAAGACATCAACAAATTTCTAGAGATATATGAATTTCCTAAACTGAACGAGGAGGACATACACAACTTAAATAAATCAATTTCAAGCAATGAAATAGAAGAGGTCATCAAAAGTCTACCAACAAAGAAAAGTCCGGAACCAGATGGATTCTCAGCCGAGTTCTACAAAACCTTTAAAGAAGAGCTCATTCCAATACTCCTCAAAGTATTCCATGAAATAGAAGAGGAGGGAACCCTCCCACACTCATTCTATGAAGCCAATATCACCCTGATACCTAAACCAGACAGAGACACATCAAGGAAAGAAAATTTCAGACCAATATCCTTAATGAACATCGATGCAGAAATTCTCAACAAAATTTTAGCAAATTGCATACAAAAATATATTAAAAAGATAGTGCACCACGATCAAGTGGGTTTTATATAGGGATGCAAATTTGGTTCAACATCCGGAAATCAATAAATGTAATTCACCATATCAACAGACTTAAAGTTAAGAATCATATGATTATTTTGATAGATGCAGAAAAAACATTTGATAAAATACAGCACCCCTTCATGCTCAAAATGCTAGAAAAAATTGGGATAGTGGGAACATTCCTTAACATTGTAAAGGCCATCTACGCTAAGCCCATGGCCAATATCATTCTAAACGGTGAAAAACTGAAAGCATTCCCCCTAAAAACTGGAACAAGGCAGGGATGTCCTTTTTCACCACTTCTATTCAACATCGTCCTTGAAACTAGCCAGAGCAATTAGACAAACCAAAGAAATTAAAGGGATACGAATAGGAAAAGAAGAAGTCAAACTATCCCTGTTCGCTGATGACATGATTATATGTTTAGAGGAACCTGGAAATTCCACCAGAAAACTTTTAGAACTCATAAGTTAATTCAGTAAAGTAGCAGGTTACAAGATAAATCCAATGCATTTTTATACATAAGTGATGAATCTTCAGAAAGAGAAGTTAGGAAAACTACCCCATTCACAATAGCCTTGAAAAAAAAAAAAAGGTGCTGGTTTTAACAAAATGAAGTTAAATCTGTTTTCCTTCTTCTTCAGATTTATTCAAAAATTCTGAAGAGAATGAGATATAAAAATATCTATTATGTCTTTTTTGAAAAATTTTTACAGAAACCTAAAGCCCTTATCATAATTTGATGACAAGGGAACCCAAATGTAGTAATAGTCAAATAAGTGTCTGAGGCACAGCTTGCTGGCCCAAGCCCATAGTGTGTGTCAGATGTCACTTCTTAAAGGGGCACAAGTACAGGTGTGAGGCAGACCTTTGCTTATAACCATGGGAAGTAAGTCCCTGAAATGCATCGGGAGTTTTATTGAACTTGGTTTGATTCCCAATCATGGAGTTGAGCAATATACACACAAACTGCATTTCGCCAATGGTGCAAGGAGAAGAATAGTGACTGCCCTGGAGGTAACGTGTTTGATTGCCTAAAAGAAGTGATGGATAAAAGAACTCACAAAACTCACTCATAAAATCTCTTCCTTGGAAATAACACTGGCTCCTACCAATAAAGCTTTTGGAAACACTGCTGGAATAACCATATTCATAAATTTGAAAATCACAATGGAATTAACATAAACTTGCTACCTACACATTAAAGAAACAAAACCCAGATCCGTAAATAGTATAAAACAATTAACAAAGAAGGTTTGGGGTATAGCTCACTGGTAGAATACATATTTGAGCAAGGTCCTGGGTTAAACCCCAGCACACAGAAATAAAAGAAAAAAGCAAATTGTCCTGAAATGTTTTATTTTTAAATTTTTTACAAAGAAATTAGTGACAAAAATCACCTTCATAAAGCTAATGTCCACATAACCCAAAAAATTATCTACAGAATGGCAAATAACATAGTAAGGTGACACATCATACAATGTAATATTTTAATAGAAAAGGAGGGACCCCTTTCAAACTCGTTCTATGAAGCTAGTATCACTTTGATACCATAAATTAAATTCACATTAGAAGCAACACAAAAAATAAAAGACTATGTAAAACACAATAATGTATCATCTATACTGAGAAAAGAATAAAGTGGAAGTTAGTAGTCCATTTAAAATTTTCAATAAAAATAGTCATAATTATGTGAAGAATTATTAATAATATATGCTGAATCTTTTACTCTCGTCAATTACTGTTTTAAACCTTCAAACAAAGTTGGGCACAGTGGCATACATTTGTAATCCTCTCTGCTCAGGAGGCTCACCAGTTCAGGGCCAACTTCAGCAATGTAGTGAGAGATCCTGTCTCCTGATAAAACATAAAAAGGGCTGAGGATGTAGTTCAGTGATACAGCACTCCTGGGTAAAATAATACCAGTACCATGGGGGAGGCAGAATTTTGACTATATACATTTTAGTTGTTAAAACAAATTCTAATTCTCTGTGAATGTGATCATTCTCATTTTACTGATGATGAAACTGAGAATAAATGTTTTTCAAATATTTTTCTAGGACTCCCAATTTGTAAATAGCAAAGGTAAAGTAACAACAGTGATATTTTAAACATGTCTGTTTCTGAGACTATGTTTAATTACTAAATATCAGTGCTTCACTATTTTAGTATATATGTGTATGTATACATTTGTATTTGCATATACACACATACAGGTATGTATGTAATCACAAAAAGACTTTTAAAGGTAAATTGTCTTTTCTTTGATAACTATCAATAAATAACATAGAATAAAAGTTGTAAAATTTAAATCAAGGAAATCTTTCTGAAATCAAAGAGATTTTATTATCAAGAGTGAAGAAACACACTCTATATTAGGAAAAGAAAAAAAATACAGAATGCTTAGAGTAAGGAATAACCTATGAAATTTATTAGGCTTTAAATTGATAAATATCAATGAAGAAATCCTAAATACAATAACAAGAAGAAGCCATTGACACTTTAACAATAAAATTCAATGTCACAGTATTTATTCTAAAAGTGCAAAGATTCCAGTATGTTAAGATATTTTTTCCTTTTTTCTATTTTTTATTTTTACAAAAAGCATTTTGATTCATTGTACACAAATGGGGTACTCTTTTTGTTTCTATGGTTATGCACAATGTAGATTCATAACATTTGTGTAATCATACATGTACATAGGGTAATGATGTCTCTCATTCCACCATCTTTCGTACCCCACCTCCTCCTCCCTCTCATTTCCCTCCACATAATACAAAGTTCCTCCATTCTTCTCTTACTCCCCACTCCCATTCCCATTATGTATCATCATCCACTTATCAGAGAAAACAGCCTTTGCTTTTTGGGATTGGTTTGTTTCATTTAGCATGATAGTCTCCAGTTCCATTCTTTTACCTGAAAAGCCATAATTTTATTATTATTTATGGCTGAATAAAATTCCATTGTGTATATATACCACAGTTTCTTTATCCATTTATCTGTCAAAGGGCATCTAGGTAGGTTCCACAATTTAGCTAGTTTTGAATTGAGCTGCTATAAACATTGATGTGACTGTGTTACTGTAGAATGTTAATTTTAAGTCCTTTGGGTTTAAACTGAGAAGTGGGATAACGGGGTCAAAAGATGGGTCCATTTCAAGTTTTCTGAGAATTCTCCACACTGCTTTCCAGAGTGCTGCACCAATTTGCAACTCCATCTGCAATGTAAAAGTCTGACTTTTTTCCCACGTCCACACCAACATCTATTATTGCTTGTGTTCTTGATAATAGCCATTCTAATTGGAGTAAGATGAAATTTTAGGGTGGTTTTAATTTGCATTTCTCTAATTACTAGAGATGTTGAACACTTTTTCATATATTTATTAATTGCCTGTATATCTTCTTCTATAAAGTATCTGTCCAGTTCCTTAGCCCATTTATTAATTGGGTACTTTGTGATGAAAAAGGAAAGATCATGACAGACACCATTGAAATACATAACATATTAGAAGTTACTTTGAAAATCTATACTCCAACAAAATAGAAAATATCGAAGACATTGACAATTTTTTAGAGACATACGATCCTCCCAAGCTGAATCAGGAGGACATACACAGATCAATTTCAAGGACTGAACTAGAAGAAGACATCAAAAGCCTACCAATCAAGAAAAGGCCAGGGCCAGATGAATTCTCAGCAGAGTTCCACAAGATCTTTGAAGAAGAACTAATACCAATACTCCTCAAAGTATTCCAGGAAATAGAAAATGAGGGAACCCTTCCAAACTTATTCTATGAAGCTAGTATCACTCTGATCCCCAAAGTGGACAAAGACACATCAAGGAAAGAAAACTTTAGACCAATATACCTGATGAACATAGATGCAAAAATCCTTAAAAAAAATTCTGGCAAATTGCATACAAAAACATATTAAAAAGATAGTGCACCATGATCAAGTTGGGTTTATCCCAGGAATGCAAGGTTGGTTCAACATCAGGAAATCAGTGAATGCAATTCATCATATCAACAGGCTTAAAGTTAAGAATCATATGATTATTTCAATAGATGCTGATAAAATACAGCACCCCTTTATGCTCAAGACACTAGAAAAAATAGGGATAGTAGGAACATACCTCAGCATTGTAAAGGCTATTTATGCTAAGTCCACAGCCCACATCATTCTAAATGGTGAAAAACTGAAAGCATTCCCTCAAAACTGGGACAAGACAGGGATGCCCTCTTTCACCACTTCTATTCAACATTGTCCTTAAAACACTAGCCAGAGCAATTAGACCAAAGAAACTAAAGGGATATGAATAGGAAAAGAAGAATTCAAGCTGTCACTATTTGCTGATGACATGATTCTATATTTAGAAGATCCAAAAAACTCCACTAGAAAACTTTTAGAACTAATAAATGAATTCAGCAAAGTAGCAGAATATAAAGTGAATATGCATAAGTCTAATGCATTTCTATTCATAAGTGATGAATCCTCTGAAAGAGAAATTAGGAAAACCACTCCATTCACAATAACCTCAAAAAAAAAAATTACTTAGGAATTAATCTAACAAAAGAGGTGAGAGACCTCTACAGTGAAAACTGCAGAACACTAAAGAAAGAAATTGAAGAAAACCTTAGAAGATGGAAAGATCTCTCAAGTTCTTTGATAGGTAGAATTAATATTGTCAAAATGGCCATTTACCAAAGTCACTATACAGATTCAATGCTATTTCAATTAAAATCCCAAATGAGGTTCCTCATAGTAATAGAGAAAGCAAACATAGAATTGATCTGGAAGTATAAGAGACCACGAATAGCCAAAGCAATCCTGAGCAAAAAGAGTGAAGCAGGAGGTACCACAATACCAGACATTCAACTATACTACAGAGCAACAGTAACAAAAACGGCATGATATTGGCACCAAAATAGACAAGTAGACCAATGGTACAGAACAGAAGACACAGAGACGAACCCACATAAATACAATTACCTTATACTAGACAAAGGATCCAAAAACATACAATGGAGAAAAGACAGCCCATTCAACAAATAGTGCTGGGAAAACTGGAAATCCATATGCAGTAAAATGAAGTTAAACCTCTATCTCAGTCTGTACAAAACTCAACTCAAAATGGATCAAGGACCTAGGAATTAGACCAGGGACCCTGCACCAAGTGGAAGAAAAAGTAGGCCCGAATCTTCATCATGTTGACTTAGGACCTGACTTCCTTAACGAGACTCCTAAAACATAAAAAATAGAAGCAAGGATAAATGGGATAGATTCAAACTAAAAAGCTTTCCTTAGTAAAGGAAACAATCAATAATGTGAAAAGAAATTCTACAGAGTAGGAGAAAATCTTTTCCACACACACTTCAGATAGAGCACTAACATTAAGCTATTAATCATGTACCATAGCTATTCGTTAAAAATTAATATATCTAAAAACTTCTGAGGTGGTATTTAAAATTAATCAAAAAATCTTCTGCTTAACAATCTCAGTAAGTAGGGATTTTACTTGATAAAAGACATCTACCTTATCTACAAAAAAGAATTTGATTGATGAAAAATCTATTGCAGAATTGTTGTTACAATGACAAAAGGCAATCAATAGCAATATTTAACAGTTCTTAGCAATGAAAACAAAATGAAAGCAAAAGGGAAGAATAGGATGCAGGAGGGTACTGTTGTTATTTGAAGATTGTGTAATTTTTTACCTGTAAAATCTAAGAACACAAATTTATAGAACTCAAACAAAAATCAATTATATAAATTAGAAGAAAAATATTAAATCTCATACTAGACAAAGGTGCAAAACTTACAATGGAGAAAAGATAGCCTCTTCAACAAAGGTGCTGGAAAAAGTGGAAATTCATATGCAGTAAAATGAAATTAAACCCCTATCTCTTACCCTGTACAAAACTCAACTCAAAATGGATCAAGGATCTAGGAATTAGTCCTGAGGACCTTCACCAAATAGAAGAAAAAGTAGGCCTGAATCTCCATCACATTGGCTTAGGACAAGACTTCCTTAACAAGACCCCCATAGCACAAGAAATAAAAGCAAGAATCAATAAATGGGATAGATTCAAACTAAAAAGCTTTCCTTCATCAAAGGAAACAATTATGTGAAAAAAGAGCCTACAGAGTGGGAGAAAATCTTTTCCACATACACTTCAGACAGAGCACTAATCTCCAAAGTTTATAAAGAACTTAAAAAACTTTACACCCAAAATACAAAGAACCCAATCAATAAATGGCTAAGGAACTGAACAGATACTTCACAGAAGAAGATACACAGGTGATCAACAAATATATGAAAATATGTTCATCATCCCCAGTAATTAGAGAAATGCAAATTAAAACCACCCTAAGATTTCATCTAACTCCAATTAGAATGACTATTATCAAGAACACAAGCAATAAAAAGTGTTGGCATGGATGTGGGGGAAAAGGCACACTCATGCATTACTGGTGGAGTTGCAAATTGGTATATCCACTGTGGAAAGCAGTATGAAGACTCCTCAGAAAACCTGGAATGAACCCCTAATTTGACTCACCTATCCCACTCCATGGGTTTATACCCAAAGGATTTAAGATCAGCATACTACAGTGATGCAGCCACATCAATGTTCATAGTAGCTCAATTCACAATCGTTAGGTTGTGAAACCAACCGAAATGCCCTTCAATAGACAAATGAATAAAGAAATTGTGGTATATATACACAATGAAATATTACTCAGTCAAAAGGAAGAATAAAATTATGGCATTTGCTGTTAAGTGGATGAAGTTGGAAAATATCATGCTAAGTGAAATAGGCCAAGCCCCCAAAACCAAAGGCAGAATGTTTTCTCTGATAAGTGGATGATGACATACAATGGGGGTTGGGTAGAAAGGGGAAGAGAAGAGTGAAAGAACTTTGGATGGTGTAGAGGAAAACGGGGTGGGCGTGGGTGGGGGATGTAAAGATAACAGAATGAAACAGACAGTATTACCCTATGTATATGTAGGATTACATGAATGGTGTGAATCTACATTGTGTACAACCGTAGAAATGAAAAGTTGTACCCCATTTGTGTAAAAAAAAATTATATGCTAGGAACATCAAAAATTAAATATACCTGTTAATAAATTTGACAAGAAGTATTCATGTTCTATGAAAGGAAACATAAAGGTGAATACAAAAAGAACATTTCAGAACATGAAAACTTAGCATGTTCTCAATTAAGAACACTATGATGCAAAGAGAATGATTCTTACCAAATTAATATACAAAATATACAAACTATTAATGAGGAGAAAACAAATATCTATTAAAAATAGGCAAAAGATTGGGAAAGTCATTTCTCAAAATAGATACAAATGGCCAATAGATGCATGAAAAATGATCAATATCTTTAATCATTAGGAAAATGCAAGGTAAAATGTCAATGAGATTTTGACTTGTTACAAGATAAGACAAAAATTCCTTTGGATAAGGATTTGAAGAAAAATCCTTTTGAAGAATACCTGCTCAGCATTGGAGGTATTGCAAACTAGCACAACCATTTTGGAAAAGGATAAAGCTTTCTCAAAAAACTAAAATTATTATATGATCCAGCGGTCCCACTACTAGATATCAACCTAGAAGAACTGAAATCAGTATGGTAAAGTAAAATTTGCTGTCCTTTGCTCACTGAAGTATCATTCACAATAGCGACAATTGGGAAAACACCTAAGTATCCATCAATAAATAAATGAATTAAAACAAGTGATTTTTATGTGCAATAGAGCATGTATACTTTGTTTAAAATATATATGATATATCTTATAATTTTATTTGTATATGGAATCTCAAAAAGGGGAATTCATAAAACAGACAGCAAAATAGCAGTGTTATTAAAGGCTGAGGTGAGGAAGATAATGGGGAAAGGAAAGAAGTTGGTCAATGAGTACAAAATTACAGTGAGGTTAGAGGAATAAGTTCTGGTATTCTCTTGCTCTGGTTAATAATCATATATTATTCATTTCAATAAAGCTAAAAGAAGATTTTAAGTGCTCTCTCCACAATGAAATAATAAAATTTTACAGTGCTGGATATATAATTAGCTTGATTTGCTCATTTCACAATACATACATGTATCACAACATTGCATTATAGCCCATAAATATACACAAATATTATTTGTAAATTAAAATTTTAGGTAAATAAAAATTATTCAAATAAAAACACAAAAACTACACAGAGTTCACAGGAAAAAACAAATCCAGAGAAATCGAAAAAAAAAAAAACAGATGGAGAGTATCCCTTATTTTTATTTGATATTGAAATATTAAACTATTACAGCTAAATAGCATGTTATAGACAAATAAATATACAGGTCAATGGAAAAAAATTACAAGTCTTTATTTTTTAGTTTACAAAAATTAGAGACTATGAACACATTCATTATGGTTAAAGACATTTAAATGAATTGTATATCTACAAATTATATAACACTCTATGTTCATAGTAAGTGACCCAGAGAGAAAGATAGATAGTACAAGCAAACAATTTATGTGATATTCCTGGAAATAAACACAGTAAGCTGGTAACAACAGCTTTGGAAACATAAACTATTTCAGTGATTAAAGATATAAGAAAACATTTTTATAATATAAACTTTTGCACAATTTGAGTTTGGTACTGTTCTTAATAACATTTTAGAGAAATATCATAAACATGTTTAAAATAGGCTATTTTGAATATACTTTGATTCAGTCAAGAAACTGACACTACTAAGGTAGCATGGTGACATTATCAAAAAGGGTCAATGTATTGACTAAAAAGAAAACTAATGTTGCTGAGTAGATTCACTGAACTGACAGAATTATTTAACAAATGTTATTCTAATGGAAATAATTTAACAAATGTCCATTACTTTGGATACTAACCACAGTGGAACTCATAAATCTTCCATGATGCCATATTATATAGCTTCTACATATAATAGAAATGCAAGTCTTTTGCATTGATTTTTCTCTAGTGCTTTCCAAATTGAAGGAGGGAGGAAATATAAAAATATAAGGTACAAAAAATTTACTTTTAGTTCTTTAACAGGGTTGACATCACAAAGCCTTGTGTTGTTTCTCAGAAATAAATCACAGGTGAACATACCACTGAAAATTGTACTTCAAGTTATGAGAATTCAGACTTGGTTTTTCTATTATCAACCAAAGATGATCTTAAAGTTTATATTTTAAAGTAACAATTAAATTTTGTATGTCTTTTACCATTTTTATATAAATACTCAAATTTTTTCAGTTTATGCTTGCTTCCAACGTATTTTTATTAGAATCAGGATGTGATTTCATGTTGACAATGAAATTCAGTGGCCTAGTGAGAAAAGCAAAGAAAAGCAAAAGAATAGCTTTTTGTTAGTTTTTTTCCATACAAAGCCAAATAAATATTCTAAGCATCTTGTTTAAAATACTTAATTTATTTTTAGTTATATGAAATCAATAAGTAAGAGAAAAATTTATTTTAAAATTTCCACTTTATTAGTAATCTTGTCAGCACACACACACACACACACACACACACACACAAATCACATACCCCACTAGAAAATTGCTCTGCCACAAATGATACACTGTCCTTTATTGTATCTCAATAACATCTAATTCCATTTATAAATGTGACAGTGGGTTTTAAAATTTAGTTAATAAATTTGATTTCTTAAAAAATCCAAGTAAATTTAACATAAGCAGAAACATCCCAGAGTATACATAGATGAGCTTCTCTGATTTCACCCTGAGGTAATCACTACAAAGCAATTTACAAGTACATAATAATTTGATGAGCAATGAGTGTGTCGAAAAATAAAATGCCAATATGAACTAAGATGGTGGCAGAAGCATGTGACTGTTTTTGACTGATGAAAGGAAAAATTGAAGTTCATATAGTACCACACTCAAAACGACGTGTAAAAAATCAAACTAAACCTCTAATCTACATCCCCAACCTCCCACAGTCATTCACATTCACTAAAATCCCACTTCTCCCTTTTCTTTTGGGAATACATTTATCATGTCTCATTCTCCATAAAGTTGATCAAGTGGGGAACTCCCTCGAAATCATGCAGATGATCTTGGCAGAGGCATACAGTAAGAAGAAAAATGGGTTAATAATTCTTATGTGTTGTTGGCTGAGGGAAAGAAACTCATCAGTATATCATTTTTTATATGACTAAACCTTTCCCACCTGACTTTATGAAATAGAAGGGAAGTATAGAAAGACTTTAAACTTTAACTATGTTTCAAAATAGAATGAAATTTTCTTCTCAGTATGGTCTCTAATAATATTTCATCCTCTTTAGTAAATATTTTCATATTTTTTAGACCAATATTTACTTTTTTTATTATTCATTGTTATTGCCTGTTTATCTTTTCTCTTACTATTTTTGTCCTTTTCTTATCATTTTGCATATACAATGTTTGCTAATTTATAATTATAGATATCATTAGATATGGAATTATAAATAGTTTAATAAATGTATTTTCATACATTTATTTTATTCAAGTAATAGTTACTGAGTAAAAACAATAATTCAGATTATTGATTAATATTTGGCATATGGTTATGATTTAGACATGTTCCTCCTCTCAAGGACCTCAGTTTAATTAGAGAAAAAGAAACAAACAATATAGACAAACCTGTCAGATCTTCTTGTGAGTGCAACTATGGGGGCTTTGTAATTTTAAATACTGTAAACATCACCCAGGATTATATTGTTGGCAATAACAGCTGTTCCCAATATATGATTTATCTTTTTATAAGAACTTGAGGGGCTGGGGAGATAGCTCAGTTGGTAGAGTGCTTGCCTCGCAAGCACAAGACTCAGGGTTCAATCCCCAGCACCGCAAAAAAAAAAAAATCTTGATACCATAATTTTAAATTATTTAAGTGTATTAAATAATGCTGTGGAAGCACAAGGAAAAGAACACTAAACTTAGTCTGGAAGGAGAGACCTAATTCCTTACAAGTGTCATGTATTAATTTCTGAAGATTCAGCTTTTTAAAAAACATCCTCTACTACTTTAACATATTCTTGTTTAGATTACATTTAATTGTATTGGCTTTGGTCATCTACAAATGAAATACTAAAATTTTTACTTCTGAAGCATACCAGGATTTTACTGTTACAGACTATTAGGGACACATTTCCAGACTGAAAGTACAATGTGTCCACATATAGCACTAGACCAGAATTAAATACAAGGCATTGTTTACATCTGACTCAAAGTGGCCCAGAAGATCTGACATGTAGTGGCATAAGCTAAAATATCACTTGAGATCAATGAAATGACAGTTTGGGATATGATTTTTTGTTTGTGGTAATAATTATTTACGAGGTCCTCCTTTTCCTTAGACTCATTCTTCTTTAGCATTTTAACTTCAAATCACAAAACTGTATTAGTTTATCATTTGTTACTCCCTTTCCTTTTTCTTGATATTTAAAACATAGCACCTGTTCTAAGTAAAACCTAGATGAAAAATAGTTGCTCCAATTTAATTCAGAGAAAACCCAGATAACTCCTTTGTGACCTGGAATTGAACCCAACAGTGGTTAGCAAGTTGGTAAGTTAAGTGTGTTGTACATGTGATAAATGAATGAGTGTCCACTTGACACACATAACTCTCTGTGTTATTTATGCACAATGTTCTAACATGAAACAGCTTTTCAGAATGTAAAGGGCAATGTGTAATGGTGCTGTCTTTAGTTGAAATTTTACTTTAAAATCTAACAAATGCAGTGAGATTAAGCCAAATGTTAGAAAGCAAAACAAAAATATTAATTACAAGCATGATTTTATTGATCACCTGTTTTCATTTTCTAAATGTCTTCTTTCCTTTTGGGTGAAATCATGACTTAAGCTTTTTAATTTTAAATATTCAAAAATCACTCATGAATATGTTATTGATGATAACAGATATACCCAATCTATAATTTACATTTGCATAAAAATTTAACTCTTATAATTTCAAATTATGTCAACTTATTAAATTTTAAGCAGGTATCTAAAAGCAGAAAGTCTAATTAAGAACACAGGAATGGTACAAATAATCACCCATACTGAATAGCATCTGGAATTTAATGGGAAGGGGAAATGTGTCACCAAGAGAATTAGAAGTTATTTCAAGACTTGTAGAACCGTATAATTATCTCATTTTCAACATGATTTTTAAACTTTACAAGATGAAATGTAGTGTAGGACAAAATGTAGGTTCCTTCCGTTTCTACTTGTAAACCTACTACATGCTATGACATTTGAGATTAGCACTTTTTTGTTAAATGCTAAGATTAAATTTAATGTTTCAAAATAATATATTTGAATCTCTGTAGCAGAAGCCATATATCAAATCTTTTGAAGGAATATCCTAAACATTTAGAATAATAGTTAAACCACCCATTGTTCAAAATATTCAGTGTTTATTTGAATAAACAAATTAATAGTAATTTTGTAAATAGGTAGGAGACTAGGATCATGAATTTGGAGTATTGTCAGTGTTGTACATGAACACGAGGGTACAATTTACAAAAATTCATTTATTTATCAAGCATATGAAACCATAGTGTCACATTTTCTGCCACATTTTAAGAGAGTCTGAAATATTAAACCACCTCCCAGGAGAATTAATTTATTTTCAGAATATGATCATTTTTGTTCAACTTTCATAATTCCTATACAATATTTTTTTTAATTATATAACCAACCCTGACTCAGCTTTAATTAAAACCTGAAGAGGACTTGTCTTGACCATGAGAGATAGAATTGAGAAAAATGGACTTGCTCTGATAGTTTGTTGAAAATTAGAGATTTGTGAATTAAATTTTGGAGAATATTTTATTATTAAAGAATAAGCATTATTTAACCATGTTGCTACATTAGCGTATGGGGTAGAGTGTTCCATTCCAAAGCAATGGAAAACCTTACTGCTAATGGCTTTGAGTGGAGAATTTATAATGCTATCTTCAGCTTATTACTTGTGCTCATCAGGTAATTTTACCCTTGGTTTCAGGATGGATGCAGACATTCCAGATGTTCCAGATGGCAATATCCAGGCAAAGAAAAGACAACAGCTCCTTTTTTGGCATCCTCCTTTTAAAAGTGAAGTAAATATACTCACAATGCCATCCTTTGATCCCATTTCATATATCTCCTAACATTCCCTTGGCTAAAATTATGGCACATGTTTATGCCTACATCAGTCCCAGGCTGTAGACATGGAATTACCACCACCAGTTATGATCTATAAAATCTTCAACTGAAGGTGGAAAAGAGCCCAGCCTCTCTTCAGCACACAGAGGCAAGGAAGAGTGAGTGGCTATACCAGGAAGTGTGAGTGGTTATGCGAGAAAAGAAACGTGTCTGCCCACCATTCTTCACTCAACAATCAGGGAGCAAGGCTCTAGGAAAAGTGATTTAGAGTAACAAAATCCATTTCGATTAACTGTTCTCAAAAAATAGGATGAGAAAATATAACTGATGCATTTTAATTCTTTCTAGTGACTAAATGCTATTCTTAAATACCTAATATGTTAACACATTTTATACTCAAATAACTGTATGAGACTAGTTCTATTAAGAACATCCTAATTTTCTAAAGAGCTGAAACACAGAAGGATTAAGTAACTTGCTTCAGAACACAAAGCAAATAGGTAAAACAGTGGGATTCATATCCAGGCTGGCTACAGAATCATGCTCTTAGTCACACTTCTTGATTACATTCCCCACCATCCCAACTTAAGAATTCATGTGTGAAAATTCCGGCTAAAGTGTTTGACATGTACTAGATAATAGCCATTATTCCCCACATTCCCCACCCCTCTTCCCTCTTCTATAAACACAAAGTTCAGGCTTTGTGTTTATAAACATGGCTGGTTTTTTGTTCAAGGTACCATAAGGCTGAAATCAAAATGACCACTGGTTGAATTCTCATCTGGAAGCTCTGGGAAAAATCTACTATGGGTTCATTCAGATTGTTTGCAGAATTAAGAATTTTCTGATTGTGGGGTTGTGTCCTTGAACTTGCTGGCCATTAGTAGGCACTGCTCACCATTTAAAGGCAACCTTCATTCCTTATCAAGTTATCCTTCTCTAGACTTAAAACCAGACACAGAGTTTCCCTTGCTTAGAATTCCTCTCATGCTTCGAATCTCTTTCTCTGTTTCTTACCAATAGACCCAGATTTAAAGACTTCAATGTTATTAGGTTAGGTTCATCTGGATAATCTCCCCTTTTAAATGTCAACTATGCCTTAAAATATAACTCAGTCATAGGAATAAAATCCATCAAGTAGTGACAGTCCCAGAAATTATGTATAATGTGTAGACAGAAGAAGGGCATATTGGTCCCATTTTAAGATTCTGCCTACCACAAAATATGAAATGGGAAAATGTTGAGATTTGTTTGAACATGACTGGATTTGAGATGTTAATGAATCATTCATGTATTCACATGTATTTTCAAATGTATATTTTACCTGGAGAGAAATGGATAGGATGAACTAATGAAAGTATATGATAAATAGCACAGAAACACAAGCAATATTCATTTGAAGGGTGCATTTATTTAGGAATTGTAGAAAATTCGCTAGGAAAAGAGAGAAAGAACGGAGACAAGAAAAATAGAAACAGAAAAGTAGAAAAAAGCTTAAATAAATAAATTTACAAAAACTAAACCTGCAGACAGAATTTAAGAAAAAGAGCAGCAATATTGAATACAGATTTAAAAAACCTTTCTTATTGGTCATTATTGTTGACTTTGAAGAAAGAAATTTGTATAAGATTAAGGAAAGGGTAGAAGGCAGTTTGTAAAGGGTTAAGTAGTGATAAGAAAAAGAATCAGCAAATATTAACTAATTTTTTGAGATGATTAATGGCATAAAGAAAAAGCTTAACAAACCTGGCTTTCTTCTTTGGTGAATTATGTAATGTTAGTTTAAAAAGGAAATAAAGAAGAAAAGGTGGTGGGAGAAGAGAGGTGGTTGACAAGAAAAGTCAAAGCCATATTCCCAATGATATATTTTCTTGGATAAATTTTGGCATAGAAGAAAAAGCATTTGTTTGATCATATTATCCCATGAATGATTACAAAGAGCAGCAGATAAAGGGATAAATGACTTTCATGTTTTCTTGCCAGATTATCTTTTTTTCTTTGTTGTCTCTTCTGTCTTGTTAAGTGAAGGCAATTCCTGGCAAACAATTTCCACATGAACTTGGAATAATAGGTGGATGCTTTCACAAAAGTGTGTGTTTGGGAGTAAATTTGTGGGGGAGGCAGAGAGAACACTCCATCACTTAGAAGCTAACTCTGCTAAAACCCTTCTTGTCTGTCTTCCAGGCGTTAATGCATTCATCATTCAACTCATTGCACTGGTAGGTCACCTCTCGGATACAACTCCAGCCACTTCCATTTTCAATTCCATCTCAAGGGAATATTCTAGCACAATGGAAGACATGTGTTTTTAGGATCATTTATTATCATCCCTCTTTGGCAGTCATTTTTAAGCAGCCGGTCAGAGGCAGATATTAAAAATTCTAATTAAAAATAAATACTTATCTTAATTTTCCCTTAATAATTTTAAGTCAAAGAGGTCAACAGGAATAATACCCCACCAAGAGAAGTAATGCACTAAACAACCAGTAAGCCCAAAACACACGTAATTTTTTTTTTCAAACTACTAAACAAGCATAGAAGTTACTAAAAGTCACTAAAGCAGTGAACAGCAGAAATATACTTCTTAACATCTAAGCCAGAACCACTCACATCACCCTCTCTCTATTTTTGATAGTTTTTCCTCTTTCTAAAAAATTAAAGAATATGTTGCTTATTGTTATGATTTGGATATGAGGTGTCCCCCTAAAACTTCTGTAAGTGAAAGAATATTCAGAGGTGAAATGATAATATCATAAGAGCTATAACTTAATTGGTCTATACCGGTTTCAATGGACTAACTGGGTAACTTGTAGGCAGGTGAGGTGTGACTGGAGGAGGTAGATCATGGGGGTATGCATCTTCCCTGGGGCCTCTTCCTTTCTCTGCTTCCTGGCCTCCATGTACAAAGCAGCTTCACTCTTCCATGATGTTTATCTTGGGCCCAGAGCAATGGATTCAAACAACCATGGACGGAACCTCTAAAACTGTGAGCCAAAATGAACTTTTACTCCTCTAATTTGTCCTTGTCAGGTATTTTGGTCACAGCAATGAAAAGCTGACTAACACACAAGTATTTGTCCTAATTCACTATATGTTTTGTAAAATGAATGGTTGATTTAATGTTCATTATTAATGTACTTGCTTCTCATGATGTCTGAAAATAATTTAGTTCAATTTGAAGTCATATCTTTGAATGAGCTTTATAGTATTCGATTTATTATAATTTGTGAATATCTATGCTGTGAAGAAAGTATTTAAGAGAAAGATTATGAAAAATGTAATAGTTATATAAACAGTTATATAGTGGCAACAGCTAAAGCCCAGAAGATTAAGAGACCAGTTTGTTGTGTCACCCATGATTTCAAATGCTATTTTGAGCTGCTGAGTGCACATGGGGAATAATCCATATTTCCCTGCAAAAAATGAAAGAATGTATTCGAGTCAGCTTTTTCACCACTCACTAAAATTAAAGCAGTTCTAAAAAAAATTCTTAGATGCATATTGTCTTTAATGAATTCCAGACAATAATGCTAGCAGACTTGGTACTATTTTAGTATTCTTTTCTACAATAAGTCAGCAAAGATCTAATAATCAGAAAGCCAGAAGTCCAGTGTCATTCAAACTCTCAACTTCCAGAGGCTATGAATTACTCCTGAAATTAAACGTTACCATGGTTTATGGGAATTGACAGAATTATGAGGAATTGGTGGGTATAGCATGTGCAATCACTGACTACAGGAATACCCTTCCCGAGTAGTCAAGCAATTTGGAAGTTTCTGAATCCATTAGAGGACCATATGAGTGCTCAATGTGAGATATATATCTTTTCCCCCACAACACTGTTGTATGCTGAAGGTTGTTGAGTGGAGATAGTAATGTGAATTTTTTAAAATTAATACATACATTCTGTGTTTTTACATTCATTTTAAATTTGAAGTCAGATAAAAATCAAATCCCTTCCTTTTTTTTTTTTTTTAATAGCACTTAACTTGAATATGGTCTACAGAAGGGATCATGTTTTAAGACCAAGACTACAAAAACCCAAAGTTTAATATCATCTCTTTGCTGGTCACTAAATCTATCTAACTGCACTAAGTTCTTAAAAAATAAACTGCAAGCCAGGAGTTTCATCTTGGATCTTGTTAATACTTTTGTGAAGTGACATTTAACTTCCTGTACTTCATGCCCTCCTTTTGTGAATACATTTGACATATAATACTTTTCTAAGAAAATAATTTTATATGAACATATATTTTGCCTGATATTCTCAATCTTGGTAACAGTATTCCCTCAAATCACATGAAATCCTGCTATTTGTTATGTTATCAAATTCTATTCTCTTTAATTTGGTGAGTCCATCAGGGATCAGGGAAAAAAAACAGAAACCACTCTAGGCACTTTAAGCAGGGAGATATTTGATACAGAGAATTAAACACTTAGGAAGTCATTCTAAGTGCTGCAGGAGCATGCTCTTGGAATGCAGTGGGCCTCCTGGAACATCTCCATGAATAACACAGCTTTGAACAACCACAGCCTTGAAGAGAGACTGCCACTAGGTCTGTGCTAAAAGCAAGAAACCGTCACTGTCATCTTAGAACTACCTCTCAACTCCAGACAACTGGAGAAGGGATAAAAAATACACTGTAGGCAAGCCCCATCAATCTATATTGCTAGCCTACAGTCATAGGCAAGAGCTATAGGAAGGTAAATGTCACCTCATTTTTTCCTTTTGGACCTTCAACAAATATATCCAACCAGAAAAATACATTTTATATCTATAACCTAGAAGGGACTCTGGGAAATCATGTTTTATTTTTTCTTTTTTTAATCTTTGCCAATAAGGCAAAATGGAGGTTAAAAGTAACATTCCTAAGAACCCAGCACTCATCTGAATATCAGCCTCAACTGACAGTAAACCAGTGTGGTATGTCAGTGGCCAAAACCTACAAATCTGGTCCTCATCCATCATAGTAGCACTCACAAAACAGACTAAGCTTAATCATATCAGAAGGTTAAATGACAGAATATCTTGTGCTCTTATATCTGATTGAAGAATGAAAAATTATTTAAGGATTAAAAATGTCTTTATAGTCTACAAGTAAGTCAGATACAACTGCCAAGACACTTTGCCTAGGGTTATTTATGTTATAATAATAAAATCGTGGTTTTTATAGCCACAAAGAAATACTTGTCCATTCTCATCTACATGAATCCACAGCAACAAACTTTGCCAAATATTTCTATTGCATATTCTTACTGCCAAATGCTAATGTATAAACTTGGCTTTCTTGTGTTAATCATGCCATTTTGATTCAGCTCTATTTTGTATTTCATATGATTGATATCATAAAACTGTATCCATTAAGCCACAGACCAAGAAGGGGTTATTTAATGTACCCTCCCAACTTTTCAATGAAAACCAGATAGTGACAGGTCTTTTCAGAGAAACAAGTCCAGGAACTTCCTGCTAAGCTATTATGGGGAAAAAAATAGTCATATTTAGAGTGCAATTATCATTAAAGAAATGAATATATTGTCATCATTGATGGAGATCTCAGGTATTTTTTAGCCTATGTTTGTATGGAAATAGTGCCTGAGTCAAAAGATCAAGTATGAAGAGTTCATTCAAGTGTGTGATCCAAGGGGCCAGGATGAAGAATGACACAAGAAAACAAGAAATGGAGAGAGAATCAATGATTTCCATTGAACACTAATTTGGAAATAAGCTACTTCATTATTGGAGATTATATAAGAAGCCAAATGAACATTTATTTGGCATTAAAAAAAGTGTTTATTCATTCTAATACTAAGGATCTTGTGTTCAAAGATTGCTCCAGAAGATACTAACATTCCCACTCTAGCCCTTTGCATGTGTCTTGAGTGTTTGAGTAATGAAGTTCCAGGGCAATGGTAAACAGTTTTGGCCTGAGATTTAATACTCTCATTATAGACACATATTTCTTATCCCAGAGGACAAAGCCAAATTTTAACAAGTTATCTGATTATCCTTTGACTAGTTACTTTCTGGGAGACAGAGCATATTAGAACAGTAGATACCATAGAAAAGTGCCTATTATTGTACCTCTGTTGATATAAAATGGGAACTTGAATATGAGACAATACTGTGCAATATATAATGCTGAAAAGCAGACATTTGGATGGTGATGCTTGTGGATTCACATGGGGAAAGCAAAGCCATATCCAGAATTTGTACCATTTCTCATAGGGAAGAATTACTTGGCTCTCCAAGATATATGAGCTCATCTCTTGATGCAAAGTGGCTGGTCTTTGGGGTAAAATTTGCCATGTTGAATTTTAACTTCAAGGATTGCCAACGGAATGATAACCCTGTCTCTCTATACATGGAGTGGGAAAAATACCAAAAGTACACCGCTGGTTGTCTTATCTAGCAATATCAAAGAAGGTCCAGGCAAGAATCGAGGAGACTGGGGTTGAAGTTTGAGGTTTCCATGTTATACCCTCATGAAGCTGGACAAAGACTGTTGAAATTTGTCAGTAGAGCAGTGTCTAAAGTAAGGAATGATGCCCAAAGAACTTGAAGTGAGCCCACAAGATTTTCCATAGAAATTAAAGGTATAGACCTACTTTCTGCTAATGTAGAAATAGCAGCATTCTTACTGGTGGAACATCCAGCCTCTGCAGAAATGTTTTAATTAAAAGAATCCATTTCCTGTGCTTTCCAGAATGACATCATGTAATAGCAATGCTAGAAGTTATTCTCACGAAAACCAGGAATTTGGATGCTGAAACCACATGAGGGATTATAGAAAATGCTGAGAAGATGTATCATTCAATGAACCACTGGAGTCAAAAGGAAGATATTCAAAATTCAGAAATTTTCCAGTGTCCTTTGAACAGCAACAAATGATCTGCCACACTGTTATTTGACATCAGGGGTGAAGTGAGAGAGGATACCTGAATATGGAGGTAAGATTCTGTAAGGAGTGAGTGAAAAAGAGACTTTAGGGAGGGAGAACATGGGGAAGAAGAGCACCCTCCTTGTCAAACAACAGCAAGTACTACTCTATTTCCATGCCACAACTCTGTTTTCTGAGGCCAAGACATCATGTCTGGAGAGAGGGGTGGTAACTGTGAAAGGCCGTCTGCAGACGTGATTGAAGCAGGTGTTTGGTACAACTGCTTCTCAATATGTCTTACATCATACTCCATCTGCTTCTGCCATATTATTCTAGAGAGTATAATCTGCTCAGTAGTTCTTTTATGGGAATAAAAAGAACCACAGACCTTAAAAATATAAAGAAAAATACATTAGAGGTGTGTTGAAAACTCGCTATTGAATTGAATTCAACTTCATCTTTTTCACCCATTGCTTTTTGTCTTTATCTCCAGGAAGCAGAGAAGTTTACTTGAGTTTCTTCAAATATATGAACACAATTACCATCACCTCTTACTATTTTGTTTCTTGCTTAAGTTCTCTAGCAACTGGTATTCATTGGACAGTATTTTCAGACAATATACCAATATTGTCAGCTTTCTCAGATTCTTCCTACAACTCTGTTTTCAGTGGAATTTCTCAAACAGAGACTGTCAGAATGAAGTGCATAGCCAAATCTTTAAGCAGAGGTGCACCAAGCATGAAGAATGATCATTCACCTGAAGAACCCAGATATGGTGTAAAGTAGCCTTGAAGAATAAAGAGAAGTTGTGAATATGGCTCATTAGTAGAGCACTTGCCTAGCATGTGTGAAGCACTGGGTTCAATTCTCAACAGCACATATAAACAAATAAAATAAAAGTCCATCAACAACTTAACAAAAAAAAAAAAAAAAAAAGAAAAGAAAAAGAAAAAAGAAAAAGAAGCTGGGCACGGTGGTACTTGCCTATAATCCCAGTGGCTCAGGAGGCTGAGGCAGGAAGATTGCAAGTTTACAGCCAGTCTCAGCAACTTAGTGAGGCACTTAGCAACTCAGAGAGACCCTGTCTCTAAATAAAATATATTTTAAAAGGCTGGGGAACTGGCTCAGTGGTTAAGCACACCTGGGTTCAATCCTCAGTAACAACAACAACAGCAAAAAAAACAAAATAAGAAATGTCAAGAATACCAGAATTAGGATGAGTTCAGTCATAATGGATATTAAAATAAAGAGGCAGAGAATTACACAGTTAGTAGTTATGTGTATCTATTTTATTTAATTACCCAAGGTCACAAGATACTATCAAAACTGATACTATCAAAACTGAAATAAAAGTCCAGATCTATCTGATCCCAAAATGTGTGCTCCTAAATGCTTTGGCATTATTTCACAGTTATCTAGTCTAATGTGAAATATGAAAAGTAATTATAATGTTCTTGTTATTTATAATGCAGAATGATTAATATTTATAATGCAGAATGATTAATATTGTGGTTTTAGGAAAGTCTCTCACATCAAAGAAGTTCACAGTGATACAAAAATTATACCAAACTATCTCTATAATATATCAAATTCTTCAAAGTTTCATAATGGAAATTGAAACTGTGCCATGTGTTCACACAGCAGGGTATAAATTATTTTCTCTGCCAGTACTGGGAAAAGGGTTTTATGTTAGTCAGCTTTCCACAAGTACAAGAGATACCTGAGATTCAACTTATAGATAGAAAGGGTTTATTTTGGCATAAGGTTTCAGAATTCTTAGTACTAGTAACACGGTGATCATCATAACACAATGCACCACGATGTGTTACTCATGTTTGTGATGCTGGTGTAAACAAACCTCTTGTACTACCCTTCCTATGAAAGCACATGCAAGTATGTAACATTTGATAATAATGAACAACTGTTATTTGTTTATGTATTTACTGTAACTATTGGAGTATATTCCACTTATAAAAACAACTACTATAAAAATATATAATGTTATGCCAGAATCAACCTAATTCATCTCTTGATTTATCAAGAGGCCATGTTAATTAATGACCTTTGCCAAGTAGGTTTCTGTAAGCATATTCTATGCTGTTCACACAGTGAAGAAATCATCTCATGGTACATTTCTCAGGATGTGTCCTGTCATTAAGCAATATATGACAATAATTTCTAAATTTTCCAAACAACTATTTGTTTTCCTATTATAAATTAGAATGTTAACAATAAATCCAACAGTTCAGTAAACTGTCCTACACTCTTACTACCGATACAAATTTTCTGTTTCCATGCATTTATTTTTACACACTCTCATCCATACATATGTAGTTCATGTGATATATATATATACACATTTATATACATATATACACATATATACACACACATGTATGAATTATGAGCATGTACATTTATGTTTTATGTACATGTTATGGTAATATATTAGTTTAGTTTTCTAGGTCTGCTATAACAGAGAACAGCAAACTGGTGGTTTAACTAACAGAAATTTATTGTATCACAGTTTTGGAGGCAAAAAGTTCTAAAGCAAGGTGCTGGCAGTGTTGGTTCTGTCTGAGATCTCTTGAGAAAGAATCTGCTCCATGCCTCTTGTCTCCACTTTCATGGGTTTCTGGCCATCTTTGACAGTCCCTGGCTTGTAGAGGCATCATCTCATTCCCTGCCTTTATTTTCAAGGGTTCCAAACTAAGTGTCTCTAAATTTCCTCTTTTTATAAGTACAACACTTACAATGGATTAGAGCCCACTCTAATGATCTCATTTAGAAGTATTTACTGTTATAAAAACCCTATCTCCAAATAAGTCACATTTTTGTGGTACTAGAGGTTAGGGTTTCAACATAAGAATTCAAGGGACCACAATTCAACCAATTAAGAGATTTTAAATTTTTTATTGTTTTAGATTTTTTAATAATCTTAGATTCAAGAAATTAGCTAGTTTTAAAGACCAGTTGAATGTGCAGGCTTAAGAATTTTAAATGACCCATATATTTCAATCTAGGACAAATAAAAACTGAAGATGGTAATAAAATTTTGCTGAATTTTCTACTTATTTTGAGATTGAAATATTAAGCAACAATATTGGTGGCTATATTTTTATTTGCATGTAACTTCTATAAAAGTGTTGTAAAGGGCATTAATTCTTCTGCATGACTATATTATGAAATAAATGTATGCAGTTACTGTTTTCATTAATATTTGTTTAATTGAAAATATATTTAAAAGATGACATAGCACATGATAAAATGCTAATGACATTTTTCAAGTTTTAAATGAAGTAAGTTTAAAAATAATTTAGATAGTATGATCCTAAAATAAAGTTGTTTTTTTTTTTTTATTACATGATCGAATTAAATGCTATTTAGGTGGTTCCTTTTGCATAATATCATATTCATTTGTAAAATAATTTTTTTTTTTTACTGATTTCCAGTAGATAATTTAGTAAATTATCCTTTGGCATAACTTGGAGTAGGTTATTTTTTCTTGTTTTAATATAGCATGGCATAAAAGATGGGGAAATGACTATGACTCAGCCTTTCTCCTTTAATTTCAGTAAGATTTCTGGTCAACATCACAGCCAAGAGAAGAATCTACAGCATAGCGTACTTTCCATTCCAGGACAGTTTCTCGTTCTAATATTCTAAATTTCCTAATTTCATCCACATGGTTTCCTCCATAATATAAAGTCAAATTAAGAGGGGAAGACTGATCTGAAATCCATTTATTTGCTCAAAGGCTGTGCAGTGTGCCAAATATTCCACACAGTAATTCACATGTTTCAGATGGATGCTGGGGTATTGCACATCTCCTCATCCCTTGTTTATAGGACTGTATTAGAAAGAACAGCCTGAACTGACTTCAAAAATTAGCATAGTGTCTGGAAAAAGGAATGAGTAGGCACAGGATAAACATGCAAGATTGCAAAAATGCTAGAAACAAACAGACACTGTGGGCACTGTAATTAATGTCTCAGGGCTCTTCATTTCTACCACACTAATTAAGCTAACACAGCACCCTATTTTTTACTCTTCATGACAGAATAAGCTTATTTGCATAAGATTACATAACTCTATGCCATACCTGTCAATTAACTACTCAATAAGTGACCTTCAAAATGCAAAACTTTCCTTTTTCTTATTACTGGTTACTACATTTTTGGTATAACGAATCAATTTTTCTATATTGTTGTAAAGATAAATTAAGAGTTTTTGTGAATGCCTGATTCTTAGGATGGAAATAGTAGACTTCAAAATCGTTTTCCAAATTTAAATGAAATATATCTACTTTGGCTTGGTACTATGCTCTCTAAAATGAATTTTAAGTTAAACATAGGAAAGTCAGAAAGGAAATGGCACTATGGTTTACACAGCAAATGCTCAACTACAGACAAAACTGTTCAAAACTTTCAGAAACAAAGTAAGTTTGTTAATGATATAGCCCAGTCTTTGCTACTATTTTTATCTGGTCCCAATGTGAAGTCCTTTTTAAATACAGACCACTTCATTATAGGAAGCTAATCTTTACTGACTGTGATGCAGTCACAAAATGTATATATCATAATACCTTCAATTAAATTAGCTAATAATTATTAGTTTTGCCTTAAAAACTATAATTCTAATTATTTCTGATTATGACATTTATGTTGGGGTAATCAACCAACATTGTGTTTAATTATTTTGAAATATTCACTTTTGTTGTAGAAATTTTTAGGGTTAGAAGGAAGCTAAAAAGATTTTTTAAGAGCTCTGTGTTCCTACAGATAATAAACTTTGGCCAAGAAAAATTAAGTGACTTGTCCAAGATCACATGACTAGTAAGCAATGAAATTTAAACTAAAAGTCAGACTTTTGAAGGGACTAACATCAATAAATGCCATGCTATAACTTATTGAATATCTTTTGTGTTGGCTACCCT
This sequence comes from Sciurus carolinensis, assembly GCF_902686445.1. Taxonomy (NCBI): domain Eukaryota; kingdom Metazoa; phylum Chordata; class Mammalia; order Rodentia; family Sciuridae; genus Sciurus; species Sciurus carolinensis. The sequence continues at coordinate 55,983,862 of NC_062220.1, forward strand.
GATCATTTTCAAACATCTAACATAATAGGATAGGCTACCAATGATGAACAATATGACATTTAAACCCAAAGACTGGAGATGTTTCCCAGAAGAGTCTGTGTGAGGACATCAATAATATGATGTGTTATCTACCTCCTTTCTCAGGGGTAGTCCTGAAAATGAAAAACTTTTCCAGTAAAACCTTGAACAAAACATTTGAAAGTTGATTCTGCCTGGGTGAGAGATTGACCCAACGCACAAATTACAACAGTCTCTGAGTAATAGATAAAGTCAGTTCAATAATTGCATTTCCTGGTGCAAAACTAAAATGCATAACCCTTGCTTAGTAACTTCTTTTTAAGGCACAAAAATTTAACTTTTTTCTTTAAAATATTTTATTACTGATAAAACATAGTAAGGATAATGGTGATATGTGATAAATAATATTAATTTATAAATTACCAAGTAAATTTGTTGCAATTTTATATAATTAATTTTTACTGTTTTATCTTGATTGATCAAGAATGAGACTTTATGTCTCTTTTTTTTTTGCAAATTTTTATTAGGTCATCAAAATTTATGTTTATAATCAATTTATTTTCAATTTGTATTACTGAAAGCAACATTAGACACTCTAGGCAAATGCAAAATCACAAATAATTTGGATGATTTTCAATTTGAGAAGTTTCTTTCTGTTGCTGCATCTGTTTCAGAAACTGGTAAGTGTTTTATAGGCGATGGTAAGGTTGAGAAAAATTTCTGGGAAAAATAATTAAAATGCAGGTCTAGTATAGGTCTAGTACATCTAAACCTGATCTTCCTTACAGTACATTTTTTTCTGAAAAGATTTAACTCTTTATACAAATCAGTTATGTATGTCTGAATTTAATTTAAATGTAAATTTATACAATGACATTTCATTGTTTCCTCTGACCTTAGTGCACCTTATGGGGGTCATAGAAGAAACAAAAACTTCATGATTGTGTACAATTCAAAGTACCTGATTATGTATTTTAATGCTATATCTTCAGTTATAAGAAAATAATATGAATTGTTTTCTTTTTTAATCGTAGGATCATCCAAAAACCATATTTGAAAGTGGTGTTCTTTTCCAATAATGCAATGATATTCAAATGTCACTTTTATTTCCAAGACGTCATGTATTTACTTTGCAATGTTGAACCAGTTATCAAAACCAGAGATCCTAAATTCTTTTAGGTACCCTTTATTGCAACATCCAGGACAAACTTTCATTTTATGATAATTTTCTAATGAAGTTTACTTTTTATCTGGCAGCAGTTACTGTTCCAGCTCTCAGGATGAAGAGTTAGTATTTCTGCAGATGCCACACATTCTGGGGACAGAGCTAGCCTCCCCCACAGTTCCTGACACCCCGTGCATAGCCTCTTATTCCTCTCATGGCCTCTGCTGCTGTCATTTTGCTGCTTCTGAGGCCATTGCTGTCTCCAATATGGGCTCAGGTTTTGGTTTGGCAGTCCTGTTGGGGGCCTGTGGTGCCATGAACTGTCTCAAGGCTTTTGGTTGGATGCCATGCCAACTTCTATGCATTCAAATTTCCCACATGCCCAGAAGCCGGAGCCAGCATGTGTTGACTGCTGCAGGACCACAACCATGTGTGTGCTCTGCCACCCAGTTCGTCTGCTCTGCTTGCACACAGGCTTTAATGTTCCACTGGACTTCACTTCAAAACTTCAAGTCCAAAGAGTTTCAAGATGCTGAAATCAAAGCTTACACAAGTTTGGGGTTCTGTGTGACTGCACAGATCTCAGGCTGATGAAACTATGGGATGGTTTGAGTGGGTCAGTAATTTGAAAGTGGCAAGATATAAAGATTGGATGGGGGAAAGGCTTTGAATATTCCTCTAATAAGGATCAAAGACTGAAAATATTTTATTATAGTTAGCGCTTAGCATAGAACCATCTTTGAACAAAAGATTGTTAACAGAGAATTGACTAAACTACCCAAGATACCTGTTTATTTTTCATTATTCAATTTGATTCTTTCTAATGACAGAAAACAAAAGCATTCATAAAAACAAGCATGAGAGTGTTTCACAAAATCAAGGATTTGAGCTTCTTTTCACTGTGTTCTTCATGAATTGAGTTCAAATTGATTGGGAACAAACCCATTGCTTATTGCATGATAGTCACTGGGTCACTTGCTTATGTGACAGGACTTTGGCAGGTCTGCCCTATGCCAGGTATTAAAGTAAAAAATAATACTAATCATCTACAGTAGGGCAATACATTGTTTCATACAGTAGTATTCAGGCCTTTGAATGCTGACATGTTCTCATGCTATGCTAATATAAATGGCATTGACATTAGTAGTATAAAATGTTACCAAATACATGAGAGAATAAAGATTCCAAGGGAGAAAGTCTGATTGGAGAGCTGCACTTTTAATCTGATACTCAATAATGCCCCCCAGTACTGCCTTGTTGCCTTTTAAATTTATAACGACAAATCTCTGAAAGGTACTTGGCATCCCTGGAAAAATGAGTAGACATGCCAGATAACCATTTTCTCACTCTTCCAAAGACTATTTCATCATATGCCTTCCCTCTTTACAGAGTCAAGTCTCATATGTCATAGAGAAAATAGACAAAATCAGATAAGACCAATTTAATTCCCTCCTCTAGTATGATCTAATAATTCTCTAGTATGATGTAAGAATCTCCCTTTTTCTTTTCTAAGTTTAAACCTGCCAGATGTGCTCTGGAGTACATCTTCTCTCACTTCCTGAGGACTTTGATTAACAAGTATCCCCTTTCCCTATTGCATTATCAGTTTCTCCTTTTATATGAGTTCATTCCTCCAGAGCAGAAGCACATCTTACTATATTTTTAAAAACTACCTCTTGAAAGAATTCTTTAGACCTGCTGTAGACACTTCATTACACTCCATTATATCCCCAAACTACTCCACTAAAGTGGCTCTTATCAGGAATACAAATGATGTTGCTAAGGTGAATAGCCAAATTTCTGTCTTCATCTTACTTGATTTCTCTACAAGATTTTTCCTCTTAAAACATTATTTTTAGGTAAGTGACTCTTACACACTTTTGTCTCCAGATAAGCAGTGTAAACATCACCTGGGGCCACCCTAAAGCAGCAGGATAAACCCTTTTCAAAGTTTGGCTCAGACATGGAAATTAATGATCACACACACACACACACACACACACACACACACACACCAATGGGGTAAGAACAGCTTTATTACCAACATAATGAGGTTTTTCCAGGAAGAGCAGAATGGTTCCTATGCATGTGCAATGTGGCTTATGAATGCAGGGCATAGAGGTTGGCCTGGAACTGTAATTGTGGCACACTTGACAACAGGTAAAAGTCCCCACAAACAGAGGGGGTTTGGGGGTCTGAACTTCCCATCTGCACGATGAAGATAACTGGGTTTTCTTGTCAACTTGTCTACAAGTGGGTATAAGAGGAAGAGAGTGGTTAAAAGGAACCAGCAATCAATCAATTACATATATATATATATATATATAGTATATTACATATATATATAGTAGTTATATACTTTATCATGCCTAGAACTTATTAAATATGCAAATTCTAGGGCCTTGCCTCAAATCTACTGAATCAGAAATGCAGAGGTTGGGACCCAGCACTCTATATCCCTATATGCTTTCCAGATTTTGATGTATCTTCAAGTTTGAGAACCATGTTCTCAAAAAACAAGGTGTCAATAAAACAAGGTTTAACTCTTTTTATACAACCTCATGAGATACTTTTTTTCAGTGTTAATTACTAATCTTTTCTCTATCTGGTCTCTAAAATAGAATTTTAGCTTTCTCTACTTAAACTGTGGTTAATGACTTTAAAATGCACCAAAAATGTATGACTCTTCCCCCCAAACCTTTAACCTCAGTGTGGCTGCCATCTCTGCGTTGCAGTCTCATTTACACAAGTGCATCCTGACATCTCTTCTTGGGTGTAGGTATATCACATTTAACATGGCTAAAATAGAGTGATTGTTAACACCTTAGAAATTTCTCAGTCAAATCTATTTCTCAGTAAATGTCCTCCAAGTTAGAAGATCACATCGAATCCTCTCAGTTGTTCAAGTTCCAAGCTTAAAAGTAACTATGTAAATAAATGATAAATTATCTTTGTTCTTCCTTAAAGTCACCAATTCAATTTATTTTTATTATTTATGCTCCAAGTTTAGTTCAGTGCACCATCCTTTTTAATTTGGAACAGGATAACAGTCTCCAATGCCTTTATTTTTAACCACATCAAACCTATTCTCCAGGTAGCAGCCAAGATGATTAGTTCAAGATATAAATCAAGTCACAACACATGTTTGATTTTTAAAATGATCTCCTAATGCTTTCTATGTACCTAGAGAAAGTTTACTGCTCTTTATTATAAAATATAAAGACCTATATGATTTTTCTTCTGCATAACTTTGACCTCATCTCCTTCAATTCTGTTTCTCTGAATTATACATTTACTAATTTGTCAGTGAATAATTCACAATTTTTGGAGCACTGATAAGCAGCTTGAGAGCAAGAATTTTTGTCTTATTCAACTTTGTATCACTAAATTATTATCATATGAATGAATATAAAATTAACCTGAAACATTGTATAATTGATAAAGATTTAATGACTAAATGTGTTCTCTTTGGACAATTTTAGACAGAACACTTTTGGAAATATGTACATCAGAGTGATATGTGTACATTGTATCAAGAAGTTGAAGTAAGTCAGAAACCAGTCAGTGGTTGCCCTGACCATGCCCACCCACTGGAAACAGGTGTAGTACTCAGCCTTAGCCCTTGCAGAATAGCTAACCAAGCTACATGGCATTATTGACTGGATCAATGGTAGACATCTAACTAAAGAGAGATGAACACTATGCAGGTCAAAGCCTAAGATAGGGTTAGATAGGGAAGAATTTGTCTTAATGGAAATTAATAATAATGTCAGGAAATAAGATATGCTTTTCTGGAAATCTGAATTAAAGATACAGAAGAAAGTAAGCAATTACTAACACATTAGAAAAAAGAAATTAAAGACTTTACATTATCTCTAAGATGAGATTGAAAAGTCATTGATTCCTTCCTGCTCCTAAGAACCCTAGGGACAAGTTGAATGTAGAGCTAGTCTTCAGTTTGGTGCAGCAGGCTGGTCCTAATGCTGCTGAGAGACACACTGAATATTGATGAATAAGTGTTTGCCACATGTTATGCTGAATTTGCTTAGGGACATGATAGAAAATGAACAAAGGACATATTTTTTTCAAATAAGAGCAATCTGTATAAACTGTAAAAGCATGTTTGTACTGAGCTTTTAGTTATGATTTCCCTGCTTTGAAATAAAATGGGATATGGCAATTACCTTGAGAAGAGTGGCTAAAGTATCTTTCTATACAGATGACTTACATAGGAAGAGGAGGAAGAAAATGAAAGGGCAGTTTAAAGGTTTTTAAGCAGCCTATCAGGTATTTGCTTAAAAATATCATAAGAAAAATATTCAATGTCAAAAGCATGGAAATTAAGTGAAAGTGACTTTGAAAGGAGTAAAAGTCAAGCAAAAATGAAAAGAGGGCACTTAACAGAGTTGACAAGTTCCTGGTACAAAAATTCATTTGTCATGAAGAGAAGTTTTTTTAGCACACCAAAGAAAATTTGTCTTTCAAAAATGGGCGCATTTTGTCAAAGTAATATTTGTTTTTCTTACATTGTACCAACCTTCTAGGCATGTGAAACTATTCTGCAAAACTTCATAGATGTAAAGGAATGTTCTCATTAGATTTTAGGTACTTCTTTCGTCTATGTTGGCAATGCTAACTGAGCCTCTGACTTTAGTATAGCCTCCCCAAACCCACTTATTACTCTGACTATAATACTGAATCCTAAGGCTTGTAAAGATGTATACAAAAGAAATAAGTGAAGTTGGTTGACATTCACCAATATTTTCTTAAGAATTTCAGCTCAAGGGTTATTTCATAAACAAGAGTCTGTAAACTCAGTTCAAACAAAGATGTGGCTCAAATCTTTCCATCCAAATTGGCTTACTAATTTCTAGCTGTCATGTGCCTGTGGTTAGAGCACTCCCCACAAACTTCAGCCTGCCCCATGTGCTTTTAAGTACCCATAAATTTTGGATCTGATTCAAACTCATCTGTAGGTCTGTGGTTTTAAGAAACAGAGAAATAAATTCAAGAATGCTCATCACTATGTGGCTTATAAATGGAATAAGAGCTACTTTTCTCAAAGTAATTTAAAGCAGACTAAGTAAATTTTGAAAATAAAAACCTTCCCATTTCAGAAAATGTTATCAAATAAAAAATACTTTTTAAATTTGTATATTTGTATTAACACCCATAAACACACGGATAAGTAGACATTTTAAGATGTGTGCTTATTATCAGAATTAATTAGTCTTTATTTAATTAGCAGATATTAACTGTTTCCATGTGCCAGGGACTGAGGTATAGTCTGAGGACACAATTGAATAGACTTGGTTACTCTTTTGGAACTTCTACATAATGCTTTTATATATGGAACACTTAGGAGAATAAAAAGAGGCACTATTATTCTCTCTTTGCTTCAAGAACTTAATTTAGCTGTATAGTTGAAATAATGTGAAAAAAATGGGTAAAGTCTAAATGAGTGATTTTGGCAGAATTACTTCCAAACAAGAAAAGAGGGAAATTTCATTGTAAATTTTTATGTAAAGAAAGGCTTCTGGAAGAATATTTTACTTCCTATCAAAATGAAATTGAAGTCAGATTAAACACATACACACACACACACACACACACACACACACACAGTCACTCACTCACAAAGCATTCCAGATAGAAGGGTGGGTCGTCAACCACAGAGCAAAGGTTCTTGCATAAAAAGCATGCTCAATGTATTGGAGTAGACAGATATAGTAGAAAAAATACATTCTCTTTTTAGAATATCCTATGTGAAATTCTGTTGCCATCAAATTGAGGAATAAGGGAGTCTTAAATACAAAAGTATATAATTATCAGTGTTAGTGAACAGGGAAGTGTATCAGGCTAGCAATGATTCAAAAGGTACTGAGTCTTTGTTCCCTCTAAAGTTGTGTTTTCTGTGAGTGGTAGAGACTGTTGAAGTCCTCAGATTTCCTTCAAACTGGCCAATCATTTTCTTCCAGCTGTTGTAAACACAGGCTTATAAAAGCTGACATTTCCAGTTTTCTGGACACTTCCCTTGACTTAATGAGGGTTACCTTGACCTGTAATTCATGTGTTTCCACAGATTGTTCTTTCTCTGGAGATTGTGCTGTGGGAACAGCCAATTACTAACAGAACTAGAAGGTCCTTTACTGATGGCAAGTGGATAATTGAGAGGACCAGGCATGCACAAATATGTAATTTTCTAGGTTTTTCATCTGTGGTAAACTGAGTTTGATAAAGGAAAAAAGAGTTGCATTAACACATGCAAAATCTTAGGTGATAAGTATGAAGAAAATTGTGAAAAATAATTACTCTGAAATTGGGTGGTTATTTCCAAGAGTAGGTGATACATTGAATAAAAAATATGGAAGTCACATAAATTAATAAGAATTGATATGAGTAACTTCCTTGGTGCTATTGAGAGACTTTCATCTTCTGAATTATGAGGAAAGTCACAGGGAAATAGTTGGAGCTAGAAATAGAAGGGATAGGACCTTGACACTTTGGGGATCTGAGGATCTCGATACTCAGATTTACTGAATCCTCTGAGATCACTGAGAATCTACTGTGCTTTGTTTGAAAATGAAATCTCTTTTTATTTGATGACTATATTCTGTTGCCTCCATATAATAGGAGCTTAACAGGACACTACTTTCTCTCGCCAGCATTCGTTCCAAGTTTCCTTCCTTATCAATACGTAGGGTTAAACCTTAGCATAACTCAGACAAATGCTGTGCCCATTAAGGACTGAGCAGGACTTTACACTGAAGAACTATACGTCTAGTTAACAGGTACACATAGGAACCAGGAGAGAATACGAGTAAACAATGAAGTTGTGGGGTCTAATGTGAAATTAGATAAGCATTAGAAATGGAGCTACTCTCCCATGACACAGGATTTAACAACCTGGCAGTGTTCCTGGGAAAAGTTAAAGTGGGTTTATAGATTAGCTCACAGAAGCTAGGAAAAAGTGGTGGCCAAATATTTTTGCTTCCATTAAGATTTACAAAGAAAGAAAGATCACCACTCCCACAATAACGACAAGGCATTTTAAAAAATCAGTTAAAAGCTACAATCAAAAGATAACCAAATAGCCTGACTTCAGGAAACCTGTGTAAGGAGAATCAGCAAAAGTTTTAATAATGACTAAGGAGGAATAAATAATTATTAATCATAATAAGTGACTGAACTAGAAATAATAAAAGAAATGTAGTGGGAAAATGTCAAAACATGTGGAAATTATATAATCATCTTTAATGAATCCACAGGACAAAGATGATATCACAAGAAAACTGAGAACTCATTTTTAATTAATTAAAAATGAAAACGCAACATTTCAACTTTTGTGGGATTCAGCCACTTTATACAGACATTTGGAGCATTGTGTTGGAAAAGTAGAAAGGCATCAAATTGACAATCTAAGTTTCAGACTGAAAAAGAAAAATAAGAATAAAGTAAGTCCAAAGCAGGCAGAAGGTGGGGGAAAAAAGTCCAACAAATTAATAAATTTGAAAGAACAACCACATTTTTTAATCAATTAAACCTAGGGCTGATTCTTATGGTGGGCCCACAAGGTTCATTGATCATTCATTATTAAGTTCCTTGGTTCTCAAAAGCATAGTTGCAATATACCTAATTAGCAGTTGGCAAAAAATCACATTAATTTCTTGATCTTTAAAGAAAGAATTAAAGTAGAAACCAATAAAACTACCATCTGTCTCTTCTCCCAGCTAAGAAAACAAGTCAAAATCAGTATCACATAGCATGTTGAAAGGAAGAGTCTGCTCCTACTCAAAAAACTAAACAGATCCAGGTGAGGGTGTTATCCTCCTTCATGTCCATTTCTTGCACCTGATAGGAAGGACCCTGAAAAATCAGATGGAGAGCATTTAATGACAGTGGGCAGCGGAAGACTTCACAGGGTGGAAACCACAACTGCAGTGAGTGAGCGACAGTAGGGCCTTTTCTAAGGATATTACCACAGGTTCTGGTACATGGTACTCTGTCATGGACTTGGTCCACGTATTTACTTTGGGAACCCAGTGGGAAGGAAAATCAGAAGCACTCTTCTTTCCTGGAAGGTAGAAAACTATGCATTCACTTTCTTGCCCCAGTTTTCTTAATTTCTGTTGCTCTTTCTCACAATATAGAGCAAATGAAAGTTCAGCAGAAAACCAAATTGCTCACTTATATCAATGATATAATTAAAATTCAACCTGAAAAGCGAGGAGTAGTGCAAATCTTCCATTAAAGTTATTCTTACTGTCTTATGTTTTCTTATGCCAATGTAGATGTTACGTTTTTCTAAGTTACATTTGGTAGCATTAGGCTTCTGTTACATATTCATCAAAGCAGTTTTGTTATTGTGTTCATTGAACTTACTGAACCACATTATTTATACTAATAATGTTTCTATGAATTCTTTATTTTTTTCTGTTCAGATAGGCACAGCAACAATAAACGTTGGCATTTTGCTTCTTGCTTCCAATCTATAAAATAGATGCAATATTTATTTTGTTTTCTGTCATACAGCTGATTTGCCCACATAATTTATTTAGAACAAGGCTGAATAAAAGCAATGATAGACTCCTTCTCTCATCCCTGATTTCAGACAGAATGCTTTAACATCTTATCCATAATGAATGATGCAGTACCTTAATCTTTTTTTTTTTTTTTTTTTAACCAGGGCTCTAATTTTATTCTAGTATTAACAAACAGTACATCAACATGTGGGTTCTGCTGAGTGGGGTGGGGCAGGCAGGAAGGAAAAAGACAGAAAGAGACACAGGGAACTATAGCAGTGGCTGGCAACATGGTCTGGTGATCCTGAATTCCATTACAATGCTAGAGTAGCCAGAAGAAAAATTCACCCTGGATTGTAAACTTAATGAGGTCAGGGCCAGGGCTCAATACCCAAGCAGCATTGACACATTCAGTTCCATTTGAGGGTCAATTTCAAGTCTAAATATTTACTAAAATAAACCCTCACAATGACTCAAATTCTTCAAAATTCAGTGCCATTCTTCTTGGGTGGCGCCTCCCATGAGTCTCTGAGTGGAACAGGGAATATAATTGAATCATATCTTTCTATATTTCTACACACTTTCCCACAAGCTCACTAGTACCACTACACTTGTATATACTTCATACATTTTGCTCATACTATTGTGCATCAGATAGCACAATAGTAATCTCTTCATACATGCAATTACTGTTTTACATTTGAACATTACCTGAATCACTTAAACCATCCGTATTCTTAGGCTATTATTCATAAGGCTGCATGAAAGCTTGCAGAACAGCCATATCCAGACATATTGTTCTTTTCAATGTTTGGGTTCCTCCTAGTTTTCAGCTATCATTAAAATAATCTGTAAAATATAAAGACCTTAACCACAGGAGTAAAACCAAAGAGTGATGGTAGAGGAAGTATTTTATTTATTTATTTATTTATTATTTATTTATTTATTTATTTTTATTTTTTATTTTTATTGTAAACACATGGGATACATGTTGTTTCTGTTTGTACATGCAGTAACAGCATACCATTTACATATTCATACATTTACACAGAGTAACGATATTTGATTCATTCCATTATTTTTTCCTTCCCCCCCACCCCACCCACCTCTCTTTTCCCTCTATACAGTCCCTCCTTCCTCCATTCTTGCCCCCTCCCACCCCCCATTACGTGTCATCATTCGTTTATCAGTGAGATCATTTGTCTTTTGGATTTTTGAGATTGGCTTATCTCACTTAACATTATATTCTCCAATTTCATCCATTTGCCTGCAAATACCATAATTTTATTATTCTTTATAGCTGAGTAATATTCCATTGTATATATATACCACAGTTTCTTTATCCATTCATCAATTGAAGGGCATCTAGGTTGGTTCCATAGTCTGGCTATTGTGAATTGAGCAGCTATGAACATTGATGTGGCTGTATCTCTGTAGTATGCTGATTTTAAGTCCTTTGGGTATAGGCCGAGGAGTGGGATAGCTGGGTCAAATGGGAGGTTCATTCCAAGTTTTCTAAGGAATCTCCACACTGCTTTCCAGAGTGGCTGCACTAATTTGAAGTCCCACCAGCAATGTATGAATGTACCTTTTTCCCCTCGTCCTCTCCAACACCCATTGTTGCTTGTATTCTTGATAATCGCCATTCTAATTGGGGTGAGATGGAATCTTAGGGTAGTTTTGATTTGCATTTCTCTTATTACTAAAGATGGTGAACATTTTTTCATATGTTTGTTGATTGCTTGTAGATCTTCTTCTGTGAAGTGTCTATTCATATCCTTAGCCCATTTGTTGATTGGGTTATTTGTATTCTTGGTGTAGAGTTTTTTGAGTTCTTTATATATTCTGGAAATTAGTGCTCTATCTGATGTATGAGTGGCAAAGATATTCTCCCACTCTGTAGGCTCTCTCTTCACATTGCTGATAGTTTCCTTTGCTGAGAGAAAGCTATTTAGTTTGAATCTATCCCAGTTATTGATTCTTGCTTTTATTTCTTGTGCTATGGGTGTCCTGTTAAGGAAGTCTGATCTTAAGCCAACAAGGTGAAGATTTGGACGTACTTTTTCTTCTATAAGATGCAGGGTCTCTGGTCTGATTTCAAGGTCCTTGATCCATTGTGAGTTGAGTTTTGTGCAGGGTGAGAGATAGGGGTTTAGTTTCATTCTGTTGCATATGGATTTCCAGTTTTCCCAAAACCATTTGTTGAAGAGGCTGTCTTTTCTCCATTGCATGTCTTTGGTCCCTTTGTCTAGTATGAGAAAATTGTATTTATTTGGGTTTGTGTATGTGTCCTCTATTCTGTACCATTGATTTACCTGTCTATTTTGGTGCCAATACCATGCTGTTTTTGTTACTATTGCTTTGTAGTATAGTTGAAGGTCTGGTATTGCGATACCCCCTGTTTCATTCTTCCTGCTAAGGATTGCTTTAGCTATTCTGGGTTTCTTATTCTTCCAGATGAATTTCATGATTGCTTGCTCTATTTCTGTAAGGTACGTCATTGGGATTTTAATTGGAATTGCATTGAATCTGTATAGTACTTTTGGTAGTATGGCCATTTTGACAATATTAATTCTGCCTATACAAGAACATGGGAGATCTTTCCATCTTCTAAGGTCTTCCTCAATTTCTGTCTTCAATGTTTTGTAGTTTTCATTGTAGAGATCTTTTACCTCTTTGGTTAGATTGATACCCAAGTATTTTATTCTTTTTGAGGCTATTGCAAATGGAGTTGTTTTCCTCATTTCCCTTTCAGCTGTTTCGTCGCTTGTGTATAAAAATGCTTTAGATTTATGCGTGTTGATTTTATAGCCTGCTATTTTGCTGAATTCATTGATGAGGTCTAGAAGTGTTCTGGAGGAGGTTTTTGGATCCTCTAAATATAGAATCATGTCATCCGCAAATAGTGACAGCTAAGTTCCTCTTTTCCTATTCGTATCCCTTTAATTTCTTTAGTCTGCCTAATTGCTCTGACTAGAGTTTCGAGGAGAATGTTGAATAGAAGTGGTGAAAGAGGACATCCCTGTCTTGTTCCCGTTTTTAAAGGGAATGGTTTCAGTTTTTCTCCATTAAGAATGATGTTGGCCATGGGCTTAGCATAAATAGCCTTTACAATGTTCAGGTATGTTCCTACTATCCCTATTTTTTCTAGTGTTTTGAGCATGAAGGGGTGTTGTATTTTGTCAAACGCTTTTTCTGCATCAATTGAAATAACCATATAATTCTTTTCCTTAAGTCTATTGACATGATGGATTACGTTTATTGATTTACGAATGTTGAACCATCCTTGCATTCCAGGAATGAACTCCAGTTGATTGTGGTGCACAATTTTCTTAATATGTTTTTGGATACAGTTTGCCAATATTTTGTTAAGGATCTTTGCATCTATATTCATCAAGGATATTGGTCTAAAATTTTCTTTCCTTGATGTGTCTTTTCCTGATTTGGGTATGAGGGTGATATTAGCTTCATAGAATGAGTTTGGTAGGGTACCCTCCTTTTCTATTTCCTGGAATACTTTGAGAAGTACTTGTAGAACTTGGCTGAGAATCTGTCTGGTCAGTACCTTAATCTTGATACACTTCATCAGGTTATGACATTTCTCTTGTCCATATTAGGTGTCTGAGGTATCAACTATCATTCAGTATAATAGTAGATTTTTCAAATCATCATTTTTAGCTTCACCAATTTTGGGGTTTACATACTTTAAAGTCATATTATTAGGAACTCCACTTATATTGTTGATTACTGATATATTTAGATTTTTTTCTTCCATCTACTGCTCCACATTTATTTGGTCTAACTTTTGCCTTTATACCTCACACTTCTTGTTTGATTTTTAAAGATTGAAAAGAATTGCTTTATGCATTCCTTTTTGTTGGTATTCTTCAAATAGTTATCTTTAGAAAGCCTCACACCTAAAGTTAAAACCCAAATTCAAATTTATCTTTATTGTCAACAACAAAGTGCTCATTCTTTTGGCCAGACAATGCCCTCTCCATTATGAGCTATTATTCAGTAGCATTTTCATGACATCCCCACATATGTTTTAACCCCACATATTAAACACTATTTGTGCTGTTACAGACTGCCTTATGTGTTTAGATTGTCTCATATGTTATATTAGTCTTAGTTTTTTCTTAGCCCTTCATTTTGCTCCTTAGAACTTTCTTCTAGTATATATATTTTATCTTGCTAGGTAACATTAGCAAAATTGTAATGATGGTAAACTATTTTCTTTTCGCTAAAAGCATCTTAATTTTTCTCTAATAATTGAATGCAAGTTATAAGATATCTTGTTTTGGTGCCTGGTTATTATCTCTAAACTCCTTGGTTTCCATTGTTGCTTTTGCAAATTCTGTTGTGAATTTCGTGAATGCCTTTTAAGTAATTTTCTCTTTGTAAAAATTTTTAAATACTCCCTTTTTCATTAGTATATAGTTATTTCATTACAATGTGTCTTAAGTTGTAATTATTTTTTATTTGCCTGAACTGAGGTCCATTGTATTGCCTGAATCTGGAATTTTATGTGTTTTCAATTCTGTAATATTCTTATATTATCCAACACAATATTTTGTAATACAGCCAACTCCCATTCCCACATTTATTCCTGATTATTTTGAAGACTCTGTTAAATAGTACATTAGTTATTCTTATTCTATCTCCACGACTTTATGTCATTTCAAATTTTTTTCTCTTGGTTTCTCTACTGGATTCCAACAGTTCTTCTTATTCATATATAAGTATAACATATCTCTATCTATGTATCCATGTACCTGTGTTTCTATATTCTTAAATATTTTGGTCTTAAAAACTCCACACTTAAAGGATCCCCTTATGCTTTTGTGTATATATAAATAACATATATAATTACAATATTATAAATTTAAACATGTTAATCTACTTATCATGTAACTGATTAATTTTTGAATAAAAATTGAATAAAAATCTATTACCCGTTAACATAAATTTAGTGAGAAGAGTCATGTTTTTTCAAATCTCTTTAATTTCTACTTTAATATTTACTGCTTGTGTCTACTGTTATATCTCTTGCAATCCAACTACTGATATAGGTAATTTTCTTTAAAATGTATGAAAAGAACCCACACATATACAACAAATACATGGCTATAAAATGATCTCAATAACATTTTCAGTTGCTACTGTACTAAGATTCAACAAGTAATATGCTGTATTTATAGGATAGTTGCAGTGTGAAATGTGAAACATATCAGTGAACTTTTCATACTCTGCTACATTAAAATTTATCAGTTAATCTTGTAATTTAAGTATAAACTTTTTTCATAAGTATGATTTTGCAACATCATGAGTTGAACATTTGGAAAATATTAGTTAACTGAGATATGCAGATTTTCCAAATGTTGACATATTTCATAATACAAATCACAATAACTTTTGTTACTGTTGCCACTGATCTCATTAGACAAGTCTTTTTGAATTGGGAAGCTGTCAAATATATGGTCATGGAGACAAGTTTTTCCCAAAATTCTGATTTTCATTCAGGGCTCCAATTTCATCATTGGCAACAAATATGTTAAGCTGTTTTTCTTTCATATGACAGGCTCATGTTCATTTTCAAGAAAATATCTGCCAAGTACCACAGACAAACCATGGTTTGTCTGCTGGTAATTATTTTAGTAAAAAAGTTGGGTTCCATGAATAAGTGACTGGTTCAGCTAACAAGTCAGTCACACAGATTATTTCCCTTGAAATTTCTATCATAGTTCCATATGCATTATAAGCATTTTACACATACTTCTCATGTGGTTACTGAAAAAAACTAAAAAGATGTGAAACCAAGGGTAGAGATTAAAAGTCATCAGTACTTTTTACTCTTCAATTCAGGTCCTTTTTAAGTATGAATCTGGCCCTCTTTTTTTTTTCCCCCATTTACCTGCAAATTCATGGTGACAAAAATTACATTTATAGTTTGTTGCTACTGCATTGATCATTCAAAGGTGCTAGCAGTTTTATCCATCATTGCTTTTATAGATGTCAAGCTAGTATAAATGGTTATTAACTTCCTAATATTATTACAAAGTAATTCTTCCCTCTTGCATAATTTGAAATTTCTCTCTGCATGTCCCATGTGGGTGAGGGAAAGAGTTCCTGCAGGAGGAATGGGATGGCTGTGAAATAAAAGCTATGAAATTCATTTATCAGAAATAATGATAGAAAACAGAATTATCAAAAGAGCAGGGGCATGACAGATTGAGCTGTCCAGAAGAGTCTGGCTCTAACAGAGGAAGGAGCCCAGCTTGCCTTATTTATAACGGTACAGATCAAAAGGGGACTGGTAGTAACTTCTTTGAGAAAAACAGGATAGTGGGTGGAGATAAGCAAGTCATACGGCTCTAGTGGTTCGCTCCCACATTCAGGGCTTGTATTTGAGCTTCAGTGGTGAACCAATGCAGGATAGCCACATGACTCAGGCATTCTCAAACAATTTTTGTGAGTTCCTGAGGCCAGATCCTCCTGGCTAATAGCTCACCCAAGCTTGGTTCTCATATAAGCTATGAATGACTCCCCACAGAAATTATCTCAATTTTCCCCAGGTGTCAACAACATATTTTAAGAATTGCATTAGATGGATTGTAAATAGTTATCTACCACTTTACAATTTACCTATACAAATGAGTTGTTCATCATACATAGTTTTATTTTTTGATTATATTTTGTTATTTTTCCTCTGACTTTTTTGTCATCTTATTTCTTAGTGTCTTTCAAGTCTTTCAATTTCATTTTTTATATTGTTTCACAATTTTATTTTCTGAATTATTTGTGGTTCTTAATTTGTGTTTTCTCATTCTAGATCTTGTTCACTATACCTTTTCTTTTCAGTTGTGTGCTTTATTTCTTCTAATAAGAGTGCCTTTATATTTAAATTCTACAAGTAAAACTATTTTAAGGTTTGTGTTTGAGGTGCCTGCCATTAGAGAAGGTTTGTGTGGTCTTCTGTCTACTAGCTGGGAACCACTGGAAACCAGGTCAGACCTATTGCTTTAATGATGGCAAGTGCTCCATTAGGGACATTTGGGAGATGAGTGGATTATGGTGGTACTGTCAGGTCAGCCCACAAATCTTCATGAACTTTACCTCATGGTTAAACATTTTCAGCAGGGGGTTTCAAGATGGCGGACTAGAGGGTGACTGCATTTCATGTCACTCCAGGACTCAGGATTAAAGAAAAGGAGGTATTTAGAGACTCAGGCCAACTCAGAGCCGCAGGGTGAGTCTCTCCCACTGGTTGTGGCTCCACGGACGGGGCCGTAGTCCCAGAACACAGGGAACTTCAAGGAGTACAGTTGCCCAGCAATACTCCCCAGCTCAAGTGGTGAACCCGGACAACTGGGAGCATTATAGAGGAGGGCTGCCCAGTGAGAGGCTTCAGCACAGGGCGAGCTCCCTGGGCCAAGGCGGTAGGTCTGGCCCCAGGGAACATCACAGAGGAGGGCTGCCCAGCCTAGGCGGTAGTTCAGGACTGAAGGGAACTTCTCTGAGGAGAACTGTCAAGCAAGACTTCCCCAATGGGCGAGACTTTCCCACCACAGCGGTGGAACCAGAGACATAGGCCCAGACCAGTCATGCCCCAGCCCACAGTCTAGTCCCCCTTTGGCTGACCATGGGTCAACAAGTGGAGGTGCCTCTGCCCAATAGCAGGGAATATACCCCACCTGAAACCACCACCCCTAGAGGGGCAGCTTCCTTGTGGAGCACTGCATTATCAAGTTCCTCCAAGACTTCAGGCTACTGAAGGCTAGAAGGTGAGTTATAGGAAATCTACAGGGACACTATAAGTCAATAGAAGAAATCTGCACTATCTCAGAGTTTCACTACTACAGGGGTAGATACCTGACCAATATGAGAAAACAAGGGGAAAAAAGGTACCAAAAAAACCTAGATGCTACATCAATAAAATCCAATGACAGCATGGCATAAGAAATGTCAGAAAGTGAGTTCAGAATGTACATAATTAAAATGATCAGAGAAACAAACGATGAGATGAAAGAGCAATTGCAGGCTTTGAATGATTGCCCTATCAACAGTTAAAAGAGAAAATGTGGGAATCAAAAGATCATTTCAATAAAGAGTTAGAGATACTGAAAAAAAAACAAAACAAAAAAAAAAAAACAGAAATCCTTGAAATGAAGAAAACAATAAACCAAATTAAAAACTCCAGAGAAAGCATAACCAATAGGATAGAACACCTGGAAGACAGAACCTCAGACATTGAAGACAAAATATTTAACCTTGAGAACAGAGTTGATCAAACAGAGAAGATGATAAGAAATCATGAACAGAATCTACAAGAATTACAGGATATTATAAAAGGGCCAAATTTAAGAATTATTGGGATTGAGAAAGGCACAGAGAAACAAACCAAAGGAATGAACAATCTATTCAATGAAATAATATCAGAAAATTTCCCAAATCTGAAGAATGAAATGGAAAATCAAGTAAAAGAAGCTTATAGGACTCCAAATATACAAAATTACAACAGACCCACACCAAGGCATATTATAATGAAAATACCTAACATACAAATTAAAGACAGAATTTTAAAGGCTGTGAGAGAAAAAAATCAAATTACATTCAGGGGGAAACCAATACAGATATCAGCAGATTTTTCAAACCAGACCCTAAAATCTAGAAGGGCCTGGGACAACATTTTTCAAGCTCTAAAAGAAAATGAATGCCAACCAAAAATCTTATAACCAGCAGAACTTACCTTCATATTTGAGGACAAAATAAAATCCTTCCATGATAAACAAATGTTGAAAGAATTTACAAAAAGAAAGCCGGAAATACAGAACATTCTCAGCAAAATAGTCCATGAGGAAGAGATGAAAAACAATGATGTAAACCGGCAAAGGGAGGAACTACCCTAAAGGAATAGCAAAATAAAGGAGAAACCAAGTTGTGTCAAAAAAACAAAAATGAGCCAAATGACTGGGAATAAAAATCATATCTCAATAATAATCATGAATGTTAATGGCCTGAACTCATCAATCAAAAGACATAGACTGGTAGATTGGATTAAAAAGAAAAATCCAACAATTTGCTGCCTGCAAGAGACTCATCTCATAGAAAGAGATACCCACAGACTAAAGGTGAAAGAATGGGAAAAAACATACCATGCACATGGACTCAGTAAAAAGCCAGAGTATCCATCCTCATATCAGATAATGTGGACTTCAAGTCAAAATTAGTCAGAAGAGATAAAAATGGACACTTCATATGGCTTAAGGGAAGCATAAATCAGCAAGACATAACA
This sequence comes from Sciurus carolinensis, assembly GCF_902686445.1. Taxonomy (NCBI): domain Eukaryota; kingdom Metazoa; phylum Chordata; class Mammalia; order Rodentia; family Sciuridae; genus Sciurus; species Sciurus carolinensis. The sequence continues at coordinate 56,002,862 of NC_062220.1, forward strand.
ATCATAAATAACCATGCCCCAAATAATGGCTAATCCATGTACGTCAAACAAATCCTTCTCAATTCCAGGAATCAAATAGACCACAACACAATAATACTAGGTGACTTTTAACACACCTCTCCTCCCACTGGACAGATCTTCCAAACAAAAATTGAACAAAGAAACCATAGATCTCAACAACACAATCAATAATTTAAACTTGACGGACATTTATAGAATATACCATCCAACAAAGAGCAAATACAGTTTCTTCTCAGCAGCACATGAATCCTTCTCTAAAATAGACCATATATTATGCCACAAAGCTAATGTTAGTAAATACAAGAAGACAGAGATACTACCTTGTATTCTATCAGATCATAATGGATTGAAATTAGAAATAAGTAGCAGAAAAAAAAAAAAAAACAGAAACTACTCCAACATCTGGAGATTAAATAATATGCTATTGAATGATGAATGGATAAAGAAGACATCGGGGGGAAATAAAAAACTCTTAGAGGTAAACAAGAACAAAGATACATCATATCAAAATCTCTGTGACACTATGAAAGTAGTACTTAGAGAAAAATTTATTTCATGGAGTGCATTCAGTAAGAGAAGAAAAAAATCAACAAATAAATGACCTAACACTGCAGCTCAAAGTCCTAGAGAAAGAAGAACAGACTCACACCAAAAGTAGTAGATGACAAGAAATAGTTAAAATCAGAACTGAAATCAATGAAATTGAAACAAAAGAAACAATAGAAAAAATGCACAAAATAAAAAGTTGTTTCTTTGACAAAATAAAAAAATTGATAAACCCTTAGCCACACTAACAGAAAGGAGAGAGAAAACTCAAATTACTAAAATTCAGAATGAACAAGGAAATATCACAACAGACATGATTGAAATACAAACCATAATTATAAACTATTTTGAAAATTATACTCCATCAAAATAGAAAATCTTGAAGACATCAACAGGTTTCTAGAGACATATGAATTACCTAAACTGCACCAGGAGGACAAACACAACTTAAATAGATCAAGTTCAAGCAATGAAATAGAACAAGTCATCAAAAGCCTACCAACAAAAAAATTCCCAGACCAGATGGGTTCTCAGTCAAGTTCTACAAAACCTTTAAAAAAGAACTCACTCCAATACTCCTCAAAGTATTCCATGAAATAGAAGAGGAGGGAACCCTTCGAAACTCATTCTATGAAGCTAATATCACCCTGATACCTAAACCAGACAGAGACAAATTGAGGAAAGAAAATTTCAGATCAATATCCTTAATGAACATTGATGCAAAAATTCGCAACATTTTAGCAAATAGTATACAAAAATATAATAAAAAGATAGGGTACCATGATCAAGTGGATTTTATCCCAGAGATGCAAGGTTGGTTCAACATCTGGAAATGAATAAATGTAATTCACCATATCAACAGACTTAAAGTCAAGAATCACATGATTATTTCAATAGATGCAGAAAAAGCATTTGATAAAATATAGCACCCCTTCATGCTCAAAATACTAGAAAAAATAGGGAGAGTAGGAACATTCCTTAACATTGTAAAGGCTATCTATGCTAAGCCCATGGCTAATATCATTCTAAATGGTGAAAAACTGAAAGCATTCTCCCTAAAAACTGGAACAAGGCAGGGATGCCCTCATTCACCACTTCTATTCAATATTGTCCTTGAATTTCTAACCAGAGTAATTAGACAAACCAAAGAAATTAAAGGGATACGTATAGGAAAAGAAGAAGTCAAACTATCCCTATTTTCTGATGACATGATTATATATTTAAAGGAACCAGGAACTTCCACCAGAAATCTTTTAGACCTCATAAGTGAATTCAGTAAAATAGCAGGATATAATATCAATGTTCATAAATCGAATGCACTTTTATACTTAAGTGACGACTCTTCAGAAAGAGAAGTTAAGAAAACTACCGCATTCACAATAGCCTTGAAAAAAATAAAATACTTGGGAATCAATCTAACAAAAGAGGTGGAAGACATCTACAATGAGAAGTACAGAACACTAAAGAAAGAAATTAAAGAAAACTTTAGAAGATGGAAAGATCTACTATGTTCTTGGATAGGCAGAATTAATATTGTCAAAATGGCCATACTACCAAAAGTGCTATACAGATTCAATGCAATTCCAATTAAAATCCCAATGACGTACCTTACAGAAATAGAGCAAGCAATCATGAAATTCATCTGGAAGAATAAGAAACCCAGAATAACTAAAGCAATCCGTAGCAGGAAGAGTGAAGCAGGGGATATCACAATACCAGACCTTCAACTATACTACAAAGCAATAGTAACAAAAACAGCATGGTATTGGCACCAAAGTAGACAGGTAGCTCAATGGTACAGAATAGAGGACACATACACAAACCCAAATAAATACAATTTTCTCGTACTAGACAAAGGTGCCAAAGATATGCAATGGAGAAAAGATAGCCTCTTCAACAAATGGTTCTGGGAAAACTGGAAATCCATACGCAATGGAATGAAACTAAACCTCTATCTCTCACCCTGCACAAAACTCAACTCAAAATGGATCAAGGATCTTGGAATCAGACCAGAGACCCTGCATCTTACAGAAGAAAAAGTACATCCAAATCTTCAACATTTCAGCTTAGGATCAGACTTCCTTAACAGGACACCCATAGCACAAGAAATAAAAGCAAGAGTCAATAACTGGGATAGATTCAAACTAAATAGCTTTCTCTCAGCAAAGGAAACTATCAGCAATGTGAAGAGAGAGCCTACAGAGTGGGAGAAAAACTTTGCCACTCATACTTCAGATAGAGCACTTATTTCCAGAACATATAAAGAACTCAAAAAACTCTACACCAAGAATACAAATAACCCAATCAACAAATGGACTAAGGAAATGAACAGACACTTCACAGAAGAAGATCTACAAGCAATCAACAGACATATGAAAAAATGTTCACCATCTTTAGTAATAAGAGAAATGCAAATCGAAACTACCCTAATATTCCATCTCACCCCAATTAGAATGACTATTATCAAGAATACAAGCAACGATAGGTGTTGGCGAGGATGTGGGGAAAAAGGTACACTCATACATTGCTGGTGGTGTTGTAAATTAGTGCAGCCACTCTGGAAAGCAGTGTGGAGATTCCTTAGAAAACTTGGAATGGAACCACCATTTGACCTAGCTCTCCCACTCCTTGGCCTATGCCCAAACAACTTAAAATCAGCATTGTACAGTGATGCAGTCACATCAATGTTCATAGCTGCTCAATTCACAATAGCCAGATTGTGGAACCAACCTAGATGCCCCTCAATTGATGAATGGATAAAGAAACTGTGATATATATATATATATATATGTATATATATGTATATATATATATATATATATATATATATAGAGAGAGAGAGAGAGAGAGAGAGAATGGAATATTACTCAGCCATAAAGAATAACAAAATTATGGCATTTGCAGGCAAATGGATGAAATTGGAGAATATCATGCTATGTGAGATAAGCCAATCTCAAAAAACCAAAGGATGAATGATCTTGCTGATAAGCGGATGATGACACATAATCTGGGGGTGGGAGAATGGAGGAAGAATGGAGGAAGGAGGGACTGTATAGAGGGAAAAGAGAGGTGTGAGGGAGGGGTAGGGGGGAAGGAAAAAATAAAAGAATGAATCAAACACTATTACCCTATGTAGATGTATGATTACACAAATGGTATACCTCTACTTCATGTACAAATAGAGAAATAAGTTGTACCCCATTTGTTTACATTAAAAAAAATAATTAATTAAAAAAAAACATTTTCAGCGGAGATTTTTTTGTTCTCTCTGGTCACCGCCATATTTGTGTTCCTGCTCTTTCTGCAGAGTGTTTTCTTTCACTTTGATGGCATGCAGGGCCTTTTGAAATCCCACTTTTATGTGCCTCTTTTCAGATCTTTGTGTTCAGGGTTTGGATTTTTATTACCCGTTTCTTGATGGCATCTAAGCTAGAACTTTAGGTCATAGAGGCACTGAGGCCTCTCTTAGTACAAGAACTAGCTCACCCCGTTTCTCCCATGCTCTTCCTTGGTCCATAGACAGTGTTGTTCTTACTTTCCTGTCCTTCTAGCAGTGCATGTGAAGTGATATTTTCTAAACTTTATGTTTTTAGATATAGAATGTGAAGGTTTGTTCAATATATTCCAGTTTGTTCTCCGTTCATTCTTCTGTTCACTCCAATCTGTATTCTGTATGTAGTACTCCACATTTTAAAAGAATCAGTTTTCAAATTAGATATTATTTTTCTGGTTCTATTTTATTCAGTCTCTTGATGAGAAGCTGTATAGTTTTTGGTCCCTCCCTCTTAAACCATTTCCACCTTTTTGATTGTTGCTTTAGTTCCTTCAACAATTATTGTTCTTTGTGAGACTTCTTTATTGACTTCCATTGTCTACCTATTTGAATGAATATTGGCTTCTTCCCAGGGTAACTCTTCTTTAAATACTCATATGTACACATGCACATATGCATACACATATAGATATTTATGTACAAAATCTTAGACTTCCCTATGTGCATACAATGTATTTCTTATACTTTAATTCTAGAATTTTCTTTCCTTGCTAGACTTTATTTGTCCACTTCACTTATCCTTTTGTTTATTTCACACAAATACTTGCATGTTTTTGAAAAAATTCGACTTTAATATAATCCCAATGAAAATATTTATTATGGAATCTGTATTGCATGCCATATTATACATGAAGTTTTTGAAACATACTGTTGAATCAAATACCTACTAACCTAATGAATAAAATCATTATATTACCAATGAGGTTGAACTCTGCCTTTGTGGTTAACTTTATCACTATCTGGTTATTTTAAATGTTTATAAAATTAACTTTTCTAATATCTTCCTATAGTTTTAGAATACATATGTGTCCTTAAACAATACACATTTTGTTTATTTGGGGTCTTTATGAAAATAGTATCAAAATTCATGCATGTGTATGTATGCATATAAGTTAAATTTTTCATTTAGAATTTTATTTAGAAATTTTTTATGTTGATATAATACTAAATCATTGTTTCACTTATATATATTACACTGTGTGAATAAACCATAATTTGTTTACACATTGTCATGTCAATGGATACTTGGCTTGTTTCCAACATTTTGCTCTTACAAACAATGCTGTAAGATATCTCAGACCAATGTGAGTAATGTTTTGTGCTTTGTGATTGCATGAATCTCCTGAGAATTTGGCAGAAGCTGGTCCTAAGAGAGAGGACCTATTGAACATGTAAGAGTTTGTATACATCATGTAGGTAGAATTGAAAGGGGGTTGTAGGAAATATATTTCTTATATTTTATAAGATATTTTAAATTATTGTTCAAATGACATTTTCTAATTTATGACCCAATCAGCAGTTTATGTAAGTTCTGATTATTCCCTATGCTTGCAAACATTGCTAAAATCAAGCATCTCTATTTTTGACAATCTAAAAGATGTAAGAAACTATCTCATTGAGGTCTTCATTATTATATCCCAAGTTATTAATTTAGGGTTTAATTGCCCTTTTTAATTCTTTTATTAAGAAACACCTGTTTATATTTTTCTTTAATTTCTTTTATTCTGCTTGTTCTTTTTTTTTTTTTTTGGAAAGATAATGATGCAGGTCTCATACTCTGGATGCTTAACATTTGATATGATATGTGTCATGAAAAAGTTCTAATATGTATTTTCACTCACATTTTTTAGTCATTTATTATTGATATAAGACAATACATACACATATACACACATATAAATGTATTTAGCCACATTGGTAAATATGGTAGCAATTTTTGTGGATTTTTGAAGGCTCTTTTTAATTGAATTATTTTTAATCCATTTCCCCCTTTAGACTCTACACTCATGAAATCATACTTCATGTGTTTGTTATTCAATCTAGTATCCTCAGTTCAATAAGTACCTGTTGATTGAATGAAGGAGTTAGTCTTGTCAGCCATAAAGAACACTAAGTAAAAAGTAGCAATCATTGGCTTAGTCAGTCATTAACTAAAAATGTCTTTTGTATAAAATATGAAACTAAGTGCTTCAGAACAATAAATGGATACACGAAACATGACTCTCTACCCTCTAGGCATTTTCATAGCTGCAAATTTATTTCTTTTAAAAATTGAACCCGTAATCCTTTTATTTAGTCTACTTTGAGCAACAGACTGTTCTAAGTATTAATTTTAATATTAACAGCTGTTTTTAAACAATTTCAACATTTGTTTCACTGTATGGTATTTATCATGTAAAACAATTTTAATGTAACTTGCGTCTACAGGAAGTTATTTGAAACACCTGCATTTAACTTTAGTGAGAACAGTAAAATTTGCCTCATGTTATGATTTCATGAATCAGTCTCAAAAACAGAAGTGATAGAAAACAAAACTTCGAAGTTATTGCCTTAATTTCTAACAATTAAGATGTGGAAAGTTATCAGTACAATTGAACAGAAACTAACTTTTATCTTTTAAACATGGGATAACACTTTCTTTAAAACAAAAAGAGAGTTCATTGGTGTCTGTTTATCCATAACTCCAGAGTAATTTTATGAATAGTGATAGCCAAGAATAATGTCAAGCACTGTGAGGAAGAAATAGTGTCTGGAGCAGATTGAGTTTTCTGTTACAGAAACTTTTATGTTGCTCAGGAAAGATTACTGAAAGAGGCAAAAATGGTATAGCTGGCATTTTACCCACTAGAATTTTCTACTCACCAGAACTTGTCCATTGCTTTACCATAGTTCATAATGATAATTACCAAACTGAATTATGCAGATATTTTTTAAGATGTTCTTTAAAGTTAGACATAGGGAATTTCTTTTATCATTATCTTAGCACAGGATTTGTGGTAATTTCCTAAACATAAGGCTGTATCACCCAGTAAATATTCTAAAACTTGAAAGGTAAGAATACCATATACTAGTTAAGTCAATATTTATGTTTATATTTTGGTATCTTTTCACCCAGATTTCCACTGAGTATTTTCCTAAAATTGTTATACTTGAAAAACAGACTAATATTTGAACATAGTTTTATTGACTTTAGAATAGTTATTTAAAATGTAAAAGGAAAAAAGATGACATATGTTTAAAAACAGCAGGTTATTTTCACTAAATCTAGCATTTATCTTACCACTAAAAATAAGTTCTTCCTCATTTTTAGCAATGATGAAAACAAATATCACTATATCTAAGACAATTTCAGACCAAGAGTGTTGATGAACACACACACACACTCCGAACTCCCCTTAGTTACCTAGATTCTTTGTTTCATTTTTCCACCACTTTCTGTCCGTCATTATCTTGTCCTCTTTTCTCTTTGCCTATGAGAACAGAAAGGAACAGAGGAAAAATTCTAGAAAAGAAGTATGGTTATAAGTGTTCCTCCATTACCTAGCACTCTAAGGTTTTTGAGAATAAGCCACCCAACCAACAAGCCTCCCTCAGGCGAAAAAGCAAGCTACTGAGCTTGTGTAATATAAGTCTACCATCTAAATAAAGATTTTCTGATGAAAACAAAAACATCTTGCTTTTTACTGCTCCATTTTGATTTACATAAGTACAGCATAGATTTTTGAGATATTCTAGATTATAATTGGCATTGAATTGTGTTCCGTCCAGCGGAACCAGCGCGGAGAAAGGAGACACCACTAATCTTTAGCTTGACGAGATTTATTGCGTCCTCCCTGTTTCTCTTTCTCCTTTGTTCTCTCCATTTTCCTTTTCCCTCCCTCTCCCTCTCTCCTCCCCCAGGCTCCTAGCTTATTAGCCAATTATAGCAAAGCTTTCTCTCACGCAGGAGAGCATGCAGAGGAATGTCAGCATAGCACTATATGAATCACGAGCTGTCCACGCGCGGCATGATATTAGATAGCCAGTCCTTGAGCCTGGCATTAACACGTCATAAGTCTCCAAGGAACTAGTAAGCAAGCAGCCTTTTGGGGTACTTCCTTATTTTGGTAGTCAGTGCCCTTTGGCTCACTGCCAGGTGCCATCTTGTCCAAGACGGCCCTCAACAGAATTGGAGTGATTAGAGAAAGGGTGTGCAGTAACCAAAGAACTGGAACCACCAGGGTCATTCTAACCCAGGCGTGTATTGGGAAGGTACGGTTAGGAAATGGAAAGCATGATCTTTACAAATGAAATTTAACACTGGCAATTGGTTGTACTGCTGTTAGAGGTGGAGGCAATTAAAAGGAAAACTAAGAATGTAATTGCAGGAAGCAGTAACTAATTAAAATGGAGGGAACAAAGGAGTTTCAGTTATCAAACTTAGAAGCTGCAAGAAGTGGATCTGTGGATCTGGGGCTCAGACCTGTAGGAATGAGTCCTACTGGTTGCTGTAGGAGCCACAGTAAAATTGTGCTACTGAAGGCAGAAAATTGGATAATGGAGTCCACCACTACTAGGATGCTGCTGACTGGAATAGCAAACAAATATCAGGAAATAATCCTTTTTCCTTCTTCCTATTTGCCAGGCCTTCTGTGTTGCCATGCATAAATAAATAAATAAAAGAAAGTTCGTTAGTAAAGGAGAACTATAATTTGCAGATTTGTCTCAGATCTTTAAAAGAAAAAGATGTTTTCTAAGACAGAAAATGTACATAACTAGCAAAATATAACTAGCAAAATCACATATAGACTAAGGGTGTCCCTGATGAGTGGATTATAAATTCAGGAATGAACCAAGTTAATTTAGGCATTAGCGAGATATGCATGTGGAACTTGTTATGCATTGTATAATAACATTTCAGTTAATGCTTACCACACAATGGCAACAGTAGTCTTCTATGATTACATCAGGACTTAAATATTCCCATCACCTAAGACATTGTGGCCTTGTGATGTCACAGTGCCATGCATTACTTGTGTTTGTGGTGATGAGGGTATAAACAAACCTACTACAAAATTATAGCACACACGATTGCATGTAGTGCATAATGTTCACTAATAAAGGCCTACGTTACTGGTTTATACATTTATTACACCAGAGCTTTTATTGTTATTTTACAGAGTACTCTCACTTATTTAAAAAGTTTCCTGTAAAATAGTATGCCATTTTATTCCTGCATTTTATTGTATATCTTGTGCCCAACCCTTGTATCAAGAGGCCAGGTCAAGTGATGGATTTGTACTGTTTATGTTTGTGTAAATACACTCTACAATGCTTGCACAAATAAATCACCTAACAGCATTTCTCACAATGTGGTCCATTGCTAAGTGACATGTGACTTCAATTAGCTTTTATTTAAAATAAAACAATTATTTAACTATTAATTTCTTCTTTTCCAAATTAGCATCTTAAAGATTAACTTAATTCTATAACAATCCTGCTGTATATCCTCACCACTACTGATAAAATTTTTCTCTCTTTTCATGTATTTGCATTTATAAACAACCTATGTAGCATAGGTGGGATATATACATCAATTAATTATCAGTTAATGTCATAATGATATTATATTCATCTGCTGGGACTGTCTTAGAAACAACCACAAATTGACAGTTTAAATAACAAAAATCCATGATATCATAATTCGGGAGGCTAAAAAGTCTAAATCGAGGTGTTTGCAGGGTTGGTCCACACCCCATGCCTCTTCCCTAACCTAAAAAAAAACTTTTCGCACAATGCATCCCCTTCGAGCAATATAGGATTATGGTTGGAAATTTTTATTTGTCTGTAGCATAAAGACAATTTTATTATTAAAGACAACAATTTAATTAATTCATTCATTCATTTAATAACCCACTGGTATATAGGTGACAGTAGAACCACGGTTGCTTTGTAGCATGCAGCTAAATAATAAAAATTGAGAGAAAAAACAGCTAAGGATACACATCCTGTGATCTCCATTTGTAAATGTAATCAAAAGAGGTTCCAAATATGTACCAATTACCAGATGTTTGACCTTGGCTACTTAGCCTCTCTGTACCTCAATTTCCTTTTTGGTAAAAGGCAGACAATAAAATTTTTCATAGTATTGTTATAAGAATTGAGAAAATCCATTGCAGATGTTTAGAATAGCACAGATTTGGAATTAAGACATATGTGTTGAATTTTTGCAACACATATTCTTTTTGCTTCTGTGTACAGCTGCTAAGTTTGTATAGTATACAACTCCACAAAAAAACATTGGTTTTAGTCAACTTTTTTGCTGCTGTGACCAAAAGACCTGACGAGAACAATTAGAGAAGGAAAAACTTATTTTGAGACTTGGTTTCAGAGGTCTTAGTCCATAGACGCTCAAATTCATTCTTTGGGACCCAAGATGAGCCAGAACATCCTGGTGAAAGAGTGTGGTGGAGAAAAGGAGCTCAGGAACCAATGGTCAGGAATCAGGAAGCTAAGCTCAGCTCACCAAATATATACCCAAAGGCATACTCCCAAAGACCCACCTCCTCCACCCACACCCTCCTTATTCAATGGTCACCACTCAGTTAATCCCTATCAGGGATTCATGCACTGATTGAGTTAAGGCTCTCATAACCAAATCATTTTGCCTCTAAATCTTCTTGCATTGTCTCACACATGAGCTTTTGGGGGCTACCTTGTATCTAAACCATAACAGCATATATATAATGCTACTTTACAGCACAGGAGCTGAGTCAATTCTCTGCTTAAGTGAAATATAAAACTTATTGTCTGCTTACATAAATACTCACTGTTATTAAATAGAATTATATTAGTTGCTTTCTAATTTGTAGGTGAATCAATAGCAGAATCAATAGAAACAAATGAAGTCAAATTCGCATATAAGTTTTAAATTTCATTTAAGTTTCAATAGGTAGAGTAAGATGTAATTCAATTAACAGTTTTTTAAATGCAGTGCTGTATCTTTTAGTTATGTGGGAACATGTGGAAAGAAAAACACATATGGAAAATACATAAAATAAGGTATTGTAGTTATAACAATTTAGGATTAAACAGTATAAAATTTGGAAAATAAGTTATTAATATCCAAGGTAGGATCAGTGGGCTGAGGGATTTCAAAATACTGGAAAATAACTTAGGTGTCATAATTTAATGTATTTTATACACAACATTATTTCAAAAGGAGTAGTGTGGTAGAGTTTTCATATTTTCTTTTACCTTAATTGTCAAAATTGAGAGCAACACTTACATGATCCAGTCATTGTGCCCTCCGTGCACAAAAAAATTATCTAAGAGAAGACCACCATAATTCAGATATTTTGCACATTTGAGAACTCTGAAAACTTTTACTTGCTCATTTATATGGTACAATTCATTCAGTAAAAACTTTGTTTCAGACTTTCCCATCTCAAATTCATCTTTAGTAACCTGACACAAAATTTTTCCAGCTATTTAGAGGTGAGGAATATTTGAACATCTACTTTGCTTCAACTTGTCTAGAAATATAATACCTAGAAGAAGAAGACAGTTTATAGAGAAAATGTAAGGTGCAATTAATTTTATCCTATCCTTAATGATTTTATCTTTATCCAAATGAAATACAGAAATTAGGGCCAACTTTAGAAATAAATGAGTAAAACTAATGACTTTGTTCTTGTCATCATTTGCCTTGAAAGGGAGAATTTTATAAACATCTGAACAAAGTAATGATCAAATGACAGAAAATAAAACCCTCAAAAAGAATACTGCCAGGTCAGAATTCAACTTCTGTTTTTAGCCTGTCTGGGGAGTGGAACTAATAATTTTACTTTCCTTGAGGCTTCATGAAAGTTGAAGAAATTCTTTTACTAAATTCTTTAAAGCTTGAGGCCATTCAATTATAATTTAAACATCTTGAAATTCATGTTAACCTAGAGATAAGGTTAATTTGCCATGTAGTAGAATTGAGAATGAAGAGTAAATGATTAAAATTGTTTTCCTTTACTTAAAGCATTATATATGTGTGTTTTCTCACATAAATCAAGGAAATATTCAGTACTATCTGCCTTTTTTACCTTGTCTGTATTTAGTATATAATAAACTTAACATTGAATGCTACATTTTGTTAACAAAGATAGAATTTTCTTTTCTAAACTGAAAAGGCTATAAGTTTCTGAGCATTTGTTTTAGAAATTAACATTAAATTGTATTTCGTTCTCTTGTGATATCACTTTATCTCCATCATAATTTTATACATGGACCAAATTTTCAATATATTGCCTTTTGGAGAAAAATTATAAAATGACAACTTTACTTGGAGAATGTCTATGTTTAACAATTTGAAATATATAATTATAATACAAAATATCAGCAATTATTCTTATTTATGCAGTTTAGATGTCAAAAAAATTGTCATCTCTTTTTAATAAAGACCAAATATGGAGAATAATACATGTAAAATAAATCAGATTTGGAGAGAAAAGTGGAGAAAACTCCATTAAAAAATTAAAGTCCTCAAATGTAACAAGAAAATGTCAAAAAATGTATGTTACACAACACTTTCTTTGCTGATATCTGTATATATATGTTACATAGTTTTTATTGTAATTTTAAAAAACTGCCTTGTTTTTTTTTTCTGTTTTCATAGGAAGAGGCAACATTATAATACTTTGTCAAAGCTAGTTCCAGTGTCCTTTGAGAACAGAATGCATAAATGCCCCATAAAAGCTACATACAGCTACTTAAAATTGATATTGGAAGGACAAAAGGAACGGGATTTGATTCAACTTGACTCACATGATGAGATTAAACAATAACACATTTGAAGGTATAAGTGAAACTTGGTGAAATTCTTATTACTAAAATGTCAACTTGATGGTTATAAACGTTATCTGTGTCTAAATACAGAGTTTCTAAGAGCTACAGGACTTGGCTTAGTGATCTAAGAATCCAAATTAAAGTGCCTAGACTGCCTGGAGCCACAGGTTTAAATCCTGTCAACCAACCCTTTTCTCTTGCAGAAGCAGATAAACCAGGTTCTCAAACACCAGCTCTTTGCGTGGGGTGGAGATCTTTCAACGACACCTTCAAATCATGCCCTGGCTGTACTTCCGGGATATTTCAGATTATTTTGTCTGTTTTTATGCTGTGTGTAGTACAACTTTGTATTTGCTACAAGTCTGGGACCTAGACCAAAATACCAGGTGGGCCAACAGCCACTTGATCCCAATAGGGTATTTGGAATTCTAAAATATTTTCATTTCTTTTATTGACTTTGGAATTTTTAAAGGAAATACAGATAGGAGGAATAATTTTATTGAAACTCCAGGAAAATGACCTTTGATAATAAGATATTTATAAACTACTTTGATCAACCAGTTAACAGCTGCAAAGGAAAAATAAAGCATCAAGTGGGACTATATGGTGGAACTGCTAGGTCAGAAAGCAAATGAGATTCAAGAAAATAACAAAAGCTATTGTGCTCAGGGGAGCTTTAATCACTCAGACATCTGTTAGGCAGCTAATGCAACCAGGCACACACACCTCATTAAAGGTAGTCCTCAGTTATTTGATGACAGTATAATGGTCCGAAATAGCAAGGAGAATTTAACCAGTGAACTAAAGCCACTTTACTTTTTCATTATTTTACCTTATTAAAACATGATTAACCTTTTTTTTTAATCTAAAGGTGAGAACTTAAAACCAAAAAAAGTGTGTCTTTTTTCACAAGAAAAGCAAAAATACTGTACAAGTGAAATAGCAAGCAGTTTATTCAAAGGCGGTATACTAAAGTGATGAAACAACTTAATCAGAGAGGTAATTTAGGTATAAAAATAGTTAAAGAGAACAAATTTAAACAACTAATATACTTGCTATGTAACCAAAGATAGCAAAATGTCTCTGAAATTTTGAATTTATTAAAAAGACAAAATAAGTAGATATGTGTTCCCTTTTTGTCAGAAAAAATTAAATCAGAATAATCTATATTCCTGCATAATCTTTATTAGTTACATTACAAAAGAAATATCAGCATTAAGATTATTACTAAAAAGGTGTTTTTAAAAAGTACCAGAGGATTCACAATACTCTTCAATGTGTTCTTTTGTACTGAATTTCTTGAAATCAAAAAAAGACCATGCAGAATTTATTCCTACTTTAAAATAATAGACATAGTAATTAAGCATCATTCCAATGAACAAAATCCATTAGAAATATTACTTTTTAATGGATAATATGTCATATTTAATTCATAGTCATAAATAATATTTTCACAGTGCTCTTGAATGAAAGTCATTACAAAGTTCTTTGGCTAATTATAAGGTCTCTGAACTCCTCTCAGCTATAAATAAGGGCAGCACAGAAAGACAAGGACACAATTCAGGAGAATATATGCAAGGAAGGAAAAAGCAAATCTTTCTTGAATGAAACTTTATATAACCACTTAATACAAAATATTTGAGGAAGAACATATTTAATTCAGAAACCAAGAGCTGTTTGTAATGGACAAATATCCCCTTTTTCTCCAGAAAAAAAGTATGGGAACACATAGCAGCAACAGCTGCTTTCTCTGAATTCCTAAAAGTAGCCAGGAATTCAGGCTATAATTACATATAATGGACATTAATTTGCCTGTCTAGATATTTCAGTTTGCAATACCCCAGGAATTTGCAGGTGTCACAACTTTGTCACATTCAGCCACTGAAAGCTGTAACTTTCAAGTAACTGTCAAGACTACCAATTTTTCATAATGAAATGTTCAAATAAGCCCCTGAGGTATATCACTAAATAAATGGCATGTGCTCACAAGACAGCCACCAGAACCTTGAGTCAATGACAAAAGAATGTCATAGGAATTGCAAAGGAAAATTCACTAAACAACAGAACCCAGCAGGTGGGCTCAAAAGAATTGTAGTTTGTAGTAAACACATGGAGAGGTCATGTGTTCTACCATTAGTATTCTAGAAAAGTAATGTACTATAAAGATGTCTAGAATTTAGTATTTTTTGCAAACTTACTGCCCCCATTAACTATCAAGAACCACAAAGGCAAGGAATATTATGCTGTGATGAGTATATTCATGAAACAAAATTAAAATACACAAGTTAAAGGAAAAATATTTTAATTCGCTATGTCTTAGAAATTCAGGAATGTGTAGCAACTAGATTTATGCATTTCTAAACTCCTCTTAACTCCTAGCACCATGTATTTCATGTCAGTGTTAGTTAAAAAATGTATTTCAATAAATTATTGAGTTAAGATATAATTACAGTTGCACTTAATTTAAAAGGAATAAATTTTAGAGGAAATAACTTTTCTTCTGGTTTCAGGGTTATGTTCTGTCTCCACAATTTAGATTTTTCTGTTGATGAATTTTAAATTATAGGTTGGTAGTGTAGAATAATTTATTCAGCATTTTCGTGCTAAGCAAAAAAACAAGTCTAAGAAGATATAATTCTGCTTCAAATTGAGGCTCCAACAAGTATGTAATCATGTTTGAAAATATTTAAGTGTCACTATCTCATCAAAAATCATACTAAAACCCCCAAAGACCTATATTTCAATAAAATATAATTTTTTGTATTATCCTACAAATAGTGCTTTGATTAAAATCTACAATATTAATGGGGAACAATGTGGTACAAATTTTCCAATTTTAGTTAAAATGAACTAAAGTAATATCTTATATCTAAATAGTTATTAAAGTTGAAAAAATCATTGATTTTTCTCTGCTCAAAGATCAATATCATTTAACAGTTTCTATTTTAATTTCTTTCTTATTGATATATTAATTGAATATTATATACAAAATAACTTTTAAATCTCAATAAAATTTATGTTCAAATAATGTTCATTTAATTTAATTGACTCATTTCCATTAGTCAATCAGTTTCAGTAGTGAAGAATAATTGGACAGATCAATTAACTAGTCAATGCTACTTCTAAGAGTTGGACAACAATATTGTGTAAGTTTTATTGCATTTATACACTCACTTAAATTATAAGTAGACGTTTTAGTGGTTTTTTACTACAATAGTTCTTTTCTTTTGACATAAGAGTTCTATGTTCTACTTTGGTTTTCATTAAAGGAACCATTTATTTTTAAAAGCATTTACTGTGCATTTTAGATTTTGATTCTCAGAATAGCTTACTGGAATAAAATTTGTAAACTCATGCTCATTAGTTGCCAATATTCCATGTTGGAAAATAAAATTAGCAGGTTTTTTTTTTTTTTTTTTTTTTCCAAAAGCAAATTGTTCAACTCTCTAGGTTTGCATGCTCACATATGAATTCCGTGGGGATGAAAACTACTCTTTATACCAGGGCTTCAGCGTTCATTTGATGGTGAGAAGTGGTAGTTTTTAATTGCCATTATTTAATATCTAACAAATAACTGCTTTTTTCAGTATATTAATAATGTTGGTGAATGTATTCTTCAATAAGATATATATATAGTATAATTGTAAGTCTACAGAAATTTAAACTTCCAAATGATAATTTACCAGTTTCTCCTTCATTTTTCTTTTGAAAAATTACTTGTACTTTAAATGTTTGTTAACCCACCCCCTCTCCTCCCATTGTGGCAGTTATTAAGTTATTAATTTTCAGCTTAACCCTTCCTTCTCTTCAGGCTGAGACTGGGACCATTGAGGACCACATTTCTGAATTACTAGCTGGGTCCCTGATGAGGAGGACAAGACTGAGATGGGGAATCTGAGACAGAGAAGGCACTTTATGCCTCCCACTTGCTGCCTGTTCCTGTTGGCATTGCTTCTGCAGTAGGTCTTTACTCTGGTGCCTGAAAGCAGGGTTTGTTCAACAACCCAGAACTACCAACCTCGATGAGTTCCTGGGAAATACCATCAACAATTGGCTGGCACCCTCTGGAGGTCTGTCTAGTCATCTCTTCTGAGCTTCTTAGGCTCGAGCACCAGCTCAGCAGTGCCCTCTCCTCAGAGGCCTGGAGCCCAGAGCTGCAGATGGGGCCCCTCCTTTAAGTTGCACTCTGTAGTCCAATGTCAACCTCTTCTCTTTGTTTTTCTAGTCCTCATAGTAGTAACTGTGTCCTTCAGTTACCTCCTTTGTACCTCACTGTTCTCCATTTGCCTTTTCAGTTCTCTAATACTTGCAACCAATTTCTCATTTTAAAATTTTTCTCTATTAAGACATCTGATGCTTATTGTCCAGTCTGGATCTTCACTGATATCCTCACTATTTATGACTGATTGTAGTAATATGAGTTTTTTTCTTTTAAAGTATAAGGCAATACAAAGAATAAAATAGAAAATAAACTACTTCAGTTTGTAAAGCAATCATTTAATGTAACATTTATATTTTGTTTCATTTCACAATGACTATTATACTTAATTGTAAACCAAACAATTTTTAAAATGTAGAGTTGGAATAGATTTTAAAAATAATGTAGCCTAGTTGTAATTTGGTAAAACACCTGGAAATCATAGTGTTCTTTGGAGGTTTTCATACCCATAAGGAAAGACCATAAAATACGGGAATATTCACATGCACTGGAAACACTTTTACCAGGAGAACTGTAACTACATAATTACAATGCAAAATGCATTATGTTCTAAAGTATGAGAAAGGTAAGATGGTTGTGTAACATAATTTGTCACTTCTAACTGCCTCCATTAATGTTATTTAAGTACTCATTCATATATACTATCATTTGCTGATATTTATTAACTGGTAAGTGGTAACAGAGATTGAAGAATTATTACTAAGAAAAAATATCTTGCAATTAAGAAAATTATACATATTGTTCATTTATAATGCTAGAGTAAATCGTTCCAGTCCCTGGAGTTGAAAACCATCTCAGAGACTCATTCTAATGTCCTTATTTTAAAAGGACGTGTCTTTCAAATGACATATAGTCACTAAATTATAGTCAAAATCCCCTGATAGAACAAAGCTCCTTTTTATTATAAGGAAAACATTTGCTGCCAGGATACAATGAGATATATTGTTTATTTATTCTCATTTTAGTTTATTAACAAAATTGCTCAATAATATAGGGTAAAAATTGGCAAAAATTAGCACACATAGCTCTCAATTTACAATATAAATGCTACTGACTTTAAAGGACACATGTTTAAATGAACTGACTCATGATACGATTTATATAAAAATTCAAATTTACAATCATTAACTTTAACAAAATATAAATTTAACTTCTCATCAGTCTCACTAGGTCCACTGCACCAGTCAAGGCAGGGTAGGCAGGCACTTCTCTTCACGTGTGAGAACCCCAAAAGTCAACTAAAGTCCTGGATGCTTGGTCAAGACTCAAATCAGTTCCATGATTAGTTTCTCCCTTTTCTCTTCAAAAATACTGAGATTTTTGAAGGCACCTCTACCTTATTGTATACTTACATACCTTTCTAAATTCTATTGACTTTGGGTCCTTCAAGAGCAGGAATGATATTTTTCTCTCAGTATCTCTTGTCCCTAGAAAACAGCATTGAAAAAAGAAAAATATTAACAGTTTTAGTATGATATCCGAATTAAAATATCTTCTGGATACCACATTCCTTCAAAATAAGTTTTCCCCAGTAAATTTCATTCATTAGCTGTATTAGTCAACTTTCTGTTACTGCAACAAATATCTGTGATCACCAACTTATAAAAAGTTATTTTGGCTCACAGTTTCAGACATTTCAATCCATGATCTGTTGACCCTGGTGAGTTGGGTCTATGGTGGCACATTATGGCAGGAGTGTATGCTGGGACAAATTTGTTCATCTTACAACAGAAAAGCAAGAATGTGGGGGGAGAAACAGGGATCCCACAGTCCCCTCTTAGGGCAGTCACCAATGACCTAAAAACTCCTGCTAGACTCCACCTTTAAATTTCTATCACCCCACAAAACACCTAAGCTTAGGACCAAGATTTTAACTCATAAATATTAACATTTAATATTGAAATTAGAGCATGAGCTCTGACAGACTGTAATTTACATGTGTCATCATGACCAAAATAACCCTTGTCTTTACAAGAAAAGCATTTGAGCACAGGAGGCAAAAAAGAAAAGATTAAAAAAAAAAAAAAGCAGTCAATCCCAAGGCTTCTATTTCTTTCTCAAATTGAGACAACCGTCTAAATCTCAGGCTTTATTCACTTTCTCCACAAAAAAAGAAAAAATTATGAAAGATTCAGGATTGTCCTTAATATGGAAAATTTCAAGACATGAACATAGAAACATTGTCAATTTAAATATTTTATCCATGGCTGTAAACTGAAAGAAAATTTACTCAGTTAAAGCAATGCTAGTTTTCAGATACCAGGAGGAAGAGAGACAATCACTGAAACTATCTGCTCACAAAGCAAATGAGACTTGACACTGAGCAGGAACTGGCAATCAGTGGCAGCGAAGCTCCCCTTCTCTCTCCGATTCACTGGCGCTTGGATCCCTACTTCTATAAGCAGAAGTTCAAGGATAATTCCTTCCAACGTGGGAGAAAATGAGCAAGGAAATCCAGTACAACCATGCTCAGCTATGAGGTTTTTAAAGTACCCTCTTAATAAAGACCTCCATCTTCTTTAAGCTGACTTCTCTCCACTCCTCCATCTCTGTACTAGGTGCATATCTTACATGTCAATGCCAATCCTGTCTGTTACTTAAAATACATTTTTGGTGATTCATTATCCAGTGTACCAAAACATATTCCTGTGAACTCTATGATCATGAGGTTTTTGTCATGATTAATGTATTTGGTTGTTATTAAAATACAGTCTTTTTTTGAATCAACAGAAATGTATGAAAAATATAATTCATTTATTTTTATAAACCACCACCATGCTTACAATAGTTTTTTTTTAAAGCACACTGAATCATTTAGTAAATTTGGTACTTAGATATGAATTTGTTGTTTAGATATTCATTTAGTAAGCTACCATGCTTTACACTGAAAAGTCAAACCACGTATGAGTCTGAAATCATATCTGAACTTTACATTTTGAATGATCTCAACAGAGACTTAGGCATCTGAAACTGCATGCATATGAAGTTACTCTGTTGTGAACTCCTAGAAGCATAAATTATATCTTATTCTTATTTGATGAAAGATATATCCACCACATTAATGAACCGCACTCAGAATGACCTATAAACAGGAATCCTTCTTATTATTAAGAAAGTAGTTCAAACAGGAAAGAGCATATTGACATATTCTAGACTGGAGGAAAGAACCTAATAACCCCTAAAAGAAGGTAAAGATAGACTGAATATTTTCATTTAGGATGAGTGCATGTGTGTGTGTATAGGGGCAACTGCAGATTCATAATTTGAAAACCATGATAATGCTTCCTATCACAAAATCAGTTTTTTGTCCTTGCCACTCAAAAGAAGGTCTATTGGATAAATTATACGTATTTAATTTTCTTTTCTTTGGTGATTTAATGGGCAAAGCAGTGGCAATTCTGTGATCAATTTTTGTCTTCTCTGCTTGCTCCCCAGTCCAAATAGGATTCTGCTCAAATGTTTGACAAAGTTTTTGTGTATGTTTACTATGTTAGATAATACTTCATCACACAACAAGTTTTTCATTTTAAATGTTACATATGCTAAATTAAATCAAGATGTTTCATACCAGCAAGCATAATGTAGCATTTGACAGATTTCCAAATTCAGGTGCTTATAAAAACAAACTGTAGAAGCAACATTAATTTTAAATCCTACTGAGCTTCATACAGCAATTGAAAATTATGGAAATACTTCAAACTTTATAGCCTTACAAAATGGAAAATGATCAGGGTTCTGGGCGTGGGTTCCTTAGAAGGATTTTTCAAAAGTTCTGTGTTGGAAAAATAGAATCCATGTGCTCTTATTTACCTGAACATGTTCCAAACAAAATTTAAATGTTTGTATAAGAGTATTTGAAATGTAGTGATTTAATGTCTAGCCAATACAAAGAACATTTGTAGTATTAATGCTGTTGATATCCAATTTACACTAAATCATTAAAATAAAATAGCAAAAAGTGAATTATACTCATCACTTCATAATATAACAACATATGAGAAAAGTTTGATGGTCTCTAGAAGATATCACTACTTAAAATAAAAAATTTAATTTGGGAAATGGGAAAAAATCTTCTTCTTTTTTTTTTTTTTTATTTAATTAAAAAGGGAATGGAGACAAAAGGAAAGTTACAAAGAAGACTTAGTTCCTAAGCCTTGGCCCTGTGCTAAATCAATTTAGTGCTGGTGAACAAATGGGGAATAAGACAAAGACAAAGTTCTTTTCTGTGTTAAAGTTATGTTCTAGTGGAGAGGAAAAAGAAAATATATAAACCATAAATAAGTAGATAAATGTAGGAAGAGTAAAGAAGCACATCGCTGAGATAGAGAAAGAGCAATCAGTAAATATCCCCGAAGCATACATTTCTGCTGAGAAGTGGAAAAGGGAAGGCTACCAAGCCTGAATTTGAGGAACTTGATCAGAGAGCTGTAATCGAAGGTGAAAATTTCCAGTAACTACTCAGCAGGCTCAGTCAGAAGTCACTCTTTATTATGACAGTGATATTGACATAATACGAAATTGTCTTATTCTTAGGAGGAACAATACGTTTATCTATGAAACATTATAAAGATCACAGTTCACTTTCACATGGTTCAGCTAATTGAAATATAATTATGTAGAAAAAGAGAAAACAGAAGAAAAAGTAAATCTTATAAAATGTTAACAGTAGATCGTTTTAGCTGAAAGGTCAATCTTTTCATCAATTTGAAATTCTAAATAAAAAGGGGAAAAGGAACTTGTTTTTTAAAAGGAATTATATCCATTCACATGATAATTGACAGTGATTATAGAAAATTTAAAAATAAGAAATTTTAAATTAGAAATTTAAAAATTAGAGAATGTTTTGTTTGAACAAAACTAATGCAGACAGATGTATGTACAACAACATAACACATTTTTCTATGTCCTGATAAAAGTGTAGCAAATGCTTGTAATAAAGGAGACTATGAGGATTATGAGTCTGCATAATATCTGAGGCCAACTCTTATTTTGACCCTTGATTTCAATGCTTCTTTGGCTACCTTTTCCATCTGACACATACTCCACAATTACACACACATCCCCACTCTTGTCTTTCCATCCTCCCTAGTACTTCAATTGTATAATTCTGAAACATTACCTTACCTGCTTCTCTAGTCCTTATCTGATTTTCCATGGCTTTATTGTTTTGCCAACTTGTATCTTTATTGCCCTACCTTTATTCTTCCTAGCATAACATACATAATTGTATAAAATCTGATTGTACTTTGCCAAATTTGTTTCTTACAGACATTTTCATTTTACTTTCTACTCCTACCACCCAGATACAGTTCCTCCAAATTCAGAATGCTTCAGATTTCCATGACTTCACTGAAATTTTACTTCAAACATCCTCTTCTGCAAATCTGTACACTACCTCTACTCAACCCAATATTTCCTTGAGAAAGTGCTGCATACTCTGTGACATAATTAGTAGGAATTACCTAAATGGAATTGCTAGTAAGATTTAAGCAGAAATTGACCTTCTAAGATCTTCATTTGTTTTGGTTTGTGCTATGGTTGGGTTATGAGGTGTCTCCCCAAAACTTATGATAGACAATGCAGGAATGTTCAGAGGTGAGATGATTAAATTAAGAGAACTACAACTAATTAGCAAATTAAATCCATTGGATGGATTAATAATTTGAAAGGACTATTGTACTGGGTGGTAACTATAGGCAGATGGGGCATAACTGAAGGAAGTGAGTCACTGGGGGCATGCCCTTGGAGATTGTTCTTTGTCCCTGACTCCTCTCTTTCTACCTCTCTCTCCCCCACCCCTTCCTGGATGCCATGAGCTGAGGAACTTTCCTCTCTATACCCTTCTGCCATGATATTTTGCTTTACTTGGGCCCAGAGCAATGGAGTCAATCATGGACTTAGACCTCTGAAACCATGAGCCTAAACAAACTTTTCCTACACTAATCTACTCTTGTCAAGTATCAAAATACAGCAACAAAAAAATGACTAACACACCATTATAGTAAGAAGATTCTAATAGCCAATGGGAAGGTAAATTAGAAACAAAGATGCTCTCAGTGAATTGAACAAGAACAACAAAAGAAAATTTGAAGATTTTGAACAAATGCAGTGGCAGGAGCTGTGGAAGATAAGAATTTATTTATGAGAAATTTAGGAAATAGAATGGGAAGAATGCCATGTATGGTTGTGAAAGGTTAAAAAAATCAAAAAATCTGAGATGTCTCTTTAGTTTTGTGATGAACTGTAAATTATCTATTCGGTGGGAAAAAATAGTTTAAGAAGGAGGTGTAGGGAGGAAGATGGTTTGATTTTGAATGTATTAAATCTTTAATAGCAGCAGACATTAAAATGCTGTCTTAAAAGTTCAAGTGATAATTTAGGTTTGAAATACATATTTTTGAATCCTTGGTGTATGAGTGGTTACTAACTGTTTTTGTGGATGACTTCACCAAGGAACAGTACTAAATGGATAAAAGAAGAGTCCCTGGAAAACTTCAACAGATAAGGAATGAATGTGGGAAAGTGATGCTAAGAGTGTCCATAGAGATAGGAACAATGCATTGACAGAGAAGGCTAATCTCTAATTCAAGAGAAAAGACAAAGAGTTATGAACCATACTTTCAAATGCTTTGGTGGAACCACTAATCATAAAGCAAGCCTGCCAAAATGCTAATTACATAATGCTTTTATTCATTTAAAAGTTAGCTCCACTGATAGACTCCCATTTATACAAACAGTTGTATAAGTCAGCTTATTTTAATCCTTTCTGTTCTTGTTGATAATGAAACCATGCATTTTTATCTGAACTTGGTGGTTATCTAATGCTCGGATTGATACCTGAAAGATTTTTCATCAAATGATCAATGTTGGGTTTCATTTATTTGTTTGCCTTTGTTTTCCTGAGCTACAGTATTGATTTTTTAAATCTTTTAATTTTTGTATTTTATTTATTTTTTATTTTTTACAGACTGCATTTTGATTCATTGTACACAAATGGAATGTATCATTTCGTTTATATGGTTGTGCACGATGTAGATTCTTACCATTCGTGTAATCATACATGTACATAGGGTAATGATGTCTGTCTCATTCCACCATTTTTCCTATCCCCTCTCATTTCCCTCTATGTAATCTAAAGTTCCTCCATTCTTCTCTCACCACCCCACCCCCTTTATATATCATCATCCAAATTAAAACAACTGAGATTTCATCTTGCTCCAATTAGAATGGCTATAGTATTGATTTTTAACTCTGATCCATTTCTTGAATTTTCTTATTAAAATGAGCATATAAGAGAACTAAGAAATTTGAGAAAATAAGTGTTTTACAAAAATTGGAAAGACAGCTCATATCTCAATCATTCAGTACGATGAGTTTTGATAGAGGTA
Organism: Sciurus carolinensis; assembly: GCF_902686445.1. Classification (NCBI taxonomy): domain Eukaryota; kingdom Metazoa; phylum Chordata; class Mammalia; order Rodentia; family Sciuridae; genus Sciurus; species Sciurus carolinensis. Next base: position 56,027,184 of record NC_062220.1, read on the forward strand.
TGCACATGTTTAACTTATACCCAATCAAAACACAAACATTAGCAAGCTGCCAACAAGTGTTCTTCAGTCCTCATCATAATCACTACCATCATAGATTAGTTTGTTCTCATATTTGAATTTAGAGAAATGAAATCACTCTGAACTCTTTAGTAACTGGTTTCATTGGCTCCTATAATGTTTCAAGATCCTTCTCTGTTGTTGAGTGTTCAACAGTTCATTACATTTTTTTTTTACATATGAATATACTAGATGGTATGACCATTCCATAATTTGTTAATTCTTTTTTGTTGTTGAGGGACATCTGAACTATTTACTATGTGGGGCTATTATGAACAAGTTTTAAACTCCTCGTACAAGTTTTTGTGTGGGTATGTTTTCATTCCTTTGGGGGATATCCTAAGAATTATGTTGCTGGGGTATATGTTAGTTGTATATTCAATTTAGCAAGAACTTGCAGGAAGTGCCCCAAAGTGCCTGGGAAGTTTACTTTCCCAGCAATAAGGTAGAGAAATTACTGGAATTCTGACCAACATGGCATTAGCATTTTTAATTTGTCATTCTACTGTATTTGAAGTCCCATTACACTGTGCTTTAAAAATTCCTAATGGACAATAATGCTGAACGTCTATTTTTGTGCTTATTGCCCATTTTTATCATGTTTTCTATGAAGTATAAATTCAAGTCTGTTGACCATTCTAGGGACTGTTTTACTTTTATTGTTAAATTGTGGGAGTTCTTTATGTATTCTTTATGTATACAAATTCTTTGTCTAATATGTCCTTTTATATTTGCTATTACTTGTTTATTTACTTCCTTAAAGACCTTTTCATGAATAGAAAGTTCAATTTTAGTAAAATATATCATTTTTCTTTCACAATTTGTACTTTTTGTGTCTTGTTCTAGAATGTTTTTCTAATCTAAAATTATTCTTGTGTTTCTGCTAGTTCTGTGGTTCTGGATTTTCTGTAAAGGTTAACAATCCATCTCAAAATAATTTGTTAGTATAGAGTGAAATAGTCACTTTTACCCACATTAATATCTAATTGTTCAGCAGTAATTATTGAAAATACTCTTTTCTCCATTGAATTTTTCATCAAAACAATTGATCTCTCTCTCTCTCTCTCTCTCTCTGTGTGTGTGTGTGTGTGTGTGTGTGTGTGTGTGTATTTAGAAACTCTGTTCTGTTACACTGATGTATTTGCTTACCTATACATCAGCATTGCACTATCTCAGTTATACCTTCATAGGAAAATTAAAATCCAGGTAGTAAAATGTGTAATCATATCATTTATCAACTACACATAAAAATGACTCATTTGGGGGGTTGTGGCTTTATGGATTACTTTTACATGCATAGAAATTTAGAATTATTTTATCTATTTGGAAACCTCTGGGACTTTTGATAGAGACTATGATTATATCTACATTCCAATTTTGAAACAATCAAAAATAGCAGTCTTCCAGTCCACAAATATGACTTGTCTCTGCTCCTATTTAGGACTTACACTTTTCTTTGGCATTTTCATTTGCAATATTTTGTGTCAATAGATCTTACTCATCCTTCAGTAGAGTCCTTCCTATTCACATTATTATTAAAACATTTAAAAATATTTTTCTAATTGCTTATTGCTAATAGATATAGCAAAATTATGACCCCTTATGTTGACCTTTCATCCTGTAACCTTCCTAAATTCATTTATTTGTAGTAATTTATAAATACCTTCACATACAAGGTATTTATGAATACCTTCTACACATAAGTCATGGTATCTTTAATCTTTGAGAGTTTTAACTATTCACTTCTAATTCTTACTTAGTTACAAGTAGAACAAATAACCTTGCTTTTTCATATGTCCTTTTTATAATGAGGAGATTTGTTTCTATTTTGTTTGGTGAAATATATTTTATAAGATAAAGTGATTGATTTTTTAATGGTTGACATTACAAATGATTTTTCATTGTAATTCTCTTAATGAGGTTGATCATATTAATTTTACATTTATGTTTATGAGGTAGATTGGCCTATGATTTTCTTTTCTTCAATGGCAGTCTTTATCTGCAATTTTGCTTTCCATGGTTTCCGTTTTCTGCAGTCAACCATGTCCAAAAATATTAAATGGAAAAGTTTGGAAATAAACCATTCATAAGTTTTAAATGAATTTTATTACAGTATATTGTTATAATAATCATTCTATTTTATTATTAGTTATTATCAATATCTTACTGTGCCTAATTTACAAATTAAACCTCATCATAGGAATATATCTACAGGAAAAACATAGATATGTAGGGTTCAGTACTATCTGCAATTTTAAGTATTTGTAAAATGTCTTAGAAAATATTCACATGGATAACGACTATAATGTATTATATTTTTTGTCAAGTTCCATTATCAGGTCCAAATTGGCCTATATTGGCCTAAGTTAAGCAATAAGTACACTTATGTTTGAAGTCAATAAACAAGGTACTGCTGATTAGTCAAATGATAAACTTTTGGGAGAAGCATCTTTCTCTGAAAATTTCTGGATTAAAGTTAAATATTCCCATATTAACACACCTGCAATTCATGGACTGAATCTTGACATTTTTCTCTTTGAAAATTTGGGTGGCTGACTGCCTTCACAGTAATCATCTTATTAAGCAAAATGGACTCTTTTGAATTTTAAAACTCACTTGGAATTGCAGATCTGTCAGTGCTCAAGGGAGGCAGACACTTGTGAGCACATGCTGCTAAGTCAGTACACATGGACCACATGAGCAACCAGCGTAACCCTCCAGAATTAATTTGAAAGGAGACCTCCCAAATCTTGCTACTCAAGATGAGAGGAAAATGACAGCTCTCTTCAACGGGAGTAAATTTACTTCAAAGAGTTTTTCAAAGGTTTATCTAAAATGTGGACTTTAAAAAATTCTTTTACATATTAGAGACACTATAGCATAAGAGAAAACATTAAAATTGCTCTTTGAGCCAGAATTTGCCCAATACTCGGAGTTAATTACTTAAAATAATAATTGAAGCACATTGGAGGACTTTAAATGGGAAAATGTATTCAGGAGCCTGGTCTGCTCTGTTTTATTTCTTTTGAAAATGAAGTGTATTAGCAATGACAGATGAAGCAGGGCCTGCAGGAGATGTGCCAGAGGTGTGGTGACAGCCTGGTATTCACAATGGATGTATTGGTGTGCCTCAGGCATCTGTTTTATATACAGCACATTTTGAAAGCTGGTAATAGAGCGCTCTTCCTTACATTTTACTAGAGATTGTAAGAATATATTCCACCAGCTATTTGAGGTGGAACAGCCGTTTATTTAAATGGAATGCCAGAATTCCAAGTAAGGAAAATCTTCAGCAAGGGTTGAGTCACTTCTATTAGCAGGAACAAATGTGTTACAGCTCTGCTTTCCTGGTTCCCTACCACCATGTACATGGTTGATTTACTGGAATCGTATATGTCCAATTATGCTTCTGCTAATAGCATGCAGCTATTTTTCACAAAGTAGGACTCTCAGGTTCCATCTGGATTAGCTATACTTTGTCATTTAAACTACAACTAGGCAGAAGTTAAGTGTGAGGTGTCACTTATAATTAGGAAGGTAAGCTTAAACATTTCTTTACTAATAATCTGCTATTATCTCATAATACTTGTTAACCTGACTGTAATTCTGAATTACAACATGGAAGGAAGAAGATAAATTTTACTCAAGAATCAACTAGAATAGGAGAGACCTCAAAAAAGATCAGCAGAGGAAATGTCTGGAGAGACAAGAGAAAGAGATGGTGAAGAAAGTCTACAGGGACATAACAGAGAAAACAAATGGTATCATTTCCTTACTCTTCCCTCTGACACCATATACAGTATGTGTGATGGATGTTTAAACATGTAATGAGGCACACACACAACAGAGAATAGGTTCTACCTTAGGGCTTGGGGAATCTTTGACCTGAGGCTGATAAAGCAAATATTTGGCAAACCATATCAAGAAGCTGCAACATCCCAAGTCCCACTGAAGAAAATGTCACATATTAACTAGTTGGAAGCAAGTATGAAGATGCTGATTTTATGTCTATTATTTAGTATGTCCAAATATTAGTTGAATACCTTTTTGGATGAGAAAGAGTATATAAATATCCTTTCTGTATTTCAAATAGTCTTAAAATTTCTATACAGTAATATTGGAAAGTGTAGGTGATTTTTGGTAAAATAATCAGATAAGAATACATTTACCATATATATGTCATATGTAATATACATATGCATATATTATATATTTGTTTCCAATTCAGTGATGTAGATTAAATCCAAGGCCTTGTACATACTAGGCAAGCAAACTGCCCCTGAGTGCACCCCTAGCCCTACCAGGAATATTTTATTGTGGGCTCAAGAAGATCTATATATTGGAATTCCAAATTAGTATTGTTATTATTTTTTTTGCTATTGTTAAGTATCTATTTAACTCTACTGATTATGTAATCTGAAAAGGCTTATTTATGCTAAAATATGGTATTCAATGTCAGTAGATCAATTCCAAGACTAGCTAGCCCTAAAATATATATGGGGTGGTGCACACAAAATGTGAACCAAGAGGTTTCACAAAGCCTAAACTGGTTTAGTCCTTCAAACTGATGCAACATTATTTGGGTGAAAACATTCATTGGATTTCAAGAGACAATGCATTTCATGTTTTATTTTCAGATTTGTGAACACTAATCTGGCCTTTTACAAAAGGGAGAATATAAAAATGAAATTCTGAAAACCAAAGTATAAACCACCTCGTATTTTATAGAGTTAATGCAGATCTTATCACTCATGAAAATGCACCTTCAGCCTACTACAGACCAGTAAGATCTTACACAACCATTTCTGAAACCATAATTGCATATATATTTAGTCTTACATATACTCACTAACTTAAGAATATAAAGGATATGAAGGTATCATTTTCTTTGTTTTCTTAATAAGGATATTACATTTAACTTAGTCAAATCCAGTATCGTACCTGATTTCTTTGAGCTTATCAACTGGCTTTGGTGGTTCTACTATTGAAACCATGAAAAATTATTTGAAAAACTCACTGGTTCAGGAACTTGCTAAACTCATCACTTTGTTTTCCTAAAAACTATGCTCCAACCAATTGCTTATTATGAGACTATTCTGATCTATATCTATATTAAAATAATGCCATTTTTTATTCCCATGAAGATAATGATTGTTAAAATACTTTCTACCTATCTCTTATTTCTCCCCACATGTGGTGGACAGCCCCATCACTTTGTGTCCTCTATAGGTACATCCTCACACACTGACTCTGGAATTGATCATATTGTCCTCTGGGCAATGATACAGTATGTAAGGCAGTTCAGGATCTCAGAAAACACTTGTTCATTTCTGCTTGCTTCTTGAACAATTTGAATTGCTTGCTTTTTGTACTAACATCTTAACATGAAACCACAGTGAGGTTAACCTGCTTAAGAGAGATTCACCAAGCAGAAAGGAGTTCTGTGAATAGTCATCCAAGAAATCATAGATAAGACCATCCTCTTTCAGTCAATAAACAGTGAAATCAGACATGTAAAGAATTCAGATGAGAACAAAAGAAATCTCTGGCTAAACCATCTGTCTGTCTTCCTATCTATTTACCCTGCCAAAACATGGTGAGATAAATAAACCTTCATTGTTTCAAGTCACTGAGATTCGGGGTGATTTGTCACAGGTTAAGGTTGTAGCAATAGACAACTGATACACCAGGGATGGAAAATGAGTTATCTTGATTAGTGATGACTGTCATTAGTCAAGTTGGTGGATTGATGGAAACCTTATCTTGAAAGATTTGTGTGTGTGTGTGTGTGTGTGTGTGTGTGTTCATGTTTGCTTATTCACCCAGACCTGTGGAAGCCTGGGCTCTTAGATTATTCTCAGGTCTAGACTGAGATGGAACTCAGAAGCTCAACCATCAAGCTAGGCTACACCTTCCAATTTAGACTGCTCCAATATTAATGATGTTTCTCCATTTGCTGACTCTTACATCTCATTTAGGTTAAATCCAAAGAAAACAGGAGTAGAGCTATTAACTTGACTCCCTCCGTATCCCAACAACTAACACAAAGGAGTCAATTGAAACTGAACAAAAAGGTCCAAATAAAGTCTAATACTATGGAAAATTCTAACTAGAAATGTAAAGGTAAAGTAATGTAGTGTTGTGTAAAAACAAACTGTTTATGTTGGCTTCAGCAGACCATAAAACAAAAAGGCAGGACTCTAGAGTCTAGTTTAATGCTAAAATTTTACAAAGGAGGAAACAGAAACCAAAAAGAGCTCACATGACATGCCTAGTGTCACATAGTAATTTTAGTGTAAATGTTGAGAATTGAACTTTAATTTGTTGTTGTCTACAGTCTAGAAAAACAGCAAAGTCTTATGGAAAGAGAAAGAAATCTAATATCAGACATGGATTTTTGTTCCAAGCTCTCCTCTTACTCAATGTGTGGCTCAGGGTCAGTCACTAGAACTGTTTATGATTCAGTTCTTTTGTATGTAAAATGTGAATGATAATGTCAGCCATAACTCTAAAATATTCAAGTAACTCTTTAACCCTTCCATATTTAAATTTGCATTATTTAGATTATTTAGATAATAATGCATTATGCAATGTGACTTCATTTTAACTCATCCTAACAAAAATTTCTGGAGTCCATTATGTGTCAGATATTGTGCTAGTTGTTGAGGATAAAAAAAGGTCTCAGAGAATTTACAGTCTAATGAAAGAGAAAGACAACAGTTAGTAATGCCAAAATAAGGAGATAAACACTGAGATGGGGATATGCAAGGGAGGCATGTTTAGGGAACACAAAAATATTTAGCTTGAGCAGAATAATAAACCTAATTTAGTTCCAGGCAAGCTAATTTATAGTGGATGAATTAAAATTGGCTAGGTGAAGGTTACAGAGGTAGCCACTCAGGCAGAGAGAAGAAAGGGCAGCAAAACGTGATGGAGCACAGTACATGTGAAACTGCTGAGTGGAACCGTTATTACTAAATCATAAAGAAGGAAGAACAAGAGGCGAAACTGCCAGGGAGAGTCAAGTGCTGGATTTGGACACCAGAGAACCATTGAAAGTTTTAAGCAGTAGGATTATGTGGTTTGATTTATGTTTCAGTTAAAATATTCTAGCTGCATTGGGAGGGAGATCAGCAATCTAGAGAGAAAAAGATACAAATCTAAACATGGGCATTATGGTAAGGATGCAGAGGAAATGACAGATTAGAGAAACTGTATGGCTAGTAAATGTATGTTTCATTATTATTTTCATCATAGCAAATTGTTTCTTCACTTTTTTCCACTTATAAAATGTAGTGAGTACTGTTGACTCCAAGATGATGTTTTTTTCTCTTATTTTTATTACTGGCTTTGTCCTACTCATATGATCTGTTTATCGTGATGAATGAGATACTCATATTTTTTTAAACTTATGGTCAAATATAATTGGTTCGCTCATTTTTACACCACAGCAAACATTGATAATTTTTTCTAAACAACAAGCCAGAAATACAGTTTTCCAATATTCCTGGGCAACACTGCAATATCAGATGGTTTCCAAAAATGTAATTGATTCAGCATACTATTAAGGTTTATTCTGGCAATAAAATAGCACTTCTCTACTTTTCATAGTTTTTACACTTTAAATTCTGTTTTAAATAGCAAATGTCTGTAGTCACACAACTATACATACATGACCTCAATAGAGAATACAAGGAGATAGTGTGGTCTCATAACAACCAGCAAACATTCACGTCATGAGCCCAGGGAGGTCTCTCCTACTAATGCATACATCTCTATGAAGAGTTCTCCTACCCTAAGTACAGGAGGATGTAGTGACAGAGAGGCATAAAGAAATGGGGTCATAACCTATAATAAGGACTAATATTAATCATGATTCATGAATTTCACAAATAATGAAATTTCTTTAGATATGTCATCTAGAATTTATCATTAGCAGAAAATATCCCTGAAACAAATTAACTGTAACCATTAAAAAAAAAAAAAAAACCCTTACAAGTATTTTCAAAATGCTATATTGATAGTTTTCTATAATTCCATAACACAAAGTAGGGTAATTCTTCCTTGGGGAAAAAAAATAGGATATTGAAGTGAAAAAATATTTCTTCACTTAACTATTTGACATAATGCACGGTGTAAGTATTTGGTCCAAGATTAGAAGGCAGATTCTTCTTCCTAATATAGATCTGCTTCTGTGATATTGTCAACTCTTAATATTTTAATAAGAACTTGAACTATACAGTTCCATAGGATTAGTAAATGGTATTCATGGATTTATTCTGTTACCAGAGACTTAACTGAATCCTTACTTTTTCTATGAATTTCTTTACTTCCATTATCAACAAGTCAAAGTGAAGTCAAATAGGCATTTTGCAATAACTATTTTCTCTTTGCTTTCCAGCATGCCTCATAGATTAGAAGGCTTCAGGATAGTTGCATAACTTTCTTGGTGGTCCTCAGGGTCAAGACCACAAACTGTACTTGGATTTGTCCAACATGGCTAGAAGCCTGGTTTTCTGTCCACTACGAATTTTCTCATTTTCACATATTCACATATTCCATTTCATTCTGTTTTTAGTTACTATCTTTGATAAATTAAGTATGAACTTAAAATTTAAAGTAATGTATATTATTAATAATTTGTTTAACTGTTGTTGCAAGTACTATTGTACATACACAAACTAGTCAGCTTTTAAAAAGAGAGGAAGAGACACATAGTTCTGAACCAAAAATTTCTTGATTCAGTTGCAGAGTTTCTCCAGGGCACCAAGCCACAGCTGAATAAAAAGCGTATGTTGGGATTCCATAATCTGCTAACACTCTTAGACCTATTATGAGTTGGAAAACAGTTAAAATGCATGTGGCTGTTATTTTCAAATGAAGTGGCTGCTTTGTTTCTACATAAAGTAACATTTTGTTTTGTTTTTCCTAGGACATAAGAGGATGATTAACCACATTTCATGAGCCATACAGTTTTATAAGTAGCAAATATAGCAGATACTTCATAGAAATAATTCTTGAAATGCAACCCTGAATCCCTCTATGTTGTTCTAAATCTATACAACTTTTTCTTGTTTTTAAAATGTTTTCTTATATACAGAAAACTTATTTTATTTAAATTAAAATTGCATCATTTTACTAAATTAGCTCTATTTACCCATGCTTACCTTCAACAATAGTAATGATGCTAATGAAAACATTATTTTTAAAATGATAATTCTTGATATACTTAAGAAAAAAGAAGTAAAACTATATAATAAAATAAAATTAGCCTAGTGCTTACTGTTTCTCTGGACATCAGCACTTTCAATATCAATCTTCCAAAGGACCAACCTATCTCAGAATTAAATATAAATCTAGAATTAAATATAACTTTTTAAATTTCTCAGATTGATGATATAATCTCTTAGGTTCCTGAACTTAGTCCCTAGACTATGTCACAAAATTCTGTATTTTATATAAATCGTTTTACAATATTTTTATGCATTTTCTCACCATCAATTAAATTGTTTTGCAGTAAGTGAAAGAAAACTTTTAAATAGGGAAGAGTAATTTATTAGCTCATTGTATTTTCTATTGCTACTGTAACAAATTCCCACAAACTTGGGATAAAATTTATTCTTACAGTTCTGAAAATTAGCTATTAAACATGGGTGTCACTGGGCTAAAATGAAGGTGTCTGTCATCTGGCTCTAGGGAAGAATTGTTTTCTTGCCTTCTAGATGCCATTCACATGTCATGGATTGTGGACCCGTTCCTCCATCTTCAGGACAGTAATTCTGCAATTTTATGACCATTTTTCTATTGTCATATCATCCTCTGAATCTCTGCTTCTGCCTCTCCTTTCCATTTTTAAGGACCCTTGCAATTTCATTAGGCCCTCCAAATAACCCCCCAAAACGTTCCAGTGTAAAATCAGCTCATCAGCTGCCTTAATTCCACTTGCATCCTTAATTTCTCGTCACCATGTGCCTAAAATTTTTCAGATTTGAGGAGTATTGACTTGGAAATTTTGCAGGGATATTATTCAACATGTCACACTTATATTCTTAGAAAATCCAGTGAATAGCATTTGTGAGGCACAAATTTCTCTGGAATATTTACAAAAATGATATCATCAGGACTACGTTTGTTTCTTAATCTTTTGGAAGTCCCTCAACTCTTCTTTCTTTAATTCACCAAAATACATGCAGCAGCTCTATCCCAGATGCTTTACAGTTCTGTTGTAAAGAAAGCGTCCATTTCTCTTAAGCAAAATAAAAGCCTCAATTTAATGTGTTTGACTTTGATTGCCTGGCTTAAGTCCTACTTCTATTATTAATGTTATTGCTATTCCTGAAAGCATTAAGGCTTAAGTCATGTGTCATCTTTGGCATTAGAGATACTGTGAACTACAGCAAAAACTCATGGACTGAGAAGAACCCCAAGAGGGAACTGGTGACTAATGTCAAAAGTGAAGTTAATGGATTCTGGGTGAGGGGAAAAAAGGACCAGCTACTGCAGCTGTCTATATTATTCCTATTTCAGTCAAGTAGGAGCAATGAAGAAATGACAGGTGTCTCTCTGAAACAAGAAGAGAATGCTGAAAAACCGAAATGCCAAATTCTGTCATCCTAGATGACAATTTGTGAATTCACAATAACGAACCTGAATTCTTATGAAAGGGAAATCTTTCACTTACTACCTTAAACTTTCTCTCTAGTCTCCTCTTGCCACTCTATATCTGGAGTCTCGTTCCAGTCAGCCTAGACCCCTTACCTTGCATATGCTATTGGTAATCTCGTCCAACATAGAACTGAGTTTGTCCTTCTGTTCTCCACTCTAGAGTCTCTTAACTTCTCTGAGACTCCATTTCCACATCTAAGGAAAAGAAATAATAATACCAATTCTAAAATAATATATTGCTCTTAATATTGTTTCAAAAACAAACATAATGTAAAATTTAGATTCCTTAAGGATAAATGGTTATACTCTGTGATCTCCACAATATATAAAGTACAATTTGCCTATTCAAATCCACTGCAGTTTACCTGGAAATAGACAACTACGTAAAAGTTACTGTAATATGTATAACATGCTTGATATAAAATAATTGATAATACATAAGCCTCACTATTTTTTGCTTTGGCTTTTGTTTTTTTTTTAAATGAGGTTGGCTTGAAAACTATTAAAAATATAAAAGATACCTGTATGTGACATATGCAAAGCACTTTGCTGTTAAAGCTATAAGGTTCTAAATCACAAGGGTATACACATTTTTTTCTTTTTCATCAAGTGTTGTTTTAATCTCAAATATTTGTGATAACAACTATCCATTGTCTTGGGACCAGTGCCTCTCTACTGAATACAGTAAAATAAATGTATATGTGGAGTTGTCTTTTCCTCTTTTTTGTCATGCATGTAAGATACATTTGACATTTGGCTGGGGACATTTATCAAAGAAAAAATTAAGTTTAACACAATCGGTTTTAGATTCTGACTTAACTTTTATTGGTGAAAACTATAATATGTCTTGTGCTTTTGCAATCAGTCAATTAAAAGGAAACTGATAATGCTATTATATATCTCAATACTTTTCACTTAAAGACCTTAAAGAGAAAAAGTGGTTTGTAATAAGAATGAATGAAGCTCTCAAAGTTCCCCTATGAGTTAGGTAAATATTTTTTCAGTCATTTAAACATTTGCAATCCAATGACTTGGTCAGCTTAGTGACTTACTCAAGACTTTATTTTAAATCGAAGGTAGGGCCAAACTAAAGCTTCTCAGCTAGGCTGCCAGCTTTCTACTGTGTTGTTTGTTGTCTATTACAAAGCAAGGTCAACATTTTAAAGTGGAAGAGACATGTAGTTTTAATTTAAATCAAATTTATCAGGGGCTTGACTGACTCAACTTTTAACGTACCCTTCCTCGTTTTGGATTTGTTCCATGGGTTTCTAAGATGCCAAGTCACTGTACTCTTTGGCTGCCATTTGTCTTTCCTGATTTCCTGCTAACCTCTACGGATTCTTGAAAGCATGCCTATCTCTTCCCCTGTGTCCAATGCAGATTCTTGTAGTGCAAAGGAATTTACATCAAATGGGGAGGAATTCTTTCTATTTTGGATGAGGCCTGTTGGGAGTTAAAATTGAGAAGGAGTTGGCAGAAAGTCTTCTGTGTGTATACATCTTTCTCTCTCCTAAAAGCATGCCAATAAATATGTTTTCCTTTTATTTTAAATTTCCCTGCTGTGGTGTCCTGTTCATCATCTTTGTTCTTGGGATGAACTTTCCACTTCTGACTTGATATACAGAGGTGTGCCGTACAGATGTATCTTAAGGAATTCAAAATCTATGCATATTTTAAAGAATAAAATTAGACCATAGATATAAATACATTCAAAGACAGCCCAAATTCTGACAGGCAAAATTTAAAAGTTAACAAAATGAAATCAAAGGGGGCGAGTACCTATTTAACTAGAAGTACAAAACTCAGTGAAAGTAAAATATGATTTAAAATTGCAACCAAATAAAAGAGCTAGAAAATATACAGTCTCACTACTCTGGTATGTCAGAATTCACATAATCTATAACCATCATTTATTCCACTATGAGAAGTACTTTATTAGTGATCTCCTAATTTAATCAATTTAACAATATGTTTGTTGTGATCCTCCCTACTTTGCTTTTAAATAGACAATGATTCTTCTTGGTGGCTACTGAGAAAAAGGAGACAGCTAGAGGATGGGGAATATTGGTTGAACTTCACGAAACTTCAGGGAATGGGGGATCAAGCCTGAATTTCATGAAAAGTTGCAGTATAGAGAGGCAATGCTCAAAGGGATGTAACATATTTAGGTTTATTCCAGGTCTGCACCAATATAGTGTAATTGTAACTTAGTGGATAGGTACTATGTACTATCATTTTTGTGAAGTAGCAAGGGCAGTAGTTAGATCCGTGACAGTGCCATTTGTTTAGGGTGCTATTTTGTTTGGAGAAGAAGTCTACACTGGTGTAACATGTGTCAGTTTTCTACTGATGCTTCAAACTTATAACAAACAGCAAGTAAAAAATCTATTATCTCACAATCATAATGAAAACCATCATAACTGACTTCTTTGCTCAGGATTTCACAAGGGAAACCCATGTATCAGCAGGCTGTATTCTCCTTTGGAGCTAGGGCCAATTTCTAAGTACCTTCAGGTTATGAATGAAATCTAATTTCTGAAGTTTATAGTATGCGGTTCTTGACTTCTAGGGGATGCCTATCATTTACTGATACGTTACTCTCGATAACAGGGTACTTTCCTTTTTCTAAGCTCTCAGGTGAGTGTCTTTGGCTTCAAATTGGTGACTTCTTTTAAGGGTTAATATGATTATGTCAAACCCATCCAGAGTGATCTCCTTTTAAAGATAACTGATTAAGGATTTTAAACCTTTGAAATCACTTTTCCCATATATTATGACAAAATCATGGAAGTTATATTTCATTACTCTTACAGATCCAGCTAACATTCAAAGTAAGCATTAGCAATCTTGGAGACCATGTTAGAATTCTTCCTGCCATATTCCATGAACATGAGCTCTGGAAATTTGTGGATATGAAGGGGGAATGAAGACTGTAAAAATGTTAAGACTTCCATTAAAAAAAGTAACAAAGAAAAGGATAAAGTCATGCTAATTGCCATACCCTCAGGGCTATACTCATAATTTACAAAGTAGATGTCATTATCACTGTTTATGTTTGATGTAACCTGCCCAAAGTGTACAGCCAAACAAAGACAATGTTTAAACTAGAGTCAACCAAAGCACAAGTTCATTCTAGTCCACTATCTGTTATATTGTGACTTATCAGGTTGAGATAAACTCTAGATACTCACCTGATCTTTAAATTTCATTTCTGCTGTTTTTATAGAACTATATAACTTGGCTTCTATTTGTTGGCTCAGGAACTTTGAGAGTCTAATCTGGTTGTGGCTGCAGCTAAGTGAAAGTAGGTTATATCTAAAATTGATCAGAGGTATGAAATGATAATTGATGCTATTGATAAATTGTCTATTGACTACCCTAATTCAAAAGTAATGAGATATTATGGTTTTAAAGAAACAAGGCTATTTTTACTTTTAAACACAATATATCTATTAATATTTTGATTTATTTTAAAAATGTTGTTTAATAAAGACAGAGTCCATCATAGAAACTTTGAGTTGCTTTTGCTGACAAAAAATTAAACCTCACAATTTGGACACTCTTCTTTATTCTATTGATGATTACTTTGTTATGGTAGAAAGATACATTAATATCAAAAATGCAGCAAAAAAGAAAAAGAAAAGCTATAAGAAATACAAAGATTTGTCATGATTTGGTCTTATACTCAAGAGTATGGTGACTCTGGTCTCCTCTACCATGTAAAATGTTTTCTTCTCTGTAAACATACCTTTGAGGATTAATCAGATAGACATAATTAAATGCCCATCGAAGGTTCTTGTGACATGCATCCTGGCTCTGCATTTATCAATAAAATAATAAGGAAGAATCAAAGATAAAATGTTCAATTCAATAATGATAAATAAAAAAATAAAACTTTCAGGCTGGGATTGTGGCTCAGTGGTAGAGTGCTTACCTAGCACATGTGAGGCACTGGGTTCAGTCCTCAGCATCACATATATAAATAAATAAATAAGTAAATAAGTAAAAAAATAAAAGTTATTTTAAAAAATTAAAAAACAAAACTTCCTTACAAAGGCATCCTTCAAGATTCTTGAAACTCATACATGTCAGTTCATCTCACATGTCATTGGCCAAGCATAACTTCAAGGGAGTGAATTAATTAATGCATTTTTACCCTGAGTTCAGAAGCAGCAGAAAAACATTTGTACCATAGCAATGTCTATCACTTTTACCCTCTGGTCACAAAAGGTGTGTCTCCCTCTTCTTTTTAGCATGCATCATAAACTGACTCATGGAAGAAAATTCCAAAATGTCATTAGCTAAGGCACAAATACAGAATGCAATATTTCTGAGTGACATGTTAATTATATCTGCTTTAAGGGTTATGCACAATAATTTCTCTTTCTGGTCCAGATGTGACTTACTTAGATCTTGATACCTACCAGCATAAGATAAATTATCTGTCCCAAACACATGCCAATTTTACCAGGACACAATAGGGTCAAGTTAATTTCCAGAGAAAGGAAAAAAATGTGAAACAATCAGGAATCTCTGGTCCATAGCAATTCTAGAATTTTCCTGAGCAAATATTTTGAAGGCACCCCATTGTGGGAGTGGGCTATATACTTTATCTTGATTCCATTCCCTGGGTTTACCTTCCATTGGTACAGTTCTCCCCAGTTTCTGATTCAGTCTTCTGGGAGGTTTCTCTATTTCTGTAATTGTCCTTAACAGTATTTGAGCTAGAAATTGGGAAGCATGACTTCTCTGGGAAGTTGAATGGTGGCTCCAAATCATATGCCCATATCCTAATCCCAAGAAATTGTGAACATAATCTTATTTAACTATGTAATTAGGTTAAAGATCTTCTAATAAGATGATCCTGGGTTATCTACTCATGCCCCAAGTACAGTGGTACGTGTCCTTATAAAGCAGAAGAGAAGGTCATGTGCAAATGTTAAAGTTATACAGATATAAGCTAAGAAACACCTGGAACCACAGATAGCCAGGAGAGACAATGAAAGATTCTCCCTTGGAAACTTCAGAGAGATTTCTTTCTAGAACTGTGAAAGAATAATCTGTTTGTTGTCTTAATCCAATAAATTTATGGTAACTAATTACACTTGCTCTAGGAAGCTAATAAACATTCTGTAGGGCCTTGTGACTTGGGATAGACAATGCGTATGGGCATAAAAGACAGCAGTCACTTTCAGGTAGAAACACTTCATTTCCTATGCATGTCACTATAACATTCTGTAACTGTCAGTGTGGGGCCCTACAGAAACCACAGAAGCAGTGATTATAGACTTATGAATCAAGATGATGCATGTATCAGTCTCTATCTCTAGCTGACTTAGTAAGTGGATTGTTCCTACTTATCAGTTTTGGATGTATATTACAACCAATAACTAAATCATCTTTGCAGTTTTAAGCTATTGCAATATTTGTGTAGTTAGATACTGCAGTATAGCTTAGTTCATTCTCAAGATTAAAGTAGCCATCAAAAAAATTGGAGTTTAATAATTTCAAATGAAAAATTTTACTAATTCCTTTGTATCTATTGTACAAGGCCCAATAGAAGCCCAAGGAAGTATTAAAAAAGGAGAATCATGGAACTGGGAATCAGACATAATTGTGTAAAGTCCAGTTATTTTATTTGAGTAAGTCCCCTGAGTTAATCCTTTCCTTTGCAATACATAAATGTTAATGTTTTTTTCTTTATCACTGTGTTTTTGAGTCACCAATACGATAATTGATGGCAAAGACTTTGTAAATTACAAAGGATTCCATATTCTTCATCCGTAACGACAGGAGGTGACCTATATTATAATATTTTAGGGTAAGTATTGTATGAACTAGGCCAAAATTTTCAGTTTTATAAAGTGAATAATACAGATTCCTAATATTTGCAAATAGTCATGAATCACGGTGACTTATATCAAAAGGTGACTCGGAACACAGCTAAACCCAGAATAGAAGAAATAAACTCCATTCCATAGATAAATTCTGCAAAATGAGCCTATTCACAATGATTCCTTATTTCCAAGATAATGAAAGAGCTTTTTTGGCTTGGAGAAGTTGAGCTGTTTCTGGAGTATTGGCTGAGTGATGCTTCAAAAATAAAAGATGATAATCACATAGAAATCTACTGGGACTTTGAAATGTGACAGCAACTCAAAATTTGTACAGGTTTCCAAGAAGTCTCTATTGGATCCTTAGAAATCTCTAATCAGTCATTCATTTAGAAAATCATGCAGAAGACACAGTGCAGGACAGAAACAAATGCTATTATGAAAGGAAATAAAATGAACTTGAAAAATAAAGTTGGGGAAGTAAGAAATGATGGAAACAAAATTAGGTTCTGCTATATTTGACAGAAAATAAGAGTAATTTATATAATAATAGTAGTTTTTTGAGAATTGAAGCTATTTTTCCCCCTCTCCAATATAATATTTCTTGAGAAATTTAATCCTGAGCAATATGGTGGCTTCATCATGATAGGAACACAGGCTCTCTCTTGCTTATTACTTGACTATCCTTCTTCATCACTCTTTCTCATATTTTTTTTCATGTCCTAATAGAGTATTAAAACTGGAGCCATTCCATTCATATTCCAGCAAGAAAGCAGAAAGGATGAAAAAAGTCCATCTTCTTTTTTGAAGAACTTTCTGGAGCTGTCCCATAACACTTAAAATTACCTACCATTTGATGGGGCTGGTCATATAGATACTTTTAGTCACTTAGCCACAGAAAGGCCAACAAATATAGCCTTTAGCTGAACATATTGTTACTCTGAGTGTATTTATTAGCTAGGAGGGGAAAATGAATGTTGTGTTTGGTTAGTAATACAGAAATGTTTGCTGCAGTAGAAATTGGTGGGAAGACAAATCAGAGAACAAATAAAGGAAAAAATTGATGTATTTGACAGATAATTATTCAGAAATTCATTTATTCAATATATATTTATTAAGAATAACCTAATAGGAGACGCCATGCTATGTCCCAGGTATACCATGGTAAATAGCATGTAGTGTTTTCCCTCAAGCAAATTGAAAGTCATTGAAAGAGGTTTTATAAAATTAATACATAATTATAATGAAATTATAGATATAATGGAATATAAGAATGAGGTAAAAAGCTATGACACAGATACTCTCATTCAACTTGAAAATGCATATCTGGTTGATCTTGGTCAGAAAAGAGTCTTGAATCAAGGTGGAGGGATCATGTCATTGGGAATTGCAAGTTAGGGGATTGATATCAATGTTTTAAAAAAAGTAGAAATAATGAGACTTCAAAAGTACACGTGGGTGATAGAAAAAACATAATAAATAATGGTAAACTTTACCTAAGATTTTGTGTCATCCAATAAATTTTTAAAATACTGTTATATATTAATGTGAGCAAGCAGATCAGGAAGGAAATCAGTTGAAGAAATAATGAGAGAATTCTGAGTTTGTGTTAATGGCTTTTCCTACTGGAAGCCTCTGATTCTGTTAACAAAACTCCCCATACTACTCTGTTTCTCCAGCACTGTGACATGCATCAATCAAATCATTTATTACATTGTGCTAGAAATGATGTCTACATAACTAACAGTCAGTAAAGCTGACTTTTGTTAGCTTGGAAGAAGTAAATGTACATAGTTCCCCCCAATTAGTTCCCAGACTTCAGTTCCTAACTTAAAATTCATCATGGTGGAAAATTGGCAAATGTTTCAAATAAGACTCTCTCTTTCCCTTAAAAACTTGTTATTAAATGTCTATCAGCATACCCCTGTGTGTAACTCTTTCCTTCTCAGACTACAAGCTTTTCAGAGGCATTAGCTGTGGCTTTATCCAAAGGATAAAGGGGTGGAAATATGGTATTTAGTGATGGTGGTCCAGGGTGATTTTACTGAAGTTGTACAAGAAATATGTGTTGAATTAACAATCAGAGAAAAATATTCAGCACCCAATTGGAAACGCAGTTCTGAAGTCACTTTTTGAGTTTATAACTTGAGCTATGTATAACCTTGGTAATAATTAAATTTTAGAAAAGAAGAACATAATGTATGTGGAATGTGTTAAAAAGGTTTTAAATTTAAATATCAAAATTCAAAAGAAAATAACCTTTTAAACATGAAATTTATTTTACGATAATCTTGTAGTCTACAAATGTATGGTTTATGGAATTAGCATTAGAAATGAATTTTACATTAGAAACATTTTTTAAAATGCCATCATGTCAGGTAGGTTAGCAGAATAATGAAGTAGATGAAGTTTGTCACATGGTCATCCCAATCTGCTATGACACCAGATTATATGAACTAAAAGTAAGTCCTTTATATGCTCAATTCAGAATACTTATAGATTACTACAAAGTAACTTCTTTTGAGGAAGATAAAGTTATGATCATTTGGAATGATCATTTGGTAGACACCCCTTTGTGGAGTATCCTTAGGGCATTAGGTAGAAGGGCAAGGCAGGTGGAGGCAATAATTTGGTCTTAAAATCTGACTACACGTTTTCAAACACCTTTGACATCAATTTGTAACACTGGGTATTTCTAAACATACTGGAAACTTTAAGGTCTAATATCACACTGGCTCTTTGATACAACCAAAGTCTTTTAACCTAAAATAGCTAAATACTACAAAGCGAATTATATTGGACAAATATAAATTGAGCACATCCGATGAAGTATAATATTTTATTCTGTTCTATTTATTTAAATGATGTATTCTAAAGGCATAAAAATAAAATCATATTAGTTATAAATTTAACTGGTCATCTTTATTGAAAAGCATATGATTATATGATATCCTAAATGTCCCCGAAAATAAAGAACACATGGTTGCCATAAATTTGAATAAATCTAAAGTTGTGCCTTCCAGGGGAGCTTGGTGAAACAAATCAGGTTTCTCATCCTTCTAATGTCATCTGTGTCTCTAAAAATCTATGTAAATGGATACACAGTAGGGGACAACATTCAATATTCAAGTGACAGTGTTTCCAAAACATGGATTAATATGTATTTTCCAGAAATAACCTGATCCCTAAAATATATCATTTAAGAATTTTCTTGCTGTTTTACTAATTATTCAATCACTAGAATGTATTCAGAAATAATTTACCCTATCAATATTAGATAATAGTATAGGTATCATCATTGTAAGTATGTTTTCAATGTTTTTTTGTTTCTCACATTTAATTCTATGGTACGTGATTCTTTTTTGAAATGTCTGATTACTTTTATTTGGGGGCCTTTGCTGGTTAAATGTACTATCATATGACTACATATTTTAATTATTTCCATTTTGTGTTTTTGAATAGCCACATATCTTTACATTTTCTCTAGATAGAGCCTTTTAAAATTAAATGTAGAATCATAATAAGATTTATAAATAACAAAATGGTTTGCAGTTTTGTTGATTTCTAGATCCACCAATACAGAGGAACAGTTTAATTTCAAAGTGACTTCTCACATTTCATAATACCCTGTGATCTATATTATACTACTTACCAACTTGTGCCCTTTGATTTGTTTTTAAGATGAGGACATTTTCAATAAATGCCTCATGATACTATTTGTTATAAGAATCAAAAGAGATACAGCACACAAACCAATATGTTAATGGCAGCTATTACTTCAGATAATTTTAAGATTAATGATTTTGCAAATTGAAAACAATAAAAAATGAAAACAATTTATGGAAATCATGGGTAATGCACAATATATTCATAAAAGAAATTGCATATTTCACTAGTGTCTCTTGCTTTTATCTCAAAAAATTTGATAAAATTGAAGTACCAAGTTCTGTACAGAACCTATCCATTATCATCAGCAATGTTTCCTAGGATCTATATAATGACCCAAATGCATTTCTTTACTGATTATTTGAAAGACTCATTAGAAAGACAAAGATGAATTACAGAGCTCTGAAATAGCTAGTTTTCTGAAAGATCAGCATTTAGGATCTCTTGTGGACAGATATATACAAAATTGCCAGCAGGTGGCAGTATGAATATGAAAGTGTGTAAGATAAACTTGCAAATTGCAGGTTGCTAGCTATTACTAACAAAGGGATATGTATTCACTTAAAAGCGCTATAGGTGGAGGGGGGCAGGAATCATGGGTTTGTAAGTGCTTTGAAATTCCTTCCAATTACCTTACTATGTCACTTCAAAGAGGAATAAATGGTTGTCATTTGTGAAATGCTTGAAGTCTTAGATCTAGTCTAGGTTTAAGTTTTCAGGGAAGTGAGAGTTAACTAGCTGAACTTTGCCTGACTTGTCTCTTCTCTGTCATTGATGGTAATATAGTCTGTTCAACTATGAGGCCTTGAGGCCTTCTAGTATACATTTCATGACTGAGTATTTGTTGAGGGTTTTTCCAGCTTGCACATAGGCTGACAGTGCTTTGAGTTGAAAACATAGAAAAATAAGGAAGAATAAAAATAGAAACAGAGGGACTGGAGATATAGTTTAGAGGTAGAACACTCGCCTGCTATGTATGAGTCCTTGATTTCAATCTGCAAAAATAAATTAAAAAGTAAATATAAGAAAGCAAGATAATATGTTCTAAGATAGACTCTTCAGGATTACTCAACATTTATATTAAATCTTTTATGCAAACTAGAATAAAGTTGAAAATCATTTAAAAAATTGATGTGATATACATAATTTCATGTAAATAAATTTTTATTTTGCCTCTCTTGTCCCTAAAACTCAGGTATGAAGGTCAGAGGTGGCTTATCATAGTGGTATACCTTCCATTGTCCCTGGTCATGACTGTAGCCTTTGCAAAAAAATGTATTAGCAGGATGCCAGTAGAAGATTACAGATCAAGCAGGGTTGGTGATAGGTAGTGACTGAAAAATTAGGGCAGTGGCAGTGGAGAAGTTGAAAAGTATTTAAAGAAGCAACAGAATTGATGATTCTTGAAAGTTTCTTTTTTTCTTTTAAAGAAAACTACTCTTCTGCATGTTTCCCTATTATATATCATATGTTCTATTTAAAAGTATGATCTCACAGCACACATAAATTCACATGAATTGACAAGAAGAGAATAAAAAAGAAGAAGATGGCATTACAAACGTATCATTTTCACTGAAAATATATTTTCAGGCTAGAATCACAAAGTTATTGTGAATTCTATATTTTCTTATAATTTTGAAATTAAAATTAAATTCATTTATTCATTTACAATTTGTAAATTTTAATGGCTTGGGTAATAGAAAAGAAATTATTCATCATATTTTTCAAATTGAACAAATTCCAATTTGTGATGGAATGATGAGTTTCCTAATTCAAGAAAACTAAGAGAAATGATGAACTGGTACTGCCTAATCAAGAACACTAACAAAAAATATTACATTTAGCTAATATATAACAACACAAAAATCATACTGACTAATGAGGTTCTAAATGCTGTTTTGATACAAGTTGCATAATGTTTAAATCAGGCTATGTAAATTTATATCCTCAAGCACTTATCATTTCTTTATGTTAAAAATATTAAAAATACTTTTCATTTAGCTGTTTGAACCTACAGTACATTATTATCATTTATAGTTACCCTACTGTGCAACAGCACACCAGAACTTACTCCTCGTAACTCAATACCATTGATCAAATTTTCCCCTCCCTCTCTCCCTGCTACTCTCCTCAGCCTCTGGTAATCATCATTCCACTATCTACTACTGTGAGACCAACTTTTTAAAATTCCATGCATGAGTGAGATTATACAACTGGCCTTTCTGTGCCTGGTTTATTTCATTTACCCTAATGACGTCCAGTTCCATTCATGTTGTCACAAATGACAGGAATTCATTCTTTTTATGGCTGAATAGTATTCCATTGTGCTTACCTACCACATGTTCTTTGTCCATTCATCAGTTGATGGACACTTAGGTTGTTTCCATTTCTATTGTGAATAGTGTTGCAATGGAAATGGAAGTACAGATGGCTCTACGACACACTGATTTCATTTCTTTTGAATATGGTTATATTCTCAAACATAAACTGATTTCTAATACTGTATATTAACTTTATCATTTAATAAACTTCATATAAATAATTCATGTAAACTCCATGGTAATGTATAGTACAAATTGAATATGCAATAAATGGTAAATAACATTGCTAAAATTTTATAATTGCTTAAGTTTATAATGAATTTCTGTTAAAATCAAAATGACATTGTTTTCCTATGTTCTATTCTTTTTTTATGGCATTCTAATCAATAATTAAATTTTCATATTTTATATGAAATATTTAGAATTATTTTATAGGAAAAATGAAATTTGCTAACAGTTTTATTTTTAGATTTTCACTGACAAACCTGCATATATTCTGCTGCATCAATACAGCAAATAACTATACCCATGTATATAGTTAATTGCTCTAAGTTTCCCAAGATTATAGAATCATTTGACTATATTGTTATCTTGACCTGAAAAACAGTATCCCAAATACCAAGTGTCCTTTTTATAGTTAAGCTACTTTGGTGGGTGTGATTTTGTGCAAGTAACTAACCTGCACATAATTCCACAGTTACATCCTGAACCATAGATTCAATATTGTCTGATTTTGTATTTGTACTGCTCTATGAGTTCAAATATTTCAATTATGCAAACTATTTTTGTCAATACATAACATAACAATTCTAGATGGGCAAAGGGCAAGCAAATCTTAACCACAGAAGCAAAAAAAACCAGAAACCTAAAGAGACAAATGTTCTCATTTTGTAAATTTCAGGGAACATGTCAATCCTAGTCTGTTCTGTGCTTCTATAAACAGAAAACTATAGAGTTGGTAATTTATAATGAACAGAAATTTACTCACTCACAGTTATGAAAGCTGAGAAATCCAATATCAAAGTGTCGGCATCTATGGAGGACCTTCTTGCTGCATCATTACATGGCAGAAGTAAAATGGGTTAAAAGGTAAATGGGACAGAATGCACCCTTTCATAATGGTATTAATGCCATCTGTGAGGTCTCTGCCCTGTAAGTTCCCACTGCTTAATACCACTATAGTGGTAGTTGAATTTTTCAGCATGAATTTTTGAGGAAATAATTGTTCAAAACATAGTAATTTTCTACTAAGATAGTGAGGTGTAAAGATTCAAGAAACTTCAGTAGCTGCTTTTAAGAGACAACCACATAAAAATAAAAATTTTCAAAAGCCACTTTGGGAAATCCCAGTTAAGAATAAATTAATCATTGTATTTGATTCGATAGAGTGATAGTTGATTCACACTTCATGGTTTGACAGTAATCAGTTTTAAATTCAAGTCTGTGCATAAAATAATTCATCTATGGGAAAAACAGAAAGATTATTAAATTCCCAAGAACCAGGTGTTATCTATAAGTCAAAGAAATTACTATTTATGAGACATTAGCACCTGCTTTGCCATACTTATCTTTGCAACGAGTTTAATATCGAGCAACTTATTTAAAATTGATTATTTGGATAAAGCATCTTGATTCATAATTACCCAACCTTAGAAGCAACTCTTTGGTCCTTTGTTAATGAATGCATAACCAAACTGGTTAATCCAGGCAACAGAATATTATTCAGCACTAAAAATGAAGGTGCTACTAAGTTAAGAAAAGACCTAGAGAAAACTTAAATTGTATATTGCTCTATGAAATAAACAGAATAAAAAGGCTATGTACTATATGATTCCAACAATATAATCTTCTAAAAAGGCAAACAATGAAGAAAGTAAAATAGGTATTGTCAGGTGTTAGGTAGCAAGTAGGGATGGATAGGAAGCACACAGAGGAGCTTTATGTCAGAGAAACTACTCTGTAGTGTACAATGATGGTGTACACATGTCCTCATACATTTCTCCAAACCCTCAGAGTGTATAACACTTAGGTAGCAGGTACGGGCTTTGGGTTATTATGGTGTATAAATGTAGGTTTATCAATTATTTTACAAAATACCGCTTTGTTGGGTGATGTTAATGGTGGAAGGTATACTTGTGTAAAGGCAGAGGGCATATGAAAAAAATCTATTTTCTACTCAATTTTACTGCAAATCTGAAAATGCTTTTAAAATAAAGTCTTTTAAAAGAGTAATACTAGATGAAGATAATATTAACCACTGCAAGTAAGACTGGGAAAAGATAAAAGCAAAGAGATTGCATTAAGATACAATTCATATAGGCATTACTTAATAAATGTCTATATCTAAAACCTGTTTTTACTATTATGTTCAAATTAGGCAAAAAGTAGAGAAAATCTTTGAGAAGGTGTTTGGTATTTTTTATAAATGAAAAAAAAAATACATATACGTGAATCACTGTTGAACTGCTTGTCAACCTTCTCTTTGCTCAGCTACCCCTATCATTTAGCACTGTTTTCACTCTAGGCATTTTAATGTAAAAGCAATAAAAGAGGAAGTCCTAGAGCATACAATTTATGTTGAACATTTGGCACTTAACAAAAGTAGCCACTTAAAGAGTGGAAACAGACTGTTTTAAGGCATTCTAAAAATGTACTCTAATTATACCACAAGGAATTTGCTGCATTGGGCAATATTTCCAATGTCTCAATGGCTTTATTTGTTTTCAATTGGTTTGATTAAATTCAGTAAAAATTCTTTCTTAATAGGAAACCTAATCATAAGAATAAGACCCCACACAAAGTTTATTACAATAGGAATTGGTGTTTCTTTTGTTACTAATCATATATATATATATGATATATATACATATAATATATATTATATATAATATATATGACATATAGCATATATATGATATATAGCATCTATATCTAATGTGTATGTGTTTTAAATCTATATCTAATATCTAATGTGTATGTGTTTTAAATTCTATAGAATGTGCCAAGAATTTAACAAGCTATACATCCAAGTCTATTTTTATGGAGGTGGTTATGATTGCACATGGATGGCTCTATCTGAGAGCAGCTAGTGAAAGGCATTCACATTTTTATTATTGTCTATAAATACATAAGTGAGAATATTATAAGCAAGGGGAGCATATTGTTGTTACTGAAAGCTATTCAACTCCTGGAAGAGAAACAACATGATGCAGGATGCTAGAATAACTGAATGATCATAAGAAAAAATAATAAAAGATGCATCTTAAATTCCTCCCAGATTAGGCAACAAAGAATTTTAATAAAAATGTGTACAGTGATGGATGCTATGTAGTCATGATATAAAAGTATCATCATGAGATGATTCCCTCCCTTTAAACAAAATATACAGATATATTTTGGAATAAGTAATCAACTAAAAATAATTCAAGAAGGAGTAGCAGTAATGCAGCAATAATTTCCCTCAAGTACCACACAGAACCATGTTGTTATTATTTCTGCCCTTGGTTTTAACCCTTTGCATTCTGTTTGGTACTGTCAGTTTTTTGCCAATAATTCAAAGTTAAAATAATATTTATCTAATTAATCTTTGCTATTTCACACTAATTATAAAATTTTTATTTAACCGTGTTTTTTATGTACTGGGCACTAAGAATATAATAGCGTACAAGTTAGGCAAACTCTGTCCTTTCAAGAAGCCTGTGTTTAATAGGGAAATATCAATAAACACATAAACATGAAGTCAGTTTGTTATTGTTGCTAAGTACAGATTTTGAGTCTTTAGAAAAGATGACAAGTGAGATTTAAATTACAAATTGCACCAAGCATAAGTTCAAGTGCAAGAACATCAGAGACAGTAGCAACAGGTACTGTGAAGAGGAGCCCATAGGATTTATCAAGGCATAAACAGAGTGCCCTGTGGCTACCACACAGTGAATGAGTGGAAAAGTCAGAGGAAATTAAATTAGAGATGGTGGGAGCCAGGTCAAGTAGGGCGTAGTATTTTACTAGAGGTCATCTGAGAGTTTTAAAGTCCTCCATTAAATTACATAATTGATTAATAAGGTAATTTGGTCTGACTAAGAATTTAACCATAAAGACCACTGAAGATTGAGCAATGATTATATAAGTTGTGAGTGAAGGAAATAATTCAATTAAGGAAGCTGATGAAATGATCTTGATAATAAAAGTGGTGACATTAAATGAAGATAAGTGTAGAAACTAAAGGATATGGAGAGATTTCATATATTTTAGACTTATTTATACATCAGATGTAAGCACAGAGAGAAACAGAATACTCCAGATGTTTATTTGACAGTGTTGCTGTTTTCTTGAAATGGAGACAGGAACATGTTGAGGGATGCTGGTAGAAATGAATAACTCTGTTTACCCAATTTAAATCTTAGCTATTACAAGTATATATGGAAGTATCAAAATATTTAATATAAAATAAGGGACTCACATAAGTGATAGAAACTGAAGAAATTAGTTTGGGAATCATATTAAAATAACATAAAAAGCAAAGTAATGAGATGAACAGAAAGGGAAGAACAGAACAGAGGAGATAACCTACCAAGTAGAAAAGTCATTACTATATGGACAAGTGGCAATGTAGTTGCAAATGTGCCTATTTAGGAATATTATACAAATTTTAGATCTTTTTGAAAAAATGTTTAGATAATATTCAGAGCCTATTGACTTAAGAAAAAAATAATAAAATATTAATGGAAAGGCCAATATGAACATTTTCTTTTCATTGAGAACAAATGGACAATGAACAACAACAACAACAAAAAAAAAAAACTGAAAAGTTTCCCAGCATATTACAAAACTTCAACTCTTTAATAAAAGAGGGATAATTCTAAAATGAAAGAAAACACTCAACAAGTAATTATCTTTTATTTGTTTAGCAGATATTTTGAAAATAATGAGAGTATTCTAATAAATGTACAAAAGGTCTCCTCCTTTGACAGGTTAAAAAATGTTTCTGAGAAAAAGTCCTGAAAATAAGACATACTTTCTTCATAAAATGAGAACTAATGTGTTGAGTGTCCATACTGTATAGAAAACTGGCCTGCCAAACATAAACACTAGTAATAACTTTACTCTTGTGAATCCCATGAGCTCCATAAGCAGTTTTGGGGCAAACACTTTTAACAGAATTGTACATTCTGAGACTATCAAAATTTACCAGAAATGTTGGAGGAAAATAAAACTTTCAAGGAATATAGGACTTACATATAAACTATTTCTATGAAATCCATTGAGACAAAACTTAATCAAAGCATCCATCTACCTAACCTAGTTCCTAAGTTATTATTGTATCCTATTTATGTCAATACTTGTATTATATATTGAACTGAATTCTACAGTGAACTTATTATTTAGCTATTATAAAGACTGTTTTAGTATTTAATGCAAATATTTGATCCATATCTTTCCTGCCTAAATAAATCTCTTAAATGTGTGTCTAGCGGCTTTTCCTACTTGGCTTTTTCTTGTTTGGATATAACCACATTTTAGCTACTAGAATGACCAATAGCCACAGTCAGTCACATTCCTAATGAAAATCTATCAATTCATCCTTGTATATACACAAACATATGCTTCCTAAAAAATGTCTAACTCAAAAAATTGTAATTTATGACATTTTACTTTTTATCTAATTTTATATTTTATTAAAAAATTCAGCACTGAGATCATGTACCACATGGTTTATTCCTAGATCATATTCCTAATAATAATGGACAGTTTTTGTCTGGTTAAACTGCTTTCCAGACTGCAGTAACAGAAACATTAACCCAAACTGAATCACTTTTGGCTTAAGTCAAGGGTTATTCCAAGAGTTCACAATGACATCAAGTTCCATTTCTCTGTTTTCTCATTACAATCTTCCTCTGTATACTAGTCTGACTAAAAATCTTTTCTTATAACAAAAATGAGCATTTTTTTTCCCAAATGCCATCTTCACCATAAGTCATCATTTCCATTAAGTGTTGTCCTTCACTCTGATTGGATGGATCTTGAGACACAAACCTACTCCTAAATCAATTGCTTTCTACAGGATATTGCATATCTAGGTAGTGTACTCAAACCCTATGGACAGTGGCACTTCCCTCGAACCTCACTGACTTGTAAAGGGGAATCAGAGCTTGTTGAAGAAGAAAGGAAAAGCAGAGAATAGGCAACAAAAATATGTACCATAATTATTTTCTTTTTCATTTTATTTGTAGCCATAGGAATAATAATGCTGTGGTTGGAGAGGAACTGATAAGTTGCATTTCTTCACTGAATTCTTTTGATGCACCTGTTGTTGTTTGTTATATTTAGAAGTTTCACAACAATGGAGGACTTGACCATATACTGAATCTGAGGATATTTTTGAGGCCTCACACAGCAGAGAATAAGAGTTCTTATTATGCTCTTAAATTGCTCACTGGCATAACTACATAAAGACTTGTGCTCAGGTTTGGATATTATCATCTACCTCAAACCCACATAGTAGACTATTTAGATGTCTTCAATCAGTTATTCCCTCACAAATTTATTTAAATTGTAAAAATCATTTTTCACCATTAACCAGTTCAAAATCATTCCAAAATTTACTGTGAATATTATTCTTTTAGTTTCTTGAAGTCTAAATTTTCAAGGTCAACTTTAACAAAAATCTGAATAATGTATTTTTTAAAGTCATTAATATTTATGTTACTAGTTACTTATAGAACTTTTTTAGAATCACCATAAGTTAAATGGTAAGAATGTCAACTTTTATCAAACACTATGGGGCAGGAACTGTGTGAGATTGACCTAGATGGTTAATATTAGAGCGACGACATGTATCCTATGCCTGGTACAGGAAAGGAGAACTGTGCATAGAGTTTTGTGACTTCAAAATTTATGTTGGAATCTATCTGTTAGTTAACTTTTGCACATTGTGACAAATTACCTGAGGAAACCAACTTAGAGAGGAAAGATTTCACCTATGAACATTCCTGCATTTGTCTCACACATGAGCTTTTAGGGCACCTAATATCCAAACCATGACAATACCCAAACTATTAACCATAAGTGTGTGAAGTCCTTGGTGCCATGCCTGACTAGGTAAGCTTTATTCCCCCTTCTATCACCTTAAATCCTGTTATCTTTCACCTGATTTCTTTTCAGGACTTTTTCCCTTAATTGAGTACTGAAACATATCTAATGGTTTTTTCTGCCTCTATTCAGAAGATCAGATGATTATTCTTGATGAATGAATGAATCCAAGATGGTCCAGATGATAATTTAATGATTCCCAATGAAATACATATTAATAATTGATAGATTTATCAGTGAAACACTGTTTAGCTCTTCAATTTATAAACTTTTTATATTCCATTTAATTAAAAGCACTTTAGCCCAGAAAAGTGTCAAGTATATTTGAATGATCATTTTAAATGATTTAAAAACAAATTTAAAGTGAATAAACTCATTAAACTGATTAATTGATTCTTTGTTCCATGTCACATTGGTTTTTATTTAAATAACTTTTTGTAAATTCATCTTTAAAAGTGTGTATTTTCAGGCTGGGGAGATAGCTCAGTTGGTAGAGTGCTTGCGCTGCAAGCACAAGTCCCCGAGTTCGGTCCCCAGCACCGCAAAAAAAAAAAAGTTTATATTTTCATACAGAAATCCTTTAATTCAATGGCATATGCATTACTACTTGCTTTTTGATGAACAACTTTATGTATAAAGTTTATAAAATATTATATTAAGTCACTGAACTCCTGTGAAAATATAATGTAAAAAAATCTCAGGTACTGCTAAATTTACTGCACTTTGTCATCTACGTTGGTAAGTGAAGGGACTGCTAAATTTTACTTATAAAGAATCAATAAATAGGAAGGTATCAAACTAAGAAGCTTCTTCAGAGCAAAGAAAACAAGGAGCACAAAGAGAGAGACTACAGAATGGGATAAAATCTTTGTCACCTGAACCTCAGACAGAGCATTAATCTCCAGTATATATAAAGAACTCAAAAAAGTTAACACCAAAAACTCAAATAACCCAATCAATAAATGGGCAAAAGAACTGAACAGGCTCTTCACAGAAAAAATATAAATGTCAACAAACATGTTTAAAAGTGTTCAACATCTCTAGAAATTAGAGAATACAAATTAAAACTACTATTGAGATCTCATCCAACTCTAGTCAGAATAGCAATTATCAGGAATGATAAATGTTGGCAAGTTTGTGGGGAAAGGGTACACTTATATCCTTGCTGGTGGGACTGCAAATTGGTGCAAAACCACTCTGCAAAGTAGTAAGGAGATTCCTCAGAAAATGTGAAATATAACCACCATTTGACCCTATTATCCCACTCCTGTGTATATACCCAAAGAACTTAAAGTCATCACAATACAGTAATGCAGCCACATAAATGTTTATAGCAGCTCAATTCACAACAGCTAAGCTATAGAACCAAACTAGGCACTCTTCAACAGATGAATGGATAAAGAAAATGCGGTATATAACATAATGGAGTGTTACTCAGCCATAAATAAGAATGACTTTATGACATTTGCTGGTAAATGGTTGGATCTGGAGAGTATTATGCTAAGTAAAATAAGTCAATCCCAAAAAAGAAAAGGTTGAATGTTCTCTCTGATATGTGGATGCTAACTCACAACAAGAGAGGAAAGAAGTTCAACAGATTAGACAAAGGGGAATAAGGGAAGGGAGAGGGGACAGGAATAGGAAAGATAGTGGAATAAATCTGACAACTTTTCTATGTATATATCTGAATAAACCATAATAAACCTCTACATAATTTACAACCACAAGACTGGGATCCTAATTAGAATAAGATGCACTCAATATTTGTATAAATATGTCAAAATATACTCTACTGTCTTATATAACTAAAAAGAACAAATATGATTTTTTAAAAATTTACTCATACAATTTCATGGGCCCTCTGCAGTCTACTCACAGACTTAAAGTTACAATGTAATGGAAACCTTATCTTAGAATGCTGCACAACACTGATTTCTATTTGTTGGCCTCCTTAATATTCTCGTAGTGAGCTAGAATCTATATTGAACCTCCGTTATTTCATTGTCTTAAGTAGGGTGCGATTTCTCAAATACTAGGTAATTTCAAAAGAGAACAGGGACTTA
The DNA here is from genome assembly GCF_902686445.1 of Sciurus carolinensis. Classification (NCBI taxonomy): domain Eukaryota; kingdom Metazoa; phylum Chordata; class Mammalia; order Rodentia; family Sciuridae; genus Sciurus; species Sciurus carolinensis. The sequence goes on from NC_062220.1 coordinate 56,058,879, forward strand.
CACTGTACAATAGTACATTTCTTAGAAAACACAAAACAAAACAAAACAAAAATGTGACTTAGAAGAAGCTTTCTGTGAGTCACGAATTTTTAAAATTCAAGTTTGAAAGATAAGTCTGATTTCCTAAGCAGTCATATGACTGCTAATAAGTCTATGACTCTTTATAAGATTGATAGATATTATTTGATAGGTATTATCCATGAAGTATTTGTGAATAGAAACTTGAGAGCAGATAGAACATCATGGAAATCTTGTCCTGTTGAGGCTCAGTCATTATATTAAAACACTAAAATCAAATTATCCAACTTAATTAATATTTGGTAAATTGAAGCATGCTAAGTGAACTAAATGACTGCTCACTTTTTATTTTTTATGATTCTAATCTTTAAAAAAAAGCCTTATGTATATTTTAAATATGAAATAAACTCTAAAAACAGCTATTATCTGCTTTGCTTCTTTCAACTCAGATATACAGCTATGCCCCATGTAACATTTCTGTAAATGACAGGCAGAAATGAAAGTGGTCCCCACAAAATTATAATGCAGCACAAAAGTTCCTGCCTTGTAGTGACATGATAGCTGTCAAAACAGCATAGCACAACATATTACTCATGAGTTTATGGTGTTAGGAGTATATACAAACCTATTGTGCTGTCAATCACAGAAAATTAGCACATAATAATTATACACACCATAATAGCTGATGATAAACATCTATTTACTAGTTTATTTACTGTACTTTTTTTTGTTTTAGAGTTATTATAGAAGTTCCCTATAAAACAATATGGCATGTTATGTTGGCAGCAGCAATCTCAGGCATCTCATGTGTACCCTTTCCTGATTTCATCAATAGGCTACCTCAAGTGATTGTGTTCTATCTAGGTTTGAGTAAGTACACTGTGAAGTTTGCACAGTGAAAAAAAATCACCTAAGGACTTATCTCAAAATATATCCCTATAGTTAAGCAAAGTATCATTAATCACCATGTACATATATAGCTCCTCTAGAGCATTTACCAAAATATAGATTTACTTAGAGACTATTTTAGTCAATACCCCCAAAGTCAAATTGTAATCTTCAAAAATGTCAAAGTCAAAGAAGAAAAAAAGGAAGACTGAAAAGTTCTTCCAGACTGTAGATAAAATATGTAACTCTGGATAGGTTACTTGACCAAAATACTTTTTCCTTCTTTTCTTTTAAAAGATATTATTTGTGTAAGTGGTAAAATAAAAATACATTGTGCTTTTAGGAAAAAGCATCTTCAGTATTTTGGAGTAAGTCAGTAACTTAATTCCAAACTATAGTTCTTTTTCCTCTCCTCCTCCTCCTTCTCATTCTCCTTCATCATGTGTACAAGATATAAAGATGATTACAAACATTATAATAAAATATTTAAATTAAAAGAATATGAGTGAAGGGTGTATAGGAATTATTTTTACTGTTTTTCATATTTTCCTGTAACCTTAAACTTATCTCAGATTTTTAAAATGGCATTGTTAGAATCAAAAGATTGATTACTGTAAAATGTTTGTCAGAATTTATATTATTATTTCCTATATTTTCTAGTTATTCACTTGTATATTGGTTAATCCTGTAAGTTACTCAAGGATCTTATGACCTCATTTTTCTTTTATGTAGTCTTTTTTTGAAGCTACATCTAACTTAAATTTTTACTGTTACTGCACTTTTTCCTTTTACTTGGAAATAATTTCAAACAGATTTAAAAGTTGTAAAAATAGTACAGAGAAAATTTTCACCAAACTGAGAGCAAGTTGCAGCCACTGTATGTGATTCACTGTGTACTCTTTAGTGTGGGTTTTCTACAAATAAGCATTGTTCTATATAATCACAATATAATCCAAGTCTTTGACAAAAGAATATTTTGGCCATTGTATTTATCTACTATTTTCAATGTATTTTGGGGGGAATATTTGTGGAAGTGTTTATTAAGTCAATAATAAAATTGTTTCAATAATGTCAACTACATGACTTTTAAGAGGCAATTTAACTTACAAAACATAACTTACCTTTGTTTTCTTTTTATTTTTTCTTTTTATTTTTACAGACAGCATTTTGATTCATTGAACACAAATGGGGTACAACTTTTTGTTTCTATGGTGTGCACGATGTAGATTCACACCATTTGTGTAATCATAAATGTACATAGGGTAATGATGTCTCTCTCATTCCACCATCTTTCATACCCCTGCCCCTCCCCCCTCTCATTTCCCTCTGTGTAATGTAAAGTTTCTCCATTCAATGTATTTTGATCTATATGCCATAATTTATATATAGCAGAGAGTCTAATTGGGTGATTTTCCATGATTGTATCTCACTGTGTACAATTTCAAAGATTGTGCATTCCAAAAGGCACTCAGGCCTATGTGCAATATAAATCCATGGAGAAGGTATTTGTTGATTTAAAGTATAACTCCAATTATTTATAATGGAAGGTTTTTATTTCATCATTAGTCTGAAGTCTAATTTTTCAGGATACAGTATTCTTGGTTAGTAACCATTTTCCTTCAGAGCTTGGCATATATTATTCCATGATCTCCTAGATTTAAGAGTCTGGGATCTCAGCTGATTTCCAAATTGGTTTCCCTCTAAATGTGACCTGCCTTTTTCTCTGTCAGCCTTTAAAATTTTATCCTTATTCTGTATGTTAGGCATTTGCATAATAATGTGTCTTGGTGTGTAATTTTGCATATTTGGGGTCCTGTATACCTTTTGTATTTTGTTTTCATTTTATTCTTAAGGTTTGGTAAATTTTCAGATATTATTTCATTGAAAAGATTGTGCATTCCTTTGATTTCTATCTCTGAACCTTTGTCTATCCTGCTAAATCTTAAGTTTGGTCTTTTTATGTTATCACGTATTTCTTGGAGTTCTGTTCATGTTCTCTTACCATCTTTTCTCCATGGTCAACTTTATTTTCAAGATTATATATTTTGTCTTCCTTGCCTGAAACTCTGTCTTCCAAGTCCTCTAGTCTGCTGGCAATACTTTCCAATGAATTTTTAATTTGGTTTATTGATTCCTTCATTTCAAGAATATCTGCTTGTTTTCTCTTTTTTAATTTCTGTCTTTAGTGAAGTGATTTTTTGCTTCCTGTATTCCCTCCCTTTCATTGCTCTTTACTGACAGATCAATTTAACTACAACCATTCTAAATTCCTTCTCTGATATTTCTTCCACTGTGGTGTCCATGAATTCTGTTATTAAAGTATTTTTGTCTGTTTAGGACAATTTATGCCCTTGATTTTTCATGTTGTTTGTGAGGATAAATGTGAGACAGTAGAGTTTCTACCCTGTGAACTTATAGTGTCCCTGATGGTTTCCAATATAACACAATTTAGGGGAAGATGTAATAACAACAACCAATGCAAATAATTTACAGCATTAAACCAAATAGCTCTGGCTATGAAATCTATTATGTTGATTATCACAATAATAAGAAATGATGTGATCAGTTATTGCCTGTGGCAAAAAACAACAAGTGTACAAATGCTTTAAAATTTCAAGAGCTGAACTGGGAGAGAACAGAAGTGATATAGAACACGATGATTATGAAGGAAAATAGAAGTAAAATTAAAGGAAGAGTGAGAAAACAATAGAGATTGGCTGTTAGTCAAGGAAAAGAGAAAAAGAGTCAAAGGAAACTGATAAGTGAGAGAAAAAAAGTGTATGACATAAAAAAATTTTAAAAATAAAAAGTAATAAAAGATAACAAGAATGAAATCAATATACATTGATCAGACATCTTAGTCCTCAAAATATTGATCTGTGGAAAATAACTGCTTTCAGAAAATGCTAGAAATGAGAACAAATAAACAGATATGAATATGAATAAATACGCAAAGATAGAGTTCATTAAGAGGAAAGAAGAAGAGATGGAGGGTAGAAAAGTAGATTCAAGAGGTGAAGAGGGCAAATGCAGAGGTGTTATAGGATATGTTTATGGGGGAGGAAACTAAAACATAAGTAAAAGAATTAAAGGAAGAGTTAAAGAAAGAACAGAATTTGTTAGCAAAAGAAAGAAAAAAAAAAAAACCAAAGGGAAACAGAGTGGTGAAAGAGACAATAGAAAATCTATCCAAAATATACTAATCAAAAATCTTAACCCTCAAGAAACAGAGTATGGAAAAATATCTGCCTTAAAGAAATGTTAAAATGAAGCAGCAGAAACAAATATGTATGGTTAAAAACGTATAAATATCCATTATGCATGAGTCAGTACACATTCAACAACAAAACAAACACAAAAACAAAATAACAGAATAGTCAATGACAGTATATGTGTGCTGTCTGTACCAAACTGTCTTTCTGTTTCTCAGCTTCCCTTCTCAGTGGGATGGTGTAAAGTGCTGTAGAAGATGATTTTGGCATCACTTTCTGGGTATTTTTGCTTCTGGACTCTGTGAGATGAGTTTCTGCGTGTGAAGCTCCCAGGGTTGGGGATTTAGTCTGGTATTGTCCCAAGTGTTTTCTTGTGTGGAGAGTTTTGGGATGTTAATGAATCAACACACTTCTAGGACTATACCCACTACTCTCCCTAGGGCACCACTCATGGGAAGGGAGAGTCAGTTTTTTGCTGGTTGGTTCTGTTGGTTGGGAATACTGTCCTTTTTTGACCTCTCAAGGACTGTTTCTGAGTACTGAATTCAGTCACTCTACCTGTTCAGATTCCCCCTGCCTCTGGTCCTGCACTGCCAGGTCCAAGGGGTGGGGGGCTTTCTCCAGACTCACTTATCTGTATTTCCCCCAAGCAAAATGGTCTCTGTGTCAGATAGTCTCCAAGTCAGATTCTCTTGATTTGCTAGGCTCAGTGTAGATCTCCCATTGGAGTTGTGGTTTCAGCCCCAAACTTATGGATCTGAGTTCCAGGTCTGATTTCACACTGCTGTCTAGTATAAGAAGTGATTTTAATTGGATCTTGTCTGGTTGAGGTTGGGTGGGGATTATAAATTTAACCTGTTGAATTATGTTTCTTGGTTCTCAAGTTGTCCCCTATATGACTTCCACAGAACTTCACAGAATTCCTAGTAATTTGGTTACCAACAGATAAGTCCCTTGCTAATGTGATACAATCAATGGTAATGCAAGCAGTCATTAGTTTACTCAGTAAATATTTTTGTGTTTGGTATTTATTATCTTTACCAGGATTATAAAGTTAAACAAAAGATCAAACAACAAATTAACTAAACATTACGGAAAATTAGTCAATTCTTCAGTAGTACACAGCCTTAATTATCCATCTCATAGGACATAAGTGACCTTAGATTGCTGCAGAACAGGGAAAAGCCTTTGGAACATTGTGACAGTTTCAGACCATGATGTTTCAGGGTAGACTATAATGTAGGCTAAGTAACCCACAGTAGACTCAAAACCACTCAGCATTTGCCAGAAAGCACAGCTATTGCCAGAGATAGAGTCTGAAGTGTGGTTTAGCCACACTAAGGAAATACCACATAAATGAAAGGTCTTTGAAACTGAGAAATAAATGATAGATTGTTGTGGAGAGTTTTAAGGAAACTTCCATTGAAGTGGTTTATGGGTTAAAAGATACAAATACTTCTGCCTTGGTATAAGTATCCTTGAACCTTTAAGTCTTCTACATGGTAAAAATGCCAAAGAAAATCAGGCATAGCTCCCGAGCCCCTAACATACTGAAGAAGGATAAAAAGAATGACTTTATATTGCTATTAGACAAATATCTATTTAACATTATGAAACTATGTGCACTTAGACAAAGATTCAGGAGTAATCTACCAAATAGTGGCAAGAAACATTTATTCATTTGTACATTTATATACAAACTTCACAAAAATCCTTCCATTTTTCTGAAATACTAGATGGACTACTGAGGTTTTACTACTAATCCAGCTACCCATATATCAGAGGAGCAACTAGAAAATATGAAGAATTCTAAAGAGTAAATAGTATAATAAAACAGCATTTTAGAGTATAGTCAAATTTCATATTAGTTTTCTATTGCTGTGTAGTAAATTATCACAAATTTAGTAGCTTAAAACCATAACCACTTTTTAACTCAAAGTTCTGCAGATCAGAAGCTGGGCACAGAATGACTGGAGTCCCTGCTCAAGGTGATGCAGGCTAAAATCAAGATACTAGGAGGTGCATTCTCAGTTGGGCTTGGGGTTCCCTTTCAGTTTGATGGTCAAATTCATGAGATTTCATTTCCTTGCAGGTTTCAAATGCAACCACTTCATGTCATGTGTTCCCCTCCATCTTCAAATGTAGCAACAGAAAATCTTCATATGGAATTCCTCTCACACTTCATTCTCACTCATTGGAAAATTGATTTGTTCAGTCTCTTGTAGGATATCCCCCCTTTCTTAAAGTCAATTGATTTGGGAACCAAATTATATATGTGAAACCTTACACAGATTCACTTGGGTTAGGATTAATTGGGAGAAGATCTGTATATTCCAGAGGTTGTGAATCTTGGGAGAATATCTCAGAATTCACCTACTTTGCACACATAAAGTGATACTCAGGGAAGTGCACAATGAGGTGGCTTCTCTAAAGACAATACATATTGTGAGATTCCAAGTACTTCATCTCCAGTAGACAAGAAATCAGTTGTCACACTTCTGTAGTGTTTCCTCTGATTTATAACTTTAGTTAAGTCTAAATGAACTTTGTATCTTTCCCAACTATTATGGGCATGTAGTTGGTATATCTTGTTAACAGCACAGGTAGGAACAATATGAAAGTCATCAGGAATGGGATTACCAGTAATGACGAACCTGACTCAGAGCATCATTGTTTTTGGTTGTGTCCAGAGATGTGATATAATCATAGAGGGATGCTTAAGTACAGGTAGCAGGAAAAGCATGCCAAAGTGGGCTGGATAGTAGGTCTCATCCCAAGTTAGTAACATTTTTTTTTCCAGTCATTCAGTAAGTATTGCCTTACCTATGTTTCTTTGTAAGTCCTAATTTTGTGTGGCATTGAATTTGGACTACATTTTCCTGAGTTAGAATTGTTAGAAGAGATTGTGCAAATGAGAACAGTGGATGTTGCTACAGTGGTGTCTGGACTCTGTAGATGTGACCAAAATAGTTGTGTCAATTGGAGACAGTACTGACTTCATCTCAGGTTTAGCATGTCATTGCTGGTAGAAAACAAGTAAGCAGTAGTTAGTTAATTTTCTGATAATATTCCTTCAGACCCAACGAGCACAGTAAACCAATGGTTAAGAAACAAAAGGAAAGATTTTTATTCAAATCACTTTTAAGACTCCAAAGTCAGAGCCAAGAGACTGAGCCTCTGAAATTTTAATTTCAGAGATACCCCATCTGTAGAGAGTAGAAGATATTATAGGATATAAGAATAAGTTATATTATCAGCACACCTGACATTTATACTTATGAAAATGAAGCAGGAACAGAATAAATCAATTGCAGAATTATCACAGATTGTTCCAAAGTAGGTTATTTCTGAGATACATTGGGAATCCCATTTTTCTTCTATTTCCTCTGCTTTGGAGATCTTTGATTTGATTATAAGCACTAGACTAAGTCACTTTCAACTATTATATCATTTAATTCTTGTATTGGTAACTTTCTTCTCTATTTTGATTTTATTTTAAATAATTTTAATACATTTACACAAGTTGACCAAAATATTTATTCTTTTTATTTTTCTTCTTATTTTTATTGGTGTTTTATAGTTATACATAATAATGGCATTGTTACATACTTGTACATGCACACAATATAACAATATAATTTGGCCAATACCATTCCCTGGTACTTCTCCTTCCCACACCTTGGTCCATTTCCTCTACTGATTTCCCTTTGATTTTTAGGAGATTTCAGCCTCCATCCACCTTTCTTTTACCTTTTCTGGGGGGTGGAGGAGAAGGATACCGAAGATTGAACTCAGGGGCACTCAACCACTGAACCACATCCCCATCCCTATTTTGTATTTTATTAGAGACAGGATCTCACTGAGTTGCTTAGTGCCTTGCTTTTGCTGAGGGTGGCTTTGAACTTTTGATCTTCTTGCCCCAGCCTTTTGAACAGATGGGATTAAAGATGTGTGCTACCATATCCAGTCTCTTTTACTTTTTCCTCTCTTGCTTCTGCATATAAAACAAATTATATGACCCTTGATCTTCTGAGTTTGACTTATTTTGCTTAACATAATGGTCTCTAGTTCCATCCATTTTCCCACAAATTACATAATTTCATTTTTTCTTTATGTTTTAATAAAACCCCATTGTATTTATATACCACATTTTCCATTCATTCATGATGGACACCTAGGCTGGTTCATACTTGGCTATTGTGAATTGTGCTGCTAAAAACATGGATATGCATGTATCACTGTAGTATGATGACTTTCTTTAGATTAAATACTGAGGAATCTATATCTCGGTTCTAGAGTGACTCACTGCACTTTGAGTCTTTTGAATCCATACCAATTTCCATAGTGATTATACTAATTTACAATCTGATGAACAGTGTAAAAGTGTTCTTTTTTCTCCACATCCTCTCTAGAATTTATTATTATTTGCATTCTTTTTGACTGCCATTCTACTGGTGTGATATGAAATCTCAGTGTAGTTTTTATTTGCATTTCCCTAATTGTTAATGATGTAGAACATCTTTTCATATATTTGTTGACCCTTTGACTTGGCTCCAATATAGTCTATCTTCTTTGTTGAATGTATCCAAATTTCTGAATCTCTAAGGCATTCTGACTGTCCAGTATTGAGTTTTAGTGAAATCCCTCTTCAACCCACCTCACTGGATAAGCGGTACTCCTGCAACTTGAATCCCAGGCCATGGAACAACTAGGAATGCAGCCTTCCTCTATTCCTCCATCTGCATACCCCCATAACATTTTTTAATCAACATTTGACAAATAATCAACAAAGCCAAGTGACTTTCAGAAAATTATGCAACCATTTTAAGACTCAATCTTTAATCTTTAAAAATGATTATAGTACTATTAATACTATATGCTATTAAGTACTATTACTAGTGTGTTATTAACATTAGTTTAATTACTCTTTTGCTTAACAAATTGAAGTTGCTGAATAAATAGCTTCTGGACTAATGGATAAATGAAAGAAATACTAAACCAAGGGATAGGAATTAATTAGTAACTGTTCAAGCACTGCTTATCTGAGGGAAAAATTTGTCTTGAAGAGATGGTGTTTTCACCTTGGATAAATTCTTCATTAATTTCTTATGATATCTATGACATTGTCAGCCCTTTCTTAACATAGCCTGTTTTCTTCTCTTTCACACACACACATACATACATATATTATCATATGTATACAAATCCTATCTATCTTCTAGATTATGTGATGAATGTGTGTATCACATAGTATATATATATATATTTATATATATGTATGCACATGCATATGTATACCCTTCTAGGTATATATATATATATATATATATATATATATATATATATTATATAATTTATTATTATTATTGATATCTAATTTTTTTATTTTCTCTCTTTACTCTCTATGTAAATCATATCCTTTCAGAGATATCTTTTGCAAAAACATACACATAAAACCAACATTGTTGTATATCAGATGATTAGCTCAATTAAGATAAAATAACATGCATTCTTTTTCTTACATGTAGAAAAAATATCCTGAGGATCTGATTATATTAATTAGGTGTTTTAGAAACCATTACAATATGTGACATATGTACTGAAATATGAAACTAAAGAAATATTTTGCTCTTCTGCTCTATAATTTATTTTTAAGAACTATTCTAAGTGTGAGATTTTACAATTCCTTCAAACTAACAAGTTGGCAACAGTTTTTGGGTACTGGTAGAAGACAAGAGTATCCTGGACCAGAGACAAATGACTATATTATTCATGACTTCATTCTGATGACTTAAATTTGAAGACTCAAAACTATGAAACTACTAACATGGTGGAAATGCATCAGGACATTGGAATGGGCAAGGAATTGTGATAAAAACTATTCCCAAACCAGAGGACACGGAAGAAAAGTAGACAAACGAATTACATCAAACTGAAAACCTTCTTCACAACAATGGAAATAAAGAGTGAAGCGACAAGCTATACCAAGGGAAAAAAATATTTCTTCATCTAACAAGGATTTTATGTCCAGAAACTATATGTAACTTTAAAAACACAATAATGATAATAATAATAACCTGGTTAAAAATAGGTAGCAGATCTAAATAGACATTTATCAAAAGAAGACATGTAAATGGTAAACAGATAAACAAAAAAATTCTCAACATCACTATCATTGGGAAAAATACAAATCAAAATTGCAATGAAGTTTATAGTTTAATAAATTGGTTCAAATGACAGTTCACTTTGGCAATTGTATAGAATCAAAATCCAAAAAATGGTGTAAACTCACTTCATATAAATGTACCAAGAATATTATGTTTAACAGACCATTTTTAGGCAAAACAATTATATGTGGTGGGGGGGATTTTTTAAAATTTAATTAATCAGATGGGTGAAATATTGAAAATGCATCAAGTATTATAGAAAAATTGTCTTCTTAGAAACAAACACTCTGAGTTATAGGATTATTTAATTTGCTAATTAGAATATGAGGCTAAAAATTAATTGTTTGAGAAAATAGAAAGAGACTGATCATGCCAGTCAGTGAACTGCCTTTCCTACTTACTTTTCTACTACATAGAAGTTAACTTTCATGTATATGAATGTAGAAGAAATATTGAAAGTATGTTGGTTTGAAGGAGTGTCAGTTTATTAGTTTGTGGGGGTGTCCACATGTTTCTGTCTAACCCTGGTGGTACACATTGTGCATCTGTGGATGAATGCGTACACAATAATATAAATACACACAGAGTAGTTTCTACCACCTGAAGAGAACACTGCAAACACTGAAAAAATTCTCCTGAAATTAGCAGTTTGGAATTTTACACCCACACTTATTTGGCTTTGCTACTACATGTCTAACTACTCCTGAGTGCTGACATAGAAATTTTCTGTAGGTATATACTAAATATTTATATCAGTTTAGGAGTTGGTATTCTTCTTTATCATGCTGGAAATGTGCCACATGGCAAATAGGCTCAGTGCTTACTTAACAGAATTCTTTCGGACATTCACCTTCCCTTAGTGTAAAATTACATTCATTTATTGGCTTTCAAAAACTTATGTAATTGTCCACTGTAAGTTGGCAAGACATTCCAGTCATACAGAGCTTAGATAAGTAAAAGTTTCAGGACAGTTGTTGATAGTTAAATCCATATTTTCTTTACAGAAAAGAGAAAAGGAGATTTGGGTATGGTGATAATGCATTCTTATCAAAGAATCTTCTCAAGAAGTTTTTCTATTCTCAGTATCTGGAATTTTAATTTTTTTCCTTCCTTGTAATTGATTCTTGGGAAATCACATATATAATTTTACATCTGTGTTACATTTATTTATATATAATTAAAATCACAAACATATATCTCCAGAATTGCAACCAGAATCAATCTTAAAAGGAAAGGATAATAAGTATTTATTTAATTTTGGATAAAAGAGAGGATGAGAAGAAGAATGATTTTACTCTTTTTCTACAAACTTGAATATATTGCTAAAAATGAAATTTTCTATTTTTACTTCTTGGTTTATTTTAAATTATTATTTTGGAAAATCTCTGATATCATAGCTATATAGTCAACCATTTTTTTCTTTACATGTCAAACACTCTCCTAAATCTGAGTGGAAAAAAACAAGCACAATCTTCATGAAATGTACCATACAGTTAAAAAATGTTAGGGAATAGCCACACTCACATGTACAAGTAATTATAGTGGAATAACACTGTTAGGGGAACAGTGTTCAAACTTTATAGAATGTATACTTTCTTTTATTTTGTGACCCCAAAATTGCCTTACAATTATAGTTTGACTTCTTATGCAAATTCTCCCATAGTGAGATAATTTGTTCTTCATAGCTGAGAATCCAGCCCTCTTGATGGTTTTATTAGGGATTAGAAAATCATAGATTGATATTTTATGTTTTTTAAAACAGAATTTCTTATACAAGGCATATAATTATAAATGCAATAGATTTTTTCCCTCTAATGGAATTTTAATTCTGTTTCTTCACAATGCTCTTTCTGCTAATAATATAGATAATAGATATATCTATTATGAAATAGTAATAAATGTGCTTGTAAATTCCAGGAGTATGTACATTTTGAAAACAAAATATCAGTAATGTGTGGCATTCTTTATTGTTCTTCAATAAATAAAGTTAGTAATATGTCATTAAAATATTAGGACTTCCAAAATATAGTCATATATCTCCGCAACAATATAATGTAATCCAGAGTTCCATTAAATAATCCTTATGTTAAATATCTATTACTAATTGATACTCAAGCAAATTAATCCACAGAGATCATATAAATTGTATACATGCTCTAGATATCAAATAATTGCTCTACAAAATGTAGGGAGTTTATTCAGAATTTTTTTTCTATTTACATTAAAATGATTTAAAAATTTTACCACATTATATCTAAATTGTGTCCAAGTTATGTGTATAATATTGGGGAAATTAAACTTAAATATTTCAATTGTAGGGACAATTTCCAATAATGGTATCAAAATTGCACCATCAGTAATCCTGCGTTTCTACTACTATGGTTTTCTTTATGGTCATAAAGCTTTAATTAAATATGATCTACTTAAGTGGAACTCTGTATCTGTATTTCCATTAAAGTTATATATTTGAAAATTGTGAAATGCCTCAAATTAAAGAAGGTCTTTTTCTTTTAAGTAATATGAATATGAATTATCAACTACTTGATAGCTCCTTTTAACATCTTCCTGGAGATTTATATGTTTTACTTTTATTTCAGCAATGCACGATAAAACTGAACTCCACCATATTAGCAGAACAGATCCTTCATTATCTCCTTAGGAGCTAATTCATTGTACAGTCAGTTTCAGTTTCTGAATCCTAGCTTATCATAGTTGAAAGAACCATGATATCATTAAGAGTAAACATTAATTTTTCCCCCCAGGACCTCCCCTTTCCCTTCACTCTTCTCTCCCTATGAACCCCTTCCTCTATTCTACTGGACTCCCTCCTATTTTTTTTTAAATTAGTGCATTATAATTATAGGTAAAAGTGGGATTCATCGTGGTGTATTAGCTCATGAACATAACACAGTTTGGTTGATTTTTCTTCCCCAGTACTTCTTTATATTCTTCCCTTCTCAATTCCTCTCTATTCTCTTTCTTCCTATGTCTCCTTTCTTTTTAATTTATCCCCCTGCCTTCTACCTTCAACTTTTGAGTGAAAATATTTGATCCTTGACTTTCAGAATCTGATCTATTTCACTTAGTGTAATGTTCTCCAATCTCATCCATTTACCAGCAAATTTCATTTTTTCTATTTTTCTTTAGGACTGAATAAAACTCCATTGTGTATAGATAGCATATTTTGTTTATCTGATCATTTATTAAGGGACATCTAAGCTGGTTTCATAACTTGACAGTTTTTAATTGTACTGCTATAGACATTGGTATACTTATATCACTATAATATGCTGACTTTAGTTTTTTTAGAGATATATCAAGGAATGACATAGCTGGGTCATATAGTAGGTCTATTCCTAGCGTTTCGAGGAATCTCTATTGCTTTCTGTCTTGCTTGAACTAATTTGCAGTCCTGCCAACAATGTATGAGTGTCCCTTTCCCCCAAATCCTCACCAGCATGTATTATTACTTGTATTTTTGATGATTGCTATTCTAACTGGAGTCACATGAACTGTCAGTTCATTTACATTTCCAGTTGCTAAGGATGTTGAACATCTTTTTATGTTTTCTCTTCATTTGTATTTATTTTTTGAGATGTGTCTCTTTAGTTCATTTGCCTATTTATTGAGTGTTATTTGATTTTTTTCTAATTTTAAGACATTTATTTTATTTCTAGACCACTCTCTCTCTAGTTTACTATGAATTATTTTTTAATTCCTAAAATTACAATGGTCATAACTATACTACATTGTTTTATTGCATAAAAGCATTAATGCATAATAAGTAAACATTCAACAATTGTACATTTTTATGTGTATATTTGTCTCAGCTATCAATGAGCTATCCATTGCTCATTCTGTCTCTCATTTTAAATATAGATTTTGTTTTTTTCAAACTGTTTTAGGTTCATAGCAAAATTGAGCAAAAAGTCCAGACAGTTTCCTTATACTTCCGCCTTCTATGCACAGTCTTCCCTGTTAAGTTTTTCAAGTTATGTATATATTCTCCATATTACTCCCCTGTCAGAGTAACTGGCAAAGAATTTCTCCCTTTTTGTAAACTTTATCTTTACTCTCTTAATTATTTCCTTTGCCATAAGAAGGGTTTTTGTTGTTGTTGTTGTTTATGCTATCTCACTATTGGTTCTTAGTTTTACTTCTTGAGCTTTAACATCTTATTAAAGAAAGTCGACATCAGTACCAATACCAAGGACACTCTTCACAGAGCTAGAAAAATCAGTCCTAAAATTCATGTGGAAGAATAAAAGAATCAAAATAACCAAAGCAATTCTGAGCAATAAGAGCAAGTATAGAAGCATCACAATACCCACTCTCAAATTATACTACATAGCTATAGTAACAAAAACAGCATGGTTTTGGCATAAAAAGAGGCAAGACCAATAGACTAGAATACAAGACACAGAGAAAAAATACAGAGAGATACAGTCATCTGATCCTAGACAAAGGGGTCAAAAACACAATTGGATGCCTTTTTAATAAATGGTGCTGGGAAAACTGGATGACCCTGTATACAAGAATGAAACTAGATCCCTATCTCTCACCCTGTACAAAAGTCGACACAATGTGGATTAAATACATACGAATTAGACAGAAAATTCTGCAGTTTCTAGAAGAATAAACATTCTTAAGAAATTTACCTTTTATGCTTAATCGAACCGAGGTACAGATTGTAAAGAAGCCTGTGGATTCAGTACTGCATATTTTATACTGAAATTTGATATCAAATGACCCTGTTTCCTGCTGCTATCATATCAAAGCATAGAAAAATTTATTAGCACTTTCTTTGTTTCTCTTTCCTCCCTCCTTTTCTCCCCCCTCTTTTCTCTCTTCTCCACATCTCCCTTTCCTTATTCATATTTCAACCATAAATATCACATATATAATATGAATGGCATTACTCTTCTAAAAATAATTTTTCCCTTCTTATGAAAAGTTTTAGCTATATTAGTTTTTTAAGGATGTTATTCGATTTGTGGTTTCTTCCATAAGGAAACATAATGCAATTGTTTGCTTGCTGCCAAGGTGGACCATCCAAACATTTCTCTTCCAAATGGAACAAATTATATATTCAAAAATTCAAATAAAAGTCTCAAATAAAGGTTAATTATTTTTGTGCCATCCCTTGTGCAAAGAGGAATTAATTTGCTTAGATTGCATATTTAAGTTTTCTATGAATAATTCTGATATGTAAGTCCTGTTGAAATTGGAAAGCTAACTTATTTGTTCATTGTTTATATATAAAATAGTCAAAGTGTTCCAAAAAATATTAGAATTAGTTCTGTTCTTTCTAGAATTGAGTTTGATATTTGGATTCTGTGTTTATTTTACTTCCTAAAAGGAAGTGTGTTCACTCTTGATTTAGTATGCATTTTTTTAACATTACAGTATGTAAGTTTATATTTTTAAAAAATCCATTTGATTGATAGTAAGCTTTTAAAATGTTTTTGCCTGATAAATCATTTCATAAAACATTTCAAAAACTAAGGAAAAGAAAATCTTTGATGAAACTGCCATCAAATACACTGTGAATCTTCTGTTCAATGAAGAAAAAAACCATAAAAAAAAAGCCACAGCGCATCAGAAAGAAAAGTAAATATTTTTACCCAAAACCTAAAAGAATATTTATTATCCTAAGAAGCTTTAGTTGCTTTTCCAAGGTCAGAAATAAGATTAAAAGAGTATTCACATGGGGTTTTTTTTTTATACTTTTAGCATTGTAGTATCCTTATTTTTTTTGATTAATTATTCCCATGTAACTACTTTGCTTTGAAAAAAAATGTATCTTAACACCCACAATGTCTGATTTGATCATTTATTATGAAATTATTTATTAAATTATACATTTATACATTTATTAAATTATATATCTCATTATATTTTTCTCTCAATTAAATGCTAATTACTGAAGAATAGTGTCTTATATTCCATACACTTCCAGCAGTTGTGAGGGTGACAAGTACAAAACACACCTTTAACAAATTGATTTTTAATATATATTCATTCAGGAACTTGCAGACAAGTTATTAGCAAATGCCGAAGAAACAATGACAACTCATAGACTCATATTCTCTATATATTGTGTAAATATATCCTCACTCTAGTAAGTTGTAATTAACTTTGAAATTCACCCAAACTTGATTTACTTCAACAAAAATTTAAGATTTAGTGATGGTCTAGTTGAACATTCATTTTATAAAGCATATAATTATAGATTTATTCATGAACTCACATTTTAAGGAACTAAAATATTTCATTCTAATATGAATTCAAAACTGCAACTTCACTTATAGTAAAAAACATCTTCATCTGAAAGACATCCACAGGGGAGGAGGGACATAAAATTATCTCTTGCTTGTTTAGACCTATGTTCCCATACCCCACTGTACATTCATAGTCAGAGCAGGAAAAAGGAAGACTGGGGATATGAGCATGTGAATATTTTAACTTATACTCTGTGACCTTCTGGTTAACATTAACTGGCAACTCTGTTACTAAATAAAATATCCAAATGCTAACTCTTTTATAGAATAAAACTTCAGTTTCTTATAGTCAAGGCGTTTTTCACTGTTGTCTTCTTTAACATGGATATGGCTTCCTCTAATCAGCTCAGTTCTTCAATCACTCTCTTTTTCTGTCTCCAGCAGAAAAAGTAGAGTAACCAATTCTAGGGTCTTCTTCATTCACAAACAATCTTAGATGTAGTCCCATCTTGATGTTTTCACTTGGTTTATAGAATTCAATCATCTTTGTCATACCAGACCATGGAAGTGAAAATATCTGCCACCACTGCTCCATACTTTTTTGCTATCCCACTGGAGGTAGATCCAGCCAACCTACAATTTTCAGAATTTTCCAGTTGGAAGTAGCCACCAGACTCTATGTTCTTGGTTTACATCAAAAATTCATAGAATATTAGTCTGTATTTCCATAAAGACACTTCATGGCATTTTTATCTTCATGGACTTTTTACCTGCCATGAACCTCATGAAGTTTAGCAAGCCTCCAGGTAGGGAAGAAGACTCCCCGTGTTCTTTCTTGAAGGGAGATCACAAGAGTTTCTCCTGTACTATATACCATTTGACTTGAAAGTGGAGAATATGCTATTACCTCATAGGAGAGAATAAGAAAATACAAAATGTTCTTTAGGGTAAAGAATTCTCTTCTAAATTTCTAGTATTCTTTGAATTTGAATTTAATATAATTTGAGTTGGAGTTTGAATGGAGGCAGTTTGGCTCTTCTACCTAATATGTTCTGAATGTATGGCTGTAGTACATGCAAAGTACTTACCAACTATTGTGCATAATAGCAGGGATTCAGATGAGATTTTCAGACAATGGGATAAATTTTATCATTTAATGTGAATATCAAACCACCATATGGCCCCTCTGAGAACTTGCCCCACTGAGTTGTGCAATATGGCAGCTGTATGACAATTGAGAATAAATGAGGGACTTGGCCATCCAAAGTTATATAGCTGCTACATAAAGAGTTATACATAAAGAGGTTTGTTTAGACTTGAATATTTTCATTAACATTCTGAGCAGAGCAGAAGGAAGGTTGATTCATATAAAATTCAGATCTAGATAGAACCAATATTCCATAGACTCTTTTAGAATGCCTTTGTAATTATATGTTATCAGATATATTGGGGTTTGATATGGAGTTTAAGACAGTCATGTAAAATTAACAGGATGAATAAAACTAAAATCAGAAACTATAATAAACTCCAAAAAAAGAAGACTAAAGTATTAAACTTGGTGTTCCAGAATTTGGGGTAAGAGGGAATGGGAGAGTGGAAGGAGCCAACACAGCTAGCAGCATACTGTACACATAAAATTTGTTAATCAAATAATAGTTTCAGGAGTCACTCTATTAAAAAGGGAAAAGGCACCAGGCCCTGGGTTCGATCCCCAGCACCAAAAAAAAAAAAAAAAGGAAAAGTCTTACAAGACTGTGACAAAGTGGAGTGATTGTGACAACAGATTGTTTGAAATTCAGATTACTTGGTTTTTAGTAAAGCTAAGTAAAATAGAAGGGTGAAGAGGATAATTAGTAGAAAGTTGAGAAGATGCTCTTGAGTCAGAACTTCCTATAGAAGAGAGACATCTAGTTAGAAAGGTAAGTCAGAGCCTGATGCTTATAATTTATGGCATAGCAACAAAGGACAGCAATGGGTAAAGATTCAGCAGTTAGAAAGTTGAGAGGAGGTTAAGGCAAGCATAGCATAACAGAGAATGCATCATGCTTCGCAGAAGATGGGTGTGTACTGCTCTTACTTATTTAAGCAAGGCTCCACGGGTCTTCTGGTTTCATTTTCACCATGCAAAGTTCCTAGTAGTTATCTCTCCTATCATCACAAGAAGAAACAATGTTGAAATTTAGAATCGATTTTTTTTCGGGACCTATCAGAGAACCAAGGTTCAAGGACAAACAAACACACCATAATGTGGAGAGACAGGTACATCTGGGGAGATAGGACAGCCAAAATCTACCTTACCTGGCATAGATTCACTGGAGCCATAAACAATAGGAACATATGTATGATAACTCTGTATAGTTGCTGGAGGCTGAGTTTGCACCCACCTAGGAATGAGAAACTTCAAGGTAGCAAAGTAGTAGGCAAAACCCTACTTTTGCTTCCTTCCTTCTTTCCTTCCCTCCTTCCGTCCTTCCAGAAATCCCACCAGAGCTCCTAATTATGGTCTCAGAAGCATTCTCTCATAAAGGGGGAGGTGGGCATGGAGGTGCTACAACATAGGAAAATATGTGTACCCTGAGTCTTCTTCATAAAGAGTAAAGGACATTACCACAGCATAATTCTGAATTCTTATTCCAGTTGGGAATAGATTATTTCTCCACACTTTAGCCCCTTTGACATTTTGTGTCCCACCTAAGGGGGCAGATAGGAAAAACAGAAAAGATTCAGAAATTTAAAGAAATAAACTGGAAATTATCAGGAAGAGAACAGAGAATGAGAATGGAAAATATTCTAGTTCTGAAACTCAGACCCACTTACAAACTGAGTTTTAATTAAAAGTTCATAGAACACTGCATACCATCCCCCAACTTAAACCAGGGTTCCAGAATAATAATACTTTATTACAAGAGAAGAGCTATAAGACACATATTCTCTATTTGTCACTCATTCATGTGACACAGTGAAGCAATTATCACTGAGACATTAAAATGACTATGATTAATATATTTTGGGTTCTATTGAAATAGAAACAAAGTACAGATGGATAATGTAAACAGTGAGATGGAAACTGAAAATATCAGAAGCAAATTCTAGAAGGGGGGAGAAGCATGGGGGAAAAACAGCAAACGTTGAAGATTTGTGTGGAAATTTAAAAAGGAATAAGATATGTATAATTGAAATGTCACAGGGATAGAGAAGAGAACAGAGCAAAATAAATAGATGAAGAAACAATGGTTAAGAACCTTCTGAAGTTGGAAAATGCATGGAGCAAAAAACCAGGTCAGAGAAATCCAAACAGGATAAATACTAAAAACATAACCTCAATATAATACCTTAAGACTGAGGAAACTGAAGACAAACAAGTCCTGAAAGAAGCCCATAGAACAAAAAGATTGTACCTATACAGGCACAAGGATATGAATTTCATCATAAACCATGAAATAAGAAGAGAGTGAAGTGCCAAACATGTGAAGAGGACTTTAACTAGGATTGGGTATTCAGAGAAGTCATTTTTTGTGATTGAAAGACAAACTTATCAGTCAAATAAAAAGTGAAAATATTAATCTCCTACAGAAACACACTGCAAGAAATGATAAAATTTCTTCAGGCATAAAAATAATATGTAGGTCTAAGTAATAGCTGTGCCACCTCTGAAGCAATACTATCTTACTTGATGCTGAACCTAGATTAAAATATTGTAATCTTTGGGAAAAACCTTTAAAACTTTTTAAAGAAGCATAATTGATACACTAAGAGGAAAGATTAATAGAATTCTATAATATGCTCAATTAAAACAACAGAAGTTGGGAGAAATGAATTAAGCAAGCATGAACCAAATGTCACGTGAAAGGCTGGAACCCCAGCAAACCAAACAAAGCCTGTTTTGTGCCTGTTAACTTAGATGCCTATAGCACAAACTGTTAGATATGCAAACACTTACAGGGGATGAAACTGTACTGGAGAAAGAATCCTAAGATGCCAGCCCCACTTAGCCAAGCAGAATTGCTAAATCCACGTGCAGAACATGGTGACGTGAAAGATGAGAATTCACAAGCTACATATGTGGTCCAAAGACTCTTGAGACTTTTACAAAAGGTGCTGCTGAGGAATCTAGTTCTTCTTGAGGACATCCCAGGGAAATGCATGGTGCAGCTCTAGGATGCTTCCAACAGGGAGTGGCAGCAGAGAAAGGAAAAGGTGCAGTTACAGAGAAAGAACAACTACACCAAACCCTGAACTCATCGAGTTCGGTGTTCTATGACACTGGTGAAAGATTGTTTTTTAACTTTGAGAAGAAAATCAAGTTGCCTTGTCCACTGTAATCTTTTGTCTCCCCAAAATTTACTGCGTTATTTCAAGTTCTTTACTTGTCAGAGAGTTTATTTTATTATGGGACAAACAGAAACATCTTACCACCTGCCGACAACAAAAGAAAATAAAAATTACAAAAATCAAAAAAAGAAACAAAGAGATAAAATTGCAAAGAACAGAAAACTATACAAACATGGTAAACTTTAGTCTATCAATGCTTCCTACAAACATGCATGACGTAAATTAATACACATATTTTTAGATTAAAAGAATACCCAGTGCCATTGTCAACAGAAATACATTTAAAATGTAAAGACTGAGATAAATTGATAGCAAAGCAATAGAGAAAGTTAGAATATGCTAACAAATCAAAACTGGAGTATCTATTTCAGACAAAATGGAATTCAGGGTTAGGAAGATTATCAGGAATAAGGAAAAGTATAAATGGTCAATTTTCCAAGGAACATAACAAACCTAAATACTTTTCTACTTCAAAAAGAGTGTCAAAATAGCTAGATAGATAAAATGCTTTATCCCATAAACTAAATGCTCAGTGCAATAAGTTATATTTAAAAAGTCTAATATTCTCAGAAGTAGACAACTTAAAACACTGAACAATTTAACTATATACTTCAAAATGCGGATAAAATAAGAACTGAATATAATTTGTAAGGAGAAGATAGTCTGGTGCATATGTATAAATACTGTTCTCTTAAAACATTGATTTTTCAGGCTCAACCTAGAAACCACCACAACAAAATGAATCTAAAAAATAATATCAAAGACTTTCAATTTTCCCACACTATACTAGATAACTGAATAACAACAAAATGAGTATCATTTGTTCTGAGTAATTTTAGAGACAAATTTAATAAATTAACAAAACCACCCAAGTTTTTCTTTAAAAAGCAATTTCAATGCCAATTATTTTTGATGACATAGAAAATTGGTGCATTAAATTAACATCTGGTAAACATATTAGAAAAACTGCTTACAAATAACTATTCACTTCTTTCTATACTAAATATTATATTTACCTGTAACCAAGGTTAAAGGTTGAGACCATTTTTGAATAATCATAAAAATAACATTTGTACATACCCCATGTGTACATGCACACAATACACATTGTTGCTTCTGTTATGTCTGTCTGTATGTATGTATGTGTATATGCTTGTGAGTGTCCATTTGTGTGTGTACTTATATATTTGCCATGATCATATTATAAACCAGAAATACATTTAAGCTTTAATAGGAGTTAGTAAACAATGAACAAAAAATTACTAGTTCAGAAACAAATACTAATATCAACAAAGGATCTGGACACTTTAATTCTCAAACATGCAGTAGTATATTTTAGCTAAATTTAAAATTTGTTTTTGTTGTTTTAAAGAAATACAACAAAACTTATGTAGTTAAATCAGTAAAATATTCAATAAAATAATGTTTTAAACAACTGTAATAAAAATTGTTAGGGTTCTCCAGAGAAATAGAACTGCCCAGTATTTAGTTACTTATTTGTTTACATGTCTGTCCATTATAAATAATGTGGCTGATGTGTTTATGAAGACTAATAGTTTCCAAGATAAGCAGTCAACATATTGGAGACCCAGGAAAGGCTATACTGGTTTCAGTCTGTGTCTGCAGGTTGGTAGATGGGGAGAACTGATGGTGTAGTTACAGTCTGAAATCTGAAATGCTCAAGACTCAGAAAGAACTGATATTTCAGTTCAAGTTTGAAGACAGGAAAACACTAATGTCCAGCTCAATGGCAATCAGGAAGGAAGAGCAGGAAAAGTTCCTTGTACTCAGCATTTTTCCATTTTTCTCTTTTCCTATTCAGGCCTTCAATTGATTGGATGAGGTCCATTCACATTAACAAAGGCAATCTGCTTATCTCAGTCTACCAATTCAAATGTTAAGCCTATTCAGAAATACCTCACCAATGCACCCAGAATAGTGTTTGAACAAAAGTCTGAATACCCTATGACTCAACCAAGTTGACCATCACTGAAACTATCAAAATATGACTCCACCTTCCCTACCCACTTTGAAAGGTGAGGAATTTTTTAAAGTACCAAATTATGTATCTACAAAAGAAAAACAGTAGATGTGAAATTTTAAAATTCTATAAAACCAATGAACAAAACTGATTCAGTAAAAAAAAAATGAACTGTAGATTAGATTTTAAGATTTAACTTAGGAAGCTGCTAAAATTTAAGGTGAAACTGAGGAAAGAAATTAAATGTGGAGAAGAATAAAAAACAGAAGGGAAGCAATATTTGAGAAAATAATGACTGTAACATTCAAGAATTAATAAGTCATGTGAATTTGTAAATTCAAAAAACAGAATATACCAGGCAATAAGAGCAGAAAGGTATAAACTAACATGGTGTAGTAAAGTAAAAATGATCAACGGTATGAGCAGACTCATAATAGCAGACAGGGATAAAATCTGATCACTTACAAAAGACTAACAGCCAACTTCTCAAAATAATAATGAAAGTGAAAATAATGAGACAAAGCACTGACAGAAATTTTGTAAGAATTAGTGAAAATTATCAAATTAGAATTGTTTTTCCAGTTGAACTACTGAAGATGAGGGAAAAATAAAGAAAAATCATTCAGGAAAAGAAAATGAAAAGAAAATTTTATCATTAGTAGTATTTCATAAAGTAAATTTCAAAATGATATACTGAAAGATAAACAGCAGAAAGAGAGTAAGCATTGCAAAAATAACTGGTAGATAAAGACTTTGATAGAAGAGTGGACAAAATTCTAAAAATGACTGTAAAATGATAATGAATTATAATACATAAGTATATAAAAAAGTTCAACATCCCTAGCAAATCAGGGAAATGCAAATCAAAATTACGTTGAGATTTTATCTCACTTCAGTTAGAATGTCAATCATTAAGAATAAAACCAACAATAAATACTTATGAATTTGTGGGAAAAGGTACACTCATACATTTTTGGTGGAAATGAAAATTATTACAACCACTTTTGAAAGCAGTATGTATATTCCTCAAAAGATTAGAGATGAAAACACCAAATGACCCAGCTCTCCCATCCTTGATATTTATCCAACAAAACTAAAATCATTATGCTATAGCAATACGGCCACATCAATATTTATAGCAGCCTGATTCAGAAGAGCCAACTTACAGAACCAACTCATATGCCTGTCAACAGATGAATAGATAAAGCAAATGTGGTATATATACACAATGAAGTTTTACTCCATCATAAATAAGAATGAAATTATGGCATATGGTAAATAAATGGAACTAGAAGACATTATCTTAAGTAAAGTAAGCCAGACTCAGAAAGTCAAGAGTCTAATGTTTTCTCTCGTGTGGAAGCTAGACCAAAATAAGAGAAAGAAAAGGTGGAGGACGGGAGTGAAAATAAAAAGGGGGTCAATGTGTAGAGGATAGAGGGAGTGGGAAAGGGAAAAGAAAAGGGAGGAACTGCAGAATGAAATTAACAAATTATGCTATGAAGGAAAACCAATAATACAGAGGTAGGGAAACAAGAGGAGGGAAGAAGAGAGAAAAAGGGGAGGTCCTGGGGACTGAAATGAAGTAGATTATATTCCATGCATGAATGGTTATATGAAAATAAACCCTGCTATTTAATGCAATAATAAAAGATAATAAATAACAAAACATAAATTTAATACTTATATAATCATGTTTTATTTTGGACCTACTCCTAGTAAAACGAACTAACACCTAAAAATAAATAATAAGTATATAAAGGGATCACATTGAATTTCTTCAGTGTTTTTACTCTTCTGGTAGGAAATAAATTAGTATTTGACTTAATATTCAGTTGAATAATCATACTAAATTTTAAACATAAAGTTTAAAAATGAAATTATGTTCATAATTCTCAAATCAGTATATGTAATTAATAATTTCAAACTAAAACAACAAAAGAACTATCAATTCATAAAATAAGAAAAAATATAATGATCAAAGAACATAAAAATATGAAAGATATAAAAAGCACTAGAACTACAAATGTAAATTTAAAAAATGGAGTCAGTGTAAAGATGGAGATTAATTGAACTGGAAAAGAAGAAAGAAATTAAGCAAACAATCTAACAAGCAACATCCAACTATATTCCTCTTCTCAAAAATATAGCCATAAACGAAGGAAAAGTTGAAAATGATAAAATGAAATTATGGAAACCAGGTGGTAACCAAAAGAAACTGTAGTAGCTATCTCTTATTCTCAGAGCAAATAAATTTTAGTAAAAAACATTTTTAGAAATGACATCTATATGATTATTTTTTAAATGTTAATTCACCAAGGAGATATGCTAGTTATTAACTCATATTAACTTAACAAAACAGCAAAATATATAAGACTACAGGGAAAACAGACAAATATGCTATTATGATGGAATGTTTTGACAAATTTCTTTCTCATTAATAGGAACAATAAAGATAAAAACTTAGAGAAGATTTGATCAGAACCTGCCCTGGTTCCCATTTTCCTTCAGAGCAAAATCAAGTCCTTATACTCTCCTTATACTGACTCCTTTTCTGCTTTGGGTGCCGTCTCAGAATTATCTCCCATCTTGTTTAACCTACTCAAGTTCTTGGCCGACTGACTTGTTAATGTGCTGGGCTTCCTCTGTAGGGTCTTTGCCCTGGCTGCTCTCTGTGCAATGACCTCTGAATTCATTTCAGATCTTTGCTCCAACACCACCCTCTATAAAAGGCAATGCATACTTTCCCTACTCCAGATATTCCTTATACTGTTCTGTTTTTTTCTTTACCACTTATCTTAAGCATTACTCATTGTGCCCATTTCTTACATCACTTTTAATTGTCTGCCTTCCCAACCCTGCTTCAATTTAAATTGTATAAAGGAAGGGATCAGTATTTCCTTCACTGATATGTGCCAACCACTTGGAGCAGTGTCCAGAACACAAAATGTACTCAATAAATATTTGTTCATTAAGTGAAAGGCAGACTTACACTGCAACAGATGTTGCTGTGATCTTCATGGTCTGTTAATTCAGATTCCCAGACAGGGTGGTGAGGGGATGGAGAAAAGACAGACAGACACACAAATAGAGAAAAAGTGTGGTCTTGGTGTTTGACTACACCCCTGGTATAGGGAGGTCGTGGCACAACAAGCTCGGCACCTTTATTATACAGGTATAAACATAAAAAGGATTTATTGTGAGAAAGTTTCTTCAAAGTAAACTGAGCCAAGGTCATGAGTATGAGCAGCCCGATTATGATTAGCAGTTGTACTCATAACTTTCTAGCCCCAAGTAGCTGGTGTCTGAACATCAAGGTCAAGAAATGAATAGCTCTGTGATTGGCACAGAACTTCCTTTTGGACAGGCATCACCATGGCAACTGGGCAGTCTCAAATCGAGGTCTTCCCATCAAGAGTTCCCAAGAGAGCATTGCCTCTGCCACAGGACAGTTCAAGACCCATAATTCAGTCACAGCTCCCCACACAGACCCAGCTAAGCCAAATAGAGAGGATGAGGAGGTCAAAGGCAATTATTTTTTTCTTCAAGAATTTATTTCTAGCAATGGCCATCAGTAAAAACAAAGTAAATCTGTTGGTAAAGCCAAAACAATGCCATCACAGGACACTTGCTAGGCTATCATTTGATGCTAAGATTTCTGACACTCTTAAAGAGTCCCTCATTAGAAATAATATTGGTGGATAGAACCTAGGATGCTTCAGGATTTACAAGTAGGTCTAAATTGAATATATGTTGCCTGTCTTGTTGAGATGAAAGCATCATTATGCCTTAATTCTAAGAAATTATAACCTAGAGTTAGAAAAGTTATTAATAAGAAAAATCCAGATAAGCCCCCCAAATTAGTAATATATCTCAATTTATTGGTTAAAAAGTTTCTTTTTTTGTAATTAAAGGGCATATTAAATGATATAATATATCTAGGTATATATCTGTTTCAAATTAAGAAAACCACTAGTCAGATTCTAACTGTACAAAAGAATTCCAGTATCTTTTGAGAGGAAATATTCCACTAAGTCATAGAACTCCAAGTTAGAATCTACAAAGCAATTATTTTTCAATGTTGATAATTCCTTCACATTCAATCATAAATTTTTAATATGATTAAAGTGTCTATTATGATTCTTGTTTAATTATTAATTTTGTATGTCTTTTCTCTCCCTGTTGTAGATATGCTTCTTCCTACAAAAGCAAGCCAACAGTGTAAATCTTCAACTCTAACACAAAGTTGGAACTATGTAAATAAATGAGTTAAATACTTAGGATTTGTGGCATCCATTATTAACATCACTCTAAAACTAAAATTGTGATGAGATTAAGTGGAGGAAATTTGAATAAAGAATGTTCTAACTTTCTTTGGCCAGCATACAATGCTTATATGATAATCACCAGTGATCCAAGGGTTGTTGTCTCTTTAGAGGATTTCATAATTTGAGTAATTAGGTTCAAGTTTATTCTGACAGTTTTGGTTTTAAAACATATTTGTGGAATTAGATAATAGTTACTATTGGTCAAATGCCTACATTCTAAACCACATTCCCTTTATGTATTCTATAATGCTTTTTGTTTGTCATTAAGTTTTATGCTTATAGTTTCTATTTGAACAGGAAATATGGTGACTTTAATCCCTTATTTCACAATCCACATGAGAATTGTATCCATCCCTTGAGTGTTTATCCCTAATATGCTGAGACCTTGATTTTATAATATAGTACTAACTTGTATTCTTGCGGAAGTAACATGTAATCTATTCTGTTTCCACATACATGGAAACATGTGACAACTTTCATTATCATCATTCAAGATTTCTTATAAGGTGAAATGAAACAAGTATATAATAAATTTACTATAATCATTATTGACTTACAATATTTTTTAAGTCCAAGAGAACTCAAAACACATTTTCTACTACAGTTTGTCATAATTCTCTCAATATTTTATGCATTTATGCAAATATATTTATTTCTTCAGATCAAAGACACCTTTAGTTATTGGTTGCACAATTACTTTATGTACCACAAAGCTGTCCAAAATGCTAGCAATCACTATGAAATGCTATGGAGTAGAAGGCGAAGAGCAGTCTTTTACATTAATAGATAAACATAGTCTTTCTTCCAAGTTCCCTTTAAAATCTGTATAGTAATATCTCATACATTTTGATTATTTGGGGGAGATAAAATTTTCATTTCTTTACTGTACTATGCAAAGGAGTTTGTATGATAATCAGGAAATATCATTGATAACAACTGCATTTTGGTATAGGAGGCAGATATATTTTTCAACAGTAATAATGAACCAAATTTTTTTCCTCTTCATATTATTGTGAAGTAGGTTGAGGATATTATGAATGCATCATTCTTAGAAGAGCTGCAGATAGGTCATGACATTTAATGAAATAACTATCCTGTCATAGAGATAAATTCACTTGGAAGATTAGATATGGCAACTGATGTAGGAGGTTCCGCTTCTGGTAATGATAAACTAGCTCATCAGACATTTCCTTCAATAGATAACAATTGTAATCTCCAGAGGAAAAATTAAATAAAATGAGGCAATTATCTGAAGGCAATAGAGAATGACCAGAAGCAGGCAGAAGATACAGGAGTCACCATTTGGAAGATAGAAATACCATTAGATGTGCTTATCATTTTTAAAAAATATGTATTGCTTTTATCCTGAAAGCAAGTGCAATTTCCTGCATGTGAAGTAACAAAATGTTAGATAGAAACTTACAGTTTTCTGGCTTGAAGAACTATAGGAAAGAGTTTGGTGGCTTTCACCAACTAGACAGAAATCCCATGGGAGGAAGAACCTCAAATTCTGCACATGATCTCTCCAAATCTCTAGCTGACTGCTGAATTTTATATGCATGTGACAGTCTCCAAAACATCCAGCAAAGGCTAAGAGTCAAACAGACTTCTGCTATCTCAGGAAAGTTTTGAATTTGAGTTCAGTTGGTTTAACTATTTGCTGTTCCAAAGACCAATAAACATTGTAGGAATAGAACCCAAATTGGAATTTTTTACAGTATCTTTATCCACAGTGTTGAGAACACACTAAAAATTTGATCTATAATTGAGAAGAAAGGAAATCAACCTAAGACCATTCAGATTTTGCAATTAGTAAAGGATGATCAAACAGATGTTATAGTTATGTTCATAGACAGAAAGTAAAATATGGTTTAAATGAACAAACCAAAAGTCTCAAAAGATAAGGAAAGCAAAAAGAACCAAATGATAGTTTTAGAATTGACAAACAGTATCTGAGAAAACTTATGTAATATCCTAATGTCTACTATGACTGGTACTAAAAAACAACAAAGAGAGAAGGAAGGAAGGATGAAGGAGGGAGTGGGGGAGGGAAGGAACTGTAGCTGAAGAACATTTTAATTTTTAATCTCCATATGTTTAACAGCAAGAATAGCAGAAAATGATGGGAAGTTTATGTTAATAAGTAAAAAAGTCACCAAATTGATAAACTAGAACATTTATTCTTTTGAGTCCTTCTAATCTATGAAGACGATGGCCAATCTTTTTTTACATTGTTTTATATTCCACTTACTTTGTCAGACAGATGAACTCAACTTAAAATGTTCTGATGCACTGACTATAATTAAATGTATTTTAAAGTTAGCTACATGACTCCCACTGTCAGATATTATTTAGTGTGATATTCAGTCACAAAATAAAAGAATTTAATAACTGGTTACCAATATTTGCTATCAGAAAAGTCCACTGTATTTCTAGCCCTTCTAAGCTCTTACTTTTTTTACCTTTACTTTATATTTGCTGAACCTGAAATCCAGATACAATGGTTGTAAGTAGAATCTATATTCTGTAGGAAGAGAGAACATGGATTTATGGCTGAAATTATGTTGTACAAATTACTTTGATTAAAAACTATTTTAATATAAATATTAATGAAATATGTCAGTAAATAATAAAAGGTATTGCAACAGTATGAAGGTGATTGATCAATTCCTAGAAGAAATAATCTGTATTGGATAAAGTTAAATGCACAACCACATACTAATTATCTTAAATTGATACATATTTTCTTCACTTTTCTGTCTCCACTAAAGATCATTTATAATACAAACATTTTAGGAAAAAAGTAAGATAAATGAACTCAGGTCTTAACCATTATTAATGTAAAAGTCAACCATGAAGTTTCAAAATGAGAAATAGATCATACAAGTTTTTCTTTGACTTTTGTAAGCATTTTAGCAATATTATTTTTAACTTAGTTACTATCCAGTCCCATATAGGTAATTTTCTTTCTCTTTAAGCTAGGTATTTAAGTGTTGCAGAATTAAATTGGAACAAAAAATATAGAACAGAAATGTAATAAATAATTTAATTTCTACATAATTCAAACAACCCAGTTTGACAGTGCTAAAACAATTACAATGAGAAAAAATAGATAACTAATAGTAGAAAATTGTTTTTTATATAAATTACTATTTTTATGTCTAAGAATAATTTTCAGGGGAAAGTAGTCATTTTATCCTTAAAATAATACACTTTCTTCCTTCACCTCCAAATATTGAAAAGACATTACCAGGACAAGGCCAATATCTTATTCACCTTCGTCTTCTCCAAAATTACCAATGAATTTAGTATACTAGGTGCTTAAAATACTAGATAAGTGAAGATTTCTCATTTAAAATCTCATTTAAAGTATTTAAAGAAGAAAATGTTTCATTTCTGAAAGATTTTACTCATTCTGGATTGATGCACATTGACAATTTCCCAATTCTTATATTTAATTTTCAAATAAAATATATAAGATAATATTTTAAAAGAGTCATTTAAAATTCGATTGTTTTTGTTATGGGCTGTATTTTAACAACCTAAGTTAATATGTTGAATCCAAATTCCAGTCCTTCAAAAGGTGACTGTTTTGGGAGACAGGGTTCTTAATGAGAAAATAAAGTTTGAACAGTATTTTTAAGATGGACTCTAATCCACTATGACTGGGATTTTTAAAAGCAGAGGAAATCTGGGTACAGGTACACATAGAGGGAAGACCAAGTGAATACACAGAGAAGACATCTACCGACAAGGTAAGCAGAGAGTCCTCAGAAGAGAATAACCTTCCTGATACTTTCAACTTGGGCTTTTTGTCTTCAGAATGCTTGAAAGTACATTTCTGTTTTTTTGAGACACCCATACTATGGCAATTTGTTATTGTAACTCTGACAAACTAATATAGCAAATTTTACAAGAAAGGTATAAAATATCCAGTTTCCAGTTTCCATGGAGGTATCATTTTAATAAGATCTGATTGTTTTCAGTAATATATTTATTCTATCACATTTTGGTAGGTAAACATTTGGAATTTTAAAAACTCCATTATTTTATTTAACAAGTTTTGACACTTTGATACACTGATATTATAGTGTAAGAGTATCATCAAAACTCAATTTATAATTCTGAAAAAGAGAGTATTAAATTAAAAATTTTGGGAAATAGTATAGAGGTTCTTCAAAAAATTAAAAATGGAACCAATATATGACCCAACAAACACACTACTAGAAATATATCCAAAGCAGAAGAAATAGGTATGTTCAAGAGACAGCCTTATACTCATGTGGTATCCCTGTTCACCAAGATATGAAAGCAAACTAAACATACACCAACAGATGAACATGGGAAGAAAATGTGATGTACATACACAATGGGGTACTGTTCAGCCATAAACTACGAAGAAATCTTGTCATTTGTAACCATATGGATGAACCTGGAGAATGCTATGTTCAGTGAATTAAGCCTGACTCAAAAAGACAGACACCACAGGATCTTGTGCATATGTGGACTCTAAAATGTTGAACTCACAGGAGTAGAAAATACAACAGCGGTTACCAGAGATTGGGAAAGTTGAAGAAGGTAGATTAGGAAGTTGTGGGTCAAAGAATACAAAATCACAGTTAGAGATATTTCAAAGACCTATTGTATAGCATCGTGACTACAGCTAAAGGTGATATATTCTTGAAAAATGCTGAGAGTGAATATGAAGTGTTTTCACAACAAAAGGATGATTATGTGAGGTAATGCATATGTTAATTAGCTAGATTTAAACATTACACTAGGCTTATATACTTTAAAACATTATGCTGTGTATAATTACAATGAAGCAATGAAATAAAATCAGAACTTTTGTTTAAAGCAAAATTGCTGGTTTTTCAGGAGAGACTTTTTAAAATAAACTTTAGCAATTTTAAAACAGAAAAGTCAAAGAAAGGACAATAGTTTAATACAAAATCATGGAATTTTACTTCAGCATTTGATATTCATAGTCAATATTTTCCTTGGCTAAATAAGGAAATCCAAAGATCTAAAGATTTTTTTTGTTTTGTTTGTTTGTTTGGTTGCACTAAGGAAAAAAAAAAATCTGTGGACTGTATTCCCAATGGGCAAATGGGAAATCAGGATTAAAAAATAAATCCAGCAAAAAGAGACTATTATATTTTCAAAAGCTTTGATCTTAGCATGAGGAAAAGTTAAAGCATGGAGGTATAAAATGCTAATTTATTCATAAAATGTTTGGAGATTCTTAATTTAAATATATTACATCTTATCCAAGATATTTATAGATAAATGACATTTTACATTTATTCAGAATTACTCCACATTGGAAAAGTCAAGGGAAATCTTTTTGGCTATTTCAAATTTGGGATGGGATCAACTCAAATGCCTTTGTTTAAACATTATAGTAAAAATAAAATCACCAACTTAGGAATGATTTCTAAACAATTTTATTAGATCATAGGGGAGACAGATCCTGTTAAGCACTAATCCCTTGAATAAGCCTATCTCAAAACACTCACATATAATTCTTTATGTTATTTAGTGCTCTCCTCTGTATTTTAAGGAACCAATATTTTGCTCATGTTTGCATAATCATAGTTACCTAAAGGTGACAAAACAGAACAGAAAACTTAACTTCATATTTTAGACATTGTCTTGCTTTCCAGGTAGAGATAATGCCCCCAAAGTAATTTTATATTATTGTTATTAATATTCATTTCTATAATAAAGAAGAAATTAAATTTTAACACTAACAAATAATGTACATTTTAAAAGTCAAAATAAAATTCTTAAAGTTTTCAAACACTTAAGATTACTTAAAAAGTAGTTAAAATTTGTAATCCCAGAACTAGAAAACAACTCTTGTTAAGAATTTGTTGTAGTATTGCTAATATTGTTTGGGTGTCAGTCCTGTAGAAACAAGCTTGTTAGAATTAGGAATATTTGGTGAAAAATAATTGAATGACTTAGGTACAGCATCTCTCTGTAGTTCATCCAATAATAGTTATCCATGGAGACTGTTTTAAGTTAACCAACACACTTGCAATTGCTATTAGGACCACATTAACAGTATGGTTGCTCATATAGGCAAAGTCTCACTATTCTGATTCAATTTTAGAAGAAGACAAAAGAGATGGAAAAGAAAGGCAAGGGAAAGATGGAGAAGAGAAGACAAGGAATAAAAGTAACCTCAAAGTTAACATCCACATTTCAAATTTTAAAAGTCTAGATGTGTCATATTGAAACAAATTTAGAGAAAAATAAATTAAGCCCAAGAACCAGGAATAATATCTACAATAGAATAAAACATCAATTGTTTTATAAACCACAGGTAACATCCTCCAAAGTATTTGCTAGACCAAACTGAAAAAAAAAAAGAATTTTTCACAGAAAAGCAACTGTTGCCAAAGTATGATTCTTATTTTTCTTATTCCCAATTTCTAAGTGAATCTTGTACTGCAAAGTGATCAACATAAATAGGAATTTTGAATTTGTGACTCTAAAACAAGATGTCAATTACCAGTTGTATCCTTTTCCTCAATGAAGCTTAACACCATGAGGGAAAGAACTCTATTTCATTCATCTTTAAATTACAATAATTATTACTAAAGATGTTCAACATTTTTGCATATATCTGTTGATTGCTTGTAGATCTTCTTCTGTGAAGTGTCTGTTCATTTCCTTAGCCCATTTGTTGATTGGGTTATTTGTATTCTTGGTGTAGAGTTTTTTGAGTTCTTTATATATTCTGGAAATTAGTGCTCTATCTGAAGTATGAGTGGCAAAGATTTTCTCCCACTCTGTAGGTTTTCTCTTCACATTGCTGATAGTTTCCTTTGCTGAGAGAAAGCTTTTTAGTTTGAATCTATCCCAGTTATTGATTCTTGCTTTTATTTCTTGTGCTATGGGAGTCTTGTTAAGGAAGTCTGATCCTAAGCTGAAATGTTGAAGATTTGGACCTACATTTTCTTCTGTAAGATTCAGGGTCTCTGGTCTGATTCCAAGATCCTTGATCCATTTTGAGTTGAGTTTTGTGCAGGGTGAGAGATAGGGGTTTAATTTCATCCTGTTGCATATGGATTTCCAATTTTCCCAGCACCATTTGTTGAAGAGTCTATCTTTTCTCCATTGCATATCTTTGGCACCTTTGTCTAGTTAGAGAAAATTGTATTTACTTGGGTTTGTGTCCGTGTCCTCTATTCTCTACCATTGATCTACCTGTCTATTTTGGTGCCAATACCATGCTGTTTTTGTTACTATTGCTTTGTAGTATAGTTGAAGGTCTGGTATTGCGATAACCCCTGCTTCACTCTTCCTGCTAAGGATTGCTTTAGTTATTCTGGGTTTCTTATTCTTCCAGATGATTTTCATGATTGCTTGCTCTATTTCTGTAAGGTTTATTCTTGGTATTTTAATTGGAATTGCATTGAATCTGTATAGCACTTAATGCAAATCAAAACTACCCTAAGATTCTATCTCACCCCAATTAGAATGGCAATTATCAAGAATACTAGCAACAATAGGTGTTGGCGAGGATGTGGGGAAAAAGGTACACTCATACATAGCTGGTGGGGCTACAAATTAGTGCAGATACTCTGGAAAGCAGTGTGAAAAACTTGGAATGGAATCACCATTTGAGCCAGCTATCCCACTCCTTGGCCTATACTCAAAGAACTTAAAATCAGCATACTACAGAGATATAGCCACAACAATGTTCATAGTTGCTCAATTCACAATAGCCAGATTGTGGAACCAACCTAGATGCCCTTCAATGGATGAATGGATAAAGAAAGTGTTATATATACATACATATATATATATATATATATATATATATATGTGTGTGTGTGTGTGTGTGTGTGTGTGTGTGTGTATTGTGTATATACACAATGGAATATTACTCAGCCATAAAATATAATAAAATTATGGCATTTGCAGGCAAATGGATGAAATTGGAGAATATCATGCTAAGTGAGATAAGCCAATCTCAAAAAACCAAAGGACGAATGAAATCGCTGATAAGCGGATCATGACACATAATAGGGAGTGGGAGGGGGGCAAGAATGGAGGAAGGAGGGGCTATATAGAGGGAAAAGAGGGGTGTGAGGGGTAGGGGGAAGGAAAGAAAAAAAAATAATGAATAAAAACTATGACCCTAGGTAAATGTATGATTACACAAATGGTATGCGTCTACTTCATGTACAGAGAAACAAGATGTATCCCATTTGTTTACACTAAAAATAAATTTTAAAAAAAGGTGAAAATAAAAAAAATTAAAAATTATAATAATTAGCATATTGTTAAGCATATAGTGATTTACAATTATTTAGGTAACAAATGAAGGATAGAAAGAAAAAGCAAATGGATATGGATGACACCATCTACCCCCACATGTGCACACCCACACTTGTCAACTAGAGTGAAACATGAAGCAAAATTGAGGTGAGTTCACTAATAATACATGTGACCTAAAACTATTCATGGTACACATTAAACTCCCTCTAACATTGTCATGAAAATAAAGTCCATCAGCCTGCTGTTCATCAACTTCATAGTTACTTCCAACTGAATGATATTTTAGTCCTCTCTGGACTTCAGCTCCCTATTTTCAACTGTCTCCTAGATAAATTGCCTATAGGAATTTGTTACTACAAACTTGTGGGGTAAAAGCCAAGTGTGTTCACCTCTCCCTACTCTGTGAGATCTCATTGTACTAGACTAAACACAAAATAATAGAAAATTATAGTGGCCACTTGTCAATGTCTTCCATAACCAGTTAGGTTACATAATTCTACTTTGTCAACATACTCATTGTTTCCTTCTTTTTTGTCTACCTTGTGTTGTGTCCTTTATCTCTCATCTCCTCACTAATCTCATTTCATTAGTTATCCCTGACTCAATTCTACTCAAGATTTTCTAAATCTCATTCAAATAATATTATGATAATAAAAATGTTACCAAATTTAATACAAGTTTCTCAAATTGGCATCTAAAATCAAAGCTCAACACAGTTTTTAGGATTCAGTCCTAATAATTTGCTAATTTGGAACAATAGATTAATCCAACTGGGTTGCATCTCTTCCTGAAATAGTTGCTGAAAAAGTTTCTTTTCCCTAAATATTACCATCTCCCCAGCTGTTGAAATCCTGCAACTTCATATAGCACAGAATCAGTATTATTATTTTTGCCATGCCCTTTTGATATTTCCTAACAGAAGTGATCATTTTTCCTCTCAATTGTCCATACACCATTTGATGTTGCTAATTATAATCTGTCTAGTGGTTTAAGTATTTTTATATTTTCTTAAATTTATTAGATGTCTATGAAATACATCACTATGAAAACTCTGCCCTATTCTCCTTTGTATCTATTGGAGAAATAGCTCCATGACCTACACAAAGTGGTCAAAAGTCATTGAATAAAGTTAAAATGTCAGCAAACTAAATAAAACTTAGCCACTCAAATCCATGCCAAAGAAATTTTGGTGTCTATAGAAAACTCGGGTACTTACTTAGGGAATTCCTCGCCACAATGTGTGATAGCTACTCTCTGACTCAGAGTAAACATTTGGATGTCTGACTGGAACCATCTTTGTGGTTTGGTGTTCTTTGAAATAGAGTATATTTGAAGGACTGTTATCAACCAAAATACTTTTTTTGTTCTTTTTCCATACAGGTACTGACCACAGAGAGGAGTCCCAGATGACTAAAGTAGAGGAAACATTTACTCTCATTCAGCTATTTTTTGTCTAGAAGATTGGTGACCGTCCTATAACCCATGCTTGCTGCTGAATCAGGGAAAGGAAATGAAAGGGAACCACTGGTACAGTTGGGCAAGTGGCCCTAACACACGCCTACAGGACTGCCAACTCCAAGAAGGTGAAGATGATGATGGAAGGCACCAAAATGGATAATTTCCTGGTAAATAAACTTAGTGCTTAGTAGACTGCATATAAAATGGCATGAATGAACTTGGGTTATTACTTAATGTAACACACAACAAAATATTTGACTTACAAACAAATTAAAATAATAATATATAAGCGAAAGGAGAATCATATAATTAGCTGCTCATAAAATATATCAAAAAGCCTATTAAATTATGTTAAAACTAATAACAAAAATATATGAGAATTAAATATTATAAAATGTAGCCAAAAACCATTCCATAAATTAACTATCTAGTAATTAATTTTTTCCTATTAATAGTTTGCAAAAAACCTCTATAACCCACATCAAAGTTTTACATCATTTTAAGTAAATAAATTAATAAGGAAAATGCTATGTATATTGCAAAAAGAAAACAAACAAAAAATAACCTAGAAATATAGGAAATTTTTCTTCTTTCTTTGTTTTTTTTTTGGATACATTACTAAGAGTGTGCATGAACTCTTAGCTTCAGACCTCTATCTTGCTTATCACTTTATTCCTGGATTAAGTAGAGTGTCTGAAAACAATATTAAATAACAGTTGAATAAAATCTTTCAGAAACAAATAAATGAATAAAATAAAGGCCCATTGACAACTAAAAAATATTTAAAATAAATAAATAATAAAGAAGGTGGCAGATTTGCACACTGAAAACTATACACATTGATGAAAGACATTGAAGATAATACATACAAGTGGAAATACATGGATCGGAATAACTAATATTGTTAAAAATGTCCCCATTACCCAAAGTGATCTAGAGTCAAATGCAGTCAATTTTGTAATGATCTTAGCACTGACTATATAACATAGCCAAATTGTTCCTTCTTTGCTGGAGGAGGTAGATGAAACTAAGTGTAGTCTCAATAATATATCATATAATTTACCTATATGAATTCAACAATCATTCAGAGTTTTCCCTTGTATTCTCATATCAGATCTTAAAATATTGTTAGAAATGGTGTAAAATGCTATGAAAACTGATATACTTGAATTCATAAATACGAAAATTTTGAACACTGTTCTCGTTTTAAAGAACTGGCATCACACTCCATGTAACTATACTCATGTCTGCTTTAAAGCTAACATTACAGCACTACCACCTTGTTAAGCAACAACTTATTTGACAATAGTACTGCTAAGTTCATACTTGGGAATTCCACTCATTATTTTTCTTATGAGTGAAACCAGTGGAAGATGTGGTTTATATATGAAAAATATTATCCTTACTGCAAAATAAATTCATACAAAAGTAAATAGATCTTTCTTTCTTAACAGTTTAGTTCCACGCAGTAATTTATTTATTTATTTTTGTTGTACTGGAGACCAAATCTAGGCCTTAAGCATGCTAGGCAAATGTTCTACCATTAAGCCACATTTCCAACCTTTTAAATTCAGTTTCTTAAGAGCATATTTACTTTATCTAAGCATTTTTGGTTAGCAATATTCATAGTAAAAGATAAGATTAATTTCAAAAAATCACTTTGCACCTACTAAAAATAATGAAGGCATATCTTAGAAATAAATCTGTATAATTTTCCCTTATTTGGACTTAGAAGTGTCTACATTTTCATCTAATGTAGGTTAGCAGTGCATATGCTGTCTTATCATAACAGAAAAAATAAACCATTTCTGTTATATATATTCAATATATTTAGGGGTATAGGCATTGTTTTTTAGTCATTAATCATTTTTTATGGTTTTATATGTATATCTAAAGTAAGAATGCTGACTTTTTTCTTTAAATTATAAATTTGTGTTAGATTAATTTGTAATAATTTGTTTGATTCTATCAAGATGAAGGAAGCTTCAAGGAATTCTTAGAGTAATAAGGGATCCTAAAATCCATTACTATCCATTAAATTTATTTACATAAATAAATTTATATAAATCAATCTTTATAATTCAATAGATAGTCCTTCTTATATTCATACTTATTTATTTTCAAATGTCCCTATATAATATTATAATTTTGAACATATACATTTATTTAAAAATGTCACTGACCTCATAATAGTTTGATTGTTACATGTTTTTCTGATTAGAGCTTGCTAAAATTCTCAGTAATACCATGTGGACATCTACAAAGCATTCTGACACTTAAAACCAGTTCCTTGAACTTTAAAAAGTTTAGGTACTAATTTACTCTATTTCAACAAAGTATTTATCTTTAACTGATGTAATCTAATCTATTTCTCTTTTTGTCTTTAGTTAGTGGAGATTTAAAACATCTGGTTATGATTAAATATTTATAATCTCTCAATTTAAAGCTACATGATTCAGATTATTTTTTTTTTATTTTTGAAGAATATAGAATATGTACCAAAAGTCACCTACCCATAATTTTTTTATCTTGATCCTACCTGAAAGATGCTGGTATTTCACACTTCAACATATATTAGGCCAGCAGTATGGCCAATGGGTATTGGGCAATTACTGGTGCTTAGTTGCTGCTCAACACATGTCAAATACAAATAATTAAAACTATAATACCCCCAAGCAAAACATTAAAATTTTTACATTTCAAAAGGGGCTCATTAAAACCAGATGACTATCTTGGCTCACAGGACTTGGCTAAAACATCCACGTCAAATCCATAGTCGTACTTGCTAGTATCACAGAATCGCAGACTCAAGAATCTGAAAGGGTCCTCCAAAGTTT
The DNA here is from genome assembly GCF_902686445.1 of Sciurus carolinensis. Lineage (NCBI taxonomy): Eukaryota > Metazoa > Chordata > Mammalia > Rodentia > Sciuridae > Sciurus > Sciurus carolinensis. The sequence continues at coordinate 56,098,616 of NC_062220.1, forward strand.
ATTTGACCTATTTCCCAGAAGTTAAATTTAAAATATCCTAGAGAGGCTATCTAACATCTCTACAAATTCACATGCAAGAATACTCCAAGAAACCTTGCATCATTGAAAGGTATAATTTTTCGGTAGGCAAACAAACAAACACAAAACCTTCATTATTTCATTCTGCTAAAATTCCCTTGAGGCAATCTTACTCTTTCATTTTTGGCTTCTCTACAGTGAAAGAGAACAGCACTAGCTAGAACCGTGACATTGAACAGTTCATTCTGCATTACTATGTCTCTAATATGCAAGCAGCACAAACTCTATTGTTTATCATTATCAACCATGAGAGACTTAAAGTCTTCATAGAAGTGCATAAATGAAACTCCAAAAATTTGTAAAGTCCTGTTTATTATTTATGAACAACTTATAGAGTCAATTATATAGTTAGAGAGTATTAGAAAGGGCAGAATGAAAGGAAATTGATATCAGATTTCCTTAGGAATATCCATTTTATAAAAATTCATATTTTACTTGATAACTTCATATAGACAATTAATGAGGTAATAGGTAAATATCCTCTAACAGTTTATGAACCAACCATTGAAAGTATGCACACTGAATTAAAAATAACCTTAGGTCATATTAAATCAGCTAATAGGCATACTATTTTTAATTTGAAATTCTTTTTTTTTTTTTTTACTTTTGAAACCCATGGGAATTTATCATTCAACAATTAATTCTAAAACCTACCAATTTCAGTACTTAAGAAAGTAGTCTCTTTCCTCCCACTAATAGCATACTCAAAAATATTTAATGTATATTCTTCCCTTTCTGCCACTATACCCCAAGTCAATGTAATTAAGCAGTCTACAATCCAGTTTAGAAAGAAGGTGCAATTTTATAACATAAAGTTGATGGCATGTGAAGGAAAAGACAGTCTTTTGAAGTTCAGATAAATAGTGAGTCATCTTCATTTTCCTCCCACACCTGTTTGCTCTGAGTGCATGCAAGTCTTGTTCATTGAGTACAGGGTGCTCCTGATTGCAGCTCACTCGAAACATCAATCAGCAAAATTCATTTTGTCATTTCAGCTGAGAAAATGGAAAAAGCAATAAAATGGAGATATAAGACATTTAGTGTGATTCATTATTAAGACACAGTATCTATTTCCTTAATATATCATTTGAAAAACATGATGTGTTTAAGGTACTGAATTATTTTCACTTGTCTAAGTGACTTAATATAGTTAATATTCAATTCGCACACCTACCAATAAGTATAGATTTTCATATCAATGTGAGATTTAATCTAAAATACATAATTATGTTCTTATATAGCAGAACATATATTTATTTTTCCTCCTGAGTGCTCCTCTCTATGCAGGTTATTAGATGGTGTTCAATTCCTAGAAAAAGAGAAAATTGCTGTTCTGTGATAATAGTAACTGCATGATTTGAATATTCTACTCACTTAATGTAAGCACCTGATTTGATTATAAAAGCAGTCATGTATATTATTTCTTTAAAAAAATTTAGTGTTCATTAGTTATTAAATAGTTCAATATCTTGCTAGTTATGGTTGACTCTTAGGTCAAAACCAAACTCTATAAAAACCATATATCAATCTAATTATAAAGTTATGTATCTATTTTTATTAATGTTGATATTCATATAACAGTGACATGAATTTTACAGTCTGACAAATTGAAATACTTAAAAAAATACAATTCCATTGTGACTATAACTTTATAAATCCCATGATAAACTTAACAAGATACATGTAGCTCAAGTTAGAGTTAGGTTTCCACCTTAACTACCAACTTAACTACCTTGCCTCTAATTCATGTCTTCTATTTTTCATTAGTTCTTCCTTTGCTGTGGAACTGTATAGGAGTTTAATGCAGGTGGGGAGTGAGAGAAGAACGAAGGCACTTTAGATTAACGTAGAGGGAAGTGAGAGGGAAGCAGGGTATGAAAAATGGTGGAATGAAACAGACATCATTACTCTGTGTACATGTATGATTACAAAAATGGTACAAATCTACATCATGTACAACCATAGAAACAAAATGATGTACCCCATTTGTGTACAATGAATCAAAATGCAGTCTGTAAAAATTTTTTTAAAAAAATTTAAAAGCAAGTATAATGCAGAGGCTACATAACTTTTAGTGACTTTGAGACATAGGCAAGTTCATCACTTTGTCTCCTGTCTTTGTCAGCTCTGTGATAGTAATTCAGTGTTAGCCTAGGTAAGATTTCTTCATTTGGAAAGAGATAGTAATATGTTCACTCTACACCTTTATTAGCAAAGCTAACAGAACTAGAGGAATGTGTAGTTCTTCTCTTTAGCATCTGTGTGTTAAATCCCAGAAAAGAGTCAAAATAATGTGTAATATGATAAGTCAGACCTAGGACATATAATTGTCTTTTTCAAAAAGGAAAGGGCATGTATGACACTGGTCCTACCATAACTACACTCAGTAGAAGAGATGTGGACTTCCAAAAACTAAGAATGCAATTGACTGTTAACATATTAAATGAGGGGAAATGAGAGTATCAGAAAAATCTATTTAATTTTAGCTCCTAGTTGTCCAGTTAATACACAGATGTACAATATGATGAATAACTCCACCTAACATAATTGTTCACTTAGAATAGAAATGTCTCATCCTCTCCCTTATGGGCACAACCCAAAGACACACTTCTTAAGTCATCCTGTTCTAAAGCCAGTGCCGCTAGCTAAAGTGCACGTCTCTTAATTAAGTCCAGATGTGAGTCCTTACAGTACCAAGCCAGTGTTCTAACTCTAAATATAACCATACCCATCTTACCCAACAGAGAATTTTTAGAAAAAACAGAAACAGAACAGTAAATACTCTATTTTGAAAAACAAAATGCATTAATTGCAAGCTCCTCCTTCTCTACTAATGCCATACATTTATTACTTTGACCCACCTTCCTTGCCCGTTGTTCTTCACTGTCACCCTCACCAGGGCACCAGGGAACACGTTGCTTCCATGCACAGGGCTTTGTAACCTAAATGGTAGTTAAGAGTAGTGGTCTAAGTCCTGCAGTTCCTTGAGGGAATCAGGTAGATGATTTACATACGTGGATTTCCCTAACAATACAAATCTCTCAAAACCTAAGTCATCTTGTCAGTCGAGTCATTCAGGGTAATTCCAGTCAATGGTCATCAAAAATGAAATCTTAGCACATCGTGTTTCTTAAATCTTCACTTTGTCCATAAATTTTCTGTCTCTCCATAACATTGGAGATTTGGAGATTATGATTATATCCCTATTTATCAGGTTAATGGTTTGTCTCTTGGCTCACCAGAATGAGGAGGCAGAGGCATTTGCCCAGGTATATATAATATCTGTGACTAAATAAAGAAGAGAATAATAAATGATACTCGAGAGGTCTTATATATTTAACTTTTCACATTATTCCAAGGTTTCCATCTTATTTGCAATTTTATTTATTTATTTTTTTATAAAAAACTTTTTAAAGGTGTTATTTCTGATTAATATTTTAGCAAATGATATATAACAATAACAAGAAAGTAAATATCTTCATATCTAACAAAAGAGCAAAAATTCTTTACCAGTATCTTATTTTAAATACAGCAAGAGTCAGTAGTGCTTACAAAAAGAAGAGGGCTTACAGAGAACCAAGAAAGTATCAAAATAAGGCACAGCCTGTTATTGTCACAGATCAGTATTAGGCAGTAGTGTTCTTCCCGGAAGGCACAAGTTGGAAATCTGATTACCCTAAGGTTTAAATGTGGCTCTAAAGATAATGTCAAATGACCAGGATAGTGAACTTGCAATGGATTCCCTTAACTGGAGTCAATGGCAATGAATGAGTGACAACATTAATTCTAGATTACAGCCCTCTGGAGTCCAGATGTCCTCTATTGCTCATAGGTAGATCTGTGAAGGCACTGTGCAAAGCGTGGGCGGGCTGGCCCTCTGGTTCCGAGTATTAAAAAACAAGGGCACACAGCCTAGAAACCAAACTTTACATGAACCAACAAAAATAATCATTTTGCAAATAACAGTAGGTAAGCTGGATAATATAGCAGGTTCTAAGTCAAAAGTCTTGAAGAGGTTTCCTGGACAGCAGGCTTGAGTTTCACCAGTTCTTCATTAAGAGACACTCCATACAATGATGATGACGACGATAATGACCAGAACGCTGATCCCTATTGCCCACATCTTGCAATTCTTCCACCAATATTTTCTCTTCAACTTGGCAGCACTTGTCTCAAATTGAGAAGCTCCTGCCTGTAATGCATCTGCACGGTCATCTAGCTCAGAGAGCTTCTGGTCTCTTTCTAACACCTTGTCCACATTGACTCTCATTATGTTCACAACCTCAACCACTTGGGTCTGTGTCTGCTGAATTCTCCGACTGCCGCCAGTGGCAGCACTGGAACCTGCAGGGGCGCTTGCAGACATTTTGGCGGCGGGCAAGGGTCCGCCGAGCTGCGCAGCTGGCCGAAGAAGCCGGGAGGTGGGCGGGGCGGCGCCTCATTCGCAATTTGAGTTCTCATCTTCTTGGTCTGTCCACAAGATATTGTCCAACTTCCAGTGGCCATGGATTGAAAGCTGGATTGCTTTATAGACCAAGACAATAGGCTTATATGACTTTTTTTTTTTTTTTTAACAATGGAAAAGGAACTGAAAGGAAGCAAAACCTTGAAAAGTAGTTTAAAAATTACACAAGGTAAAAAAATTCAAATAGAGCCAAAAATGTACAATGGGAAATAATTTTCACTGTGACTCTGACCCTCAAATTTTAGCTCCTTAGCCAGAACCAATCTTTGTAGTCTTCATGTATTTCCAGAAATGGTTCAAGACACTTGCTTTTTTAATGTGATACCTCTGCATACTCACCAGAATGCCTACCATAGTGATGGAAAATACAAAATATAACAAAAAATTGAAGAAACTGATTATTTACACACTGCTGATTAGAATGTTAACTGGTACAGATGTTTTAGAAACTGGCTTTTTCAGTATCTCTTATAAAGATAAGCCTGTGTATGCTTTATGACTCAGTAATTCCACTCCCAGGTACAGAGTCATCAGAAATATGTGCATGTGTACAATAAAAGACATGAATGAAATTGTTCATAGCAACTATATTTTTAGTCACCTCAAAATTAAAAATACCTAAATGCTAATCAAAAGTAAAATGAATAAATATGCTGTGTTGTATACATACAAATGTACCTGGAGCAATGAGAATGAAATGCTACCAGTATGGCAACAGTATGCATAAAAGTCACAAATATAAAACTGGATGATATACACCAGGAACAAAACATAATATCATGCATGATTCCATTTACTTTAAATACACCAAAGGTGAAATTAATCTATGTCATTAGTAGTCAGGAGACTGGTTGTCCCTGGGACTTCATAGTAACTAGAAGGATTCTGTCTCTAACTAACTATTTTGGGATCTAGGGGAATTAATTTGTGGAAATACATTAACTAGTGTATGTACTTTTCTGAATATATACTAAGCCTCAAAAAAAAGTTGAAAGATAAGATGATATTGGAAGCAGAACACATAGATGATTAATCACATATTTAATAAACAGTGTCAATGAATTCAGTAGAGTTCTTTTGAGTGCTAGAGTGCCTCATTTAAAAAGAAAGCAGGGTAGTAAATATAATATCTTAATATACATAGTTCTATTTTGATATTTACCTATATATGTATAACATTATTTATAATGTTATTGGGATATTGAACCTTAAGGGTGATTATGTCTTAGGGGGAATAATATTGTTTTGGCAGAAAATTAATTAAGATGGCATTTTGTTCTACTCATAAACTTTTTTATTATGTGCTTACATATACATAAAATATTATATCATAATATCTGATTGTATATATGATCACATTTTACATTTTAAAATACTGAAATTAGACAACAAATGGAAGCAACTCAAATGATTAATGAATAAACAAAATGTGTTATATACTTAAAATGGAATATTATTCAACCTTAAAAGGAAGGAAATGCTACCAATGCTACCACATGCAACAATATGGGTTCCTCTGGAGGACACTGTGCTAAGTGAAATAAGTCAGTCACCAAAAAACTAATACTATGTAATTCCATTTATATAAGGAAAAAAACAAAAAAAACAAAAAACAAAAAGCAGAATGCTGGGTACCAGGGATGGGCGCTGGACAGAGTGAAAAACGAAATTGCAATTTATGTTTATAAAGTTGAAGATTTGAAAAATGAGGAAATTCCAGTGATCTGTTTCACAGCAATGTGAATATACTCAACACTACTGAATTGTACACTTAAAATGATTTTAATGGCAAATTGTCATGTGTTTTTTACCAGAATAAAAATTTAAAATGAAACATAATATGTCCCAGATGTTATGTTTGTCATCCATTTATTGGAGCTTCATTATCCAACCTAAAGTAATCACAGAAGACATGCAACAGTGTCTTTGTTACAAACAGTGGTGATGATAGTTTCTTTTCTATCACAATAAGACAAATGGAAAATACTGATAGTATCAGAATAATTATAAGATAGTTAACTAAAAATAAAAGAGTAATAGTACTATGCTAATCACACCAACAATACATTTATATTTTTATTTTCTCTATCGAAGACTATGTTTTCGCTTTTACATAAATTATCTCTAAACACTAAAACAATCTTACATTATGGAGTCTAGCCAGATGCAGTGGCTCACTCCTAATAATCCCCACAATTCAGGAGGTAGAAATAGGAGGATCACAAGTTGGAGGCTAGTCTCAGCAATTTAATGACACCCTCAGCAACTTAGTGAGACTGTGTCTCAAAATAAAAAATAAAAAGCACAAGAGATCTGGCTCAGTGTTTAAGTGCCCCTGGGTCAATCCCCAATTCAAACAAAAACAAAAACCATTATAAAGCCTATATTTTTTAATTAAGGAAATTAGGATTCAGAGAGTTGAAGGAGTTATACAACCACACACCACTTCGGACAGTAACAGAAATACAAGTCCAGAGATCTGGCTTCTGGTCTCGCTCACCATTACGTCATGTTGCTTTAGAAAATGATAAGGCTCTGTTCTTTGTAATTACATCTTCTTAAGTAATATCTAATCTTGAAGTAAACTGCTGATGGCTTCCTATGCTAATGAAGAGAAAACTCCACGATTTAGTGACCAAATCTGCCTTTTAGTCAATGTGTGGCAACTCAGCAAAAAACTTAATTTAAAAATTCAATTTAAAACTTTAAAACATATTTAGAATTCTAACTTAGTTGAAACTATACATTAAAACCAGAATGACCCAATCTCCGGTCACAGAGATCATGTAAAGTTGAACTTTGAGTCAAACTTGTTTGCTTACCAAATTTGGTATATGTTAAATGGTATGCAGCTCCCATAAATACAGGGAGCATGAAAGGTCTTCACCACATCAGAGTTTGGGTAACACTTCATTTCACCAAACACAAATATAATATAACTTCTCTATTCTATATTTATGGGGCAGGTGTTGACCATATAATAGTAACTTTACTAAAGTAATGTCAACTGGCAAAATATACCCCATGAACATTATTGGTAAATACAGTAGGCTCATAAGGAAAATGCAGAAATGTTTATTTCTGTTTTCCAAACAGGAGGAAGAGTTACAGCACATGGTAATTACCTTGAGGCTTTTTGCTTCACAAAAGGTAGCTTTCAATTTCATGACCACAATTCTGGAGAATGCAATCAGCTGTGGTCACAGTTTCTGCAGGCCCACCTTCAAACTCTCCCTGCCAATCAGAGCACAAAATTCTGTTATGGGAGTGGACAATTGAAAGCTTTAGGCTACAGCTTTCAGAGAGAGAATAAACTAGCCCTATGATTGAGGCCATTGTGGAAACATGATCTCCTCATGACAGATGTGGTAGCATTAAGCTGTCCTCAATACCTCTTAGCTAGGAAACAACAGCAGCAAAAACAAAACACCTTCTATAGAGGATCATTTTAACTTAAATGTAATTAACTGAAGGTTTTTTGTTCAAAGTCAGTTAACTCAAAGCAACAAATATTTACTTGTGTAAAATGTACAAGTTACTACGTTACTATTAGAGAGACCATAATACATACTATTGTCGTTTAATTGTTTAGATGATTTTGTTCTAAATTCAATGAGACAATATTAAATAGACTGAATTCAAGGAAATCAAATCCTGTGTTGGATAACTTAATTGATTCTGTGTCTTAATCACTCCTTTGTGCACTTTGCAGAATTTTTATATAAAAAACTTGACAGCATTTGAAGGTTGATTTTTGCTCATTTATTTCTCTCATACTAAGTATCAGAAAATGTACTATGTGTAATGTGTGACTGAGTACTAATCAATATTCTATGTTCTATGTGACGTAAAAGTAAACAAAATAATCTGCACAATGATATAACTGCTATTACAATGGCACATGTATGGGTTATCGGAATTACAGAAGAAAATAATTCTGACCTGATCAGTAGATGACTTCCTGTGCAAAACTGCAGTCTAACAAAATGGTTATTTAAGTTACTTAACTTGATTCCCTTCAGGGAGTTTCTACTCAGTAATTTTCTTCCTATTTTGGTACAGTTCAGCACAACTGATCAAACTACTAGAAGAAGATAATTGTGGGCATTGTCTTATATACAGCTATGCAGATTTGAATTTAGTTATTCATAGGTGACAGGATGAAGTGTTTATTCAATGCTATGCATTTGAAAAATAAACCAAATAAAATTATAATCTTATCACAGAAGCTTTTGATTCTTCGTGATGTCCAATTTGTTGCATTTTGGTTTTATTTGAAAGGTATGGTTTAGTTTCTGAGATTAACATTTGCAAATATTATGCTTTAGAATTTTTTTATACAATGACAGTAACTCAATACAAACACCAAAATCTATTTTCATCACTTGCAACGAAAAAGAAAAAAGTAACTTCACTGACAGGCAAGGGTCACCTGCTTTCCCAAAGGAGAGGAAACAAAAGGCAAGACAATGAAGATATTTAATAGTTGTTTTCCCATTTTTTGTGATCATAGGCTACTGTGATTTTGGAAACAGCTGTGAGTAGGAGTTTAAAAGAATATTTCTTTCCTGAATTTTTTAGTGACACAAGACACTGATTTTTCTCTTGGATATCGATATGAAGGAAAACATTGTTTAGTTCAAAAACTTCAAGTTACCTTAAAAAATTCATTGTTTCTGCATTTTCTAGGGAATTTGAGTTTAACAAAAGAAACAAAACAAATTAAATAATTTCAAGTTTTAATAGGATCTAATTCCTTAGGCAATTTGGCTGTTTAATGTGTCTTGTTAATCTACTACAATGCTTACAGAGAGCATAATAAATTAATTTAAATCTGGTTTTCCACCTGAACATTGTGTATCTTGTAATGTGCTTAAAGGATGAGCCTGAGTCCAATAAGGAAATAATTTGTGCAGCTGATTTAATGAAGAAGCCCTAGATTTGTTTTAATATAATCACTAACAGAGAGTCCTTCAGAAACACATTTCCATACTTACTATCTCATAGCAAGACACTGGCATAACACAGCCGTGAACAATTTGGTTAAGGTCTAGAATTATCCTAGGATACTTAAAAGCTTACATTACATTACATGTGTTTCATTTTCATTTTGGTTCCTTGTGATTCTATGGCATGGTTTTCTCTTGATCTATGTTACTTTTCAGATGATTATAAACTACGATTTTTAATTCATCTGATTATTAATAGATCTGCTTCGGTTATTCTATTGACTAGACTCCTTATAATAAAAAGGTTATAAATTTCAAAGTAGGTAAAAGTATCAGATTATGTTGATATTGAGTCATACTTTGTCTTAAAATTGTTGTTAAAATTAGAGAAAGATTTACCTATTCTTTGGTTTAACAATGACCAAATAAAACTTGAGATCTGTTTAAAAGAGAAGCAAAAATTCACAGGAGTGTTTACAACTGCTACTGAAATTCTATCTATCTATCTACCTATCTATCTTATTGTCCACTTACGTATCTACCTACCTACCTATCTACCTGCCTACCTCTTCACCATTCTTCCTCATCTCCTATAGCCACTTTAGCTGATGGTGTGGATCTTTCAAAGGTTGTGATATTTTGGAAAAATAGACTCCTAGTCTTCTGTCAAGTTTTCGCTTGTTCCAATTTAAAAGGCTATGAGAATAGACATTCCTGGTTGCACAAGCTGCAAAGTCAGCCAAAATGAATTACAATGACATACCCTTTAGTTTCCCACCTAACCCATAGCATTTTTTCAGGAATAAAGCAAAATTTTCCCAGACACACTTTGTTTACAGGTAGAATAACTGCTTCAAGTAGTTTCCTCCCTATAATGTACCATTTCATGCATGCTTATAATAAACATCCATTTGGTAGTTTATCTAAACTGTCAGAGGATTCTGTGAAATCCTGTTCAGCGTAATGATTGGATTTGCCCTTCTTACATGGTGAAGGAATGTTTTGAGTTCAGAGTGGGGAAACGACTCACATAAGATTGCTATAGTAAATTTTTCCAATAGTGTTTATTCTGAGCAGACAGTGGAAGTTACTTAAAAAAAAATGAGTCTGACTAGACTTCTATGCCACAGCAGTGGGCAAACGTAGGTTGTTTTTAGAGGAGTGTGAGCATGGACACAGATGACTTTATTTTCTGAGGTAACTCACTTGCAGTGACATGAAAGGAAATTGTGGGATGGTGACTAACACAAGTGGGAAGAGTGGAAAGGCTCAAGAAAACCAAAATAGAGTTGGTGTTTAAGACATTTCCTTAATTGTTGCTTCTTGACTTAACTCCCCCTCTCTTTTCCATCACACATTTTTGAATCGCCCTGACTTCAGACTTTGAAACATTCACTGTGGAAATGATTAGTTATATGTAGGATGCATAATGTTGGAAGGTTTTGTTTTAGGATCCTTTAATATATATTTTCAAACCGACATGAAAATTCACTGAACCAACAATTGGAAATATAAAAGTTAGGGTCCATTAGACTCCCAACCTAGAATGTTAATAGAATATAAAATCAGAAGTAGAAATTTTGGGGGCCTTTCAAATTTACAGATTTTGATTGGAAGTGCTACTTTTGTGATATATTTCTGTAATCCATCCAAAACTATCACTTTAAAACAGCAATAAAAATTTTGAGGAAACTGACAACCCAAGCAAAACTTTTGATTATATTAATTTCTTAGTTTCTGTGTTGTCACACTTTCCTGGACTCCTTTATCAGTTGTTCATTTTTATTTAATGTTCCTTATTTATTTTTTCAACTTAGGGAACTTGGATTTCTTCAGGTTTTCTTTCTTGGCTCTTGTCTCACTCTGCTATTTTCTTTACCAGTATTATCCCATAGAGCTTTCTATAATAATGGAAGTTTTCCATAACCAGCACTGCCCAACATGGCAGCTTCTGGTTACATGGCAGTCAGCACTGGTTTGAAACGTGACTAAGAGAATATTAAAGAACGTGAATGAAACTTCTCTCTCTATGCTTCCAGTTTTGACCATTATCCCTTCCTTCTACTCTTTTTCCTTTTCCTTTTCCCAGTTTATTTTTCCTCTTTGACTTTTTTTTTAACCTATTTCCTTTTATTTAACTCACCTCCTTTGGCCATCATCTTCATACCCAAAGATTGATCTATCATTTATTATTGTTGATCCCAAAGTCTCCAGGTCCCCGGACTTTCAGGGATTTATTCAGCATGTGTTTATTAAGAAATTAGTGTGTTTAAACACTATACATAATTAACCTATAGAAGAACACTGACTTTACATAAGGATTACAAATATAACCACTACTTCAGGAAAATGGATATTTATCTATTGTACATTTTTATGAGAACATCTCACAAACTCTTGTTATTTAGTCTATTCATATATGGGAGTCATTTAAGAATTTTAGGCAACTGGAGTTTTCTTAAAACTGAAAGATATAATTCCTAGTGTGCATAAAATTCCTTCTTTCTGGAAAAATTCATGTAAACATACAAAAACAACAGCAGTAGAAATATTGAAGTAGCTTTCTGAAACCAGGTATTAAGTATTATAGCATGTTAAGGTAAATTATGTAAATTGTTTAAGTGGGCTTTTTCCCTACAGAGACAGTATGGGAAAGGACAGGAAGAGCAAGAAATAATGTGAGAGGACAAGGCTCAAAACTCAGCTACTCTTCAGGTTGTGATGGTGCTGTTCTTTAGGTTGACTTTTTTTAATGAAAGAGTTTTGGTAGTTCAGAAGGGCAGGGATATTCCTTGGAAAACATAGTTGTAAACAGTGAAAACAGAAAGAACAGCTCTTTCTTACCATATTTGTGTCTTTTAAGAAGTGCATACTCTATAGAGAATTTTAAAACACAATGAATAATACTGACCATTCACCTAGATTCACAACGTTTGTATATTCCAAGATTGTTTAATCTCTGTGTATGTGTATACATACTTTTAACTATTTACAAAGGAGAGTCTAGGCATAATGATTCTTCATAAATATGTCACCATATGCCTTCTAAAAATAAAGTCATTATTCTACATAGCCACATTATCATTAGCAGTCCTAAAATATTGACAATATTTTCATAATAGTATAAGAATTGGTCCATAATCATATGGCCCCAATTGTCCACAAGTCTTTTATAATCTTTTTCTGATATAGAATTCTATCTAATTTCATCCTTGCTTTGGATGAATATGACTCTTTTGACTATTTCAGTCTAAAAAAGTTTCCCCACACAAATTCCTTTGGGGTTGTTGTTTGGTCGTATTTTTCATAACTCTTTGGGTTGTTTTATGTTTACATTTTATTTTGAAGTGTTCAGGCCACTTGTCTTGTAGAACATTCCACTCTCTTAATTTACCTTATTTTATTTTTCCATAATTACATGTAGGAAAAATCTATTTAGCAGCAATACCACACATGTCCCTTTTAGGAAGTACATAATATCAAATTGACCCACTCTGTGTGAGAATTCCTGACTACATGGCTACAGGTAGTGACCATCATATCTCTCCCTGGACATTGTTTTTCCTTTTGTAACCATTTAGTAATCTGTGGGGCAATAATTCACAACCATGTAGTTTCTTTTCCCCAGATGCCTTTTACCCAGTGGTTTAAGCATGATTATAGTAATTCCTAAATCAGTTCCTAAATTGGGAGCAACAAGTTGGTTATTTCATCTGACATCATCATTTCGTCTAGATTTACTATTTAGCATTCTTCCATTAAAAAAAAGATATTACCTTTCTTTTTTCTTTTCTTTTTTTTTTTTTTTTTTGGTGCATACATTTTAAGAGATTATTATCTCTTATAACTCTCTTAGAGCCTCAAATTATTCAAAATTAGAGTGATTTAGGTGCATAAAGCCCTCCTCCCTTTATTTTCATGACTCTTTTTATGTTTTACCACTTTTTTCCCTTCCCTCTGGCATAATATATATTCATCTCACCTATGTAGTATAATGGTATTCATAAACCAACATCTGGCAGTCGGTGTCATGACACAGGAAATGCCTTCTGGTATTTTTAATCAACTGTTCATGTAAATATTTTTAGTAAAATTTTAAGGTTGGTGGAGTTTTTTCTTCTTTTCTTTTGCATTGGTACCTCATATAGCTCAGTGAAAATCTTTTTTAATAATATTAAGGTAGATTTTACCTTAATATGCCAATACTACCACTAATGTGTAATAGAAAGTTCATTTAATGAGCAGCTCGAGAATTTTTATTTTTATTTAAATTTTTAATCATGTCAAAAATTTTACTCAAGTAAATATTGCTCCAACTGTAGTCAGCCTACCCTTTCTCTGTCATCTACTTAAAATAACCATTTTCAGTAGTTTCTGTGTTATTTTGTCTATTCTTTTGGGTAAAATATATTCTATTTTTGCACAAATCATAGTATATGAAGATATTAAGTGCACTCTGGTGTGTTTTGTTCAGTAAAAATGTGTTTTAAGAATTATTAATCCAGAAATTTGTATAGATTTTTCTCATTCTTTCTAATGACTGCTTTTTGTATTTATACCATGATTTACTCAACGTTTATTATAAATGTCCATTAATATTTTCACCTTTTGCAATTACAAGTAAAATCATAACAAGTAAACTTTGCATATGGTTTTAGTATTTTGGAAGGTTTATCTTCAAGGCAAATTCCTAAAAGTGGGATTGTAAGTAAAAGGGTAAATGCAAACATGGGTTATTGTAGTGCCTAATTTTCCTCCATAGGATTTTGCCACAAGTGAGAGTAAATTTTTCAGAAGTATCAACCAAGTCTATGCTGTCAACTTTTTTGAAGTTTTCCAGTGTTACAAGTAAGAAAGAGTAATCTCAGTATAGCTTTACTTTGCATTTTTATTGAAAGTAAAGCAGGGCATACTACCACATTTTATAGATGTATATTTTTGTGCAAATTTTATCCTTGCCCATTTGTCTATATGTTTTTCAAATTTTATTTATTAATATTAGAGTCTTTAAAATAGTAGAGAGATTTGCTAAAAAATACTATTGTGAGATACTTTATAAATTTTTGTTGTGTCTGACAAAAGAGATACAGAAGTCATTGTTGTTAAGAACATGACTTTTAGCAGCCCTGTTATGGAGCAACTAGTCATCTTTTCATATTCAACATATTCTGACTGGATGGAGCCTATTCTGAACTTTTCCCTTCTGCTTTTCCCAAGAAGTGAATAATGTCCTTTTCCTCCATCAAGTAGAAGGAAGTGTGAGACAGGAGACTTGTGGAGATTTGGAAATGCAAGTTCTCTAATCAGATGTGTGGAGTTACAGAGAAAAATATGGAAGCAATAATTGCTCTCTAATATTAAAGACATGAATGAAGATTCCTGAACACCATTCACCTCATTTCCCAGGGTGGTGGAGTGTTTCTGGCAGATGGCCTTTGCACTTCCTGTACAATTGGAGCACATTGCTCTCTGGCTTGTTTGTACATAGCAAAGTCCCCTTCTAAACCTGTATGATCTAAGGCAATATGGAGGAAGTGAGAGATTAAAAAACTGTTTAGAAGTAACAGTTTTAGGATGTGATGATTGATTGCTTTGGACAAGGATCTGTAAAAATCCAGGAAAATGTTTCCCAACCGTGGTACACATTTGAAACCCTCAGGGAGCTTTTTCAAAATTAACTTTTCAGGCTCCACCCCAACCCTAGTGAATAAGAACTCTGTGACTATGTCCAAGGTTGCTGGCATAGATGATCTTGTGGAAAGATGGGTATTTTGAGTTAGAGGTATGGAATGATACCTGGAATTATTCTGGCAATGGGCATCATTTCTGAATTTATTGGTCATCTAAGTATATTCATTTATTTCTGTAATAATTTTTTACTTCACTTATTTTAAATAATTATTTACACATTCTGGTGATAATCTTTTGCCAACAATATGTATGACATAAAATTTTCAGTTTGTAACTTGTACTTTTTTTGTGTGTATGTGTATAAGGTATCTTTTAACTTCTTTTTTTAGAAGTTTAACATAATTCAATATATCAGTTTTTACTTTTTTTAGCATATTTTCTTTAAGTAATATTTCCTTGACCTGACATGAAGTCATAATCTCAATTGTTTCCAAATGTTTTCTTTAACTTTTAAAGTTTAACTTTTTGCATTTCAATCTTAAATTCACCCAGAACCAATTACTTGTTTAATAGTGTGAAGTAGTGATCTCTCTTTATTATTGTCAATATATACATATAGTTTCCCACCTCCATTTATTAATAGTCAATTAGACTACTGTTTCATGAAGTTAGTCTATGAAGCAAAGGAGAAATACTGACTACTGCAATAAAGCCATGTGGAGAGGGGATTGCAGGCTTTTGGTACACATTTGCAGCACAAGTTCTGGGGAGATGATCAGCTTCTGTGTAGTTGCATAGAGTTTTATGCCTAGAAGGTCCCTAAGATTAGTGTAATGTTCTATTATGCCATACAGTATTCTTAACAATTTTTTTTTAAACACAAAGCCCACTATTTTACTTTGCACTGGACCTACAAATGAGGTAGACAGTCCTTTTGAGGAAACACTGTCTGGCAGTGTCTGTACGACTGCTTCCCATTATGGGATTCTTTGAACAGAAAGAATGCATCCTACCTTCCAGCTACAGGTCCTGTGAGTCACAGCAGAAAATACCTACTCCAGTTTAACTGGATAGTCCTGGTTGGGATGAATCTTTTGATTTGGAAGTTAATTTTTTAATTTCTCATAAAGATGGATATAGGTAAGGGGAATATACATTGAAAATACTGGGGACAGTAGAAGCTGGGGAAATTTATGGCCATGAAGGTGTGTAAGTTCTAACAGACACCAGAGGCAGAAAAGCAAGAGCTCCCTTCCACTAAGTTCTGGGTAGTCTGCAAAGTAGGAGGAGACTGGGCTTCATGTTGTATATGAGAGAAAACCTGACTTCACTCTCAACGAGGAAATGTCTTCAGACTTTAAGTTGTGTACTTGCTGTCAAAAAGGCATCCAAGGAAAGAAGTAAATTAATAAAATCTTCCTTATTTTTTAAACCAGTAGAGGGACCCATTTTTCATCACAATTTTGTTTACATTTTTCCATTGTTTGGAAGACATTTTCAATTCCAAACTTGATTCCAGTCATCCACATTATTCCCATTGGTGTTTGGTTTCCATACAATGATAATGACAAGTGCTATGATTATGAGGAATGGGATCCGAGAGAACATCTTGAGGCAAGGTCAACTGAGCCAGAAAAATGAAGATAGGAAAGAGAACTGAGGAGTGGTAGGTCACCGGACATGTGTATAGGGAAGACTGAGGGGGACATAATGGCAAGACCTTGTCCTTTGAAAACTATTAAATAAAGTGTAAATCAATTCAGGAGTCATAGCAATAAAAATGAAAGCACTGAAAAGGAGAGAAGACTCATGGATAGTCCTAGTCATGGGCATGAAGTCCGTGGAGATAAAATTTTCTCTGATCCATGAGAGGTTAGAATGGTGATATCCACCCAGAAGAAAGATGAGAAGTAAAAGAAGAATCACAATAAATAGGTATGTTAGTTGTTTAATTTCTTTTAGTGTATAACTGCTTTTCTACCTATAGGTCAAAATCCAATAGAAAAACATGTAATCTTTTTAGGAGTATTGACAAACATAAAAAAAAAAAACACAATAACACCAAAATAGAAGAGAATAAAAATCAAATAAGATAGAATTGAAAGTATCAATGTGTTTTACCTTTTGCAAGTAAATATTAACTTATGAAACTTTTGTATCAGTACATCTATAATTGTATTTCTTAGTCTTAATAAAGTTAAAATCATTTTGAGTATGCACTCTGGGTAACCTTTTAAGTTTTCTTCCAGCTCAAGATATTTAGATAATTAGATTCCTAAGGGCAGGTAGGACTTATTTCAGGAGACTAGAAGGAAAAAAGTAGGAAAAACAGATAATTTCAAAAGCTCTCCATATACAAAACAGAAAAACTTTCATAATTACATTGACCTTTTATACAGTAAGAAGCACTATTTGATCAGGATATACGTGTATTTCAATGTAACTTTAGGGAAAAAAAAACTTCTTAGGTTAATATGCTAAGACAGGGAGTTGAAATGGTGGTAGAGGGAAATAAGAACACATGAAGCAAAATTTGAAAGTTATTCTCTTTAACTCACAGAAAATAGCAACTACCCATTTTATCTATTAACCTTAAATAAAAACATTCTTCTTCTCTTACTGCATCCCTACCATCCATCAAATCAGACTCCTAAGGCAGTATCAGAAGACTGTTAGCTAAACTAAAAATTTGTGAATGTGGCAAAACAGAATAAGCTTTTGCTAAAATATTATATACAATTCACGAGCATTTATGTTTCACTGTACAAATGTTAATCCTTAACTCAGACATTGTCTCACCAAATGGGGGAAAACTGAAGCCTGTTAAACCCCAGACAGTGCAGCTGAACTAAGGAAATGGTGGAGAGTATAAACAAAGCAAATACTTAACCCTCCAATGAAGACATGTCAACATAAACATAACTGTACTTCTAATTTTCCTCACATTTGATGTTGGTAACACAGAACTAGCTTTGGAGTGTGCAAACTGAGCAGTGGCATTCATTCTATTTCTGAACATAGTCATGAAGTTTTCTCCTAGTATTGTCAAGTAGTGTGAACATTTATATTTTTGCATTCCTAAATGTTTTCTTTATTCCAGGAAGGACTTGCCAGATTTTCTGAAATACCTTTAAGTGCAAGAACAGTAACAGCAATGATAAAGGAAAAATAGGGAATGTATCAATTATCATTTGCTGTCTAACAAGCTATCCCAAAACAGAAGACTTAAAAAAAAAAAAAAAAAACACACATTTATTTCTCACAATTTGGGTATCTCACAATTGGGGTTTCTTCCATCTAGGTAGACTTGGCCAAGGCCTGATGGTCTAGGGTGGTCTCACTCCCACATCTAGCAGGGCATAGACATACAATTCTTATTTGAGGTTTCTCCTATGGTTATTTTGGTTGTCTGCACATGACAGTATCAGGGTTCCAAAAAGCAACAAGAGAACAAGACCCAATGCATAAAAGAATTAAGTCTCTGTTAGCATCAAATTTGCTAATATTAGTAAAGAAAGTCACATAGAGAAGCCAAGAATCAAGGGGCAGAAAATAGATTACTTATTGATGTACGAGTTAAAAATTGATAAGAGATGCAGATTTACGTAGCAAAGGTAAGGTGTATATGGATGAGGTGGTGAAATTTGTGGTCATTTTATAATTTCCCAAAGAAATTATAACCTTAGAACAAAGGCACAGCAAAAATAGAATTTATAATAACAGCATTTCTGATCTTTGAATTCAAGCAGTGTTAGGATGGAAATTGAACCTCACTCCTAAAGTAGTATTTTGATCCGAACACTAAGAGGGACAGATTAGGTTTTTAAGTTCTCATATAGTTAATATTTGGAGATTCTCTAATGGGATCGATGAAAGGATAGCGTTTTCTAAGTCCTGATATCATTGAGAATTTTAAAAGAACATATCAATTTTAATTTATCTTTCATTATAAATTTTCTTCATTAAGAGAAAGGCTTCTCCCAACCTCTGAGAGTAGGGGCAGAGAGAGCGTCAGTTCAAGTCACAAACCTGCATCTTCTCTGACCTGTCAACTCTTTCTGCATTGGGCATCTTTCCAAGTTTAACACTCTTGACAACTGAGAGTTCATTCATGAGTAAATGAAGTGATTGATGGTGGGTGGGAGGGAGGTGTAGAGAGAAGAGCTCTGCTGGAACCTCCAGAATCCCATATATGTAGGAAGTTACTTATTTTACCAGTAAGTAAAATACCCGTTTGGATTTAGTCCCATAAGTATTTGGAAATCATCTATAAGGTAGTCACCAAATGGCAACTACACTTCTTAGTGGGAGTGACATAACCTATGAAAATATCTGTCAATTAAGAACATTTTCATGAAATGAACTTTTTATTTCTTAGGTTAGTTTCAACAAGCAGAAAGAAAACATGTGACAGAAAGGAGGCTCCTGTTATACCCATATTCATTCCCAGTGGAGTGTTTTAGACTAGGCATAATCACAAATATAATTGTGAGGTTGGATCTCCTTTTATAGCCAAATGATTTAGTGCATACTGTTTATAGTAGCAAATAAGAGCTCAAACTCTGGAGTAACCATGCCTGACTTCAAATACTGATATTGTCACTTGTAGACTGGGTCACCGTAGACATCTATTTTTAATTATTATAAGTTTAAATTTTCTAATTGATAAAATCAATAATGATAGCATCAGCATGATTTTGAAAAGTTAACATATATCAGATAGTAGCATATTTTATTACCTAATATTTGTATTATTATGGTTCTTAGTTTTACCATGGATAACAATAGGACATTTTCCATTATTGCTCATTGAATATAATCAACCATAATATCAGCTATATTTGTAGAGATGACCACTAAAAAACCACAACTATGTGTTATGTGAAAGAATTCATATAATTATTATCAAAGAGCATAATCTTCAAATGTGTCCTAACTAAGCTTGTACTTTGATTTCCAGACTGTAGTTTCTCAGGTATCTGTCTTAATGATTGGTGACTAATCCTGTTGCTTCTAATGCAAAGTCAGATAATCAGTTCAAAGTCAGAGGATCATCTTCCACAGTCACTGTATATGGGGAGGGGGCAGGAAGACAAGTACATGCATATATACACTGGTAGTCTGGAAACAAATTAAGTATTTTATAAATTGCCATGCTTCCTGTTTATTGTCTCAGATAATTGACCAGGTGTTCACAGAAGCCAACTTTGAGGTTTTAAATTCTTTCCATCCTCTCTAGACCCTAGGGGCAGTTCTTACCTCAGTGAAAGATCAAATTCCCTCAGAGCACAGGAAGAGAACTGTTTATTATAAGCAGCAAGTGCCAAACGCATTATTGGAAAAGCAGCAAAGGTTGTTGCTCCCTACTCTGCAAGAACACCTCAGAGTTTTCTTGTTTTTGTTGGAGTTTAGCTGATAGCATTTAAGAAGTCTGTAATATAATACTGAATATTTTACATGAATATAAATGTGAAAATAAACAAAAGGCACCTTTTCTAAATTAGCTACCTATTCTGTCTAACTAAGTAAATCACCAAAAAAAAGTATTACCAGCATAGCACTTTCAGAAATACCACAAAAATAGCACATCAGCCAAGGTTTAATATTAGCCAAGTGTTACAAGTTCACCTCACACATCACATTGCCAATATACCTGGTCAGGAAAAATATTCTTAATCTTTTTCTAGCAGAAGAATGTCAAAGTCTTTCATGATTGATTAAACAAAAACAGAAAACAGAGATCTTTATATTATGTTTATAAGAGCTAATTTTTTTCTAGCTACATAAGGGAAAAGTAAGATCGATGTACAGCTGCTTATGTTACCACAGCATTGCAATTATATCTCAACATTTTCAAGAATAGTTAGTGTAAATTTTAATAGTATCTTCTATAACATCAGTTGTGTCAAAAGATATGCAGTCCTCAAAAATCTCAGTGAAGATCATTACTCTTCATTAACATTACTGACCTGTATTTCATTCCCTCCTGGTTTTCTTATCACTCTTATAGTTTCACTTCAGCATAAGGTGTTTTTATTACCATCAGGATGATATTCGCTCTTTTCATTTTTAAGATAAAATGTTCTCAACATTTACAAAAGAATAATATTATTCTAAGTTTTATCTCTATTTAGAATGAAACAGAGTAATTCAAAAACTTTTTTCATGGTATGATATAGTGCATTTCTTATGGAAATAATTTATTTAAACAAAAATTACCATGGAAGGGGGCCAAGTTCATTTTAATGCCAGTATATGAAGAGATTGTCTCACTTTAAATATATAGAACTAACTACCTAGAAATTTTTAATAAAATTTTTTTAAGTTTGCTTTGTGTTATGATAGTTAATGTCAAAAATTCATCCTCAATGTGTTTTGATAATTTACTTAAATCATTAAAAATCATTACCCTTTCAAGCAATAGCTGTAAATTTTTTATAAGCAGTTTCTCAGATTGGTTTCTTGTGAAAAATAGAGTAAAATGTTTGAAAGTGAGGAGAGAGCTCACCTCTGAAATACAAATGCAGTTATAATAAAATAGGCTATGAGTAACAACAGCAGTAACTCATATCCACATTTAGTGACTTTCAATTGTCCTTAACAGACAAATTTTCACTTCCTCAAGTGAGACCTATCACTTCTTAAATGATTAAGGGATGCAGTATATACAGTCATGTGTCACTTAGCATCAAGGATATAAGAAATACTTTATTAGGTGACCCTTTGTTGCATGAATGCCACAGAGTGTACTTGTACAAACATAGGTGGTATAATTTGCTATGCACCTGTATTATATGGTATGATCCCTTTTTCCTAAGCTACAAACCTGTGCAGCCTAATTCTGTAGGTAACTGTGGCACAGTGGTAAGAATCTGGGTATGCAAACATATCTATATATAGAAACAGTATAATAAAAATACTAGGATGTAGGAATTTTTAGTGCCATTATTATCTTTGGGGACTATTATGGCAAGTGAAATGTTAGCATTCAAAGTCATATATGACTATTTCAGATTTTTGAGCTCTTATTAGCAATGTATGCAGTCTATTGTTGACCAAAGCATCATTGTGGGGCACGTGACTTCAATGATGGTCAGGTAGGAAAACACCCAAAGAAGCTATCTGAATCACTTTATACACCCTGAAGAAAGTTGAACTTAAATTCTCCTGAGAAAACAATTTTAAATAAAATGGTCATAAAAAACTTTCTCAAGATTGTACTGATGAAAACTTTTTCATTCCATTCTAACAACTGAACTCACCCATGTATTCCACTTTGACAGCTAGGAAAATTTTTCTATCAAAGCAAATCAAATTCTTTCTTTTTTTCTGTTCTTCATTTCTTTCTCGCATTTCCATAGAATTTTTTAAAATAAGCTTCAGATTGTCTGCTACCCTATTAAAGTTTTGTATTTACTACCCCAAATCAAAAACTTTCTAGTTAGACTTTATCCTAAGGAATGAACTATTTTTGAGAAATCACCACTTATGAACCCAAAATGAAATCCTTTTGGCAGATATTTAAAAATATACTTTCAAGTTATTTGTTTGACAATTGTAAAATAGTCAAAGAATATCCAACTTCAGGAAATAATCTTTGTATCAGATGTTTTCTTGCACGTTTTTCTTTTTTCTATTTTTTCATAAAGATCATATAATGTAAAATTTGTCATTTTAAGCATTTTAAGTGTACATTTCTGTTTAAGTATATACCCATTACTACAAAACAGATCTCCAGAAATTCTTCACCCTGCAGATCTGAAACTTTATACCCCCTAAGTAATTCTCCTTCCCCCCTTCTCACTAGCCCCTGTTAATCATTCTACTTTAAATTTCTGTGAATTTGACTAATTTAGATAATTGGGTAAAAACCTACAGCATTTATTCTTTCATGATTGACTTTTTTCACTTAAATGATGTTTTCTAGGTTCATCCATATTATAGCATGTAACAGGATTTCCTTTCCTTAAGGCTGAATCATTTTCCTCTATACCATTTTTTATCCATTGATCCATTATACACTTTGAGTTGCTTGCATCTCTTGGCTATTGTGAATACTGCTGCTTTGAACATGACTGTGAAATGTCTCTTTAGCTCGAAATAAATGGATTCATGTTTATTCCAGTTTTTATTTAATAAGTTCTACTTTAAAAAAAATGCCTAAATGATGTATAATGCCCAACTGGGCAATCACCCCACTATTCAGTCGATTTTCCATGTGGCCTGACCATCTTCATTTTATTTATACAGCAAAAGTAAACTCAAAATGTGCATTAACAATAAGAGTACAGCTAAACAATTTTAGATGAAAAAAAGTGAATTTTGAGAGCATATATGTAGATACATTAGATCAGACTTGACAAATAAAATGTTTTCAAGAGAAAATGTTTAATAGAGTGTGTGTGTGTGTGTGTTTGTGTGTGTGTGTGTGTGTGTTTAAGACAGTATCTCATTATGTTGCCCAGGTTTGTCTGGAGTTTATGGATTGAAGTCTGCCTCAGACTCTCAAGTTTATGGGACTATACACATGTACTACCACATCCAGCTCAGCAGTTGTTGAAATTTTGCAAGTTTTAAAGCAAAAAAAAAAAAAATGCAGCTCAAAATCAGCTAAAAATTCCATTTAGTTGTTTGTATTCATAGATATATCTTTTTTTATACCTGTTGTATTAAACTACCCAAGTCATGACACAGTCAAGCAACTGAAACCAATTTTAAGTTTTCCATGCAATTTCAGTTGAAAAGATTCATTGAGTGTTTCTCATTCCATTTATATTTGAATGACAGAAATGTGGAAATGGTGCTTTTTTTTTTTCAAGTATAAACTGAATATTCTTGGTGTTAGGATGAGAACAGATCCAGAGAATCAGCATCAGCACCCCTCATTACTAGTATACATATTTATCCTCTTTAGTGTTCCATTTGATTTTCAGAGACTCAGACTTATTCTGTCTTACCATTCTTAACCAAAAGAAAATGAAAGGATCTTTGCGAAATATGAATTTGATATCTGTTTCCTGTTTTTGTCTCAGTTCATGTATCCTAGCAATTTAGAATATGCTCTGGAGCCAAGCAACCTTGGTCACAAATCTCAGTCCCACCACTTGCTTATTGTAGGACTTTTGGCAAGTGACAAGGTCTGTGCCACAGGTACCTCTACTCTACTAGTACCTACCTTTTAAGATTTTTAAGAGAATTACACAGTCACTTGAAACAGCACTGTCTGCATGGATAATATTCAATGAATATTTACTAACTTTTTGTATCTAATAATACCTCAGAAAGAACAGAAAACTTAACTCACTACATGAAATACTAAATACATGTAAACAAATAATTGAAATACTTAAATTATGAAAAAGATGAAGTCATATTCTGTATTAGTTTCTTAGGTCTGCTATAACAAATCAGCAAAAATTGGATGGCCTAAAATATGATAAATTTATTTTCTCATAATTCTGAAGGTCAGAAGTCAGTCATCAAGGAGTCACTCCCTCAGAAAACTACAGGAGAGAATTTTTCTTTGCCTCTTTCTAACTTCTGGTGATTCCAGGTGGTCTTTATCATCTTAACCCTAACATTCGCCCCTGTCTTCACAAGGTCTTCTCCTTTCAGCCTTTGTCCTTCTGTCTCTTATAAGTTGTATTGGATAGACTTTCACTTGTATAATTCACAATTCTCTCATCTGGAGGTACTTAATTATCTTTGCAAAGACGTTTATAAAAAGTTCACATTCACAGAGTATGCACTATGTATTTCCTGGACTTCAGACATGGAGAAATCTTTTTGGAATTCACCTTTCTTTATGACACCTTCCTTCTCTGTACCTATACTACTCTTTCCTTCTCTATAATGCAGGATCTTAATTTAACAGATACCATTAAGGTAGAAATAATGTTATTAAATAGAACTGGTAGATTAATTTTGATTGATATAGTTTAATGAGTCTCACTATTTAAGAGAAATGTTAGTTTTAATATTTAAGGAAATATAATTTATCTGATTTTATTGATGAATGTCAATTCATTAAGCTTATATTTTCATTCAAGTCTTCAACTAAGATGCACTAAAACTTAATGAGTTAAAAATTAACTCTGCATTCAACATCTTAGTTATGTTATTAACTTCTTACACAGTATAAAAATGGGATGCTTTTGACATTGTCACCATCTTTGATACACACATTCTTATGTAAACTGTGGAGTCAAGCAGTAGATGAAAAGGAAGATGCTAAAAAATCAAAGGACTCAGTTAATGGCTTTCTGTATCTAGGGAACAGGCAGGCAAAAAAAATGCAGGAGTTTTGAAATGAGAAGACAACTAAATCTAATAAGTCATCTTCGCATTTTTTAGTTAGTCTTTGGTTTTAGATCAGATGCAATGATTTCCCTTTTCATCTAGAGGGGAGGGCAGAAAATACTCAGGCAGAAAAATATGAACGAGAATCTAGATATGTCAAAGGCTTAGTTTCAAGTAAGCCTTGTGGTCGTCCCAAAACTTCATTACTAAGAAAGAAATGTTTAAAGATGACATTGAATATGAATACATTTACTGTAAGAAAAATTGTGTTATTTATAATCATTTTGATTGCTTGCATTTATCCATTAATGTTAAATTTTAAATTAATATGTTGTTCATCAGAAAATATATACAAAAACTAAAATAATGATAAATTTTACCTTGAGACTCACTATAGTACCAAGTTTACTTTTATCCTGTGAAGCAATATATATGAAGGAAAAATTCTATGAAGTTTTCAAAGTCATTTATGAGTCTAAGAATGAGGTGTTACCTGAAAAAATGTGTAGTTTTTGTATATATGAAAAGGGAGAGTGTTTTAGCATTACAAATTTTTTTCAGACATTTTGACTTTGTAAAGTTACATGTAAAGACAAAGCTAATTACTCCCCTTAGACGTTTCCTAAATTATCCATCTCAATTGTTCATGAGCTACGAATCAAAATTATGACATGTTTTCACAGTGTATGAATATTTTTAAATTAGATTTTATTTTTATTATTTTTAAATTGACAGGAAACTATCAATTCAGTGTGTACAAAATAATCTTCTGAAGCATGTATTTATTGTGGCATAACTAAATCTATTTCATCAATATATGCATTACTTCACATTGGTATCATTTTTGTACATTCATGCTAGAGCAACTTTTCAAGAATTATTATTCTTGAAAATATATTATTTTTATTATTATTCTTGAAATTATATTATTCGATATATTATTAATTGTAGAAGATAAGAAATCAACTTAAGTATCCAACAACAGATGAATGGACAAAGAAAATGTGGAATATAGACAGAACAGAATATTATATAGCCATAAAAAGAAGGAAATCCTGTCATTTGTTATAATGTGCATGAACCTGGGGAATGTTACATTATGTGAAATAAACATTGCATGATGTCAATCATAAGTGATGTCTAATAATGTTGATTTCATAGAAGTGGAGAGTTGAATGTTGATTGCCAGAGGCTGGGGAAATTAGGAGGGGGAACTGGGAAACTGTTGTCAAAGAATATAAAATTACAGCAAATGGAATAAATTCAAGAGATCAATTGTGAAATTTTCTTAAATTAATTAGATCTACATCTCAGTAATTTTACAAAATAAATCAACTTTCTTACAATTTGTTTCAACCCTCTCTTCCTCTTCATTTCACTTTCTTTTGTTAGCTATATAAAATATCAAGTTAATATAATTTTACAAGAGTTGTGTTTTGCTATTATTATTATATTTATTTTATTAGTTTCAAAAGACCTAATTTATTTTCTTAGATTTTTGCTGATATCTCTACCAGGAACTTAACTAGAAAAATAATGGTTCCATTTGCATATAGTCCACATATTGCACCACAGGAGAAAAGGAAGTCTAACGTAAAATCCAGGATCTGAGAGTTTTCTAATTTCTTGATACTAGTTTTTCTTAAGAAATATTTAGATATGATGTACTTTCATGCAACTGTTACCAACTATTAGGTAAACCTATGATAGTCTTACTTTATTCATGTATTAAATGTTACCATTTTGTTATATATATGTAATATCAAAATATCATGCTACATATTTTTAACATGCAATTTTTTAAAAATAGGACATACTCCATAGGAAATAAAGAAAGGAAAAAAATATTAGAAACCAAACAATTTATTAAGTTAAAATTGCAATCTTGGCTGGGAATATAGTTCAGTTGGTAGAGTGCTTGCCTTGCATGCACAAGGCCCTGGGTTCTAATCCTCAGCACTAAAAAAAAAAAAAAAAAAATTCAATCTTAAAACAAATAAATATAATTGGGGAAAACTGTTCACTTTTAAAAGTTCTGTTAAATTAAACACAGGACTAAACTGGTTTGGCATCTGTTCCACTGGAGAGTTCATCTTCACATTCTTGGCAACAATGAAGTAGGTTATGGTTAGTGATAAAATAATTGGCTAAGGTTTTTGTTGGCAAAACATTGAACACATAGCAACATCTAAGTTTCACTCACCATCAGAAACAAGCACTGGGAAAACTACGGATAATTTTGGTTTCAATTGATATTTAGACAGTGTAGCAAAGGCAATGGAACACAGTTGATTTTCAATTATATACATTAACTCATAAAATGCTGATTTTTGAGTTTTTAAAAATATTCCAGAGGCTCAGTATATCTTTGTTTATTGGTACTAAAAGATGTTTAAGAATTTCTTCATAAAAAGTAGAAGTCAAGTTATTGTAGCTCTGGTTTTTCCAAAATGCAACTGCAGACAAAAGCTTGTATTGGGCAGTGATCTTAGGAAATATGAGTGAAGAAGGAGTGAGAGAGGATACAGTGGAGGGAGAAGGGTTCACTTATTAGCGGGTCTCTGCTGTGGACAATTGATACTGCACTCTTTGATTCCTCCAATTATCCCACTGAACAGGAAGGGTGGGATTCATCCACCAAATCATCTATCACTTAAGGGTGACACCAGGATGGGAAGTCCAGTATACTTTTGTTTTGGGAGGTGAAAAATGTCGCAGATAGAGAAACAGTTGAAGGTATCTACAGTGGGTGTCATTCTGTCATGAGGCTAAGACTGTTTTCCTCAATTGTGGGGATTGAGGAGACATGCAGGAGGGAGGAGGGATTCAAGAATTTTCTCTAAACATTTTGCAATAATTTGACCCCCAAAATGTTTCTGTGTGGATCAAAACACAGAGTCCATGAAATTTTAGATAGTATGGAATATGAGTGAGGGATTCATATTATTGTACTAAAAAGAATTCCCACAATATGGTATTTTTCTGAATGTTTCTGAACAATTCATTTTAATTCCCACGAATGTAGTCCACCTCAATTTTTCAAACTTTTCTTCATTTTAAAATTAAGACATTTTACTTGCTCTCTAAAATTATATTTAAATTAGCAGGTATGGTAGTGCACTTCTGTAATTCCAGTGACCTGAGAATCTGAGTCAGGAAGATCACAAATTCAAGGTCAATCTCAGCAACTTAGTGAGACCTTGTCTCAAAATTAAAAAATAGAAAGGGCCAAGGCTGTGGTTCAGTGGTTAAGCACCATGGGAGTTCAATCCCCACTACAAAAATAAATAAATAAATAAATAAGATTATTTTTAACTGAGATTACTGAAATATCAATGTCTTTTAATTAAAATTATACTAGACTTCAAGAAACACATATATTTATGTATACATAATTGAGTAGAAAACTGAAGTTAAAGTTATTTTATAACCAGGCACAGTGGTCTGTAATTCCTGCAAATCAGGAGGCTAAGGCAGGAGGATGGCAAATTCAAAGCCAGCCTCAGCAACCTCTCAAAGTACTGAGTAACTTAGCAAGACTGATTAAAAAAAAAAAAAATCTGATTAGTAACTGATTACTAATAACTTAGTAACTGATTCAAAAAAATAATAATAATATTAATGAAATGGGCTGGAGCTGTGGTTCAGTGGTTAAGCACCCCTGGGTTCAATACCTGGTATCAAAAAATGTTATTTTATAAACTATTACTAAAAAATAGTATATGCTATTTATAACTCAATATAAATATATTACTAGTTAAATCATTGACTTGAGTTGTTTATAGCATGTGAAACTTTATTTTCTTTCTGCCAGGTGAAATTCAACTTTTTAAACTGGCAGTTTTAATTGATGTGGTCTGAGTGATATTTTTATTAGTGTGTGTTAACTATACAGCATAGTGGGTTTCAATGTGGCTTAATCATACAAACACAATATATAATTTGAACAATTCCCTTCCATCATCTTCCCTTGCTATCCATTCTTCCTGCCCTCAGATTCCCTTCCTTTATACCATGGTCTCCCATCTACATCACAAGTGAATTTTTAAAACAGAATCTTAAAGACTGCTTGTAAAGCATTAATGCATTCCTTGGACTAGGAAATTCGGTCTGTGAGAAATGGCAGGTCAGGAATTATCTACAGTGATAAAGCCATTTGGACATGATCTTTTAGTATGTCCAGTCTTTAAAATCCACAATGTTTTCACCTCCTTTTCTTCTTTTCCTTTTCTCCTCCTTCCTCTTGCTTTTAAAAACTTCATGTTGGATTTAGGTGTAATATGAAATTTTTATTCTCTGGTAGTATTGCCTTCTAGTATGTGACTTGAAAAATTTGTAATGTACTATGAAAACCACCATAAATTTAGACCAACTGTATCTCTTTTGCTTATCAGTTCTTTGCTTAACCAACGGAAGTGTAGTTTTGTGAATGGACTTTGCAATTTGGGCCAATATTTTGGAAACAGAGAGTCTAGCCATTGTGTCTCTAAGATTGCTTGTTTATATGATTGCAGTAAACACAGCTGAATAACTAAAATTCAAAGCAGATTCCTGAGAAAACAAATTTGACCTCCATTTTCATGACACTATGTTTACCCTCTGGTAGATGTATATTCTTTCTCACCTCACAAATTGCACTTTAAAATAAGTGATAGTATATCTTATTCACTTTTTTATACATGACAACTATAACTGCACAAAAAACTATTTCCTGCTAGTTGACTTTCACCCCTGGAAGCATCATAAAATGTTGGCTTCTTTGTCAATAGTTCATATTCTGAGGGGAAGTATTCAATTAATACATGCGATGTAGAAAAATAATTTTTTGACTCAGATTTAAATGAACAGCAGGGAATTGTCATAAGTCAATCTGGACTTTCTCAACCCGAACTTCCTGGTAGCAAATTCATTTTAAAAATATGTATAAAGTGAATGTGGTTGGAAAAATCAGTTGCATTCATGACTATTCGGTCTGGAACTATAACTGTTCAAACATATTTCTTTCATATTTTCTCCTGGTCTATTTCATGTTCAAGCAATAATTCATTTGCACAAGTGGATAAAAACAACAAATCTAAATAGGGAGTAATAGTGGGAAGTAGTTTAGAAATCAAAACACTTTAAAATAGCACAGCTGTTCTGATATTATTATCATGCCAGCTATTTCTGATGGTTAGATGATAGTAAGAGGCAGAACACATTTTCTAGGCAGCTATTTTGGTAACCGTGTTTCAGTCATTGTGGTATGCATTTATCTTTTAATGTGATGCACCCCACATGCACACATTGAAAAGATGCCAATAATATGCATGTGCTATTCGAAAGATAAAAGTTCATGAATGCAATTCTTGGTACTTCTTGTACCAGGAGACTGAAAGTCATACAAGTGTCCTGACTCCAAGAAGTGAATTATACACTCATTATAGATTAGTGTATGTTCTTTTACTGAAGTTTCCAAAACTAATGGAATGATTCACACAGAGTATCAGGATGTACCTGGCTCCAATGCTTGTGGTTGCTAGCTATTCGCTCCTCAATTAGGCTTCTGATAGCAGGGAGACACAGGGAGAAACTGAGAACCTGAACTTGAAGGGAACATTCGCATGTGATTATGCCTATCAAGCTGACATGCTTCACTTTTCTGTTTCTGTGTCTTCTACAAAGTATTTACTATAATAGTCTCTACTTTGGGAGATTGTTGTGAGGACTACATAAGTAATTTAAGAAGAGTGCCTGACCTGTAATAAGTATTTCGTAAATGCACTATCATTGACATAAAACATTTCCATTGTTTATCTTTTATCCACTGCTGACTCTCATTTAGATATGCTTGTCTCTTGCCAACTTAGTGTAACTTAAGGGACAAATGTGAAAGTCTACTTCATTACTCAGACCTCTTCCCTCTTTCACAGTATCAGTCATTAAAAAATAAAAAAAATAAATGTATTGACCCTTGGGGAGGACAATGTATGAATCCACTGTTAAAAATCTATGTGTTAATCCATTTCCAGCCTTGCATACATGAAAATTAATTGGTTGATTCAAGTACAGCTAATAATGAACAATAACTAAATTTGATCTGTTCATTATGTTTCCACATATATCCAACTAATGTTTTCTTTTTCTTACACAAAACTCCTAGAATGGAGTAGGAGTATGTAAGTCATCTTTGAATATTTGTACTGTATACACACCTACTCAATAAATATTCGTTGAATTAAATATAAAGCAAGTTATATGTTAAAGGGAAATGTAACAGGGAAAAACAGAACTGTCAGATACAGATATTACATGAAGAAAAAAACAGTGTTAAGATTCCTTAAGAGCGGATGAACCTAGGACTGATGATGAATGCATAAAGAGCCAGAATCATGGATTCTAGAAACCTAAGTACCAACAGTAGGAGCTGGGAACTGAGAGATATGGCTACATATATGCCCATGTT
This sequence comes from Sciurus carolinensis, assembly GCF_902686445.1. Taxonomy (NCBI): domain Eukaryota; kingdom Metazoa; phylum Chordata; class Mammalia; order Rodentia; family Sciuridae; genus Sciurus; species Sciurus carolinensis. The sequence goes on from NC_062220.1 coordinate 56,130,483, forward strand.
CATGGAGAACTTGCTTTAAGGTCTTATATTTTTTTTTTTCCATAGGAATGAGCGTGCTGTTGTTTATAAACGTCTGAAACTATGGTATCTCGGGGCAAAATGAGTAAATAAATAAAACAAGCAAACAATGAAACTGCAAGCTTCCAATGTTTAATATGATGAAGCTGCTCAAAAGGAAGTGAGAAAAGAAAAAAATAAGTCATCTCTCAATTACCAAAAAAATGTGGATGGTAGTTTTCTCAGACTGTTTTCCAGATGGTAAGGTTAAGCAATTGCCCTGTTGCTAAACTTTTGAGAAGATCTAAACTCAAGTTGAAGAGCAGTCAGAGAACATACAATCCCTCCTATTTCAACATGAGCTCTTCTCAAGTTCATAAAATCAAAACCCCTTGAATCCTAAATAGTTGTAATGGAATTTCATCTACCTTACAAGTGATAGAGATGCATAAGCTTACCTTCAGAAAATTTGCGGATTTATTTCTAATTATTGCAAGACAACAAAACAAACAAACAAACAAAAAACATCAGGATGGTAAACCCAAAGACTCAGAGTCTCATTACACACAACATTACCTTTCAGCAGAAAATGACACACATATCATAGCAGAAAACAAATTTTTCTCTATCAGTGCTGCTATAGTTTTGATAATGGATTTGAAGTTCTCTGAAATGAAATAAGTTGCCTAAGGTTTAAGCATAGTAATAAAGTCAGTCCTAGAACTCAGAACTAAATTTTTGCTTTATTTTAAATTGACATAATACTGTACATTTTTGTGTGATACAGCATGATGTTTCATTAGTATATGTTGTGTAATGATCATATTAGGGCAATTGGCATGTCTATCAACTCCAACATTATATCAGTCAGCTTTTCATCACTGACAAAAATTTATCTGAGAAGAACAGCTTAGAGAAGGAAAAGTTTACTTGGGGTTTACGGTTTCAGCGGTTCAGTCTATGGTCCACCAACTCTATCGCTATGGGCTTCAGGTGAGGGAGAACATCTTGGTGAAGGTCATGGTGTAGGAAAACCATTCAGCTCATATCAGGTAGGAAGGAGAGAAAGAGAGAGAGGACAGGGACAAAATATAATCCCCAAGAGCACATTCCCTCCTCCAGCCACACCTCTCCTACCTACAGTTACCCCCCAGAAATTCATTCAGATTAGTATAATCCATCAATGAATTAATCCACTGGTTAGGTGACAGTTCTAATAATATAATCATTTTGACTCTGAATATTTCTGCATTGCCTAACACATTAGCTCTTTGAGAGATATTTTTAGATCTAACCTATAATGTGGCTCTTACTTAAAAACAGTTTTACAAGTATGGCTTATAGACTGGTCTCTGAGAAGATGAAAGAAATAGCAATTTATTCATCAGATACATTTTAAGGAACACATACTGTTAATCAAGCACTAGTATTAGCAAAGACAGTTAGGACCTAGATCCTAAGAGAACAGGGATAGCAGAAAGTTTCCCAAGGCATGCAGTGAGGTACAATGAACCAAACAATGGCCCAAACAATAAACAGTAGTCAACACTAAGGTAGAGACTATTAAAAGTGATATTCAGAGCACTGAGGTCTGTCTCCTTGAGATACTCTTATACTATAATTTCCATTCTTTACCAGTTTTTGAAATCTCAAATCATCAGTTTAGAAAATATAGTAGACTATTTTCTTTGCTTATCTTATATTTCAAAGTTTGTGTTATTTCTTTTTTATATACAAATTTCACCTCCACAGAAACATTGTGTGAAAATAGAACAAATGGTGGATATGGAATTGAAAACACAGTTCTGTCATTTATTAGATTCTTGGTCTTAGTGAAAGTTCTAAATTTATTTGAGTCTGTCTTTGCTCAAAATTGATAAACTTCCTATCTCACAAGATTTGTAGACTTAATCTAACAAAAGTGAAAATATGTTATAAAGTCATGCCTTAAAACAGTGGCTTAAAGGTGATTATTAAAATATTTTCCCTAGTTGAACTATATAAAGAAAATATTCAAATACACTTTTATAAATGTATTTGCTGAATTGGAGTCTGAAATATTTACATATATAATTTAATTTAATTTAATTTATTTATTTGGGATTCTAGGGATTGAACTCAGGGACACTTTATCACCAAGCTACAACCTTACTACTTTCATTTTTTATTTTGAGATAAAATCTTTCTAAGTTGCTGATACCCCTGCCTCATCTTTCTAGTTGCTTAAATTATAGGCATGTGCCACCATGCCTGGTATAATACTTATATATTAAAGATTACTAACAATAATATCTACATTTCAGGCTCAAATTTACTTTATATTGGTTACATAGAGTTAAGAACATTCTGATTCTCACAAGAAAGTATTTGCAAATAACATTTCATAAAAATCCCTAATTACTACATTTTACTATACAATTAATTTGTTACAGATGGCACTTGGTAAAAAATCTGAACAATAACCACATTGTAAAAGAGAGCAATTCAATACAACAAAGGCAAATTAATCATCCCTCCTACCCAGAACTAAGAGTTCTTTATGTAGAACAATCCTACCGGTAAATTTTTTTCTTTCAGCAATATTCTGCACATTTAAATCATAGTAACTGTTTCTTGTTTAAGATCTCCTTGCAGTATCACTCAATGTTGAAATAAGTTAGTTGGTACAGAAATATTAAAGTGAAATAATTTCTAAGGGCAGATTTAATCAATGCTCCTAAATGTTAAAACAAATATTAAAATAATATAAGAAAGAGGCAATATTTAGAATTTCTCAGTATTTAAATTACACAGCAGAAATTTTAGATATAATAAAATTTTATCACAATGTAATGTGCATTGTTCACTTCTTACTGAAAAACTTTTGTCCCATGATAAAATGATCCTCCCAGGATACATTGGTGAGAATTTGGCCTTGCATGAACCATAGTGTATGCATGTTCTGGCTGTGTACTCAGACATACATTGGTGTTCACATGTAGATGTGAGTTAAAATGAGGACACATGACACATTACAAGACATTTAAATACACTTTAATGCAGTTTATAGTTGTAGAGACTTATTTAAGCCTATGTCTATATAATTATGTCTTAAAGAGCCTATGCCAATTGATGGAAGTTCAAAAGTTAATCTATCAGTATATTCTAATGTACTCAAGTATTATCAATTTGTGCTTCTCATACAATTTTAAAGTATCTTTTATATATGTATTATTAATAAATTCAAGGCTAAGTTCTTCAAAATCCTGAATTGATCCTAGTAATAATACTTTTCAGATAATTTGTTTTTAAAACAATATGCTTCCCTGATATGGTGGAATATTTGCAAACATTATCCAAGTTTCTAAGAATTCTATCATTAGCAATTTATAATCTCTCAAATTCGAGGTCAGTGTTCCATGATTTCTCATCATATGGGTACTTTGCACAAGTATGAGGCGCTGGGTTTCATTTCAAGCACCAAAAGAGAAATAAATAAGTGTCATAATTACTCAGTTAATCATTTAATTCTATATCAAGTAATCTGATGATCATATAACCGTATTCTATTTTTATTTATATAAGTGTGGTCCAGTTTAGCAAGTCTCTATCAAACCTCATTTTAGCAAATATAAGTGTGTTATTTCTATGATGATCTCCTCATATTATAGTATTAAAATATATATAATCGACAAATATGATGATTAAAACATTAAATAAATGTTTCTTTACCTTAATTAGTCTATAAAGATAATAAAATACTAATATAGTAATAAAAGTTAAATACAATGCTTAATATGTTAAAAATCTTTCTGTAGCATTAATGTTTATTAATGATTCAGCCTGACTCATTTTAAAATAACCACTTTGAATCAACAATTTTAACCAATAAATTGTGTCCTTCCTTGTAAATATATTAATGTTACTGATACTGCCTTTTACAGGTGACAAGTTCTGCTTCCTCTAATGTTGAAGTGTGAACACTAGAGAAGCACGCCAAGGCAAGCATATTAAGCAGGTTTTATTTAAAAGTAGTAATAATACAAACTTCTCTCAGGAGGGAGAAGGGGACAATGGCTGATGTTCTAGAATCCCCAAAAGTGAGCACACCCTACATCTTTTATAGGTCAAGATCTCTTTTGTTTTCCAGTTCTCTCCCAGCTTACCTCTCCTTCCTGCTTATATGACTAAGCCCAGTTTTGCAGGTGAGATGGGCAGGGGGACAGCCAAAGTGATTCAGCCAGGCAAGGGCCTGGGGGGCATTAATTAGCAGCTCCCTGCCTGTAGTCCCTGACAAGCACAGGTAAATCTGGTAATCAATGGGCTCCGGAGATCCTTGATATTTCATTCTCCCAGGGGCAGTCTCCAACTTCCAGAGGCAGATGGCTTTCATGGCCTCCATTTCCTCGATTTGACCCGATCTCCTATTTCTACACTAACTGCTGTCCGCAATTCTGGCTTAATTACCACAGATATGAAGAGATAGATTCCTAGAGGAATTGATCATATCAGTTTTACATGGAAGAATTCAAGTGTGTCATCTTTGAGCATCTATACATACACATAGTAGTTTCAAAGAAAACTTTAAAGCTATTGTTCAGGCATCCTAATTTCAGACAACTGTAATTAACAATTGCTATAGTCTGGATTTAAGTGGTTCAAGATTCAGTAAGAAGAAAAACAAAGAACATGTCTATAAATACAAACATTACTGTGGGAACCAGTGAATGCTTTCCACTAATGTAGTCCTCTTTCTTTGTCTCATGGGTCAATCAGGATCCACCACAGAAACGTGAGCAGGACATTCTTCCTTGTATTTACAAGCAGTTCAGTTTCTTTTATCAACTGGCATGGAAGTTTCAACAAAAAGGCCCTGAAACCTCATTTTGTAAATGTGAGCAATACTTCCTTGATCTTCACTAGGGACTCCCCACAGTTAGAGCTAATCCCTTCCCTATGTCAATTTCCACAGTGACACATAATAGTACATGGAAGTGTAAGAGACTTGCAGAACTCAATGAAAGGTACAAAAATCTGCAACAATTTGAAACCACAATTTATAATTAAAATCTGTCATTTTCCTCACTATCTTTACATTGAACTCCTATAATAATTAGCACTCAAAACTTATACCTTTTAAGAATATTAACTTGGAATGAATTTAACATTAATAAACACTTTGAGATACATGAACTAACAAGTTTTTGTGTATATATGAATATATAAAGCTTTCATATTTTGAATTTAATTTTTTGATATCTAAATAATTTTTCACATGTTCTTCATAGTATTCTTATGTAGTAGGATATGAAGGAAGCTGTGGTATATGTTAACTAATTCTCCCAACAAAATTCAGAATCAAAATAAACTATAATAAATCAAATGGCGAGATAAATTCTACATGTTAATTCATGCAAATTGTAACTTAAAATAATCAAAATTACTCGAGCATATGATAACATGCCTGAGCCTTAAGTGCATTTTAGTTCAGTAGTCTGTGAACTTAGCTACTTTAGTGGAAAGCATGTGTCATCCATGATACTTAGATGCATACTTAGCTTTATTAGGACTTATTTATTGATTTGGTTAATATGTATTACATATATAAGCAGAGAAAGAAAGAAGACAGAATGAGGGAGAATGAGAGAACCAGGTAGAGCTTGCCTACACATTCCCAATTGTGGTATTAAGTACCATCACTTCTAGTTGTTTTCTGAATATTTTAACTACTTAGCTGAAAAATCAAGGATTTTTAGGATTAAAAATAAGGAAAAAGAAAGGGAAAAAGAGATTAAAACCAGGCCAGAGAACTAGGGATAAGAGACCTAGACCAGTCATTTAGGCCAGGAACATTGTCAGTCTCATTGTACCCTTCTAACTAGGTGAGCCATTCACATCTCATTTATTGTAACCAGCTTAAGTTAGCTGTGTTGAAAAGGGTCTGCTTTATTATTGAGAGTTGATGAGATATTTTAAACAAGAACCGTACAATCAGATATTTTTAGAATGGCCAGTTCTGCAGCAGGAGAGAGATGGAAAAAAGACAGGGAAGCTAGCAAGGAGCTTTTGGCAAGATTCACAGTAAGCAACATTATGCGCTAGCCTGGTGGTTCTAAGTGTAAATGTGACAGGATTTAACATGCAAATTTTTAAGAATCACAAAAGATAGAATAAAGACTCTAAAATACTCTCAGGTTTTCGTTTTGACAGTTTGGTTTGTGATCTCACCATTTAGAAAGATGAAGAGTGAAGAAGGATAATAGCTTTGAGTAGGGATGAAGATGATGAATCTCTAAGACATGTTGAGTTTAGAGGCATTTGTGGGCTAGACAAGGGAAGAGGCAATAGACAACTGAGACAAAGATTGGGAGTTGTTTAAAGAAAACTGTGCTTTTAAAAATGTAGGTTAGGAACATATCAAAGTGGGACATATTTTACAGTGAAAAGTCAAAGACATCAGAAGAGAATTCGGAAAATTTAATGGAACTATAATCATGATGACTGACAACATGAAAATATGCTCTACAGCTTTAAGTGAGAACAGGATTATATCTCATCTGGGATAATAGCAATGCAAAATGTACATATGCATGTAAGATATCTGAAAGTACAGAAAAAATGTGAATTTCTAGATAATCAGCAATCTTCTTCTTATTTTTAGAATTCTCATTTCTGCTCCTGCTATATTATTGTTGGTGCCTTTTTCTAAGGTTTCACAAAGATGTTAAATAGGAACGTCTCCACGAGCTGTCCCAACCATATAAATAACCACATGTAAACTATTAGCATCTATGAAGTTATTTCTAATAAATTAAGACACATCACCTCTTAGTTATTCCTTCCAGATTATAGAGTCCTAATTATTTAAGTGCCTCTTCATAAAGAAATCTTTCCAACCCTTTGATCATTCTAATTGGGACTTTAAAAACTTTTTTTTCAGTCCCTTTATAGCTTTCTTGTAGTGTAACAACCACTCATGATTGTAACTGTGTTTCTTTCTCAGAAGGCAGAGCTTGTGCCCTATAAAGCTTTTTCACCTAAATGACAGCAGATTATTTGCATATAAATATTATTAAAATATAAATATAATTTGCAGATTATTTGCATTATACTGTTTAACAAATATTGGATAGGTAAATAAATAAGAAACTAATTTCCAATAGAGTTTTGGGTCATGCCAACCCATAGTGTCCTTTTTGATCTTCTTATGTTATACTGGTCTAATGTGATGAGAAAAAAATAACAGAATGATACTATTATTCTTACTCTATTCCAGGTATGCACAAAGCAACACACATAAACCAAAGCTGGATAGCTGCCTGCTGTAATAAATGAAGTTTATTGAAAAATCTTCCATAGTCATTTTCTTGATGCCTATTTTTACGCTATAATAGTAGAGTTGAGCAATTGCAACAGAGACCATGTGGCCCAAAAAGACTGACCCATTTGCTGCCATATGACCCTTTCCAGAAAATATTTCCCAATATTCATATCATAAGTGGTATGTACACTAGATTCATATCATAAGTGGTATGTACAGTTTATTATTTATGTGTTTGGTATCAATTTTTTCTCTGTAAATGTAGTACATTTGTCTATATAAACGTATCCCATCTAGCTTTCAGCTCATAACTTTGTGAACTACATTAGAGTTTAACCCATTTATAATCCAGAGGTATGCATCATCCTTAAACTTAAAGGAAAAAAAGAAAATTATCAATCATTTGTGGAAATTCTGGATAAGTGTCAGAGTAGGGAGCTCTGCTATGATTATTCCAAATTCTATTGATAACAGCATTGTATAATTTGTTTAATTTATACAAATGACTTATAACATATTATATCATTTATTTCTTTAAAAAGTCCTGTGACTTAAACATTATTGTTATTTCTATTGCATTTAAAAAGAAAAAGAAAAAGGTAGTTGCACAAAGACCTCGCAAAGTAAAAGACCATTCACTTTTGTTCCTTTGAAAATAGAGCCCTAAAGTAAATGATTTCTTTGTTTTTGAAACCCAGAGGTATAATAAGACTTTAAAATTGCACTCTTTCCTCATTTGCCTCCAGTCTCTTTAAGTGTAAGGAGAAACTGAATGTTGTTTCACTAATATCAAGCATGTTATCCTTTTTAAAGGCATAAACAACTGCAGTTTTATTTTAAATAGTATTTCAGTTCTTCCCCTCCCCACAAGGGAGTTATCTTTTTTTGAGAAAATGAAAATAAGGACAAATGATTAATCTAACCATTTAAAAGTTATCTTTATTTCAGTTCAGCAAAAATCATACAAGTCTGAATCATGATAAATAGTTACTAGTAGATTAGTTTTCTATTCTATATCTATTATTAAGGAATTAGTAGCCATAGTTTTTTGGTGTATCCACCTGTAAGACACCATCATTTTTTCAACATTGGCCAAACTCCCATTCTCAAGGTCTCCAGGCCACACACTAGCTCTTTTTTTTTTTAATACAATTATAATTTTATTATTTTAAAATTTTTATTATTATTTTTTAATTTTTACAGACTGCATTTTGATTCATTGTACACAAATGGGGTACAGCTTTTTGTTTCTATAGTTGTGCACGATGTAGATTCTTACCATTCGTGTGATCATACATGTACCTAGGGTAATGATGTCTGTCTCAGTCCACCATCTTTCATACTCCCACCCCCTCCTCCCTCTCATTTCCCTCTACGTAATCTAAAGATCCTCCATTCTTGTCTCACCCCCTACACCCCCACCCCTGTTATGTAACATCATTCACTTATCAGAGAAATCCTTTGACCTTGGTTTTCTGAGATTGGCTCATTTCACTTAGCATGATATTCTTCAATTCCATCCATTTATCTGCAAATTCCATAAAATTATTATTCTTTGTGACTGAATAATATTCCATTGTGTATACATACAATGGTTTCTTTATCCATTCATCTATTTAGGTTGGTTCCTCAGTGTAGTTGTTGTGAATTGAGCTGCTATAAACATTGATATGGCTGCATTACTGTAGTGTACTAATTTTAAGTCCTTTAGGTATAAACCGAGGAGTAGGATAACTGGGTCAAAATGTGGGTCCATTCCAAGTTTTCTGAGGAATCTCCACACTGATTTCCAGAGTGACTTCACCAATTTGCAACTCCACCAGCAATGTAAAAGTGTGCCTTTTTCCCCACATCCACACCAACATCTATTATTGTTTGTATTCTTGATAATAGCCATTCTAATTGGTGAAATCTTAGAGTTGTTTTAATTTGCATTTCTCTAATTACTAGAGATGTTGAACACTTATTCATATGTTTATTAATCACCTGTATATCTTCTTCTGTAAAGTGTCTGTCCAGTTCCTTGGCCCATTTATTGATTAGGTTCTTTGTATTTTTGGTGTACAATTTTGTAAGTTCTTTATGAATTTTGGAGATTAGTGCTCTATCTGAAGTGTGTGTGGAAAAGATTTTCTCCCACTCTGTAGGCTCTCTTTTTACATTATTGATTGTATCCTTTGCTGAGAAAAAGCTTTTTAGTTTGAATTCATCCCACTTATTGATTCTTGATTTGATTTCTTGACCATCTAGCTCTTATTTGTGCACATCTTTATTCTGATGATTACACCAACAATGTGAAATGCATTCAAAGGCATTCTATCCCGTTTTTCTTTGGAACTTATTTAAATGTCTAAGTTGCCTTCTACTAGTGAAAAGAAAGGAAGTTTGCCCAGAAGAAAAACTTCTGATAATGAAGGGTGAATATACTGCGGGGCTCAACAACAACTAAAATCCAGGTAGAGTGTCAGTTTTTCTTTCAGAGGACGTAAGTTCCAAACATTTTTTATTCCTTTCTGTTAGTGTGAAGCAATACATAATACTCTCCTTCTCTATACTACACAAACTTTTGTCTAACACAAACTGATGTTTATTAGAGATAATGTGTGGCTAACAAGTGTTCCAGAAAAGAAGAATTAACCTGTGAGTTTATTTGCTCTCGGTTTAGAAAAAGACAACCCTACATTGAAAAGCCTTTTTGATTCTCATTTTTAATCTTTGAAAACAAACCCAGAGTTATCCTCTCAAGTGCTAGGTGATATTAAAAAAAATAGAAGCATAATAATAATCTTTGCTGATTTGGGATTTACAGGGTAACCTGAACTCTTTAGTGGATAACTGGGCTCCTTAAAACTGTTTGACTCTAAGAAGCTTTTTCAAAGCTATATAAAACCTCTTTGTACTAACTAAAGAGATCTCAGTTGCATTCCTGAGAACTCAACTCTGGGGAAATTTGAAATGCTTTAAACATATGGTTGAGTCGGTTAGCTATAAAAGCCATTTCGCACGGGGGTTTTTCCCAGTGTCATTCCCTGAGCAATATGGTCCACAGGAGCCAGATAGTAAACGAATTCTGTCTGCTTATTCTACTTCCTCTCCTTAAACTTTAATTTCTTTCTGAGAACAGAAAAACTTGCTCCATATGTCTGGGTAGTGCTGCTTTGGAGGCACTCACATGGAGATAATAGGCACAGCTACTTGGCATATACCCTTGTAATCCTCAGGAACTTTTAAACATCTGCAAAACACCCCTTTCTCACTGCATCCAGGCCCCATGATAGGTCTTATTTGTCCACATCTTTAATCTCTTGATTAAAACAACAATGTGACTGAAATCTGAATTCAAAGACATTCTTCCCCCATTCGCTTTGTCCTGGTGGTGTCTTACTTCCTTGCAGTCTCTCCTGGGTACAAAGCACAGTAATTAAAGACACAGTTCTTCGGGATAGTTACAGTGTGTTGATGAAAATAAGAAACAAATGGAACAGTTTCAGTCTTGCGGAGACAGAAGCAGAAACCCAACCCTCTGATAACTGCATTTGCGAAGAATGAATTGCAGTGGTCTGATGTTGAAGAAATGAAATAAAGACATTTTCTATGGTTTCATATCGACGCTTGTTCTAATTTCAATTTTCCCAGAAAGGAAGATTACTGTTGTAAAAAGAACAGCTTAAGCAATAGTGGGACTTTAACCTAAGATAACCTCGAATATCATATTTAGGTCGAACTCCAACAGATAGAATACAAACCTGGTGAGAACAGGAGCGGGAGACTACGACTCATTGTTATGTGGGCTCTATTTTTAATTCATTAACGTTGAACTCACAGCCAACAGCACCGTCACTCCTGCCTGAACAAATGCACCTATCACATTATTTTCTCCGTAAGGCACAACACAATTCGTGCACTTTGAACACTAAAGAGCATTGCAGCAATACCCTCATTGGTGGTGTTGAACAGCAGAATCACCCACAGAAAGCATAGGAATGTAAAAAACATGACACTAGATAGCTGTCAGAAAAGACTTGTCTACAATACCAGCTGAAACAAGCAGCAGAGTTTTGTGCTGTTTGATGTCATCTGAGAACATTTGCTTCAAGGGCTCAAATGTTTCATCACTCTGCACATGTTTCCAAATGACTGTGAAAGCATGAATATTGATTTGGGGATCATAAACACTGTCACTTTTAGCAAATGGGCAAGTTGTACAGATACAGAATCCACAAATAATAAATAAGGAGTACCAATTTTATAATAAAGATATATTTATACCTCTCATCATATATAAAGTGATTTAGGTGGAGTTGGATAGAGTATATAAAATAATAAATTAGAAAACATATTCATAATAGGCAAAAGAAAAATTAAGACTAAAGACGAAGTAAAACATTCACACTACAGGTTTCCAATGAACCAGGTCTCAAATTTGGCTTGAAGGTTCTGGGTATATAGAATTATATAATAGATTCAAGCAAGGAATCTGGAAAGCACTGATATTGCAGAGTCAGATAAAATGAGAACATGTAAAGTAATTCAACTGCACCAAAAATGAGTTTTTCCTTTTTCTTTATTATGTACCACTTTTCTTATCTATGCAAGATCATGTTTATCTTAGTTTTGTTACTATGACTAAAATACCTGGCAAGAATAACTTAGAGGAGGGAAAGTTTATTTGGGGCTCATGGTTTCAGAGGTTCAGTCCACGGTGGGCCAACTCCATTATGCTGGGCCCAAGATGAGGCAGAACATAAGGAGGAAGGGCATGGTGGAGGATTACTGCTCAGCTCATGGCAGCCAGGAAGAAGAGAGTGAGTGCAAGGAGCCAAGGACAAAATAATCCCCAAGGACTACCCTCAGTGGTTTACTTCCTTCAGGCACTCTGTACCTGCCTACAGTTACAACCCAGTTAGTCCATTCAAATCATTAATTCATTAAATGGATTAATCACCAAATGGATTAAACCCACTGATTAAGTTAAATCCCTTACAATCTCATCATTTCACCTCTGAACATTATTGCATTAACACATGAGATTTTCTGGTGCCACACCTCATATTCAAAACATTAAAAAAGTTGTAGCACAAATTTTATTTTAAGGAAATTTATTTTAAGAAGTCACTCTATATCTCAATAATCTGTAAATTTAGCTTCTTTAATAACTGCAAGGTGAAAACTGGTGCTATACATACTGATCATTTCATCCTAAGCAAACCATAATTCACAAAATCATGGCAAAATTATATTAATATTTTTGTGCCCAAACCTAATAAGTTAGTTCAGGCAGAGAAAAGCATGATGGGGTGAAATCAGTAACTGTGGGGGTAGAGTTGTACCTACTTTCAAAAGCTCATTGTTCATTGTATATCTTTTTCCAATTCTGCTGTTAAAGACACCATGCTGATAATCTAAAAGTGACCCATTGGGAATGTTTACACCAGAGAAATCAGAAAATAGTCAGGGATGCTATTCCCTTAAAAAATTTGTTCTAAAATTTATCAGCATATATTGACTAAAATTCACAGTGCAATACATTTCATATTTCCTATAAAATATATCTTATTGTCATTAATAAATAATTAATAATCATAATAATAAAAATTTCATTAATAAATAATTAACATTCATAATAAATAATAAATCAGTAATTTTCATAATTCACACTTTCTTTATTTTATATATATATATATATATATATATATATAGTAGTCTAAGAGCTAAGGAAATGCAATGAATTGAATGCCACTGAAATTCTGTTAGTAATTTATTTTCAGTTTCCATTTCTTCTTTCAGAACAATCATTTCTGTTATTTTGGAACATAACCTTTCTTAGGTTTCTGTTTCTGCTTTCAGAAAGTTGCTAAAATATTTGGAGCTGCTGAGTCACAAATAGCTTTATTAAATTCAAGTGATGATAAGGGACTGATAGCTATTCACAATAATTATCTAGGACTGCTCTTAAAATACACCAAAAGAAAAAGAAAGTTCAAAATATCATGTTGCATATGCTTATCCTCAGTCTATTAAAATCTGTATATTATCATGGTTTCCCTCTAATTAATAAAAGATAACTTAGTAAATTTTTTTTATTCGTTTTTTTCCAATTACCAAAATCAGGGTACTATCTTGGAAGAAATCTTCATTGTGGTTCTACCTCTGTAATTTACAACTTCTCTCTTACTCTTGACAGTCTTTTTTCTTCTTAAAAACATAGGCTATGTTGTTGTTTTTTTTTTTCTAAAAATGTAACTAAAACAAAATGTTATTGCACAAAATAATTGATAGTTAACTACCACAAGATATTTTCATTAATAGATGTGCTTTTAATTTTTTGAAAAAATTCAATCCTTCAGGAGGCTGAAACAATTCAACTCTTCAGGAGACTTCAGGAGTTCAAAGCCAGCCTCAGCAAAAGCAAGGCACTAAGCAACTCAGTGAGACCCTGTCTCTAAATAAAATACAAAAATAGGGTTGGGGATGTGGCTCAGTAGTCAAATGCCTCTGAGCTCAATCCCCAGTATGGCCTCCCCTGCAAAAACAAACAAACAAACAAACAATTTGATTCTTTCAGTGGCATATAATTTTAGGAGGCTTTACCTTGTTTCTTTCTGACACAGTTGTCAAAAGATTTTAATCTATTTCTTTCTAATAAGAAATTCTGAAATTACTTATTTAATTTAATTTAAATTAATTCTGAAATCAATAAGTCAGTGCTAGGTAACTATGTGCTCTGATTAATGTAGGTAACTAAAATTTAAGAAGTTGGTCAGAAGATTACACCAAAATTTTTAATGTAAACAATGCCAATACCAAGTAGAGACTAACCTATTTTGATTTATTTCATTTTTAGGCCAGTTTTCATTCTAAGCCATTTCACTTCAATCTTATAAATGTTATATTTAGGTATTCTAAAATATATCATACCTTTTCTCTAAATTTATGACTGATTAATTCTGATCTTCTAATTTTGTTGTAAATCAAAACAACAGAAAATATATAGAGGCTATTATTAATCCTGGCTCTACCATCTAAAGATGCCACGAGGAGGTGCACAGTGTGACCCATTACATCAATTCTCAGTGTCTTTTATTTCCACATATATCAGAGGAGTCAGGGAAGTTTCCTGTAAATAGCACAGACCTGAGGCCACTAGCCACTGGTTCCTCTCTCAACAATTTGTCTGTAAGGAATTTTCTCATTTGTAAAATGAAGGAGTTAACTACATAAGCACTAAGCTTTCTTTTTTTTTTTTTTTTTGCTCTTTTGGCTTTACATTCTCAAATATAAAAAAATACATGGATATGGCCTATGGGTTGACATATGCATCCTACTTCTAAGTCTTTTTATTCTCAGTCTGAGAAAGGGTGTATGTGTGTGTGTGTGTGTGTGTGTGTGTGTGTGTGTGTGTAAATATCAAGAAAGGAAACTATTTCAAAGCAAAATATGAAAGTATGGTTTTCCCCAAATAAGTACAATATATATTATATTATACAAAACAATAGTTATTTATATTATGTAAAAACATATGCATTTTAAGAATATAATAAAATAATTTGGCAGTTCACTAAGACTCATGACACAATTAAAAAAAAAAAAGTCACTCCTACTCTTGATACACAGAATTTAGTTTTTAAATGGAAATCCTAGAAAGCTCAATCTTGTAGGATAAGTGGTGCTTTTAGAACAACAGGACTATACCACACAGCTTACAAGGTCCTGAATAGTTTCATTCAGGCAATGAAAGCATACCTTAGAATTCATCTCAATAATTTGAATGCACAATTAAAAGTTCTAAAACACTTGCCAAAATTAGAGAATTTCTATTACATTGTAGATAATATTTAATATGTTATTAGAATTCATTTTGACATAATTATAAGAGTATGGAATATAATTTACTCCAATTCAGTCCCCAGTACTTCCACTTCCTCTATCATTCTCCCTTTACCTGATCCCTTCCCTTTACTCTACTGATCTTTCTGCTATTTACTTATAGATTTTTTTAAATTAGTGTTTTGTGCATATACATAAAGGTGACATTCACTGTGGTATATTCATGTATGTACACAGGAAAGCAAGGTCAGATTCCTTCCACCGTTCTTACCTTAGCCCATCCCTCCTTCTTCTCCCTCAATCCCATTCCTCTACTCCACTGATCTTTCTTTTGTCAATGTCTAGATTCCATTCTCTATTTTTTACCAATAGTTACAAATTAACTATTTCTGTGGGTATAAAGACAAGCAGAGCCTTTTCACCACTCTTTAGACTTTGCCATGAGGATTCAACTTTGCCTTAGACAGCGAGTACACTAGGAGAGACTGAGATTCTTCCTTGAGGAGCAGCCATTCACAAGCAGTTTTTAGGGTGATTTATTACAATTGTCCTTCTTGTCCTTAAATGGACCCCAAATCTTCATCAGTTTGTAGTTTAATTCCATTTTCTAATTGTGCTTCCCAAGGATTATCTAAACACTATCAAACTGATTTTATTCCTTTATTTCTTTCTAATCTTTTCAACTTAAATAATTTATTTAGCACTTACCTACTGAATATTTTCTTCCACTCATGTTCCAAGAATAGCATTTCACATTTCACGTTGAGTTAAATAGCATTTCATGTTGAAAAAGAGTCTTAGCATGCCAACACCTATAATCCCATTGACTTGAGAGGCTGAGGCAGGAGGATCAAAAGTTCAAACCCAGCCTCAACAATTTAGTGAGCCCTAGCCTCTAAATACAATACCGAAAAAAAAAAAAAAAAAAAAAAAACAACTGCAAATGTCCCTCAGTGATTAAGTGCTCCTGGGTTCAATCCCCAGTACCCCCGCCCCCCCAGAAAGAAAAATGTCTTAGCAAACCTTTCAGTCCCATCTTTTGCTGTACCAAACATAGGAGGGAAGGAAGGAAAGAAGGAGGAAAGTGTGGAAGGGAAACAAGATCCAGGGAGAGTTCATCCCCTCCAAACTGAGAACTGGTATGCATTTTAAATATTTTGAAAAACTAGAATGTGAAGGCAAAAGTTGGGAAGAAATTTGGACTGAATATCTGAAGAATAACATACTATAACTTTTCCATGTATTGTCACTTTTTGTTCAATAGAAATTTTGAGACAACTTGGTTTCATACCTGTTTACCATAATGCTAAAATATGTGGTCTTTTTACTATTATTTTTGTCTAGTTCCTTTACTAGTAAAACACCATGACAATTTTTGTTCCTTTACCATGCAGGTAGAGTTTTGAGATCTCAAAAGAAGTATAAACCCATCCTTTACATGATGGAAGTTGAGGCCCATGGAATGCGTATTTATGTCTATCATTATTTCATATATATATATATAAAACAAATATATATATATATATATAAAACATTACATGTATATGTATCACTATTAGACCAATTAAAGATCAAAGTACTACATATATAAATTGTCCAGACCAGGAAAAAAAATAAATAAAACAAACAAACAAAAACCCAAAGTGTATACAAATCCGTAAGTCCCTAATTTCATATCAGTCAGATCTGCTTTGCTAACTATTAATTGGTCCAACTTATACCTGAAAACTTGCATTGGAATCTGCATTAGATTCCATGGTACTCTGATGCAAGGAGGAAAGGAAGGAAAGGAAAGGAGAAGAGAGGAAAGGAGAGGAGAGTAGAGGAGAGGAGAGAGGAGAGGAGAGGAGAGGAGAGGAGAGGAGGGGAGGGAGGGGGGAGGGGAGGGGAGTGGGGAGGGGAAGGGAGGGGAGGGGGGAGGGGAAGGGAGCGGGGGGAGGGGAGGAGAAGGAGTTCATCCAGGCAGAGTTCACCTACATGGTACTCTGGGAACCACCAAAGGAGGTAATGCTTAAGAATATGTAACTATAGTCATGGCTTCTTTATACCATGAATCTAATCAACTTTTAAATAATGACATGAGAAACTGCTGTGATTTGTACAGTTTTATTATTTTTATCCTGTTTTCTCTTTTTAATGAACTATTGATTTTTCTAGTCTTGACTTTCGTAATGACAGCTTTTTTAGAAGTGTTAAGTATCAAGATTGGTAAGATGTTATTAAGTATATTTGGGGGCAAACTAGAAACATTTTTCACCTTCAATTTCTTTTTTTTTTTTTTTTTTTTTTTTTGAGTACATGGTTACTAAGTTTAATTCAACCAT
Organism: Sciurus carolinensis; assembly: GCF_902686445.1. Taxonomy (NCBI): domain Eukaryota; kingdom Metazoa; phylum Chordata; class Mammalia; order Rodentia; family Sciuridae; genus Sciurus; species Sciurus carolinensis. The sequence goes on from NC_062220.1 coordinate 56,147,931, forward strand.
TATTCCTAATTCTGCCTTGTAAAAATAACAAAATGTTCCTATCAAAATTGCATTGTGATGTGAGGACAGGTTTCTTGTTTTGATACAGCTCTAGAAACATATTGGCACCAGATGTTATTGAAAAAAATTTAAGGCTTAATAAAAATAGACTAGTTTCTCAATGCATCTTTGAGGTTGAGAATAGGATGTGTCCACATACAGACAGCATCTTCCTAACACAGGTGCCCACCACAACCACACTGCTGGGCTCACCTGGGCAGTGTCTCTGTTCCTGCAGTGAGCACATTGCCCAGCAGACTCAGAGGACAAGAAGTGGGAGGCAGGGACAGGAGTAAGGCAGGGCACTGCTGCCCAGGGACACTGCAGTAGGTTGAATTTCCCCAATCACATACAGAAATCCCTGCCAGTGGGTGGAACATGGAGCTTCCTTCTCACTGGGATGACAGCAGGGACCAGCACAGTAATGTCAGATTTCCTCTTGGCAATCTGATTTAGAATTCACAATTCATTTTCTCTAAGAAAACATCATTACAAATGGTGGTTCACAGCTACCGTTAACACTATTTCCATGTAACTTAAACAAGTTAGTGGGTTTTGGCTTAAAAAGCTAGGCAACATTTATGTTCTTTTTGGTGGGAACTCTCCCCACCCCCAAATTCCAATGTTCTCATAAATGACTTTGAACAGGTGTTACATGGAACATGTTTTTTAGCTCCATGGTTTACAGCACAGCTGAAGAGGTTAAGATTCTTTGGTTGACAAGTCACATGCAGACCCCTCCATGAGTCAGGAGTCAGAGGCTGGGGGACAGCTCCTGCAGGTACTCAAGCAGCTAGGCCAGAGAGACCACATAAGACCTACCATTTGTCCAAAGCTGAAGGACATGGAGGATGTTCCTAGCACCTGGCATGAGCCCCATAGGCACTTAAAGCAACAGCCATGCCACCCAAGCCCTCTCCTGTTAATGTGCCCACCATGAGGGAAGCAGGGAACCAAGGCTGTAGTGGACAGGGAGGGATCTCTGCCTGGCAGATGAACCAATACAACTCAAGCCGGCCCAGCATCTGCTGGTGGTTGAGTTGTGACTTTGCTGACAAACTACTTGTCACCCTGACCTGTTTATAGTATGGTCCAGAGGTTCTGCTAAGTTTCTAAAGGTGGCTGAGGCAGTGGACTTCTTTCTGGAAGATGTCAGAAACCAAGTCCATAGGCATTTATGTGAAGCTGGTACTTGAAAATAGCTTTTTAGATATTAGCAAAGAAACCAACCTAAGAACCCAAGGTTCTCAAGCATTCCCACCAATTACAGGAAGAAAGACACAGGAAGGATCTGAATAAGCCCTGTACTCGGGTATGGGGTGGGGTGTGTATGAATAGCTTTTAAGACCTGCAGAGACCAGTGAGCCTCACCTGCAGAAGTGTGGCTTTGGAAGTGAGCTTCACACCCTCAGTGAAGAACAAAAGCCCAGACTCAAGGCTGATGAGGGGAAAAGGAACAATCTACAAGTAAATCTAGCACGTCAAGGACCAAGGCAAGTCCGAGACAAAAAGATAGATTCTTAGTGAGATGTGGTTACTGTTTGAGGTGCAGGAATTGGGCAACTCAGAGGACTGGGGTAGGCTGAGGACAACTGTTTGGTTCTAGTTGACTACTGCTGAGGAAAAGCAGTCACGATGTTTCAGGAGAGCAGGATGACACACGGGATAAAATGAGGACAATGCTGGGTTTGGTGGTCTACCACTGCCTTCCTGATAGCTCTGTCTTTGCCTCCTCTCCATGCTACAAGACCGACTGGGTTTCTTCAGCTGTTCCTGGATACCTAATCAGCAGGAGACAGCTCCTGGAAGAGCCCACCAAGCCTCTTGCTGTGCAGCACCATCTCCCTGCCCTTGCCTACCTTAGAGTCCTGCTCCATCAGAACGAATAAGCAGACATCAGGGGAGCCCTCTCTTATCCCCATCCCAGACATGTGGCTTGCAGTCTGGAAGGCCCGGTCCTCTGAGCAGCCAGCTTCACACAGGGCAACCCTCTCCCACTCCCTTTAATTTGGGCTAAAGAAAACGATAAACTTTCAATACTGTATCTTGAGTTTCTGGTCTGGCTATAGGCAGAGCAGTAGCCTTTTAGTAGAAGGAGATGCTGGATTTGCCTCCCGGTGGGTTCAGGACCTTGTTGGAGCGAGGCCTTGACCCCAGCCTGAGCTCATGGCTGTCAGCTGTGGCTGTGGGCTCAGGCGTCTTGGTGTGGTCTGCTCCTCTCGAGCTGCCTTTGTCTCCCGATTCTTCTCGGATAGAGGTGCTCACTGCAGCTTTAGGGTCCAGCTTTGGGTCTTCTCCTTCACATAAGAACACGTGATCCTTGGGCTTGTTTGGGTGTGCCAGGGGTGAAGTGACAGTGACTGGGGACCCAAAAATGTCACTGGTCTTCCCACCAGGTGGGTTCAGACGTTGTCGGGTCTGCACAGGAGTTGATTCGTCAAAGATACCACTTCCTTTACCTCCTGGGGGGTTTGTCCTCTTGGGTACATTCTGAGGTTCTTCACTTGGTCCAAAAATATTCGATGCCATCCTATTAGGCCTGCTTGAAGGAACAGCTTCTTCTGGACTTCCAAAAAGATTGCTGGATTCTCCTCCTGGGGGCTTCATGGCCCTGGACCCAGGTCGGCCTGCCTCGGCGTCCGTGCCCTGGAACATGTCGGCCGCCGCCCCGCGCCTCCTCAGCACCGCGCCCTTCAATTTCTTGATATAAGAAATGAGTCATGGGGCTGGGGAGATAACTCAGTCGGTAGAGTGCTTGCCTTGCAAGCATGAGGCCCTGGGTTCGATCCCCAGCACCACCACAAAAAAAAAAAAAAAAAAAAAAGAATCATGGACACTGACGGTGCCTATCTTCCCTTCCAATTTTAAAATTCTATGACTTTTGCCAAGCATATAATCTAAATTTCTTCTACATTTCTTGAGGCAGTACCTGCAAGCTACTAGAATTTATTCAGAACATGAGAATGCAGAGGGATGATTCATTATTCCCAGATCACTGCAGATATATTCACATGTCATTGCACATAAAAACTATTTTATAACACTATAAAATGCTCATCTTACTGTATTTATTTTACTGTAAAATATACAGCTATAGAAATATCTGAGATGGCACACCTGTTCTTAATCCAGCAATACACATGGTAAAACTGGAAACAACTCACCTGTTGCATGGAGCAAGTGTCTTTCTGAAATTTCTTTACCAGGTGTAAAAGAGAGGTAAAACATTTAACCTCCATCAAAAATATTCAACAACTGCCAAATCTGTGCAAAATATTTTACTGTGTACTATAGTGAACAACACTCAAACACCATTTCAAAGGACTTAAAGTTCATTTTTAAGAGGCATAAAGCAAGTATTTACTCATTTCTTCCTGCATTCATTAATTCATAATGCACTCATTCATTACTTATTATTGCCCACAGAGCTTGCATTCTGGTGAGAACAGGAAAAATCAGATCACAGATAATTAATTATCTGTGTGTGACAAATGCTAAGTAGATAAACCAAACTTGGAGAAATGATCAACATTTTTAGGGTAGTTTCTTCACATGGACTGGCTAAGTGAAGTCCTACTGAGGAGGTATCACATAAGCTAATTTCAAATACCAAGAGGGAAAGAGTTTTTTTTTTTTTTTTTTTGGTATGCTTTTGGTTTTGTTATATTTTGCAGTACTGGAGATGGAATCCAGGGACTCACACAAGCTACTCAAGCATACTACCACCCAGCTACACCCACAAAACTGGGAAATAGCCTTTAGAAGGTAAAAAAACAAAACAAAACAAAACAAAAACTGCACTTGAGGTACAGCAAGATATTTTATCTTGCAAAGAAACTGAATTTTCAAGGATTTAACTTGTCTAATGAACAACCAGATGAAAGGTACTCTGTGATTTGAGTTGAAGTCAAGAAGGCAGGCAGGGGGCCAATATGTATTCATAAAATATTTGAATTATACTTTAAATATTAGAAAGGGTCACAAATTTAAGTACTTGAGTGAATGGTTTTTGTTTTCAAAAAAAGCAGTCAAACTTTCCTGTGGAGAAAGACTGACAGGAAGGAGACCTGTTAGGAGGTTTTTCTAAGAAACTAAGAAGAAATGATGATGAAATAGTGAAATTATGATGGTAAAACTAGGATGAAAAGATGATGATTTTGGAGATTATTAATTGAGCTGAGGCTAAGTGAACAGATTTGGCATATTTTTTTTAATTTGTTCTAATTAGTTATACATGACAGAATGCATTTTGACACATCATTCATAAATGGAATATAACTTCTCATTTCTCTGGTTGTACATGATGTGGAGTTACACAAGTCATGTAATCATATATGTACATAGGGTAATAATATCTGATTCATTCTACTATTGTTCCTACCCTCATGTCCCCTCCCCTCTCTTAACTCCCCTCTTCACAATCCAAAGTAACTCTATTTTTCCCTAGTCCCTCCCCTTATTGTGAATTAGCCTCTGCATATCAGAGAAATTTTCAGTCTTTGGTTTTTGGAGATTGGCTTATTTCATTTAGCATGGTATTCTCAAACTCCATCCATTTACCTGCAAATGCCATAATTTCATTCTTCTTTAAGGCTGAGTAATATTCTATTACATATATATATATATATATATATATACCACATTTTATTTATCCATTCATCTCTTGAAGGGCATCTAGGTTGGGTTCTGTAGTTTGGCTGTTGTGAATTGAGCTACTATAAACATTGATGTGGCTGTGCCAATGTAGCAAGATGATTTTAAGTCCTTTGGGTATAAATCTAGGAGAGGGATAGTTAGGTCAAATGGTGGTTCCATTCCAAGTTTTGTGAGGAATCTCCAGACTACTTTCCACAATGGTTGCACCAATTTGCAGTCCCAGCAGCAATGTATGAGTGTACCTTTTTCCCCACATCCTTGTCAACATTTATTGTTGCTTGTATTCTTGATAATTGCCATTCTCAATGGAGTGAGATGAAATCTTAGAGTAGTTTTGATTTGCATCTCTCTAATTGCTAGGGATGATGAACATTTTTATATATATTTGTTGATTGATTGTATTTCTTCTTCTGTAAAGTGTCTGTTCAGTTACTTAGCCCATTTGTTGATTGGGTAATTTGGGGTTTTTTTGGTGTTGAGTTTTTTGAGTTATTGATATATTAAGGAAGTTAATGCTCTATCTGAGATTTAGGTGGCAAAGATTTTCTCCCATTCTTAGGCTGTCTCTTTGTGCTCTTGATTGTTTCCTTTGCTGAAAAGAAGATTTTAGTTTGACACCATCCTATTTATTGATTCTTGATTTTTACTTCTTGTGCTTTAGGAGTCTTGTTAAAGAAGTCAGATCCTAGGCCAATATGGTTAAGATTTAGGTCTACTTTTTTTTCCAGTAGGAGCAGGGTCTTTGTTCTAGTGCCTAAGTCCTTGGTCTTCTTTGAATTGAGTTTCATGCAGGGTAAGGAATATGAGTTTTATTTCATTTTGCTACATATGGATTTCCAGTTTTCCAAGTACAATTTGTTGAAAAGTCTGCCTTTTCTCCATTGTATGTTTTTGGTGCCTGTGTCTTGCATGAGATAACTGTATTTATGTGAGTTTGTCTCTGTGTCTTCTATTCTGTACCTTTGGTTTTCATGTCTGTTTTGGTGCCAATACCATGACATTTTGTTACTATGGCTCTGTAGTATGTAGGTCTGCTATTGTGATGCCTCCTGCTTCACTCTTCTTGATAAAGCTTGCTTTGACTATTCTGGGTCTCTTATGTTTCCAAATGAATTTAATGATGTTTTTTTTTTTTTTTTTCTATTCCTCTGAAGAATGTTATCAGAACCTTAATAGGAATTGCATTAAATTTGTATGATGCTTTTTGTAGTATGGCCAATTTGACAATATTAGTTCTGCCTATCCAACAGCATGGGAGATCTTTCAATCTTCTAAGGTATTTTTCAATTTCATTCTTTAATATTCTATATTTTTCATTGTAGAGGTCTTTCACCTCCTTTGTTAGATTGATTCCCAAGTATTTTATTTTATTTTTTGAGGCTACCATGAATGGGTGGTTTTCCTAATTTTCCTAATTTCTCTTTCAGTGGATTCATCACTGATGTATAGGAACACATTTGATTTATGGGTGTTGATTTTATATCCTGCTACTTTGCTGAATTCATTTATTAGTTCTAGAAGTTTCCTAGTGAAATTATTTTGGATCTTCTAAATATAGAATCATGTCATCAGCAAATTGTGATAGTGTGAGTTCTTCTTTTCATATTCATATCTGTTTAGTATCTTCTATCTATCTAATTGCTCTGGTTACAAGTTCCAGGACTATGTTAAATAGAAGTGGTGAAAGAGGGCATCATTGTTCCAGTTTTTACAAGGAATACTTCAATTGTTCTTCATTTAAAACTATGTTGGTCTTGGGTTTAGCAAAGATAGCTTTTACAATGTTGGGATATTTTCCTACTATCCCTAGTTTTTCTAGTGTTTTGAACATGAAGGGGTACTGTATTTTGTTGAATGCTTTTTCTGCCTCTATTGAGATGATCATATCATTCTTGTCTTTAAGTCTATTGATGTGATACATTATGTTTATTAATTTCCATATGTTGAACCAAACTTGCATTCCTGGAATGAACCCCACTTGATGTTGGTTCATTATCTTTTAATATGTTTTTGCATGCACTGTGCCAGAATTTTATTGAGAACTTTTGTATCTATGTTCATCAGGAATATTGGTCTGAAGTTTTCTTTCCTTGATGAGTCTTGTCTGGTTTTGATATCGGAGTGATACTAGCTTCAAAGAATGAGTGTGTAAGGGTTCCCTCCTTTTCTATTTCATGGAATAATTTGAGGAGTATTGGTGTTCATTTTTCTTTGAATGTCTTATAGAATTCAGTTGAGACTCCTTCTGGTCCTGAACTCTTCTCGTTTAGTAGGCTTTTGATGGCATCTTTGATTTCATTGCTTGATATTGATCTAATTAAAATATGTATGCTCTCCTAATTTAGTTTGTGTAGGTCATATGTTTCTAGGATATGTTTTGGAGGGTAACTTGAGGATACTTGTTTGGATACTGAGATTGAGGAGAGATAAGGAAAAGGGAAGTGTTTTAGATTTTGGCTTTAGCAAATATACAGCAAATTTAGCAAATGTCCTTTTTATTGAGATAAGGAGTGAGGAAGGTTATACTTTGGGATTCAGTTTTAATTTAGAGATGCCCTTGTGATACCTCCCTACAGAAACTAAGGATGTAGCTACATGATCCATTCATTAAGATAAATGGCAAAAAGTTTATTATTAAAATAAGTGAATTTTAATATGCCAAGTAATAAGTCAAATAATATGTAAATTTAAAAGCATTTATGTTTGCTATCTTCTTTTCTCACTTATTTTTTATTATTACTTTGTTGGCTAATCAAAGTGCATGTATTCTCATGTGGAACATGTTTTGTTGTATATTTACTTGACTTTGCTAAATTGAGTGAGTTGGCAACAGTATTATCTTGCATAGTTACAATTTATGTAGTGAAAATATGACATCTATTCATTTTAACCATTTTGGTAAAAATAAAAAAAGAAGGAAAGATAAAAAGAATAAAGGAAATAGGTGAAGCTTAATACTAAGATGACATTAAAAAACAATTTGTGGTTCTCTGACAGTTGATTCCTTTTTGTTTGTGTGAAATTCATCAGAAAGCATTCCAATGAACATTACAGAACTAGTTTTTCAGCATAAATGTGCAATCTTGGAGTTTGATTTGATTTTCCTTAACATCAAACACAGAAGGGTAATGACATTCCTTTCCTTAAGAAAAAAAAAAAAGAGTATTTTGTCCTCCTAAAATATATTTTTGGTTATGTTGAACAAATTAAATAATCAGCAAGTATTTGAGTGACCACTTTGTGTCTAGTGAATAATATAATATATGTATAGTACACACTACATAAATATTATTCTTTTCAAAGAATTTCTTTATCAAGGACAGCAACTTTCTTCCAACTGTTAAAACTATTTTTCAAGTCAGATCCTCTGATAAAGTTGGTATGCCTTGAAAAATCAACTATTTTAAACAAAATATTTAAACAGATATCTGAATATTGACTTGAAATAGTTTCTTATCTTACCTTAGCAAAAAATCAGCAGATCAAGTTTTTCAGACTTTATTTTATATATACCTGAGTTTGGAGTCATATAAAGTGTTTTTTAAATGCATCTTATTAAAATATATATGAGTTGATTACATATAGTTATGTATTTGGAAAGAGTTTGATAGTAGATGCTATAACCTTAAAACTCTATTTTATAAGTTTGTTATATCTATGTATAAATATTGAACTTTTAAAAATTCAACATATTTCCCATAATTAGAATTTTACTGACATAAGGTTTTCTGACACTTGTCTTTTTATGTAGGTAATGGTGCTTATAATCAATTTGGGGCCCATGGTTAAAATTAAAACACATGGCATTAGATAGATTTTTATAAAGGCTCCATAAACAAACTGATTTTCAAGTTTTTTCTCGGTCTAACAAACTTGAATTCTTTTCTAAACTTTGTCATAAGAATGTACATTTAGTTAAATTTGTTTTTAAATGATACATTAAAAATTATACATTTTAATGGAACAAAATGTAATATTTCCATATATGTATGCATTGGGTAATGTGTAAATCAGGTTAAACACATCCATCTCCTTACACATTTATCATTTCTCATCAGTGAAAATATTGGAAAATTGAAAAATCTTTCCTTTAGCTTTTTGAAATTGCAGTACATTGTTGTTATCTAAAGTCACTCTATTGTGCTAGAGCTCTCCAGAACTTCTGATCCATATCTAACTGTAACTTGGTACTCACCAATGAGCATTTCTCCATCCCTCCCCACTACTACTCTCCCAGACTCTAATTACCACCATTTGACTCTTAACTTCCATGAGATCAACTTTGAGATTCTATACATGAGTGAGATCATGAGTGCTTGTCTTTTGGTGCCTGGTTTATTTCAGTTAATGTTCTTCAATGCCATCTAGATTGTTGCATATGGTAGAATTTCATTTTTTTTGACTTAATCATATTCCATCATATGAATGCACCGCATTTCTTTATTCAGTAATTGTCTTAAGTCGTTTCCATTTCTTGACTATTGTGACTAGTATTGAAGTGAAGATGGGAGTATAGATGTTCCTTTGACATAAACGAGTCTCATTTCTTTTGGATATATACCCAGGATTGGGATTTCTGGATCATATACTGTAGTTCAAGTTTTAGTTTTTGAGGAAACTCCATACTGTTTTCAATAATAGCAGGCCAAGTATGCATTCTGACAAATTGTATGCAAGGGATGCCTTTTCTCCTCAACCTTCTCATTACTTCTTTAGCTAGATTGTTTGGATATCTCCTTACAGGGGAGTATAAACTCAGCCTAGACAGAAACTTGCATTTGGAAAACATCCCCAGTCTTTTAGACTTATCTGAGCACATTGCATAATGATTGCATTAATTCTCCTACATGTTCTCACACACATTGCTTCAGGGAAGAATTTTGATTGTTTAAGCTTACACTGAGTGTTCCTATATTTTATTTTAAAATACAGCAAAGCCTTAAGTGCCATTTTTTGATTCAATAATACCCAGCAGATTTCACAGATCTTATGCTATTTATGAGACTAAAATTGATGTAATCCCCTAATTTGCAGAACAATAAGCATTTAACAAATATCTTGTTCACTTTCTTCTGTCTAAAAGCTTGTTCTGCATATTTGTTTTTCTAAAGTCTTTTTGCTTTGCATATTATTGGCTTCATCTAGTTTCTTTATTTCAATAAGTTTGTTTAGTAGCTCTTTATTAAATTTCTTCTCAGTGTTAGGCTACTGAATGAGGAACTGAGTATATATCAATGAAAAAATTAAAATGGACCCTTTCTTCATGGAACTTACACACTACTGGCAAGAGAAAAGGAAAATATAATACATGCATATATGATTACTGACTCAAAAAGAATAAGAGAAACAAATAATAAGACGGTGATAAAAACAAAAAGAGAAGAAAGAACTCTTCCAGGTTGGATAGTCAAAAAGCTTCTTGATTTGAGAACACTAAATTTGAACCAAGACTTTATGGATTAAAACAGTCTACTCTTCAAAGGTGTGTGTGATAGGTGGTCGGAAAGAAGAGTTGTTTTTTGTTTTTTGTTTGTTTGTTTTGGTACTGGGGATTGTACCCACAGGCACTGAACCACTGAGCCACATCCCCAGACCTTTTTATACTTAGAGACAGGGTCTTGCTAAGTTGCTGAGACTGCCTTTGAACTTGTGGTGAAATGATTTGATTGTATGTCCATTCAGGGTGGGAAAAATGAAGCTGATGCACTGATGTTGTAAAGTTTCAGGTATCATCCAGAAATTTTGTGATTCACTAGAAGGACTCAGAGAACTTATACCAACCACAACAAACCAATCCTATACTACAGTATTAGACAGACAGAAGATACAGGCAGTCTGGAGGGGTCCATGCTATGTCCAGCCATGCTCTCCCTGATGCCCTGCCAAGCTACCCTATCTTTAGCAGTGAAAGGTAACAACATGTGAATAACAAGTCTGCTCAAAGAACCATGTTTGAGGGTCTTTTATGAAAGATGGTCACATAGGGTAAGACTCAACTAACAAAATCCCACATTCCCAGAAGGAAATCTGATGGTCAGTGACCCAGGCCGGTAATACAAACTTATCAGTGTATCAAATCAAAGACTGGGTTTCCAGATGCCAACCAAGGGCCAGAACTTCAACAGGCCTTCTATAGGTAGCTGCCTTAAGATGCTATAATAAGTCTGTCTGTACGGCTGTGAGAGTATGCATCCAACACATTAGAGAGAAAAACATTTAAAAGTTTGGAATTTGAGTTGCCAATCTGGACGTGCCTATCTTTTCCCCAAAAAAACTAGTCAGAATTCAATCCAATCTCAATTTCTTCCTTCTCTACACAATCATCCTTCATTTTCTGCCTCAATTCTTTTATTGAACTTTTCATTTATTAAAACCCTGAAGCTATTATTTGCATTATTTTTATCACATTTACCTCATTATCATTATCATGTATTATATTTCCTAATTATTGTATCTCATTTTTCATTTCAAATTGTAAATCCTCTCAAAGAATGAATTTTGATTGTGATTAGACAGTTCCCACATAGTAAAGGAGACTGTTTAAAGTGTGGAATAAATATGAGATAATTTTTGTTATTTTTGCTTTTATATTTATTTCAGTGTATTTACATCAAGGCTTAAATTTTCAAAAGGAACAAATCCATACTGACAGAAATCATTATTATAACCTATATAGTGCAAGATCAATTGCATAACATCTATACATATTATTATTTTTGTTTCACAATGTTTTTCCTTTTTGGTACAAAATGTTTAGATATCTCATAAGACAACAAAAGAGTTAAATTTGTTTCTAGAGGAAAAATAAACAGCCATGTAGAGAAACATTATATTTAATTGTGTAGTCTGTTTTGTTATTATTTTATCTCCTGGTAGCAAAGTGAGCATATTTATTATTGTTCTAAACTTCGCCAACCATCCCAATGGTTTCCTATGTTTGTTTATTTTGGATTGTGGTTATGATTCCTACATAAATGTTTACAGATCTCTTCAAGTTTCAGGCTACTTTTAGAAAGGTTACTTCCTGGGAAGGTAAGAATGTGTAGTCTTATGGACATGCCCACAAAATAGTGCAGCATGTTTGACATGAGCAGTGATGGAAATAGATTTTGTTATGATGGAATTAATTTAAATCTATCCCATTTTTACTGAAAGCATAAATACCAAGCCATAGAAAACAGTGGCTCTTCCTTGCATACCAAACCTTGAAATTACCACTGAATCTACAACAATAGTGGTGGGTGGACACAGGACAATTAGGAAGTGGGTTCCAACCACTAACCCATTCACAAATGCTACTGAAAATGCCTCCTGTCACCAACGATTGGTTTCTGCCCCCAAAGACTGAATGCACAACTTAGAAGCTAAACAACTTTTTTTTTTTAATTTACTATGGGCAAAGAGAAACTAAAAGTTGAATAAGCTTAAAACAGTGTGATCAGTTTATATACTTATACAAATAATTTAACTAAAATGTCACCCCTTTTCCTTAATTGCTGAACACATTTCTATTTCATTTCATAAAAGTAGTTTTGGCTGTTCTCCCTTCCTGAACCTATGTAGAATACTGGATTTTGTAGTGCATCTGAATAGCATAATGGTTAAGAGTTGGATAAAATCAGGAAATCTCTGGTTCAAACTCCTATTCTCCCACTGTGCAACCTTGGTAAATTTATGTAATCTGTTTAAATATCAATTTTCTTATCTTTGAAAAGGGATACAAACATCAGTTTCAACAGCTCTTATAAGAATTAAACAGAACATGTACATAACATGCTTCAGAGTGTCTGCTATTATTAAGCTCTAGCCAAGCATTTTAGAAAGAGGTGGTATTGTTTGCAGCAGCAGAACCAATACATATGTTTGTATTGAAATGGCTCTGTGTCTGATAAATTGCAAGTTAGTTTTCTTTTAGAAGTGTTACCTGCTACTGCTTCAGTATCTTACTGGTGTTTGGGCTAAGGATTATATAATCATCTAGATCTTTCCCTGTTGCAACTTTAGCTAGTATGACAGTTTCCTAGATTGTCAGAGGGGAAGAAGAGCAGCTGTACTAACCTCAAACTATCCCTTTGATCAGGCAGTAGGGATTCCTGAAGCATCTGTAGATCAGTGGGGACCTCCAAATGCAAGGAAGACTGAGAATAAGTTTTGAATTACCAAGCTCCACAGTAAAGTCACCTACTAGAAAAGGGGTTCAGTGTAACTGCCAAGACAGTGTTTCTTCAATTCCGGGTACTGTTTTAAGAAGTTTACTTACAGTAACTCATGAAACCCCTTCATCAACCCAATAGCATCTTGATGTGCTAGACACTATTATAATTTTCATTTTATAGATGAAGGAACTGAAGCAGGAAGAGATTAGATGAGGTTCCCAAAGTAACATGAATTATCTGTGGTGGGGTTCAAATCCAGTTAATCTGACTTCAGAGTCTATACCCTTAATTACTATACTCTATGACCTCTCAGTGAACAGGGTAATGACACTGCCAAGTTGTTTCAGCAGAAGGAGGATCCTGCCATGGTCAAAAGTCTGTAGGGACACATTTTGGCTCATGGGAAATCAAATTTGAGAAATGTTGACAGAGTAGTGATTTCTGTGTCAAGTAGGTTTTATGATCAGAGCTTCCTCAGCTTTATAAGCTTCTGGGAATTTCTCATTTTCTGCTGTGGTTCTTTGAGGTTGTTAGAAATATATCTTTAGAATTTGAATTGGCCTACAAAATATTTTATCTTTAGAGAGAAAAAACAAAGATAATAGGGTCCCAGAAAGGAAGAGCTCATGAAGAAATTGGCAGTTTATGAGATATAATTTAGACAATTATATTAGCACTCACAGATTTTTTCGTATGGGGAAAAAAATACAAAGAAACACAGAGAATGTTCATTTTCATGTCTCCCTTCCTTGTGAGCAGATAAGATTATTCTACTTTTAAAGTATTATTTTTAAAAATTCCTCTGTACTTATTTGGTTTAGTTGAATTTAATTTCTGCATTTTTTACTTAACAGCATACTTCTAAACTTTTTAAAGTCAAATAACTATTTTAAGCAAGGTCCTGTATCAGTTATCCATTGCCTTGGAGAGATCATTACAAATTTAGTGGATTAAAACTGCATTCATTTACGCTACTTCTGAATCTGTGGTTATGGCGGGGCTCACACCATGGTGCCATCTCTGATCCTCGTGGCATTACTTTGGCCCTGAGATCTAAAGGATCTCATTCAAAGATGTTTAACTTACATGGATAGCAAGTTGCTACCAGCTAATGGCTTGAAGCTAAGCTCTGGTCTCAGTCAATCCCTGACTATCTGGGCCTTTGCATATGTACTGAGATTCTTCGACGCATGGCGGATGAATTCTAAAAGCTGGTGTCCCGAGAGATTCTTGAAGAAGCTTTTTGGTCTTCTGCCACCCAGCTTTAGGTGTTCTATTGCAGTACTTCTGCTGTTAATAGTCAAGGAAGTCACTAAGACCCACTTGTGACTAAAGGATGGAAATGTAGACTTTGTTTTCCAGTAGGAGACTGGAAGGGATCTGGATAAACGGGATTTGAAGTATGCTGCAGTTATTTCATAAACTAATCATCTGGAGCTTTCACTGATTATGTCCCCAAATATCAACCCAATATATGAATTTTCTCCCGTCTCCCAAATTTAGACATTGAAATCATTATCCACTTAGATACTCAAAATGTGATCTCTGAGTCATTATAGAACTGAATAGATAATTTTTATTTATTTACAGGCAGACATAATATTCAAAGCAATTAACAACTGAAACTACACAGGCCCTGACCTATTAGAGTAAGAACCTGCTATAAATACCCAATGTAGCTATATAAGCACATATCAACTGTGTATTAGCTCTGCTCATATAAATGACTTGTTTGGGAGTCTGTGTACCTGCTTTACACATACTTAATATTATAAATAGAATGACTGGCTCTATAATGTTTGATTACCTTGATTATTAAATTGACAATTAATTAACAACTACATGACCATGAGCCGTTAGTGATCATTTAAAAACATAAATGTCTCTGGTTTAGAAAAACCTTAGGAGTCATCTAGCCCAACTTGACTAATTAAAAAATATACATTTTTCTGATTATTAATATTCATACATTTTTACTCTAGTAAGAAATAATTTATAACATTGTAGTATGTATCCCAACTTATTTTATTATGTAAGTGCATATAATATCTACTCATAGAATTATTTAATAAAACTTTTAACATTTTACAAATATTTGACATTTTATATAATATACTTCTTAGCATTCCTCAAGATATTAAATATCTCTCTAAAAACATGTCTGCATTTAATTATAGTGGTGTACCTTAATTCATTTAATAGGTTGCCTACCTTAAAATTTGAGTTATCTCCAAAATTTTATTATAATCAATCAAAAAGTGATAGCTTGACTGGGATGTAGCTTTAGTGGTAGGGTACTTAGTATGCACAATGCTCTAGGGTTGATATTTAGTATTACATACACAATAAAAATGTGATTGTTATCCCAGGATGAATACATTTATGATTTCTTCCTTTGTGGAATTTTCCAGAAATAGAATTAACACAGGTTAAGAGTACTAATTATTAATGTTGGGAATAAATATGGCAGAAGTGTTTTTCATAAAGGTTATTGCAATGTAGACGTCCATCATACATGCATTGGACAGTTTCCCTGAAGTTCAAACTCCATGGCTATTATTTTCACTTTCTAATATCTAAAAATACTCGTGATATGGCCCAATCACAGGAATTATAGATATATTGATGATTTTATGATAAATATAAGTACGCAAATAAATTAACATAGTACTTCTAATCTTCATTTTTAAATACCAATTTCAGTTTTCTCAAGAACTAAGTTAAAGTGTGAAATAGCATATGATAATTTTAAAAATTGGAATTACTTTCTTTCACCATTAGTTTGAAATCCTTTACTATTTATAAAAAAATCTAATTTGGAATGTTACTTCTCTAAAGTGTACCATTTATTTCATATACTTTGGTTATTTTCATTCTTTTAATAGAAAGAAATTTCTAAAGATCACTTAATAAATTATGGGTTTTTAGAGATAAAGGTCTTAGTACTCATTCATTTTGTTTTATTTATAGATGAGATTAACTACTTTGTTGAAGAAGCCATGGTTACTGAATGTTAGTTCCAAGCCTAGACTTAAATTCCTTCCTTCTATATCAATTATTTTTAATTATTCCTCCTTTTTTTAATATTATTCAATTTAAAATAATTATACTCCTGCTTGGATCATAAATGAGCTTAAATTTCAAAGATAAAATGCTATATTTTCACTAATAATGTGATTGTTACTTATTATGTATTAATGACTAAGGACATACCAGGAAACAGTAAACCACTCACTTAACCCCCAAACAAACTTGCAAGTGGCAGTGGAAACCAGAAGTTTTGACAAAGGTGCACAGCTGATCAGTAACTAGCTGAGAATGAAATAGAGTTTTGCATGGCTCCAGGAACCAGTTTGCCACCTTACCAACTAAGACACATGATTTACAATAGAAATCGATTAAATCAACTAACATTTTTATAGGACAGGATAATTACAAATATTTTATAAATAAACATTTGACACACCCAGTATCTTGCACTTGTGTAACACAACTATAACAATGGGAAATGAAAGCAGAATATTTCAATGAAAATGAAATTTGCTCTGAAAGTCAGCAAGTCTTGAACTCCATGTTACATCTGTCATTTACTGCTTGAGTGCCTTTCTGTAAATTAGGAAATACATGGACCTCATTTGTAAGTGCAGATTTAATTAAGTGAATCTTGATCTCCTTCCACTTTAATAATCCTCTATTTAACAATCTTCAAAACAGAGTTGAAAAAAGGAATAATATTCAATTACATTTTGAATTACCTATTCATCTAACAATAATGTGCACTTCTCCCCCAAAGTGGCTTTATAATCAGTTTATACATTAAGTACAATCTTTATTTTAGTCAGACACTGCCCTCTTACCAATAAAATCTCACATATATTCTCCTTAATTAGATATTATAGTACATAATGAAATCTGCTTCTATTTCCTACACTCATTATTTGATAAAATAATTTGCATATGGTAGAAGCACAGTTAGGAAAAGGCAGCAAATTGGAAATTTCATTTTAAATGCCAGTAGGTATAAGACCAATATAAAAGAAGATAAAAATGTAACAATGAGTTTTCTAATTTAGTTGACTACATTAGAACTCTACACAACATTTTCAGCTGAAACAGAAGGAAAACAACTAAATGATACCAAGTATTTTATTATCATTGGCTAACACAAAAGCAAACAGAAAGATGGAAATAAATGTATACCCAGTAACAATATTCTGATACCACAGTATGAAAAGTGTAAGTTTATAAATAGATTAGTAACATAGCTCAAAGATTTTTCTCATTTTATGGTCATTGTGGTTCTACTAAATTTTAATTACAAATTCAGTGAATTTATTATAGGTTATATTTTTATATTTGAGATAAAATAAAAACTAGTTTTAGATTCTGTTAAATCATCAATTTTAATATTATAGTTAGTTTCTTTTATAAAACTGAGGAACTTCCAATTATATGCATTTTTATCAAAATCATATTCTTAATTTTGTTTTATCCTAGTGTAACTCCAAAAGCAATAAGCATATTAGATTTTATGGGGGGAAAAACAGTTGTGTATTAAAAAGTAAGGGGCAAAGATATTCAAGTAGAATTTGGACACTTTATACTTTTACATATTTTTGTGATCAATATTTGATCATCAAAATTCTATAAATTTAAGAAAGGCCCTTTTTAAATGAGTTATCTGTTTTACAGAGAGACTAAAACAGCATCCCTGATTATTCTGTTAATTAAAAACAAATGTAGTATTTGGATCGATCTTCACAAATGTATTTTATGAGGATTTTACATTCTACTTTTCCCTAAATATTTTCCCCTAATAAGTTCAGGCTTAGAAAAATCAACTTATATCATCATGAGTCAGTCCAAATATTAAAAGCTAACACTATGCCTAAAATACCTGAAAGGATGCTTATGCTTACTGCTCTTTCAAAATATAAGTATTGACATCCACATACCTGCCAGTATAATGATCCTTCTGCCAATATTGTCATCCTTCACATCTTTCCTCACAATATAAATCATACTACCATGGTTATTTGCTTGTTAACTAATAAATACATAAAAATCATTTTCCTCTTACATGTTTGACAATCCATATGTTTTTAATGTATTTTGTGGCACACATATACATGTGAGTGTGTCCATAGGAAAGAGTGACAGACAGATTTTTGATAAAGAGAGGAATCCAAAACATCTCAAATAGTACTTGACATTTGGCATATTTTTGTTTAACATATATTTAATTTAGATCCATTTAGAAATATATCATAATGAAACTTTCTCAGTACATGCTAATAATATTGTTAAATCATTTTGAAATTTAAATAATTGCTTTAAGTTCCACATTATTTAAAATTATATGTTTAAAATTCTGGCATGTGTTATCTATAAATTGATTTAAATTTTTTTTTCTTTATTTTCAATTTGAAAGTTGTCAGTTTATGTATCAATTCTTGCTTTCAAACCATGTCTTAGTTTCTAATACCATTCCCCATTAAATGGAACCAGGAATTTTTGGCAAAATTGTTGCTCCTAGGACTGAGGTAGGGAGTCTTAAAAAAAAAGAATGTAAATTAGATGGAATTGCCATCCAAAGTA
This sequence comes from Sciurus carolinensis, assembly GCF_902686445.1. Taxonomy (NCBI): domain Eukaryota; kingdom Metazoa; phylum Chordata; class Mammalia; order Rodentia; family Sciuridae; genus Sciurus; species Sciurus carolinensis. Next base: position 56,166,380 of record NC_062220.1, read on the forward strand.
TTAAATTAGTGGAATTGTCTCTCTGGCAACTCTGGGAAGACTCCTGGTCTTTGCAGCTTAAAGTGGCCCATGTACAGTTTGATCATGACCTTTGATGGAGAGGGAGTAGTGTTCTTCCTGCTATTCCCCAAGCTAAGAATCACTGGATTTGTGTTCTGAGTTAGCATATTTTGGCTAAAATATGTGAAATGAAATCAAAGAAAATAATTCTCATATATTAGAAGCAGTGATGATAAAGTACTTGCTTCAAAGAGCTCCATGGGGATTAAAAGATATCATTTAAACAACAGATGTTATAAGGAGTTACCAAAATCTTTGTGCTTATTCTGATCACCACTGAGGACAGTTTTTCCGAGGTTATTCTGTTAATCATGAATGAGCATAACTTAAGAGTCAAATCTTTCCAAAGCCTATGCTTTGTTTTTTACCCTTTCCCATCTCCACTTCCTAGCATTATCTCCAATGTAAAAGAACCATATCCATTGGTTCTGAGGGGGATAATTATATGCATAGTAATAGGGGCATGCAATTAGTTGTCTTTTCCAGGCAGTTGCCTGGAAAACGTACCTCTCATGGAGAGTCAAGATTCACCGGATAAAGATGAATTCAATCAAGCAGGATTTTCCCAGAAAACTACCTTCTCCTGCAGCATGTGTATGCCTTTATAAAAGTCTCACCAGGTTAGCAAGTAAAATGTCTTTGCTTAAAAAAAATCACGTTCAATACTAATAAGATACCATATTCTAAATAGCATCAGGGCCTAACAAAGAAAACTATGATGGTTATTAATGGGCATAACCTTCTAATGAATAAAAGATGAACAGGAAAGACCATTGTTAGTTAGATATTTTATTTTTCCTCTCATTAAAAATATACCAATTTTTTATCTGCCAGTAATTTTTTTTATAATTTAGTAAAAAGCATTAATTGTTATTATTATTATTATAAATTGAACCACCTTGAAATTACAAGTATTGCCACTACTAATTAAAGTGATTAAAATTGTAGGAAGACACCTTGTTAAGTCATAGGTTCCTGTGCTTTCCAAATATTAATATTAATATATGGCCTTTGTTTTTTTTCTGTTTTTGTTTATTGAAACAAAATTATTTCCTGAAAACTTTTAGAAGTTTTAGGTATTTAAAAGTTATTATTATTATTATTATTAATTGACATATAAAAGATGATGTTACTTCTATATCTGACACCTATGGCACCTTGAAATTAGTTGGCTCATTTTCCTCCTAACATTTGGGAAATACTTAGCATTATCATGAAATGACCCTCACTACTTAATAAAACTCTTTCTTTGGCTTATTACTTATTGATTTTTTTTACTACTCAGCTGCTGTCCAATGAATACTTGAAGGTTTTAAAAAAGTATCTTCTGAATTAAAAATCTTAAAGTTAAACATAAGAAAGAGTTATAATTCATTTTTCTCTTCAGGTAAAAGCAATTTGAAAGATTATTCATTGCAGATGAGGATGTTTAAACAAAAGAGCATACAGACTGTCATTTACGAAATGAAAATATGTAAAACATTCAGCTTCCTGAAACTTTTCTTTCACACTGGATTTAGCCAAGTTATAGAAATGTCAAAAATTATTTAGATAGTTCTTAAAGGGTCACCTCTTCTGTCCTATTTGATAATTCTTTAAAATATTACTTGTAAAGGTATGCATTTCAAACACGATTGTTTTATCAGACCTTTCAATCCCAAGGCTCCAGTTAAAAAGAGGTTTTTGGGACCAATGCAAAATTATTTTAACTCAAATTCTTCTCTTTCAAGCCAACTGGCATATGTGAAAGGAAAGCCTGAAAACAAATCCATCATTTCTAATTGGCAGAGTCACCATTCTTGGCCTAGGAAAGTCTCAGCTAAACTTGTTTACAAAATTATACTATCATACACCTTTCAATTAATTACCTTCCTCTGAGATGTAAGATTAAATGTGGAAGGACTGCCCTGGTCTTTGTATATCAAGCCACATTTTAAATCAATAATTTTTTTCTGTATACCTGGATGAATTTTAGCTCTGTTTTCTGTCCAGAAGTTCCATGAACTCTTTTATGTATGGAACCATTTTTGCTTCAGTGTTTCTGAGTTGGAAAGGAAAGTCTCATGTTCACATAAAACAAGCAGAAATCCCTGAACTAATGCATCTTCTATTCTAGTAGGAAAAGTTGAATGATTAACAACATAAACAAATTTTAAATGTGATACCCATACTTACAACTTAGAAGCAATTACAGAGAAAAATCAGAAAGGGGAAAGAAAATGAGCAGATAGGACACAGGAAACAGCTCTTTTCATTTCTGTGGGTGTCCAAGATGGTAATATTTTTGTGCCACTAGATTCTAAATTCCATAAGATGAAAACTTTTTCCTTTTCATTCACCACCGTATTTCTAGTGTTTATACATTGTGATGAAATACTTTAAATATGTAAATATGTAAGAGACATATAAGTTGAAAGAAAGAAGTAATGCTGAGAATGTTAACTACAAGGACTGACATTTCATCTTGTTCTGCCCATTCTACCTACTTTCTACTTAGTATCTATCAACACAGACTTCATCAAGTGGCACTGTCATCATTATTTTGCAAATGGAATGAAGTCTTCAAAGTATCAAAACACAATTAGATTTCCAGGAATGACTTATTTAGAATAGCATAGAGAATTTCTTGGGATAAAGAGGAATAACCATGTATGATGAACTCACAAAATCAAGATGAATAAATTTCTTCATTTGTGGCATTGCCAATTAGAACAGTTGAATTTTAATGTAAGTACAACTTAAAATCAAGGCATGTTCCAACTGATCTAGAGTTGAGAGACAATTCTAGGAGTCTCTTGCATTTCTGTAAATTTTTCAAGGAGAAGCACTGATAGTCTGTGACCTGAACTATCTTGTCAAGAATGTTTATACTGTGAAGAGCTTTGGAAGAGAGAGATACTGTCTCCCACTTGAGCAGAGAGAAAGTTTCTTGTCTTTTTTTTTTTTTTTTTTAATTGTCAAACATAATATAGATGATGTCTTCTTACAGGGCAAGTTCAGGCAGTTTTTCAGTCCATTATGAAAAATTTAGGTTTCCTGAGCTTGACACTCCTCAGTTGTGACCATATTTATTAACTGTGAAGCATCCACCTGCACCCTTTTATGTCAGCCCTCCATAGCATGGGAATTACTAGCAACCACTGCAAACACGAAGGCCATGCTGCCTTCTATGTCATGAGCAATATGTGATCCAGGAATCTTGTGTCTCCTTCCAGCAGCCATGAAGCTGTGACTGGTTAACTTGTTAGCTATCAGGTATGATAAATGCACAGACATTTACATTTCTTCACACCAATAATCCATTTAATAAGAATTCCATTAAATTTCTTCCTCTGTATCTAGTGGTGGTGCCAAATGCATCGATTTGGGTGATCATTTAGTTTCAAGGTCTTTAGAAAAATAATTTGCTTTTCAAGAGCACTTTAAAAGACTTTCTTTGTATTATTTGCAAATCAGTACAATCACTCCCTGTGCATCCTGTGGAAGTCCCTGTATTTTATAACAAACCAAAGAGTGTTAATTCATGTAATTTATGTTAATTGTATAGTTCACATTGATTCTACTTTGACTGAAATAATGTTAATTGTAATAGTTCCCAAATATAATTGTATTTGCAATGTAGTCACCATAGTATTTTAGTAAAAATGCAAATATTTGGATAGGAAATAGAAAAGAATCAGCTGGGGTATAAATAAAACATAAGACAGTATAGATGCAAACAACAGAAGCAACATTAGCTGGTTATAGAACACAGCATGTGCTTTGTTGACTTAGGATAGAGACTTTTCCTTGGATATTAGACACTCAGCATAATGGGACTCTTGCCCATCTTAAACTCAGCTAGAAGGAAAGGTGGAGTTACCACCTAAAAGCCAGAGACTAAGCCAAGGGCTTTATCTTTATTTCTGACAATAGTACTAAAAAGTAATTTATAATAGTTATGTCCTCTGGAGGCAGAATGAACTCTCAGACCTTAGGAAGTCACTTAAATAGAAATCATGGTAATCCCTATAGTCACAGTGCCTGTTTAAAGACTAAGTACAAAATTGATTATACATTTATCTACATACTTTCTATATCTTTTGCTCATGTCCTGTATGTGTAGGGAGTAGGTAACCATTGGAGGTGTGGGCCAGCTGGAAATAAAATTCGGAAGTAATATTAAGATGGGAATAATATTTATAGCAGGGACATTGATGGGTGGAAAAGACCTGATGGGTTTGATCCTAACAAAGGGAAAAGCCTGTGAATGCTTTAGTTAGAGTGGAACAAAGGATTCAGTAAGGAGCTTCTTCAGGAAAACAGGAGAGAATAAGAGTGGAGAAAACAGGTTGTCTGGGGCTTGGCAGCTTACACCCATCTCTGAGTGGCTGCATTTGAACCTAGGGCTGTGAGCTAAGGCAGGGTGCCAGCATGATCCAGGCTTTCTAGAACCAGAGAATTTTATCCAGAAATTCCCAGAAAAGCAGCCTCCAGCCTTATGAGGGGTCAAACAAATCCATAGTTCATACACAGCTTTCAATATGTATCTATAACCATCTCTCATATATTTATTAGATATCAAACTATAGATTGTTAATTGTGTAATTTTGAAGATGCAGAAAATAAAGCTTAAAAAGGGTAAGGTAAGGCTAAGTCAAACATGCATTAAGTATTAGGATTAAACATTGAACCCAAATTTGTGATTGCAGGACAACAAGGCAATCCAAATGGACAAACAGAACCTGTATTTGAACAAATTATAACTGTAATCTATAGGGAAAAAGTTAAGACAGATAAAAGTTAAATTTATTAAAAGTCTGTCCATGGTATAATTTGAGCACCATGGGAACTAAGAGTCAAAGAATTATGGTTATGGTTTTATTTACTTGCCAGTTTTCAAAACCATCTGCATCTTAATGTTTGATGAAATTTTGTTTAGGAAGGAATGTATTCATTGAATATGATTCTGAGATTTATAATCCCATATCTTATGCTATTCATTGTTTTAGACTTACCCCATTAACTAAAAAGTATGAAGATCCAAATTTTAGTTGCATTTTTCTTGAAGACAATGTTAAATATACTGCTTATGTTATTCATTACTTTATTCCAAATTCCTCTTGGACTTCTACCTTGGTGATCCGTGACAAATCACATATAGTCCTCCAGGTCATTTCTTGGAGTTTACCTTGAAAATCTGAACTGGAGACAGATACAGTGATTGACAGAGAATAACCTAAGTCAACCATCCCCACCCCACTTTTTCCCTAAGTTGGGCTCCACTATATTCTTGCTTAATCATTTAAAGGAAAAGATAAATGTTTATGATCTTTTAAAAAAAAGAAAAGAACACTTCATGGTTTTCCCACATAAACCATATGGGAGAAAGTTTACAAAATATATACCACACAGAAAAGAATCAAGGGAAGAGGTGTATTCATAGCTTATCTTTATTTGTGATCCTACTCTTAGTTCATCTGGAAGCTCAATTCTGGACCAGTAGGATAAAATGATACTCCAAAAACTCTGTATCAGATCCTTTGACTATCAGACCTTTTTCAGATATGTTTTTTAAAACACTTTTTTTCCAATATTGACAGATTTTCATTATTTAAGCTCTCTGAAGTTCACAGAATGTGACTAATAGTATGTAAACCAAAGAAAAAAGTGCATGAGACAAATAAGGCACAATTAGAGGCCTACTTTTTATCATTCCCAGTCAGAAAATTTAAGTTGCTCTTCTTATTAATTATACCTGTGAGTCAAAGCATTTAACTGTATCTACTTCCATAACATAACTCATGTATGTAGAAACTATGCAACATTTTGTGTCTAATTAACATCTACCAGTTCTCATTTTAAGTTTATTTTTTAATATTCAACAAAAACTTGTGTAAACATTATAAAATGCCACCTAAATGTTTGCAAAGAACGTGTTTGCAAAGTATTTGAAAGATCTTTTCTCCTAGAAGAGCAGCTGTAAAAATAATGGAAAATTGCTTTGAACTCATTTTTTGCACATTACCTTTAAAGTTTTATATTCCCATGTGCTAAGGTGTAAGTCCTCCCAAAAATCCCTTCCAAGAAATACACTGAAAACAAGACATTCTAGTGCTTACTGATGCCCTACCTAACCTTAATTCTCTTGGCAAGTAGACAGATGAGCAGCTCCAATTCTGCCAAAAATTGATGAAGTACATTCCAGGATGTCATGAGCAGATATTTTTCACCCAGATAGTACTTCTAGTATCATAGCCAAGTAATTCAAAATTTGCCAACCTTCCACACCTCATTCCAAATTAGATGGAGGAAAATCAGGTGAAATACTCTACTTGATTAATTTCAACAGTCTAATATAAAGCAATTGGAGTTTGCAGTTATCTAATTTTTAAAATTTTTATTAAATCTGAGCATATGTGTTTCATTTTTGGAAAGGCAACATAAAATAGAAAGTAGCATTTCCCATGAAAACTTTTGCGTCTCTGTTCATCAACGTTGATTTTTTTTCTTTGGTATATAGAAATCACATCCATTTATAGTATACCTTTTGCACTTACAGGTAATCTTTTGTAATGGATATAATTCCTCTAAAGTCTTATTTCCTCATCTTTAAAGTAAAAGTGTTACTTGTTTCTTTGTGCTTGGTTTCATTACACTTCTCAGATACTCCTTTTTTTCTTTCTTTCTTTTATGAAGTGCAGGTTTGTGGCAACTTTGTATTAAGCAATTCTAACAGTGCCACATTTCAAACTGTGTGCTTACTTCCTATCTCAGTCATATTTTGATAGTTCTCACAGTATTTCAAACTTTTTTTTATTACTGTATCTATTGAGGTCTTCTGTGATCAGTGCTCCTTGATGTTACTATTGTAATTATTTGGGGGTACAACAGAGTCTCACTTGTGAAAACCACTAAGCATTGTAGATAATTGTCTTGTGTTTTCTTCCAGCTCTGTTGACCTGCCATTGCCTCATCTCTCTCTCCTTAGACCTCTCTGTTACCTGAGACACAACACTACTGCCATTAGCATATTTAATATCCCAACAGTGGCCTCTAAGTGCTCAAGTGGAAGGAACTGTTGTACATTTCTCACTTTTCATAGAAATCCTAGAATGATTAAAATAAGAAAAACTGTGATTGGTTGAAAGTTAGACCTTTTATGCCAGTTTGTCATATTGTAAATGCAAAGGAAAAGTTGAATAAGATTCACAGTGTTACTCCAATGAATATATGAATGAAAACAGCATGGAACTGACTTATTGCCAATATGGAAAAAGTGTTAGTGGTCTGGAAAGATCAAACCAGTTCTGCCAAAGCCGAATTTAGAGCAAGGCTCTAACTCTTAAATTCTATGAAGGCTGAGAGGTGAGAAAGCAGCAGAATAAAATTTTGAAGCTAGCAGTGGTTGTTTCATAAGGTTTTAGGAAAGAAACCATCTCCATAACATTAAAATGCCAGGTGACACAGATGCTGATATAGAAGCTGTAGCAAATTAGCTAGAGATCTGACTAAATATCTAAAGAAAATGAACACACCAAACAACACATTTTCAATAAAGAGAAAACAACCTTATATTGGAAGAAGATGCCATCCAGGACTTCATAGTTAGAGGGAAGTCACTACCTGGCTCCAAACTTCAGGGACAGATTAACTCTGTTGATAGGAGTTAGTGCATCTGGCGACTTTAAGTTGAAGCCACTATCTTTTTACCTTTCCAAAAATCCTAAGGCCCATAAGAATTATACTAATATACTCTGCCTGTGCTCTATAAATTGAACCACAAAGCCTGGATGATGGCATGTCTGTTTATAACATGGTTTGGCAAATACTTTAAGCCCACTGTTGAGACATATTGCTCAGAAAAATAGAGAGAGATTGATTTTGTACCAGATCACCAAAGACCTCTGATGGAAATGTACAACGAGATTAATGAAATTCATGCCTGATAGCCCAGTATCTATTCTGCATCCTGTGCATAAAGGAATAACTCTTACTTTCAAGACCTATTACTGAAGAAATAAATTTTGAAAGGCTATATCTGCCTTAGATAGTGATTACTCTGATGAATCTGGATAGAGTAAACTGAAAATCTTCTGAAAAGGGCTTATGATTCCAGACGTCATTAATAAATTCGTTACTTATGGAGGAGGATAAGATACCAACATTATCAAGTTTGGTAAAAGCTGATTCCAGTTTCACGCATGACTCTGGGGCACTCGAGGCTTCAGTGGAGAAAGTACTTGTGGATAAAGTAGAAATATCAAAGTAGAACCTAAAGAGGTGACCAAATTAAAAAAATAGAGAAATTTCTACTTATGAATGAGCAAAGGAAATGGTTCCTTAATGGCATGAACATTTTTGAAAATAAAAAAGGATTTAGAATATTCTACAAACTTAGTTCATAAAGCAGTGACAGAGTTAAACTCCAATTTTGAAAGAATTTACACTGTGAGAAAAACGCTACAAATAGCATTTTTAGTCCATCTATGAAGCTAACATCTTGTCTTACATTAAAAGATTGATGTAGTGGCTGAGGCTGTAGCTCAGTGGTAGTGAGTTTGCCTAGCATGTGTGAGGTACTGGGTTCCATCCTTAGCACCACATAAAAATAAACAGATAAAACAAAGGTATTGTGTCCATCTACAGCTAAAAACTATTTTAAAAAAAAAGATTGATATGGATGCACATCATTCAGCAACCACCATATGATCAGTCAGTAGCCATCAACAATAAAGCAAGAACCCCCACCACCAAAAAGATATGACTCACTGAGGGTTCAGATGACCACTGGCATATTCTAGGAATAAAGTGCATTTTTAATTAAGGTATCTACAGTTTATAAAACACAATATTGTTACAAATTTAATAGTGTACAATATAGTGTAATGATAACTTCTATATGTACTGGAAAATCAAAGAATTCATGTGAAATGCTTTATTGTGATATTCACAGTTCAGAAGTCTGGATTAAAACCTACAATATCTCCAGGGTATATTTGTATTATTGAGCTCATCATATTGTTATGAATGCATTATCTAATCTTTGTAAAGTATGAAATACATAAGTTTCAATTATTTTGAGCTCAATTTTGTCAAAGTGATGTCACTTTCTCCTCAGATTGAATGGCTTCACAAAATGTGATCCAGGATCTACTAGCCACCATAGGTAAGTTACCAAATACCTGTAATGGTTTTATGTCTTATGTTTTATGCTAGTAGTACACCAAAAACTTGTAGTGTTCTTTTGTGCTGAATCCACTGTCTTTCCAAATAATTTGAAAGATGGACCCAAAGAAACTATGGTAAGTACCCTCTAAGGTATGTACCTATTCATATTATTTAAAACAATGTTTTATAATCTTTTCTCATTTTAATTATTCCATATGATTTTATACATGTTACAAAAAAGAGAGATCCTACAACCAGATAGTGTTAGTTTTAGGAAACACTTTTACTGCACTTTATAAACTTATAGGTAATTATTTTGCATATTTACAGCAAACAGCATTTGTGCAAAAGTCCCCAAAATTCTACATCAGCTGAAACGTCTACTGTGAATACTAGATAAAGATATCCCCAAAACAGATTGCCTTCCTCCAGAAAATGTTGAGTCTATCCAATCGCTCAATTTAGGACTTACTGTGGTTTTCTATGGATAGGATTTGAGTCTGACCTCAGTTTCATATGGTGGAAGCCTGTCTCCACTGTGGTGATATTGTGGTGCTGGAGTCTTGATAAGTGGGGCCATTTAGAAGGCAATTGCACTCTCAAAAGGAATACTGGTTCTGTGAAGTGGATTAATACTTGAGAAACTGGATTGAAATAAAGCAAGTTTGGCTCGCACAACCATTTCTTTTGCTTCCTGCCTCCTCCTGTGTTTTCTTCCATGTGTGCTCCTGCCACTATGATGTCATCTCCCATGAGGTTCTCAAAGAAGAGCAGATGTCAGTGCCACACTCTGGAAAATCCAGAACTGTGAATTAAATTAACTTTTCCTTATAAAGTACCCATCCTCCTCAGGCATTTTCTTCTTTTTTTTTATTTCTTCTTTTTAGATATATATGACAATAGAGTGTATTTTGACATATTATATATATATGGAGTATAACTTCCTATTTTTGTGGTTGTACATGATGTGGAGTTACACTGGTCATGTATTCATATATGAACATAGGAAAGTTATGTCTGATTCATTCTACTGTCTTTTCCATTCCCACCGCCCTCTTCTCTTCATTCCCCTTTGTCTAAGCCAATGAACTTCTGTTCTTCCCTCCATCCCCTTTATAGAGTGTTAGCAGCCACATATTAGAAAACATTTCACCTTTGGTTTTAGGGGATTGGCTTATTTAGCTTAGCATGCTTGTCTCGAGCCCCATTCATTTACCAGCAAATGCCATAATTTCATTCTTCTTTAAAGCTGAGTAATAGTCCATTGTGTATATATAGTTCACATTTTCTTTATTTGTTCATCTGTTGAAGGGTACCTACATTGGTTCCATAGCTTATCTATTGTGAATTGAGCTACTATAAACATTGATAAAACTGTAACACCATAATAATATGCTATTTTTAAGTCCTTTGGGTTAAAATCCCACTACCCAGGAGTGGGATAACTGGGTCAATTGGTGGTTCCATTCCAACTTTCCTGAGGAATCTCCATAGTGCTTTCCAGAGTGGTTGTACCAATTTGCAGTCCCACCGGCAATTTATGTGTGTACCTTTCCACTCTGCATCCTCACCAACATTTATTGTTACTTATATTTTTGATAATTACTCAGGTATTTTTATAGAAAGAAAAAAATGGATTGACAGGAATTAATGATTTCTCTTCTGTGTCCAATTCAGTAGCATTCCCACTGATATTTCTGTCCTGAAAATTTGTACAAATTTTCATTTCCACTCCTTTATTTTACTTCAAGCATTCTTTATGCCTTCTTCTGATACTTTAAATTTATATTAATTTATTTTTCAGAGCTTACTATGCTCTTTCTCTTACTAATTTTCCACACTTTGGAAGAATTCTTTTCAAAATATAAATTTAGTCATGTTATTTTTAAAATATTCTATTACTTCTTTTTTCCTTTAGATTGAGGAGAAAAATTTTTAGTTACCTAAATTATTTGAAATTTACCTACCTTTGCCACCTTTCCATTCTTTCTTTCTCTTAGTGCCTGCTGTAGCCTGAATATGTACCCTAGAATTTATGTTTTGAAACTTAATCGATGCTTTTCTTCCTCCTCCTTCTCTTCTTCTTCTTGTTCTTCTTCTTCTATTGAACTTAAAGCACAGCATTGATTCAATATATTGCCTACTTTATGAGACCTCATTATCTTTTTGTGCATAATTGTGGCAACTTGTATTTTACAAAGTTGACTTCAACATTGTCTTTAATTCCTTAGGTTTCTCTTCCTGCTTCTGTTATTGAGAGGAGAGGAATGTATTCCTACTTTTTATATCAAGTTAAGGTTGTGACTTCTACCAATAGAGTATGGTAAAATTGACACTAATATTAGATTATTAAAGGCTATGGAACTCAGTCTTCTTGGAAACTTCATCCGTCACTAGAGGCTCCTCTTAGAATACCTCCCTTTAAAACCCAGCCATTGAGAAGCCTCAACCACAAAGACAGGCCACATTCAAGTCTTTTGATGACCAGTCCCAGTTGGTTTGGACATCAATGATCTCATCTTAGAATGTAAATATGTAAATGAGACAGTTTCTCAGAAGTGAATCATCTATCCTCAATTGAATCTTTGAAGTCAACTGAGTCATCTAAGTGGAGACCACAAACAGAGTAGTTTTTCTGAATTCTCAAAGATCTGTGAGTATACAAATATTTTTTTTCTTTCACTAAATTTTGGAGGTATTTTTATGACACAACAATAATAATAACGTTAAAGACACATTTTGTTTTATTGTACTATTTGTTATGTTTACTCTTTAAGCCATAATCCTCACCTTCATTTCTAAACAGATCAATAACAAGTAAAGACACTGAATCAGCAATAAAAAGTATCACATCAGAAAATAAAAATAAAAATAAAATAAAAGCCCAAGAACCAATGATTTCCCTGCTGAATTCTACTAAACATATTAAACTTTTTGCAATAGGTTTGCTGCCAGAACACAAGTGTCATGAAAACCACAGCTGAATCAAAGCCAAAATGGGAAAGGAAAAGACTCACATCAACATCATTGTCATCAGGGACATAGATTCTGACAAGTCTACCACTACTGTCCATCTGATCTACAAATGTGGTGTAATCAACAAAAGAACCACTGCAAATTTTGAGAAGGAAACTGCTGAGATGAGAACGGTTTCCTTCAAGTATGCCTGGGTCTTGAAAGTTGAACGTGAGTGTGGTATCACCACTGACATCTCCCAGTGGAAAGTTGAGACCAGCAAGTATTATGTGATTACCATTGATGCTCTAGGACACAGAGACTTTATCAAAAACATGATTACAGACACATCTCAGGCTGAGGGTGCTGTCCTGATTGTTGATGCTGGTGTTGGTGAATTTGAAGCTGGTTATCTCCAAGAACAGGTAGACCTGTGAGCATGTCCTTCTAGCTTACACACTGGGTATGAAACAACTAATCGTTGGTGTTAACAAAATGGATTCCACTGGGCCACTCTACAGTCAGAAGAGAGATGAGGAAATTTTTAAGGAAGTCAGTACCTACACTAAGAAAATTGGCTACAACCCCAACACAGTAGCATTTTTGCCAATTTTTGGTTGGAATGGTGACAACATGTTGGAGCCAAGTGCTAATATGCCTTGGTTCAAGGGATGGAATGTTACCCATAAAGATGGAAGTTCCAGTGGAACCACACTGCTTGAAACTATAGGTTGTATCCTGCCACCAACTCATCCAACTGACAAGCCTTTGTGTCTGCCCCTCCAGGATGTCTACAAAATTGGTGGTATTGGTACTGTCCCTGTGGGCTGAGTGAAGACTGGTGTTCTCAAGCTTGGCATTGTGGTCACCTTTTCTCTATTCAATGTTACAACTGAAGTAAAGGTCATTGAAACGCACCATGAAGCTCTGAGAGAAGCTCTTCCTGATGACAATGTGGGCATCAATGTCAAGAACGTGTCTGTCAAAGATGTTCATTTGGACAATGTTGCTGGTGACAGCAAAAATGACCCACCAATGGAAGCAACTGGTTTCATTGCTCAGGTGATTAACCTGAACCATCCAGGCCAAATCAGTGCTGGCTATGCCCCTGTACTGGATTGTCACACAGTTCACATTGCTTGCAAGTTTACTGAGCTGACAGAACAGATTGATCACCATTCTGGTAAGAGACTGGAAGATGGTCCTAGATTGTTGAAATCTGGTGATACTGCCATCATCGATATGGTTTCAGGAAAGCCCATGTGTATTGAGAGCTTCTGTGTCTATCCACTGGGTCATTTTCCTGTCGGTGATATGATACAGACAGGTGTTATGGCTGTCATCAAAGCAGTGAACAAGAAGGCTGCTGGAGCTGGCAAGGTCACCAAGTCTGCCCAGAAAGCTCAGAACCTAAATGAATATTACCCCAAACACCTGCCACCCAAGTCTTATTCAGTGGTGGAAGAAGGGTCTCAGAATTGTTTGTCTCAATTGATCATTACGTTTAATAGTGAAAGACTGGTTAATGATAACAATGCACCTTGAAAGCTTCAGAAGGAAAGGAGAATATCTCGTGGACCATTTGTTTTTTTGTGTGTGTGCAGCAGTTTTAAATTATAGTTTTTTTAAATCAGTACTTTTTAATGGAAACAACTTGACCAAAAATCTGTCACAGAATTTTGAGACCCATTGAAACAAAAGTTTAATGAGAAACCTGTGTCTTCTTCTTTTAGTTAACATGAACTTCTATACGAATATTAGGCAAGAGTTCCTCAACCTATTTCTGGTGTTGAGAATCTGTTAGCTTCATGAGTATAATTAAGTTTCCTGGTTGGGAATTTAGTTTGGAAGGAAAACTCAAGTACCTAGTGAATATCTGAGAGGGCTGTATTGATTACAACCCTTGGTTGGGATAGAAAAATACCTTTGTAATTCCCTTTAGAGGGCCAAATGCTGTAATATTAAAGGCTGTTAATTCTGAAAAAAACAAAAAAAACAACAACATTTTGGAAATAATTTATACCAATCATTCTCAAGTTCTTCCAGAAAATTGAAGGAGACTAAATACTTCAAAACTTAATGTGTGAAACAAGCATTAACTGGATATCAAAACCAGATACATATCTAATAAGAAAAGTACAGCCCAATATTTCTAGTGAAGATAGATGAAGAAATCAAATTCAACAGCACATTAAAATGATGATGATTCACTATGATCAAATGGTATTTATCTCAGGAATGCTTTGGTATTTAAACACATGCAAACTATAAATGTGATATATCACATTAACAGGAGATGCACACACATACATTTAAAAAATCTGATCATCTCAACAGTTACCTAGAAAAAAAAATTGGCAAAATTCAACATGCTTTCATTATCAACACTCTCAACAAATTATTTACAGAATGAATATACTTCAACACAATGCTATGTTTGACAAACTTCCAGTTAATATCATACTAAGTAATGAAAGGTTGAAAGATATCCTCTAAGATCAAGAATAAAACAAGCCTACTCACCACTTCTATTCAACATTGTACTAGAAGTACTAGCCAGAACAATTAAGTTCAAAATAGAAATAAAAGACACTTAAATTGGAAAGGAAGAAGTTAAAATTTTCCTGTTTGCATACAATATGATCTCATGTGTAGAAAATTCTAAAGACTCCACCTAAAAACAGAACAAATGGATGAAATCAGTAAAGTTGTAGGATATAAAATAAACATGAAAATCAGCATCATTTATGTAAACTAACAGCAATCTCTTCAAAAAAAATGAAGGCAAATATTCCATTTATAATAGCCACAAAACAAACAAACAAAAGCAAAGACAGAATTAAATTTAAACAAGGGAAGATTTATATGCTGAAAGCTATAAAATTTTGATAAAAAGTTGAAGAAGACACAACAAATATAAAGATATCTTATTTTCAGGGATTAGAAGAATTAATGTGGTTCAAATTGTCATGTGACCCAAAGTAATTTATAAATCCAATGCAATTATGAAATTTCAATGACATTTTTTTCGCAAAAACAGAAAAAAGGCATATTAAACTACAAAAGACCCAAGAAAGCCAAACCAAATATTGAGAGAAAAAAAAAGAAGCTGTAGACATATCACACTATCTGATTCAAAATGTGTTAAAACCTATCATCATTAAAACAGATGGTACTGGCACTAAAAGCAGACACACAAAACAGTGGAACAGAATAGAGAGTCCAGAAATAAATCCAAACATTAAAAGTCAATTGGTTTTCAGTAAAGAATACACAATAGGAAAAGAATAGCCTCTTCAATAAATGGCTTTGAGACAACTAGATATCCACGTGCAGAAGAATGAAATCAGATCCTTATCTCACATCATATACAAAAAGAAAAAAATTCAAAATGGATTAAAGACTTGTTTGTAAAATCTTAACCTGTAAAACTGCTGGAATAAAACACAGGGGAAATTCCATTACATTGAACCAGGCAACAAAATTTGGGGAATATATAACTACAAAATTATATGGAACGAAATCAGTGATAAAAAATAGAATTGCATCAAACATAAAGGTTACTGCACAGTCAAGGAAATGACTAAAAGAGTAAAGAAACAAACTGCAATATGGGGAAATAGCTTTGGAATTCATTCATCTGGTTATGGATTAATATTCAGATTGCAGAAGAATTCAAACACCTTGATAGCAAGAAAACAATCTAAAAATGAACAATGGATCTGAATAAACATTTCTTTTTTGTTGTTCCAATTAGTTATACATGACAACAGAATACATTTTAACTCATTGTACATAAATGGAGCACAACTTTTTCATTTCTCTGGTTATACACAATGCAGAGTGATACCATTTGTGTAATCTTACATGTAATCTTACATTCCACCATATTTCCCATCCCCATATCCTCTCCCCTTCCCTCTGCCCGATCTAAAATTCCTCCATTTTTCTCTTACCCCTGAACCCTCCACCCACATTATATATCATTATCCACTTATTTGAGAAAACATTTGGCATTTGGTTTTGGGATTGTCTTATTTCACTTAGCATGATATTCTCAAACTCCATCCATTTACCTGCAAATGCCATAATTTCATTCTTATTTAAGACTGAGTAATATTCTATTGTGTATATATGCCACAGTTTCTTTATCCATTCATCTATTGAAGGATATATAGGTTGGTTCCACAGTTTAGCAATTGTGGACATTGATGTGGCATCAATGTAGCATGATGATTTTAAGTCCTTTGGGTACAGACCAAGAAGTGGAATAACTGGGTCAAATGGTGGTTCCATTCCAAGTTTTCTAAGAAATCTCCATACTGCTTTCCAGAATGGTTGCACCAATTTATTGTTACTTGTATTCTTGATAATTGTCATTCTGACTGGAGCGAGATGAAATCTTAGAGTAGTTCTTATTTGCATTTCTCTAATTGCTAGAGATGTTGAACATTTTTTCATATATCTGTTGATCAATTGTAGATCAATGGTATGGAATAAAAGCTGCAGAGACAAACCCAAATAAATACAGTTATCTTATACCAGACAAAGGTGCCAAAAACATAAAATGGAGAAAAGACAGCTTCTTCAACAAATGGTGCTGGGAAAACTGGAAATTCATATGCAACAAAATGAAATTAAACCCCTATCTCTTACTCTACATGAAACTCAACCCAAAGTGGTTCAAGGACTCAGGAATTATACCACAGACCCTGTGCCTAATAGAAGAAAAAGTAGGCCCAAATCTTCATCATATTGGCTTAGGACCTGCCTTTCTTAACAAGACTCCTAAAGTGCAAAAAATAAAATTAAGAATCAATAAATGGAATGGATTCAAACTAAAAAGCTTCTTCTCAGCAAAGACAACAATCAGTAAAATGATGAGAGAGCCTACAGAATGGACGAAAATCTTTACCACATGCACATCAGATAGAGCATGAATCTCCAGGATATATAAATAACTCAAAAAACTTAACACCAAAAACAAAACAAAACAAATAATAAATGGGCAAAGGAACTGAATAAACATTTCTTAAAAGATGGCATACAAGTGGCCAACAGGTATATAAAAATATCCTCAACATCACTAATGATCAAAAAAATACAAATTAAAATCACAATGAAATATTACCTCATACCTGTTAGAATGACTGTTATAAAAAAAATAAAAATGATGACTTCTGGAGATAATGTGGATGAAAGAAAATCCATGCATACTTTTGGTGAGAATACTAGTACAGCTATTAGGGAAAAGAGGAACATTTCTCAATCAAATAAAAATAGAACTATTATATTATCCAGCAATCCCAATAATAGTTATAAAGTTGTTCCTCAGTATCCAAGGTGAATGATGACAGGACCCTCTAAGGATATCAAAATATGAGTATCCTCAAGTACCCCAGATGAAATGGCATATACCTATACATATCCTCTGACCTACACATATCCTCCCATATACTTGAAATCATCTCTGGATTATTTATAATACCAAATATAATATAAATATTTTTATAAATGATTGTTATATTGCATTATTTAGAGAATAATGACAAGAAAGAAGGCCTGTCCATAAATAACAGAAACTTATTTTTTTGTCTTGAATTTTTTTTTAATTTATGTTTGGTTGAATTAATCCATGCAGAACCCATGAATACAGAGGACCAACTGTATATCTAAATGAAATAAGAATGCCAAAGAACTATCACTATGGCATGTTCAGTGAAACATTATTCAAAATAGTCAAGATAGGGAATCAACCTTAGTGGCCTTTAGCAGATGAATGGATGAAGAAAATACACACACACACACACACATACACACACACACACACACACACACTCCAGAATACTATTCAGTTTTTAAAAAGAAGAAAACTCTATCATTTATGATAATGAATAAATTGTCAGGACAGTATGCTTAGTGAAATAAACCAGGCATTGGAAGACAAATAATGTTTTATTTCACTGGCATGTAGACTCTAAAAATGCTGAATTCATACAAGTAGAATAGAATGGGGATCACTAGAGTTTAGGCAGGGGACAAGAAGAGTGGGGTTAAAGAGATGTTGTACAAAGGATACATAATTTCTGTTAGGAAGAATACATTCATATGGTCCATTGTATAACATGGTGAATATAGGTGATAGCAATATATTGTAATCTTGAAAATTGCTAAGAGTAGATTTTATATGTTCTCACCAAAAAATATAAGTATATGAGGTAATGCTTGACTTAGCCATTCTCCAAAGTATACATATTTCATTAACAATGTTGTACATAATAAACTTTTACCATTTGTATTTGTCAATTAAAAATAAGCATACACAGAAATGTTAGAAAAACATAATATTGTATAAAACTCTTATGCAAATACAATAAATTTTTAAAGGTATTCTTTTTAACATTAATAACTTTTTTATAAAAACCATATTCTTATAGAAGAGCAATGGTAAGCAAAGTTTAAATTTTTTTATACTTTCTAAATGAAAATTTTGAAGCCCTACAATAGTTGAATGATGAGAAAATAATCTAACCAAAATATCATTCATTCCCTACATTCATTTGTGTTACAGTTAAAACAAGAGAATCTTAAGAATTATTTTGGAAACTTAAAAGTTTTTCAGTACTTCCTCCTTGATAAATGTCAGCTATATTTAAATTTAAACAAAACAGGAAGGGGAGTGCTGAATTTAGGAAATCCATTCCAGCACCAAAAGAGAGAGAGAAAGAAGAGATTAGCTGGGGTTGACTGCCTGCCAGAAGGAGAAGAAACCAAAACGTTATTGCAAAACCCACATCTCAAGAAACATTCTTGAATGTGATTGAGGGCACAGTCTGGTGGTTTATATGGCTATGTGGAGCAGAGAGTCCATCAAGAAAACAAGAAATCAGATGTGACCTAGAACCACTAAGGAGTAAATCAAAAGTATAGCTCAAGACCAGCTGGCCTCACCATCAGGTTCTGAACACATCTCAAGAGATCTGCCTTTTATGTAGGGCAGGGCTATAATGATGTGTAGGGTTTAATCTGGTTCCAGATTTTTTTTCACCTTAAAAGATGTCATTTACCTTTTCATACTTCCACATCAACAACAAACATCTATTTAATTCACAAGTGGATACTAGAAATTTATACCTGCTTCAAGACGCTAAATTCTACTCAAGAAGAGGTATCCTAATTTTATGACATTCTCTATGGAAATACATATATTAAAGATTATAAAAGTGTAATGCATAATGATTCTTCAGATCTACCCTGATTATTTTTATTTATAATTCAAAGCAACCATATTAGCTAATCTTCAAATAATATTAACTTCATTATTCAATATTAACTTATTATTATTCATGAATACAGAGGATCAACTGTATATCTAAATGAAATAAGAATGCCAAAGAACTATCTTTAATTTCATTATTCATCTGAGTCCTTTAGAATATGTTCGTTCAGAGTTCATAGGAGCTGACAGAATGCATTTTGGATGGAAAGTTTTAATTAACAGGAATTTGGGAGAAACATATATACATTCCACAAACAAAGATGAATGGTCCCAAACCTTGCCAGCAGAAGCATGCACCAAATTAGTAGCATGACCAAAGTTGTATACATAACCACTGATTTGGTTTTGTGATATTTTTCAAATCTCATCCAAGGAAATGGGTGAAAATACTAAAATAAGAAACATTCACATATATAAAAAGAAGTACTGATACAATAATATAAAAATATTCTCTCTGTAAATCATATTTTTTTTTCTAATAGAGAACTTTGGATGGAATTCTGTAATGCCAAATAATGATCATACATAAAGATGAGTCATTAAGACTTACTCAGAAAAAATTATCATCCTGTTAGGTGTTGTACATTATCCTGTACAACTATCCTATACAATTATCTTTGTTCTGATCACACACACACACACACACACACACACAACAAATAGTTAAAGATCTATCAGTTAATATTTCTGTCTCTCCATCCTCCAGTTCCTTGAGCAATAATTTCTTAAACATGAGAAAATATACTTGAAAATGTTGATTGTCGAGTGTTAGATATGAAGTGTCCTCTAAAAGCTCATGTATGGAACAATGCAAGAATGTTCAGAGTTGAAATGGATAGATTATGAAAAGTATAACTTAATTAATGGATTAATCCACTGATATGAAATAACTGAATGGTAACTGTAGGCAGGTAGTGTGTGGTTGCAGGAGGTGGGTCACAGGGCGCATGTGTTTGGGGTATATATTTTGTCCCTGGCCTTGTCTGCTTTTTGATTATCATGTCCTGAGCAGTCTTCCTCCTCCACACCCTTCTGCCATGATATTCTGCCTCACCTTGGGCCCAGAGCAATGGAGATGGTCATTTATGAATTGAGACCCCTTAAATCCTGAGCACCAAATAAACTTTTCCTCCTCTAAAATTTTTCTTATCAGGTCTTTTGGTCACAGCAACACAAAGCTGACTAAAACATAGCTATATCTACATTTATATTTATATGAACCTATCTATCCCTTCAATGAACTCTCTAACCAATTAGCTTACAAAGGAATGATACCAAAATATATTCTAATAACATGTGACCAGATGCATAAATATAAGCTGTGATACACACTCAAATATATATTTATGAAATCAAATGATATATTTGCCATCATGAAAATGCTTGGCTGTGCTAGAATTCTTTGTTCAAATAAAGTACTTTTGGCACAATGTATTATTTTTACAAAAAAAATCATTAGTTAATAAAAATAATCTGTCTTCATTCTTTTTATAAATATTTTTCACTGTTTATAGAATTTTTTATTAAGTTCCAGGGAAGAAAACTAACTAATATCAATTTATATCTAATTAAACTGAGGCAAAGCAATTGTAAGTGATTTGTCTGAGTAAATATGTAGTGGAACTATAATAGTAACCCCTAATATTTGCAATAAGTTTGCATCTTTAGTAATTTGATTTGCATTCCCTTCCTTGAAACAATGACTCTTCCTTGGCACACTGCACATTTCACTAAGACTTGGGGATTTAGGAATGGTGAAGATAATTAGTTATTTAGTTGGAAATGTAAATATGATTTTGAAGGGAAAGAATAGATTCAGAAATTTAGGATTATATTTTTTGGTCTCCAAATGTTTAAATCCTTTATAAGTCCTTAGTTGTTAGTTAGTGGTTAAATAAAACATAATTATCTGATAAATCTTTGTAGTGTGGTCTGATTTTTCCTGTAGCAAATCCAACAACATGAACCTAACTAGCACATTTTCTGGCTTTCTCCCACTGAAAGAAATTACAAGAAATTGAGCCAGACTTTCTGTCCTGGGGCAGATTTTTGTAAAAGCTTAAGTTTTGCTTTGCTAGATAAGGAAAAAATAGAGCTCCCTTGGCATTTTTACAGGTTTAAAGCCACAAGACAAGATGCTGATTTTCTTAAAGCAGAAAACACAGAACTGTTTCTCTGCCCTCATGTCTATTTTTATCTTACAGCCATCAATCTGTTAATAGATTCATTACAGGTGTCTAGTTTCTGAGGTAGTGACATGCAGACATTGCAGATAACTGGTGCCTGGAGTTGGAATTGCAATGCTTATTGGTACCAAGACTAGTAACTTAATCCCAATAAGTGAAAAGTTACTTCCATGCTATGCTGTGGAAGAAAGGTTAGAAAAAGACAATGTACCATGAAAGTCAGCAACCTCAACCCTAAACATTCAAATAGAGTCTAGACTGGCAAGTGGGAAAGTAGAGTAGTAATGGGTAATCACTGCCAGCTTTCTGAGAGCATGGAAGATCAAAGATGGAGATTCATTTTGAAAATATTAATGCCATTGTGTAAAGAGCTGGATCATGGCCAACTCATCTCTAATGCTAAAGATGTAAGAATAATTTAGGGTACAGATAAGAACTCCCTGTTTGCATTTTCAATTGAGAGAAGATGAACCTCTTTCTCTGGCAGTCACTCAAGAGAAGTTATTAAGAGTACAGCAGTAGTTAAATACCAGTTTATAGAGTCAAGGTATAGAGTAAGTGACCATCCTGGTCACTTTAAGTATCAGATTTTAATTCTAAATTCACTGTAAAATCAACTAAAAAATTCATTATAAATAAATAGGGTTGTTTAGGACTGGAACACTGTCTCATCCATGAAACCATACTGATTGTATTTATTATTTTCTTTTGGTTTCTGATAGTTTTATTGCTTCTCTTACTATTTGCAAATTTTAGAAGACTGGGTGGCTACAAATTTAAAAAGCAATAATTTGTGAGTTCTTTGCCTTTCCAAACATTTGTCACATAGCCTTAGGTAAATTGAAAAAGTTCTATAATATTGAGCAATAAAATTCATATTTGAAGGTGTTAAAAACCTAAAAGTTAATGATGAAAATCCCTTATTCTCATTATCTTATATACTTTAAAGCTGGGTGTGTTACCAGACTGCCTCTCTCTCCCTCTCTCTTTTTTTTTTCCTAAATTCAAATAATAATCTTGGAGTACATAGTATAACAAGATCTCATAACTCTTTCCTTATTAGTAACAAGTAAACATTATAGAATTCAATGGCTAACATTGTAATGAAATGTTTAGGTTGAAGCTAAATTTTTCACTGGGAAACATTAAACAAGTTAAGCTTACTTTCCCTCCATTACACCAAACTCGTAATACCTTTATATCTGGTTTTTGTAAGAACACTAATTGAATGTCAATGTATGAAGGCTGCTGTGTTCTTGTAGCTGTAAATTTTTTTCAACCCAAACCATAGTAGGAAGTTTTATTGAAATAATGACTTGACTATTTGCCAAAAATATTTTTGTTGCTTAGTTTTTACATTAAGGTCAAATGACAATAATCCCAATAATTCAGTGGGAATTAATAAAATTATGTTTCCTGGAGATAGACAGAGCTAACCACTAAGGAGACTTTCACTGGTACATGGAAATAGGGGTTGAGGACAGGTAGGAATGGAAGTGGGGGTTGTAGGATATGATCCATGCAGCAACCATCTGAAATAACTTCATCAAGAACAATTTGTGGATTCTTTTTTTTTTTTTTTTTTGGTCTCTATTTCACGTTTTCCAATTATCCCAAGGCATAATGATATTAGACTTATTCTCCTGGAATTTTCTTTAAATATAGTCATCATAATTTATCTTTTCTTATTCTCTGAAGTTAAAAAGGAAACTACTACTTGCAGACATTAGAAATTCAACTCCAGAACTACCTAGTTCTTTCATGGAAACAAACAAAAACCCATAGTCCTTGAAAGTCTAAATGATATTCATCATCAGTATTTTAATTTTTTTAAAAAGATGGATAATCTCTTTCATGAATTTCTATAGTATGAATTATGATTATTGTTTTACTTATTTTATGCTTAAACTATATGGAAAACACTAGTAGTAATGAAAAATTCTTTCCTGGGAAGCACATTTGGGTTAAAAGTATCATAGTTTGTGTTGTTTGAAAGTGGACCTTTGTAACATCACCTGGCTTCTAGACCTGGCCTTTTAAGTGTGCTCTGGAATGCCAGCTGTCCTTGCTTCTCTAAAGTAGTCACATAAATGTTCCTTCACATATATCAAGAAGGGCGCTCCATCTCCCACAGTCCCTTATCAACTGTACAGTTCTTGTATACATGCTCCATTCACCTTCTTGGAGAACTGTATTTGCATTCTCAGTGTAATCCCTTCACTTTAAGGGTGAAGTCCTTTGATAACTAAAGGATTCTGTTTCTGGAGCTGAGGTTGTAGTTCAATATTAGTACTTGTGAGGCACTGGGTTCAATCCTCAGTACCACATAATAAATGAATGAATAAATAAATAAATAAATAAATAAATAAATAAATAAATAAATAAATAAATGTATAGTTTCTATCTACAACAACAACAAAAAAAATTTTTAAAGAGTTCTCTTTCTCACATGATGCCCCTCCTTTAACTCAGAATAGTACCTGTCAGTCTCTGCTTCAACTCTGAGATTGCTTCAGATTGCTCTTCAACTCTGAGAAAACAGCAACAGTGTCTCCTTTTCTAGAATATGAATACCACAGGATGACATTAAACAAGTTTGCTTTCTGTTACCATGTGGTGGTGATAAGGGTCACTCCTCCACTGCCAGTTCATTTTGATGACTACATTTTAGACCCTTCTTTAATTTTCCATGTGGTAACTAAGTTACTGAAGTGACATTATGAAAAGAACAGAATCAAGGATCTGTGCATTCTGGACCACATAACTTAACTCTCTTGTTCAGCCCCCTAACTTAAAAGACAAATATTTCCTAGGTAATTTCTAAGTTTCTCATCAGTTATGAAGTGCCAGGGGGTTCGTGCCGTTGGTGGTATTTGTATCGCTGTTGGCTAGAACTTCTGTTTTCCTCCTGCCTTTCTCCCTGTTTCTTATTCCTTTTAGCAGTGCTTATGCTTGTTTATATTACATAGTATTGTTAATGCTGACATGGATTATTATCTTTGTAGTTTGAAAGTGCTCATTTATAATGAGTCTTTAAAAATGTTCTGTTTCTAATGGAAAAATCTATACTGGAGTATGTTCAACCATATTCCTATACATTATTTGAAGTTTCCTTTAATAAAGACCCAAAGTTTTTAGAGGGCTTGGTTCATAGACTTCCAATGACAGGAAAATGATCAGTTAAAATGCAGTTTTGGTGGCATTTGTTTTTTGTGCATGCTTCGTCCAGTTCTTCCTGGCCCACGACTGAATGTGGATAGTGTACAAAGGCAGCATTGCCCTGGAAGACACAACTCTTTTGAGGACTTCAGCTGGAGGAACTTACTGATGGCTTTACTGAAACCTTACCACATGGCTCTCTAGGATGCTTCCATACAACCATTTCCCTCTCTCACCTTCACTTATGTCTCAAAACCTCTGAGAATATTCTCTGCTCCCCTCCTGCTTTCTCCCACCTGAGTTGTTCTCTAAGGATACCCTCACACATTTAATCGTATCATAGTATTTGCTCTCAGACCCCCAAACACAAACCCCCCAAACTAGAAACACATTTCAATATTTTAAAACTAAAACAGAGAAGCTAAAAGACCATGAACTTCAGATGTATTGAGATTAAACAAAATACAGAGTAATTAGCAAATATCAAAAGGGTTTATGATGTTCATAGTTCAAAATTGCCTTGTGTCCCTTTTTTATAGAGGAGGAATTCTGCATGTAACCCATTCCTACTGCAAGTCCTAAACTGTCCTCAGCACAATGTATACACCTCTTCACTTAATGCTCACACCAGTATCTTTTTTGGCAAATAAAGAAAATAAACACTCAGATAGGCTGACACCGAATAAGCACAGCTATGGAATTTCTGAATGGAAATGTGAACCAAAGTTATAAACTACTGCTAGTCCTTCACTCCATACATGTTTGGTATGGTGCTAGACTGCAGTTCAAGGGAATATAATAGCTACCACATTTTTCATATTGTTCTGTTTTACATAGGTTTCCCTAGTTCATAGTTGTTTAATAAAAACATATCAAATAAATAGTGATGAGTACATGTATATCAAACCTAGTTTTTAGGAGCATGTTGTCCATAGGGACTTGCCATTTGCTAAATGGTGATTTTATAAAACATAAAACAAAAAAGAATGCTTGTCTAACTTGCAGAAGGCAATGTGGGGTTGCTGATATTTAGGGTGATACATTTCAAATGCGAAATGAATTTAATGGAATGAAATCAACATAAAGCATCAGGATGAAGTTTAACAGAGAGAACATGTGGCCCTGATTTTAAGTTCAAAAGATAATTTGGTAAGTACAGGATATAACTGCTCAAAGATGAGACCATATTTCTTCTGAATGTAATATATGGGTTTGTCCTCTGGAATGACAAGAGTTCATATAAAGGTCCAAGATTTTATATGACCACAAACTCCATATGAGCTAACAGTGTTACCCAGATACTAAAAAAGAAAATCTACTTTGGGATGTTACTAATTTACATATGGCAATATCAAAGAAAGTTAAACACACAGGTCTGTAGGAAGGTCCCTGAGTCTGGGCATGAACTTTAAGAAGAGCTTTCATAAACACCAGTATTATGGAGAGCATGCTGAAACAATATCCTGGCTGAGGGTTTACTCATCCATGCATTCTGCAAACATCTAAGTACACATTATAAAACAGAAGAGTGCTTGATGAAGGGGATGAGCGAGTGATCCTTGTATTCAAGGAGTTCAAAGCCTACAACAGATTATCCCAATATTGGGCAAGGAGAGAGGAAGACTTAGAGGAAAATGCAAGTTGCCTTTGAATACTCAAAGATATATTGGAAGTGCTGTGTATTCAGTAACTTTGGAGTGTATCACCCAGGAGTTTATGTTATGAAATTCAATCTCTATTAAAATATTAGGAAGGTGGAAACTTACTTCGACTATGGTGTTTAGGGTGTGACTATGGGGGAGTTGATTAGGATTACATAAAGTCATCAGCATGAGGCCCTCTTATTGAATATTGGTAGCTTTATAAGAAGAGGTAGAGAAACCAAAAGAGGCATCTGTCTCCTCTCACTCTTGCCATGTGATGCCTTGTGCCTCCTAAGGGCTCTGCCAGCAGCAAGGTCATCACCAGATAAAGGTCCTTTAACCTCCAGATCTGTGAGCTAAATAAATATCTTTTCTTTATGAAGTTACCCAGCCTCAGAAATTTCATTATATTAATTCAAAATATACTAACACAAATAGGTCATGTTTAATCTTTCCAAACCTAATTCCATTTAGGGTAGTCTGAGAAAAAAGAAATCATCCTTCTACAATGCTACCCAGGTATTGTTTATGCTCCTAGGCTTAAGAAAATATTTCTCTCAATCAGTAACTCTCATCCTGCTTGGTCATGAATACTAACATGGTAAATCTTCCTGTAACCTTGGGCCTACTATCCTTCCAGAAAATGAATGGTACCAATTGTTTCCTTCACCTTCCCTGTACACAGAACTGGCAGAATAGGAATGTTATTATATCCCAGCCTCAGGTCACATCACACCAGGGAAGGAATAAAGGTTTGTCAGGGTCACTTTCCTAGAATCTGACATCTAGATGTGCTACATTACTTTGCAATGCCTCAGAGTATGATAAGCAATGTATGAACCAAACTTGTTCTTACCCTGTCTCTTTTAGTTCTTTTCTATGTATGCAAGTAACTGGGTCCCCCCACCACCACTGGATAGCAAGTATGTGAAAGGAAATATGTTGGCTAATGAAAATTAGATCATGAAAAGTTTGCTGAATAAAATGTCTACAAGTTACAATCAGTGGATAGAAGTTGCAACTAACAATTTTTTTTTTTTTTTTACTGAATTAAGGAATACTTTTATAAAATTAGGGATAATGAGAAATGAAAGTTTTTAAAGTAAGAATCCTTTAGTCATTGGAGTCTACAATCAGATAAAAGGATGGCATCACTTAAGTATTCAGTTCATTTCTACATTGAGTGATTTCCGTGTTGGGTGGAAAATGTTCTACCAGTAAATCTCAAAGCCCCCTTCCAATTCTTAAATTTGTCATTCTGATACTTTTTAGAAGACAATGCAAAATTGCATCCAAGAAATTGTGTTGTGTGATGGCAGAAAGGTGATCTGTATATTTTCTCAGTGGTGGCATTTTCTGAATATTATTGGTGTTAACTTATTTGCCCCTTATTTCTCGACATTGCAAGTGTCATTTAGTGCTGGTGATTACATTTCCTTTATTACTTTTACATTAGTTTTTAAAAGAATGTTTTAAATATATATCACTTTCATTTATCTGGATTTTGTCTTTTTAAGTTGTAGGGTACAAATCAAGCTTATAAGAAGTTAAAACTTATCTAAACCTACAAAGGGTTTTTTGAAGTCATGACTAAAACCTCTGACTTTTTCCTCATTGGATATTTAGCACTATGAAGTGGAAAGACTGTCCTTATGTGTAAATGTCATAAAAGTTGTAAAATCCAGGGTCCTTAAAAACTCCTAACTTGGGAATCTCACTTTTATGCTTCTCTAAATAATAATATATGCTAGCAGTGTTGAACAAGATAAATAAACTTGGCATTCAAAATATATCTTACTTAGTTTGGTGTCAGAATTTCTCTTCAATGAATTCTCACTAATAATAATAAACAGCTTCATTTGTTGTTTCTTATTTCATAACATACCAAACAATATTGTTAAACCAAAACCCAAATCTTAAAACAGTAATGATTAATAATTGTAAAATTATCTGCCTATTTGGTAATAAGATATAAAAGACTACCTCAAAAAAAGAAAAAAGTTATTGCACCTGAGATAAGTAAGTAATCAAATCATTATGAAAAATAAATGGATAAAATAAAACAAAACATTCATTCTCTCAGAGATTTATCATTTATTTTTTCCATTTTATTTTCTGAAGATTTGTATCTCATGAATGTTTTAGCAAGAAAACAAATAAGTTACATAATATGCAAGATAACCTCATATTTTCTATTTTTCATAGCTATTCTTGAAATAATTTAATCTCTGAAAGTCCTAGAATGGAAATATTTTAGTTTTTTCAAGTTAGTTTTTATAACCATTAGATATTTATTTTCCTATTTTATTTAATCTCTGAGAGAAACATTTGTATATATCTGGAGCTATTCATGAAATATGGCAGAATTGCCAGGTGCAGTGGTGCATGCCTGTAATTCCAGCAATTCAGGAGGCTGAGGCAGTAGGATTGTAAATTCAAAGCCAATCTCAGCAACTTAGGCCCTAAATTACTTAGTGAGACCCTATCTCAAAATATAAAATAAAAAGGACTTAAGATGTGTCTCAGTGCTTACATGCCCCTTGGTTCAATCCCTTGTATCCCCAAAATAAATAAATATTTTTTTTAAATGGCAGAAACTTAGGAATGCCAGATTTTAATAAGGATTTAACTTTATATGATATCTAAACACATGATATATACTGAAATGCTCCAAACAATAAATCTGAGAAATTGAATAAAGTATTCAATGATGTAAAAATGAATTAAGAAATTAATGAATAAGTACATACAGAAAAGACTATAGATTTAAGAATGAAAAATAGTGCCTGACCAAAGTATTTTATATTGGTTTGTTTTGAGCATTTTACATGAATTTAAGAAGAAAACTGAAAATCTTACATTTAAGAGATTTAAGTATCTTTTAAATTAAAAATAAAACTATTATATTCCAGCTACCCACAGATCTCATAAAATCAAGACCAAATAAAAATTCACCAAAGATTCACATATGTTGATCATAGTGACATACCATCTTTCCTTCATAAACCTCAGTTATGATGTACAGCCTATGTCCTCCAGTATTAGTTCAAGTTGAAAAAATTCTTAAAGATAGCACAAAGTAATATGCATAAACCATCCCAGAAAGCACCCTAGACTTGGAAATATCTTTCACATTTGTATCACACATATCCCTTTGATATAGACAAATAACAGTTTTTCCCAAAGCATTTAATTTGATTTTTATAAAGTTAACACCTTTTCTCCTATATTGTTACTACACCAGGTATGTAGTATTTGATTAATTATAATAACGTTAATAAACAAGTACAACTGGCATTGCCAAAATTTCAAATAATTACAATATCATCTTGATAAAAATAGCAATAGATATAATCCCCTCGATACAGTCCATAGAGGAAAAAGTAAGTGATGTGCTCTAGAATGTAGTTACCTAGCCTGAGAGTCTGTACAAACACCACCAGTTGGTGTGAACCATTTGGATTAATCTTAGAAATCAGTTAAATACGGGTAGATTAAGAGAGATCTTCTTTACTTATAAAATGATAAAATATTTATTCAGAACATAATATGTGGGCATGGAGTCATTTGATTTAAGAAAATGTTTTTTAATCTATTTATATGGATTCAACCATAGATATAAACAACCAACAGTATTTCACAAAAGAAATATTAACATTCTGTGTAATAATTTGCCTAGAGTCAATGATATTTGAAAGAAAAGGAAAAAGCCAATTGCCAGTGCAAATTCAGAATCTTGTTATTTATGGGCCTACTAAAATTTATAAATACTTTTTTTTGCTTCCAAATCCTTCAGGTAAGTATCTCTAGGTAAGTGTACACATTCTACACCATACTATCCTAAACACGCCCCTTGTGGTTTGGATCTAGAAACATTCTCCCCAGAGCTCAAGTTTTAAAAGCTTGATTCCCCAAATCATAAAAGGTTCAGAAGGTGCTTTTAGGCAAATGAGAGCTGTAATCCCATCAATAGATTAATCTATTAGACAGATTGATAATATGAATTGGCTACTGGGTGGTAACTACAGGCATGTGGGGTATGACTGAAGGAAGTAGATCACTGAGAGTGTGCCCATGGGGATTATATCTTGTCCCTGGCTTCTCATTGCTCTCCCTCTTTCTCTTTGCTCCCTAGTTACCACAACCTGATTGGTTGTCCTCTTCCTTTCTCTTCACCATGATGTTCTGTCTTGCTCCAGGCCCAGAGCAATGGAATGGCAACCACAGATAAACTTTTCCTCCTCTAAGTTATTCTTATCAGGCATTTTGGTCATGGAGATGAAAAGCTAACACAATGTCCAATCTTATCTGACCTTTGAAGCTAAGCAGGACTGGTTAGTATTTAGACAGGAAATAAGTGAATACCTCCTCAGCAACAATGACAAGGGGTCTTCAAACCAGTTTGGCCTCAACATTTTTCTTATAAACTGCAGTTAACAACTTGGGTCAGTTTGAGAATAAATAAATATGCTTATGAAAAACTTGGGAACTTTCTAAATGCTAAATTCCTATTTTTTTTTTTTTTTTATGAGATCACTTGAGTTGGAAATACCCAGACACTAAGGTCATCCAGAATGGCAGAAGCAATCCTAATGAAAATAGACAACCTCTGAAGAATCTGCCAGTTTTATATCTAGTTTTCAGAGATTTTTCATGAATTGATTATGTCAGAAACAGTTTAGAGATTATATGTAGGCTTAGCTGTTTATAAATTTGTTTTTCCTTGAATGATATTAACCTATAATTTTAAATGCTTATATACTTTGGGGGAAAAAATCTGTGCTAGTGTTTTAAACAACCTGTATATATTCAGTAAAGTAATATGTTGAAAACTTTATAACCTACATACCTTTAAGTATAATTTGAATTTCATTTTTTTAAATGTTTCATAAACATGTTGGAAAGTTCTGGACACATCAGCTATCTCATTACCCACAGTATAAATGCCCTCTGGTCTTCTTTTGACAGTAAAGCAAAAAAGCTGGAGCAAACTTTTAGAGGAAAGAATAAAATCAAAAAGCACATCTTTACCCCTCAGTATTCAGCATCCCTAGGTTGAATATCAAATCTGGTACTGAATCATGAACAGAAATTAGGGGACTAGTTGGATAGGAATCAATATTTTATTTCATTCAGGCCATAATGTAACTTTAGTTGATTTCATTTTTTTTAAACTATTGACTAATCTTCTGGTCTTGCAATAAAAATGAAAACTTGTCATTAGGTATTTACTAATTTAAGTACAACTAAGTATATTAGGCAGCCGTGCCAGCTTAGAAATTAAAGACACAACACATTATTGCTAAATTCAGCTCTAAAAGAATTCTAGAAATACTTAAATTGAGTTTTATTTAGTAATGCATTTGCTTTGAAGAAATTTTTTCTGCCTTAGCAAACTTGAACCTGACAAATTTTGGTTTATAAAATTGCACTATAAATGCATCTCTTCATTATGAGTCATTCAAGAGTTAGCAAAGTGATTTTACAACATACAAAAATAAAATTGCATGGCAAGTATCACATATTCAGATAGCCAAAATATGTATTTCAGCATTCTGAAACAATGCAAAAGACTGTCAGAGACATATAAATGTATTTCAATAATACTATTTGTAGTGCCTCTTTTGTCTACTCCCATACTCATTCCAGCTTTGACTCCTCTCTTTCTTTACCTTTGTTCAGCCTCTCCTTTTCTAAGAAATATGCATCTAAACCACATAAAAAGGAAAGGCTCATACACCTGCAAACTTTAATAACATCATACACATCATACCTCTTCCACAGAGGGAGTCTCTCCCATCACCTGGAACCATACTTCCAGCATTAAAATGCTGCCCAAGATTCATTTTTTTCAAAGGAGCTTTGACAGAATAACTGAAGCAGTTTCATTCACTCCCAAAAAATCATCCTTTCATCACCCAACCTAGTTTTATTTACCCATTGATCTTGATGAAAATATTTTTATTAATACCTTTAAGCAAAAATGTCATCATTCTATAAAGACTTTTAAAACTTGACATTACTTTTATGTATCAGGCACATTTTATTTATCTTAAATCTTGTTTTTAGAGCTACAAATCCAGCTTCATTCTCTATCTGCTGAACTGTCTATGGTCCCCTGTGAAATCTGAATATCTCTCATCTCCCCCAAGAGAAGATAAACACTGGTCCAGCAGAGACTTCCGAATAGAGAAGAGTCAAGGACAGCTATTCTCTCTCTCATAGCATGGAGCCGTGGTCCAAGAAGTTAAGCCAAGTAAGAATCCTCTAGAAGGAATTATGCCTTAAATACTCGAGATATCAAATACATACACTAAAAATACTAGGAAAGAGGCAGGACTCAATGAAAATATACAGATCAAGAGTTTCAAGTTTCTTGGGAGCAGAATCAAGCAGTTCTGGAACTATGAAAAGAAAAATCTTCGCCTGATTGCTACAAATTATATGAATTTGCACTTTGGTTTCATAGATTTGGGATGTGGGACTTGAAAATGGATTACAGATTCAAAGACGTGATAGGTTCAGACGTTTTGGAAAGCACTCAAACACTGCTAACGTTTTATGATCTTAAGGTTTCTGCGATGAACATTAATTTACATGTCTAACTAATGCTTTAGCTATAATTCCTATATTTCTGTACTTAAAAATAAAAGTGCCAAACATATGGTGTGATATACATACAATAAAAATACAATATAAAAACCTCTGGGAAGTGATTTAGTTATGTATATCCCAATGGAAAATTGTCTTAGATACTGAGATTTTTAAAAAGCAAGATGCACAAAATGTTATATATAAGATTAATCCATGTTTATAGAACATTGTATATATAAAGGGAATAAATTATATAAGGATATGCAAAGAAGCATTAACCTTGGATACCTTTAGAGCTATTAGTTTTAGTTATTGAAAACAAAGTTTTATTTTTGTTACTTTATACCTATTTCATTGCTTAAATATTTATTACATAAATTACTTTTAGAAATATACTAACTTTACAAATATTATTCAATGTCTAATACTTAAGAAATTTTAATATATTTATCTCTAAAGTTAAGAATCTCACATGTGCAATTGCTACCAATATATCTGATAACTCCACCTTCAGACACAAAATATCAACTATTTTAAATTTATATAAGACACAATGATTTAGAAGTTCAGTCTTGTTTGATCTTCTCTCCATTTCAGAGTTAGAACTTACATATTCCCCTAAAGGTAGAAAAAACTCTGCAGCTACTATTGGCTGTAAGCCAAAATTCTCCTGTGCTCTCAGGGTTATAGCTTTGTAAGTTAATTGTCTTTATCTTTTCTCACTTTCTCTCTCTCTCTCTCCCTCTCTCTCCCTCCCTCCCTCCCTCCCTATCTCTCTTGTTTTCTCTCTTTCTCTCTCATTTTTGGAGAAACACATATATATGTACTTTCATGCCCAGTTTTCCTCTAAGGGTATACACAGCATGCCAAGGGGCTAGTTGTGAAAAAATTCAGCAGACACCCGCTTGTCTGGCATCAGCCTGCCCCTAAAAGAATTCCAATCTTGGCATTGATCCTAGACCACCAGTCAAAGTATCTTGCTTCTTTTTGATGAATTTCATCTCTAGACACCTGGACTTTTTTTTTCCCCCTGCCATTTGATTTAATTTGAGGACCCAAATTCACCTAAACTAATATTAACATCAAAAAGAAAACTGCCTCACTCTTCATCAGATTTCCCAAGGAATAGATCTTTGTCTTCATTGAAAATACTCATCCTCTTAGGAACAACTTTTCAACTCATTATAAGGAACACTGTTTTTATCTATCTGTAAATAATTTAGTTAGAACTCCACCTCTTTCCCAGATTAATAGAAAACTCCTTACTTTATATGTTGTTCAACTAAGATTATTTGACTGCAGGTGACAAAAACCTGCTATGGCTAATTTATACCAAAAAAAAAAAAAAGGGCTAGGTGTAAACTTAAGAAGTAACAAGCACTATTTATATTAAGATAACCTTTAAAAGCTAATGAGAGATAGAAAGGAGAACTTGCTTATTTATGCAGATGAAGACCCAAAATTATGTCAGTTATCACAAATTTAATTTAAAAATTCAATATAATCTTTATACCAGCAATATTTTGCTTTTAAGTAAATTAAATGATTATAACAGTTCATATTTTAAAAGTAAGCAAACAAAAATATATTTTAGAAATGCTGCAAGCATCAACAAAGGTTCTAACATCACTATATATTAAAACAAATTATCAAGTCATAGTACTTAAAACACTGTCTGTTCATTACATGATGTTAGAGTGACTCACTGTCTACCACTGTTCTTGAGGCATTTCAGTCAAGTGGTGCATTCTTCTGAAAGAGATTCAAATGCTTACAACCTACTGACACATCTTAAAGCCAAGATTACTTGATTTGTAGAATGACTAGGTCCTCAAAGAGTGAGTTATTGACAGCAGTTCCATTTCTAGTAATCACTAAAAAGAAAAGGAAATATATACTATGTGTACATGCTTTATACATATTAGCCTAAAACTTGAAATAACTCTGATGTTCATCAATAGAACTGATAAGCAAATCACAGTGATTTAGATAATGAGTTAATACTCAGATAAGCAAATCAAAATAAAAAAATGTATTTATAAAAGGTTTTAAAACCTAATGTTGAACAAAGGAAACCAAATATAATAGAAAATATTCCACATGATTCCATTTATACAAAATCTAATAATATAAAAAAATAGTCAAACCAACCCTCCATGGGAGGAGTGACCACGCCATGTGGCTCCCATCTACCAATGCATGGCTCCCCAGGCCTGCCTCTATCTTGGGACACTGCAGCCCCATACCATAGCCCCCTTTGTGTGGTAGCCTGCACCTTAGGATAATAGGATAGGACCCGGAGGCAAATGTCTGGCGCAACAATGACCACCACAATGCTGCATCTCTGAACAGGCTGCCCAATACCGCCACATGGCCCACCCTCACAGCCGCATCTCTGAAAGCAGTGTCTATATTGGGACACCTTTGCCACCATTTTGGGTTACTTCCACTGCTGCCACAGCCATCTTTAGTTGGAGCCATATCTATTATGGAACACCAGTCAGAGCCTGGAAGTCCAACCTCAAGGTACCTACAGGTTTGATGCTGCTGCTGCCACCAACTAGGAATGTGACCACTTCATCCAGGACCTGGAGGACCATCACCAACATATCTACAGGCTTTGTTACACCTGAGAGTCCCTTTCTCTCTTCTCACTTGCTGAAAGTCAACTTCTATTGATTCCTCTTTTACTTTTCCTGTGACCTAATACCACTATATTCTCACCTCCTACCTCATAAACATCACATCTTATACCCATTCCATGCTCTCAGTGTCCATAATTGAAACTGTAAACACTGTTGCAAACCTACTATTTAAATTGTAGATAATAATTGAACACATCATTTCTGTTTATTATGATAAAATTGTAAACATCTAAAAGGAGTTATTTGGTTTAAGGCTGCATATTTTTTGCATTGAGTGCTGTTAATATTGATCTTCCCCTTAAAGGAGAGGTATTGGAAACCTACAGGGTAGAAACTATAAATCTATAGGGTAGAAACTGTAATACCTCAGATCTGCACTGCTAGATGGGAAGACACATGAACAACAGGAAAAAAAAACAAGGGAAGAAAGAGCCCCAAACAAACCCAGATGCTACAATAATAGAATCCATTGACAACACAGTAGAAGAAATGTCAGAGAAGAAGTTCAGAATGCACATTATAATGAAAATGCCTAGCATACAAAATAAGAATAGAATTTTAAAGGCCACAAGAGAAAAGTATCAGATTACATATGGGGTAAACCAATTCAGATCTCAGCAAATTTCTCAACCCAGACCCTCAAAGCTAGGAGGTCCTGGAAAAACATATACCAAGCTCTGAAAGAAAATGGATGCCAACCAAGAATCTTATATACAGCAAAATTAAGCTTCAGATATGATGATGAAATAAAAACCTTCCATGATAAACAAAAGTTAAAACGATTTACCATTAGAAAGTCTACACTAGAGAACATTCTTAGCAAAATATTCCATGAGGAGGAAATGAAAAACAACAACGAAAGACAGCAAAGGGAAGAACTACACTAAAGGAAAAGCCAATTAAAGGAAATGCCAAGTCAAGTTAAAAACCAAAAGTAAACTAAAATGACCAGGAATACAAATCATATCTCAATAATAACCCTGAATGTTAATCAAAAGACACATCTGGTAGATTGGATTTTAAAAAATAAAAGACTCAACAATATGCTGCCTTCAAGAGACCATCTCATAGGAAAAGACATCCACAGATTGAAACTGAAAGGATGGAAAAAAACATATCATTCTCATGGACAGTAAAAAAACAAGGGTTTCCATCCTCATAACAGATAAAGTGGACATCAAGCCAAAGTTAGTCAGAAGGAATAAAGGAGGACCTTTCACACTGCTTAAGGGAATCATACATCAGCAAGACAGAACATTTGCAAATATTTATGCTCCAAACAATGAAGCACCTATGTGGGTCAAACAAACCCTTCTCAATTTCAGGAATCAAATAAACCACAACACAATAATACTGGGTGACTTTAGCACACCTCTTTCACACCACTGGATAGATCTTCCAAACAAAAACTAAACAAAAAGACCATGGAACTCAATAATAGAATTAATAACTTAGACGGAAGAGACATATATAGAACATTCCATCAATCAATGAGCAAATACACTTTTTTATCAGCAGTACATGGAGCCTTCTCTAAAATAGAGAATATGTTACATCCCAAAGCAGGTCTTAACGAATACAAAAATATAGAGGTACTAATCTGCATTCTAGTACAGCGAAATGGCGGAGACCGTGGCGGACACCCGGCGGCTGATCACCAAGCCACAGAACCTGAATGACGCCTACGGGCCGCCCAGCAACTTCCTCAAGATCGATGTGAGCAACCCGAAGACCGTGGGGGTCGGCCAGGGCCGCTTCACCACCCACGAAATCAGGGTCAAGACAAATCTTCCTATTTTCAAGCTGAAGGAATCTACCGTTAGAAGAAGATACAGTGACTTTGAATGGCTGCGAAGTGAATTAGAAAGAGAGAGCAAGGTTGTAGTTCCTCCACTCCCTGGGAAAGCATTTTTGCGTCAACTACCTTTTAGAGGAGATGATGGAATATTTGATGACAATTTTATAGAGGAAAGGAAGCAAGGGCTGGAGCAATTTATAAACAAGGTCGCTGGTCATCCTCTGGCACAGAATGAACGTTGTCTTCACATGTTTTTACAGGATGAAATCATAGATAAAAGCTATACTCCATCTAAAATAAGACATGCCTGAAATTTGCTGAGAAGAGGCAAAAACGTGACCATTAGTGATTCGTATGCACCAGTGAAGAAGTTCTAAATAACTTTTAGCATGCTGCACAGAAACTGGTATAACATGCCTTCAGTATACTAACACTCATATGTTCTGTTTTGTTTTGGCAGTTGACAAGAAGTTAATTTTTAATTTGCTTTAGTGAAAATCCCTCATTCCAGCCTTTCTATATAAATAGTTTTTCTTGCTGTTTGAATGTGGTGCACACTACAGCCTCACAAACCTTCCCTTATAATCTGCAGCGTCCTAACTAAAGTTACTGACTTGGTCTTATTTGCACAGTTTTTGTGTCATGTTTGCTTCTTGAATTTGATTAACTAGAATATTTCTCTTCTCCCCCTTTAAAGTATAATGTCACTTGATCTAATTTATGTGTAGGAGCACTACACCATTTGTTTCCAGTGCCGCACACATAAGATACACACTTGTGTGCAGAACGTATCTTTCTTCCAGCCCATAATACCCTTCACAGGGAAGATTAATGAGGGAATCTTTATATTCTGTATAAAAACAAAATCAAATTTATATACTAAAATCATTTGTCTAAAAATTTAAGTTGTTTTCAAATAAAAATTAAAATACAAAAAAAAATCTGCATTCTATCAGATAACAATGGAATGAGATTAGAAATCAGTGATAAAATAAAAAATAGAAGCTATTCCAAAACCTAGAGACTAAATAGTATGCTATTGAATGACACAGGGATAACAGAAG
The DNA here is from genome assembly GCF_902686445.1 of Sciurus carolinensis. NCBI lineage: Eukaryota > Metazoa > Chordata > Mammalia > Rodentia > Sciuridae > Sciurus > Sciurus carolinensis. Next base: position 56,204,913 of record NC_062220.1, read on the forward strand.
ACATCAGGGAGTATATTAAACAATTCTTAGAGGTAAATGAGAATACCAATGCAACATATCAAAATTTCTGGGACACGATAAAAGCAGGGCTAAGAGGAAAGTTCATTGAGATCATTCAATAAAAGAATAAAAAGTCAACAAATAAATGACCTAACATTACATCTCAAGGTCTTAGAAAAAGAACAAATCAACACCAAAAGCAGAAGATAGAAAATAATTAAATCAGAGCTAAAATCAATGAAATTGAAACAAAAGAAATAATTGAAAAAACTGACAAAACAAAAAATTAGTTCTTTGAAAAAATAAGTAAAATTAGTGAAACCCTAGCCACACTAATGAAGAGAAAGAGAAAGAAAATTCAAATTACTTAAATTTGTGAGAAAAGGAAATATCAGAATGGACACTATTGAAATACAGAAGATAATTAGAAACATTTTTTGAAAATTTGTACTCCAAAAAAATAGAAAATCTCAAAGACATCAACAAACTTCTAGAGTTTCCTGAATCAGGAAATCAGGAGGACATACACAATTTAAACAGATCCATTTCAAGCAATGAAATAGAGAAAGCCATCAAAAGCCTATCAACCAAGAAAAGCCCTGAACCAGACGAAGTCTCAGTCAAATTCTACAAGACCTTCAAAGAAGAACTAATACCAATACTCCTCAAAGTATTTCATGAAATAGAAAAGGAGAAAACCCTTACAAACTCATTGTATGAAGCTAGTATCACCCTAATAACAAAACCAGACAAGGACATATCAAGGAAGGAAAACTTTAGACCAATATCTCTGATGAACATAGATACAAAAATTCTTAATAAACCCTGGAAAATCACATACAAAAACATATTAAAAAGATAGTGCACCACTACGATGAAATTGGGTTCATCCAAGGGATGTAAGGTTGGTTTAACATGCAGAAATCAATAAATGTAATTCATTCCATCAAGAGACTTAACAATAAGAATCATATGATCATCTCAATAGATGCAGAAAAGGCATTTAACAAAATACAGTACCTTGCCATGTTAAAAACACTAGAAAAACTAGCAACAGTAGGAACACACCTCAACACTGTAAAAGCTATCTAAGCTAAACCCAAAGTCAACATCATTCTAAGTGGAGAAAAACTGAAAACATTCCCTCTAAAAACTGGAACAAGACACCACTTCTATTCAACATCATCCTTGAAACTCTAGCCAGAGCAATTAGACAGACCAAAGAAATTAAATGGATAAGAATAGGAAAAGAAGAACTCAAACTATCCCTATTTGCTGATGACATGATTCAATATTTAAAGGAGTTGAAAAATGCCACCAGAAAACTTCTAGAACTCATAAATGAATTCAGTAAAGTAGCAGGATATAAAATCAATACCCATAAGTTTAATGCATTTCTGTGCATCAGTGATGAATCCTCTGAAAGAGAAATTAGGAAAACTATCCCATTCACAATAGTCTCAAAAATAAAAATAGAATAGTTGGGAATCAATCTAATAAAAGGTGAAAGACCTCTACAATGGAAACTATAGAACACTAAAGAAAAAAATTAAAGATCTTAGAAAATGGTAAGATCTCCCATGTTCTTGGATAGCATAATTAATACTGTCAAAATGGTCATACTATCAAAAGCATTGTACAGATTCAATGCAATTCCAATTAAAATCCCAACATCTTTCCTCATAGAAATAGAGAAAGCAATTATGAAATTCATTTGGAAAAATAAGTGACCCAGAAGAGCCAAAGCAATCCTTAGCAAGAAGAGTAAAGCATGGGGCATCACAATAGCAGCCCTTAAAGTATACTACAGAGTCATAATAACAAAAACCCCATGGTATTGGCACCAAAATAGACAGGTATACCAATGGTACAGAATAGAAGGCATAGGATAAATCCACATAAATCTCATACTACACAAAGGCACCAAAAATATACATTGGAGAAAGGATAGCCTCTTCCACAAATGGTGCTGGTTATACTGGAAATCTATATGTAGTAGAATGAAATTGAATCCCTATCACTCACCCCACACAAAACTCAAATCAAAGCGGATTAAGCATTAGGCTAGAGGCCCTGCACCTACTAGAAGAAAATGTAGGCCCAACTCTCCATCAGGTTGGCTTAGGAACCAAATTCCTCAACAAGACTCCTAAAGTGCGAAGAGTAAAATCAAGAACCAATAAATGGGATGGTATCAAACTAAAGAGCTTCTTCTCAGCAAAGGAAACAATCAAGAACATGAAGAGAGAACCTACAGAATGGGAGAAAATCTTTACCACATGCACCTCAGATAGAGCATTAATTTCTAGGATATATAAAGAACAAAAAAACTTAACAACAAAAAAATGAATAACCATCAGTAAATGGGAAAAAGACTAAACAGATACTTCACAGAAGAAGAAATATGATCAGTCAACAAATGAATTTTAAATGAAAAAAAATGTTCAACATCACTTGCAATTAGAGAAATGCAAAATAAAACTACACTGAGATTTCATCTCACTCTGTCAGAATGGCAATTATCAAAAAATACAAGAAACAGTAGATGTTGGTGAGGATGTGGGGAAAAATGTACACTCATAGATTGCTGGTGGGACTGCAAATTGATGCAACTACTCTGGAAAGCACTATTCATATTCCTCAGAAAACTTGGAATAGAACCACCATTTGACCCAATAATCCCACTCCTTGAACTATACCCAGAGGACTTACAATCAGCATACATAGTGATGCAGCTCAATTCACAATGACTAAGCTGTGAAACCAGAATATGTACCCTTCAACAGTTGAAAGGATAAAGAAGATGTAGTATATATACACAACAGAGTATTACTCAGCCATAAAGAAGAATGAAATTATGGCATTTGTCTGTAAATGAATGGCACTGGAGACTATCATGCTAAGTGATATAAGTCACGTCTAAAAAAACCAAAAGCTGAATGTTTTCTGTCTTATGAGGATGCTGACTCACAATGTCAAGATTCAAGATGGCTCTTAAGGAAATGCATAAGATTTTGTAACAAAATAATGGTGGAATGACAGATAGATTGTAAAGTCTAAGTAGATTCACTAAGGTCGGATAATTATATTTCCACGTTGAAGGACTTTTCTTAGTTTTCTTTGCAGTGAATAGTCATCAGTGGAATTTAACGAGGGAAATGGTTTATCCAGATTGGCTTTCAGGAAAATAAAATTGATAATACCATTCATATAAAATTAGAAATATATTAGACATTAAGAAGAAAGAAAAGAGAAGGAATAAGAAGCCCAAAGTTGCCTTGAAAGTAAGATGTAGATGAGAAAAACATTGTGGATATAAAAATCAATAAAATTTGTTAACCAGTTAGACTAAATTGAAGGAACTAATGTTATTAATTCTAAATCTTTTTCTTTTTAACCTTTTTTTTTTTTTCTGGGAAACATAGAACTGAAGTGTGGTAGAGAATGAGCTACTTCTCTGAAAGCCAAAAGATTTTAAATACATTCAGGTCCTATAAGTCCCAGGATAAAAGAAAACTCATAATGGAAGGATAGTCAGTATGAGTAATTCTGGGAAAGATTAGACCTCTGAGTAGCTTCACCTTTGGTTTTTCTTTTCACTGGTGGAATATCTGGTATCCTTTTCCAGAAAGTTATCCACTACCACCTCCACACTGCAGCCTGGTTCCCTGTTTCATTGCCACTTTTTGTGTGTGTTCTAAATGACATCACCCTGCATTTTCCTTGTTTTAGTCAGCTCTTTAAATGCTGTGACCAAAGACATAACAGGAACAATTTTAAGGAGGAAAAGTTTATTTGGGGGCTCACAGTCTGAGTCCATAGATGGCAGACTCCATTGCTCTGGGCCAGATTGAGGCAGAACATCATGGTAGAAGAGTGTGGTGGAGGAAAGTTGGTCAGGACATGGTCACCAAGAACAGAGAGAAAGAGAGCTCTCCTCACCCCAACAAAATATAACCCCAGTGATCCCCCTCTTCCAGCCACTGCTACCAGCTTTCAGTTCCCATTCAGTTAACCTATATCAGAGGATTAATTCACTGATCAGGTTAAACCCTTATAACCCAATCATTTCATCTCTAAACTTTCTTGCATTGTCTCTAATGTGAGCTTTTGGGGGACAACTCAGACCTAAACAATAACAACTTCAAACATTGTTTTGTACATTAATATAATAATATATGTTTTTCACCATCTTCAAAATTTGAAGCCATTTCCAAATAATCCAGAGTATCTTAGTTCTCCACATTGACTGTTAAACTGCTTTGAACTAAAGTGTATTCTTTGCAGGCTTCTCTGATTTTATCCCTAACATCACTTCTCTGAATGGGTCCTTTGACCTGATGTTTTTCCACCACTTCCATTTCATTAGCTTAACACACCCAGCCTTTCTTCTCGACAGTGAGAACAGAAGGTGGTAGAGAGCTACTGCCATTCTCTAATGCTATGGCAACAGTCATCATGGTGAAATGGGAGGGAGCTTATTGGGAGGGTCTTAAATGTTTCTGAGTTAACATTGTTATTAGTCACCTGATCTTATCTGATCTGATTTTCAGAAATGACATGAGGATATGCAATGGGTTCTTATAACTTTCTTTGTCTTACTGTGTGAAGACATTTGTTCTGCAGTCACATTGTCTAAGCATCAGTGTGGATTAACACCAGCCCCTCATATCAAATGATTTCCACATTCATGACTAATTCTCTAAGTCACATATGCAGAAAAAACTGTATCTGTACAGAACATGTACAGATATTTTGTTCTAGTCATTATTTCTTAAAAAATATAGTATGACAACTATTTATATAGAATTCACATTATATTAGGTATTACAGTAATCTAGAGATAATTTAAAGTAATTGGAAGGATGCATATAGGTGATATGCAAATACTGCTGTTTTACATAAGGGACTTCAACATTTGCTGGTTTATTACCCACAGAACATCCTAGAACTAATCCCCCTTGGATGCTAAAGAGCAACTTTAATTATACAAGATTTGGACTGCTTTTATTTTAATCTCATTTGAAATATTAGATAGCATTTATTTAATTAAGATTCCTAAATGAATTTTTCCAAAAGTTAAAATTGAGTTGTATTAATGAATACTAAATTCCAAACTTCAGCAAGTTTTTGTACAGTGGTGTTAAAAATACAGTGTAATCATTTCCTCTATTTAGGTGTCAGTTTGTATAATGAGAGATTGTTCAAGGAGTCAGGGATTTTTAAAGACCCTGATTCTTTCAGAACACCATCAATGTATAAAAATAATTTACTCATGTCTAATCAAAGATACTCTGCAATACTTCCATGAACCTGACCCAACTCCATGCCTCCCTTCTCCATTTAAAAAACAAAACAAAACAAAACAAAAATAGAAATGTGTTCCAGTTTAGGACTATATGCTATTTTTTAAATTTAAAAAAATGCTTTTCTTATATTCACATCTAAAATATTTTACTAATCAAGTTAATATTCGGGAACACTGTGATTCAAAAATGTAAATTCTTACCTTTAATAAGTTTGAAATCCAGTGTAATTTCCTCTTCTTCTACATCAATAGTATTTTACAATGATAATTAGTATTCTTTATAAAGAGATAGCTCTGTTCCATATCACAAATCTGATCTTCATTCTTTTTCAAATCTACAGAACCAATTTAGAAGAAATATGTTTTGTGTAAGACTTAGGGAAAAAAAAGTAAGAAAAATATCCTATCATGTTCAGTTATTTCAAGAATGCTTACCTCCTGTGGTGCAAAACCTAATAACACTTTAGTGTTGCTTGGAGCAGTATGGGGAGTCCTTACTTATTGAAGCTTCATTTGAAATATACCCCACAGTACAAAATGCCATATCATAGAAGTTGTGGTTCATTAACTCAAGGCCATATCAAACTCAAACAGAAACATTGTTTTTCAATTAACCTATAGATTTTAGATAACTCTCCCACAAACTCATTTTCCTTTCAGTGTAATTACATACTCTGGGCATCTTTATTTTTATTTTTTATTTAGTGAAAATTCGTTTCTCAATAGCCTTCACCCTCTCTTCAAACGCTGCAGGCACAGTTACCTTGTTTTAATTGTTCCTGCCATACTTACTCTCCCACACATGCGCGTTGAAAGCATTACTGGTATCTAAATTAGGCTTGGCAGAAATAAAGAGAGACTTTCCAGTTTTGGACAGCACATCCTAAGGGGCACTGGTTTGAAGGAGGCAAATTGAAAATGAAAAGCGATTTGATGTTACAAGGAAGAAGGCAGAAAAATGTTTGAAAGTGGCATAATTTAAAAACACAATAACCTGTGTTTATTTGTAATGTCTAGAGAATGCCATGGTTTTCTTAATTGAAAATTGTGGGTAATTCAAGGATACATATGCCACACATGGATTATGGATTTTCAAAGTGCAATGCGATAAAGTACATTCAGTCCTAAAACTTGAAGTTTACCCAACTTTAAACTTTGATGATTCAGATGGGCCTTCATTGTTTGTGTATTCTTGGCCTGCCAAAACATGCTCCCTCTCTAGCAAAAAAGAATGAATTTTTGTTTTCATTTCTCCCCAGGGGACTCGATGCATCTTGCAACGAAAAAGAAGGTTTGGTTAGGGGGGAAATAATTGCATGTTTTAAAAACGTTTGTTCTGTATTTCTGCTGCTCATCAGAGGAGTCTGTATGACTCAAAAGAGTCTGTCTGTGGTAGCTCAGGAGCAGTGTCAGACATGGACAAGGGCATCAGAGACTACCCAAGGAAATATGTTCAGTCTTTAAACCAGCACTGCTAGCTAGAGTAAGGAAAACTTTATAATCATAAAAAGATTCCAGTATCAAAAAGATGAAACAATTTCAAAATTGTATCTACTAAAATTTTGGAAAAGCAAAAGTGTTTTAAAGGAATTACAAAGTAATTATCATTATGGGATATTACAATTCTCTCAATAACTGACTGGAGAGCAATCAGGTAAAATCAATGAAGATTTTTTAAAATAATAAGCCAATTTTGATCCAATTTACATATGTATTATGCAGTCACTCGAATTCACAGACATGTATTCTGTAGTCATAAATGCATATGTAAAGTTTCAAGGTAAATTTATTTTTTAATGTTTCTAATATGGCATGGACAATTTTGTCCCCAAGTTTGTTTCTGCCTACTGATCTTCTCTTTCAAATGAAGAGGTTTTATGTGGTTGTCTTGATGATAGATAAAGAGACATCTACCACAGCCAACATTTCCAGGATAATTCCAAGAAACAAAAATGAACCTATAAATTTAAAGTAAAATATTCTCTACCTTTATAGTACTCCAGAAAAAGAACAGCTTAATATTAAAAGATAATTAAAGGACTCTAAATTTTCCTTAATTGTAAGACAAGGGAAGGATTTTTCATAAGCAGGATATAACTTGAATAACAGCATCATGATGTCAAACTGTGAAGCATCAGGGCAACCAGAAGTTACTGTACATGGCAGAATAGCAGGTTGCAGGTGCTTGAGATACAGCAGTTGCAGCAACAGGTAAAAGAGGCTCTATGTGATAGAAAGAATTCATGTTGTATAAGGGGGTAATTAAAAGGTTCTGAGAGAAAAATGATGACTTGATTTTCATTTTCAGGAAAATTCTCTTCATAGACAATGAACAGAATATTAGAAAAAGAGGATAATGGAATCACAAGGACCAATTAGAACCTTTTCATATCTAGGAAAGAAATGTGTATATTTATTAAGGAGTAACTGCATGACTAGACATGAAAGTTCATTTATTTAACAGTGGTAACATTAATGAGGCCCAATGATAAGAAGTGAGGTAAAGAAAACAGTTTCTATTTTCAAAGTTTCTAGACAAGATGGAGGACCTAACTAACCTGCCTATGCACAAAATGATCATTAATGCTGATTTGTCTGGGTCTGTCCCTCCATGTGCATATTGAGTTCCTGCTTATTAATAGAACCCCTTTCAACTGTCAAAAAATGTCTCAACTTGATGATAAGTTATGTGGTCACCACGATATTCAAAAAGAAAGGGTCATTTGTAGGTGACTTGAAAAAAAGAAGCTACTTAAGGTCTATAAATGCTTAGTTTGTCATATCTATTGACTTATCGATACCTGTTTTTAAATTGATTTCTGGAGTTTTAGACACAGGAAATTTTGGATAGAGAATTTTGGAATTTGAATGTGTACCTTGGAAATTGAGAAAATAATCCACATACAGTTGCAAGGTAAATCCAGGGGCAGAGATGATGCCATTCAGAAAGAGGTGCTGCATAAAACGAAGGAAGCCAGGGACACTTCACACCCATCTGCCAATAGTTCAGGCTCTCACAGCGCTCTTGTCAACAGTCCTTCTCCATTGAGGAAGGTATCTTCAGATAGGCACTTCAGCACTCCAAAGGAAGATTGTCTCTCCTGTTCTCTTCCCACTACCTTGTATCTATCAGCATGTAGTGAATAGAAATACCTTTAAAAAGAAAAGAGATCATCAATGATCAAAAGGAAAAGAGAATTCTTGTGATTTTTTTTTTTTTTTTTTTTTTGTGTGTGTGTGTGTGTGTGAGTGGGATATTTATCAACTTAAGGTGAACTGTTTGGTTTCTTTTGTTCCTCAGAGGAATGATTGAAAAATATTCACAGAATATTATGTGACACTTTCCCTACCTTCATCAACTGTTGCCAAAAAATTCATTTACACTTGAATATTGAACTGCAGATAGTTTTACAACATGGCCCAGAAAGGCTTAATATGGGATGATATATTCCACAAAATAATATTTGTTTTGGAGGGAACTTGTAAAGCAGTAGCTAATTTGACTAGTAAGAAATATTAGGGACATTCACTCCAATTCACTCTTCCCAGAATCATTTCCTTTATCTATTTATAGCAGAAATCTTGACTTGGCTGAGTGAACTCATTCTTCACATTTTGAATAGCTTACTATGCTTAATAACACAATTAAATATTTACAAAATTACTTTGCCTTTTTTTCTTCAACTTTAAAATTCATTCTAGTATTCTCTATTTTTTATGGTTCACATAAGATTGCCCTCTTACCACATCTAGAAAACAATTTTTAAGAAGAACATCTCTGAATACATTGCTTCACCATTAGGCTAATGAACTGTGGATGGTGTAGACTAGCAAAGAGAAATAGCTGTTTAACTTCATTGAGATTCGGACGTATAATTTCTCATGTTCTAGGCCAAAAATTCAGAGAATCATAATACCCTTCAGGGGGTCACTAAAAGTTCTAGATCTGTTATATCTAAATAAAAAAAGAATACCAATAAGGGATGTAAACAGCCTAGGTTTCATATCTAAACTTGAAAGTTGTCTTCAGATACCTGAGACAATTTACAGGTTGTATTAAAGGCTGATAACACTTTTTGATTATGAGGTAGGTAAATATGTGTGAGGGGTTTGGACAGGAGTATGTTAAAGATAAGAAAGAAATGAGAAAATACAAGCTAAACCTTAAAATGAACATTTTTTTTCATGTATAGTTAAATCAGCTCACAGGGGGAAGGCTTATGAAAAAAAGGACCACCTCCCTCTTAATTTTGTGGATAGCTACCACCTTCCTCACAATGGTGCCACCCTTTATGAGGTTAGCATTTTAACTTCAAATAAAGGCTTTATTACAATTTTGATTTATAGGACTGTGGGCCTTATTTTCCACATCAATAAAGTAAACATGATGAATATGTTTGACGATGATGTCAGGATAAAACCAAAGCATCTCTGGTAAGTTAGTTAAGAACCAATATGGCAAAGAAATTTTATTATGACAAAAGTTTCTAATATGTCCCTATAGAAACAACATTCATGGCCCATTAGGATAGACTCAAAATGAGAAGAATACGAAATCAACTATATGATCAATATAATAAAATTCAAAAAACTTCTTACATATAATATGATTGCTCTATTTTTGCAATCTTAGTATTTATCTCTTTGACTTATTTTCAGCATTCCTAATGCTATTATTTACAAAAAAAAATCTTAGATATAAGCATTTGAATCATCCAGTTGCTATTAATCCTCAACAACAAAAGCATTTTTATATAAAAATAACTTATATGTGGAAATTATTAGCAAACTCAATCAGCGTAGATGGCATCATAGACACTGTGCCCAGGATCCTTTCAGACAAATGGAGTAGAGTTGTTTATACATGGCCCTTACTGAGCTCAAACTATGTCAGTTGAACAATGATGCAAGCTGCCTCTGTTTACCATATCACTTTATATAATTGTCTGTATACTTGTTGCTTTATATATAGTCATTTCTTGTTTACTTTTGAGTCTGATCCACTAAGTGGCAAATTTTTCAGAGTTCTTTTTGTTTTCCATCTTTTGTTTCTGGTAGCCTTTGAATTGCATCCAAGCATACTCTAATAAAAAGATTGAAAGAGAAAAAGTGTTGTTTTTGTTTGTCTTGAAATTTTTTAAAACTTTGTTTTTACCTTTGAAAACAAAAAACAACCCTAACGGTATACTTAGGGAATGCACTCTTTGTGAAAGTCATTTTGTAAAGAAAATCCCACAAATGAAGCAGTTTAAAATGGTTTCTTCAGTCTCTGCCATCGTGAAAAGGAGACCTGTCCACAAGTAAGTAGAAAATGAGGTTATTTTCTTCTATTCCAAGTGTATTTCATATTGGGTAAATAATTGGTTAGAAAACATACAGTTCCAAGAGGAAAACACCTGAAATAATACTGCTTCAAACTAGAACAGTGATAACTCCTCTTTTGTAGGTATTGTTTTTCTATAAATCTAGAAAGAAAAGGATGACATTACAGCTTAAGATGCTGAAACTCATTCAGAACAGAGAGAAATGAATCAGGAGGCAGGTCAGAATAGGGGCAAACATTATGTATGATATATGTAAACTAGAAATGGCTGCAATTTTTCTATTTATACATGCAAGGTATTGAATCAAACTTTGGTAATATTTTGTTATTATGATTTTGATAAACAGTGTCTGATAAATATTAACCATTAAAATATCCTGCTGATTTTTTCTACATTGTTAGCAATCAGGCACTAATTCTTGCCAGTTAAGATAGGATTAAGAAGCCTAGAAGTCATAATAAATGAAGACTCCTTACTGAATTATTGTTCCATTATCTTTCATGATGACAGTAACTTCTGAAATCTTTCTCCACCTTCTGAATTTCCTCAGTCCTGTCGGATGTGATTAAATGAATCCAGAATGTGCAAAAACAAAATATATTTATTTTCTGCAATACTTCATATTAGCCAGGTGCAGTGGTACAGGCCTGTAATCCCAGAAACTCTGGAGGCTAAAGGAGAAGGGTCATAAATTCAAGGTCAGTCTCAGCAACTGAGCTAGGCTCTTTCTCAAAATTAAAAAAAAAAAAAAAAAAAAAAGCTGGGGATGTAGCTCAGTGGTAAAACAGCCCTGGATTCAATCCCCAGTACAAAGGAAAAAAAAAAAAAAAACTACCTCACACACTATTTTATTAATAGGATAAAGAACTTTAACAGAACCAAACCTGAGAAAACCATGTTTCATTAATGAATGAATGAATTCACCAAGCTATCTACTGGTGACTTAATAAATTCAAGATTGTTTAGGGTTTGACATTAAGTCTCATTTTTTTCTTTATAAATCCTCACTGAGTGATTTCATACATTTCAATGGTTTAAACTGCTATTTGCATATATGAATGACTGTCCAAATCTCTGATACAATTTCTCTATGGTGTTCAATACCTATGAATCATAATTTTTTTGCAATGCCATCTAAGCACCTGACAGACCTGACAGATCCCATTCTGAACTCAAAATTCTTCCTCTCTTGAAATATACTTGTTCCCCAGTATTCACTAATTGACCATACTAAATGAAAAAATATATATATGTATATTACTAAATTAAAGTTTATTGAATGTAATCTATGTGCTTATATTTATTTTACCTCAATATATCTTCAACACTATAACAATGAGAATATGAATAAAAGCTTGAATTATAATCTAGAGACTATGCAACCCTGGAGCTTCTAATTCTTCTTAGTCTCCTTTAATGCATTGCTTCTGACTCCCAGTTCCTTTGAGCTGTTTGTTTTTCTTAATCATTGCTTTTCTAAGCCCGGGCCAGATGCAGTAAAATGAGGTGAACAGTGACAGTGGTGTTTTACACATGGCAGTAGAAGTCAACTTTTTTTGGCAGGATCTTTGTCAAGCTGTCCTGGAAATATGGCCTAGAAATCTAAGACAAAGGCATAACTGCCATATGGGATCCAGACCATGGCAGAATTGGCGCTCTTCTGGAGAAAGCAGCTCAAATGCGAGACACAATAGTCAAACCAAAAGAGATTATGATATAAATTCAGCATTTAGGAATTAATTGCTACATAAAATTGTGAATTATAAAAGCTGTCCAAAAGGGCAGTATTTTCACTCTGAGATGATGCCTTTTAAGGAATCTTTTAAAAAAAAAAAAGTTTTATTTATTCTAATTGGTTATACATGGCAATAGAATGCATTTTGACACATTGTACACACATGGAGCATAACTTCTCATTCCTCTGGCTGTACATGGTGCTGAGTCACACCAGTAGTGTAATCATACATGTATATAGGGTAATATGTCTGTCTCATTCTACCATCTTTCCCGTCCCCACTGTCCTATGCCTCCCCTCACTCCCCTCTGTATAATTCAAAGTTCCTTCATTCTTTCCTACCCACCCCCTGCTATGAATCAACATCCATTTTATGACATCTTTGAGCCATGGGGATTACATCTTCAAGATGGAGGGCATGACTGTTCATGTCTTAACTATCACTACTATTACCAAGAGAAATCCTTTAAATAGTTTATCCCCAATGGGACATGTTGTGCTTTGTGTAAATAAAATTTTCCTTATTATGTCCTATGATTGAGGATAGAGAAAAAAAGGATATAAGTTTCTATCATGGCAAGTTGTATATAATTTAAAGGATAAAATTTTTTCCACAGCATTGACCTGTGAACATTTTTATAATACAGAATTTTTAATATGATCCTACCCCATTGTAAACATAAGTGTATGTTTCCCCTTGAGGAAAAACATTATTTTAAAAATATTTATGAATGTGAAATATATTTATTATAATAAAATCTTACTCTTCGAAGTTTTTTACATCTTTAATACTGATTAACTACAATTATTGTCCTTTTCTAAGATGTTATATATTCACAGCTGATATAAGGACCTTGAATGAAACCAAAATTTCCAAAGTATGCAGTCAGTTCTTCATTTCTTGCATGCGCATATTCTACAAATGTTCCCTGAGGAATTTGATCATGTATTAATTTCCAAGACATATATTTAATTTTGGATGTAATCATCTTTGGAAATGTTCTCACTTAATTTTGCTCAGGGCACATTTTGAAGTAAATAGATACTTGTTTATACATTTTTAAAAATGAATACATTTCATGCACTGGTACTTTTATCACACACAAATAATTTCAGCAAATAAAATAAGGTGGTGGGAGCAGGGAAACCATCTCATATTTGAATCTCAAAGGTTACAAAAAGTCCTGGGAAGCATTTCATGCATTAGCTCTGGGAAAAGGCATTGTAATTTGAAATGTTATCTCATAATGCTAACTTTCATATTATAGGGGTTGTACATTTTGATTTTCTAAGTATAGAAATGAAGCAGTAGGTTTTTTTTTTTTTTTTCTTTTAAAGAGCACATAATTGAAATATGCCTTTTAGCAGAACAACAGCTTAATTTATAGGCATCATGCAAGGGAGCCACTGGGACTCTAAAAACAACATACAGAAAACCCAGTTAAGCAAGCCCAGGCTGCACTTGTGGATAAGCTCCTCCAGCTACCTCAAGCAAGAGAAGGTGCTTCATATACTATGTATCTTTGAAGGAAAAACACTACTTAGATTAAGAGTTAGCAAAGCAATTCTAGGGGTATTTCGCCTTCATAAATTTGTATTGAAAAGACCAACAAAACCCAACCAATAATTTCCTTTTACATGAAGAATAATATTTTAAAAAATTAATTCTTATTCTATAGATTTTTTTTGTAAAAGTCATCACATGCTGTATTCTCTACTTAAGAAATGATGGATGCAAAAGCTGGAGAAAAGCAAGGAAAAAAAAAAAGGAGAGATCAGAAATCATAAAAATAAAGGGAAGATCAGTGGAGTAGAAGAAAGATGAGAAAGGAGGGACTGAAGAGAAGGAAATATGTAATTAATTTTATAGAATTACACTCTGTGTATGTGTAAATATGCCACAGTAAATTCCACCTTTATGTATATCTATAAAGCACCAATTTAAAATAAGTAAATGAATAGAAAGACCAATAGTGTAGAGGTTGGGGAATAAGAGGAGGGAGGAAGTGAGTGACAGAGCATGGACTGGAGACTGAAATGGAGTAAATTATATTCCACGCACGTATGACTATGTCAAAATAAACCCATTATATATAAAGCACTAACAGAAGCAATAAAAATGAGCTATTTTTCTTTAATAAAATCCTCAACAATGATGTATATGCATTATAAAAATTACTTTCTACTTGAAATAATGAAATAATTTGCCTGGAAGTTTACCATTTCATTGTATCCAAGACCAATTTGTAAGACTAAGAAAATTAAAAATTCAATGAAAAGATTATCCTAAAGACTTACCTCTGGCCTTCCCAGGTAATGTGTAACATCAAGGGAGATTCCAAATTTATAAGGGCAAAAGAGAAAAAAGTAAACTTAAAGATCACATATAGCAGCCTCAAGATTAGAACCATACTAATTTGTATGTGACTAATAATAACTATCTACTAGTAACTGGTTCAGCTTCAAAATGACCTCTCCAACAGACCATTGTTACTGAAAATTTCTCCAACAGAATTTTATGCCTTTGTAATAAGGTCTTAGTAAAATGTCTTAACAGGGACTTTTATTAGACTATTAAATCTACAATTAAGCTTTAGTGAGAGGGAGTCAGGGATTTGCATGAAAAGGAAAGAGTGGGACCAGGTCCTAGAACAAGGTTTGTGAATCATGCTAGAAACCAGTTGGCTTCCCTGGCTAAAGAGAGTCGCTTTGAAGAAAGGCAGTTAGCGGCTCATGTAAACAGACATCTAATCTGATGAGTGAGGTGCAAAAAGGGAATATTACTGAGCAGTTGATACTCAGACACTTGTAGGTTGATAAATGTAATTCTTATCCATCCAAAGAAAACTTGAGCTCAGTTACCAGTCTGTTTTACTAGTTAAGGCTTGAGTAGTGAGATAAAGTTTTAGGAATGACTGGTAAAATCAAAATTAAAGTAGAGCTGCCTACCTACTGAGTTTGGACTTCAGCATTAAAACTTGGCTGGAGAAAGCAGAACATCTAGCCAAAATCGAAAGAATTTAATCATTTAAAGTTGTTCAGTTTTGTGACTTTAAAAGCATGGTGGTCAGAGATAGCATCGGGGAAAGACATAATTTTGACAACATGAAAGCTTATTTCTCAGTTCTAATGAAGTACAAAGCACTTTGTCTGCTACACTAGAGCACCAGATCCCATGTGTTGTGGTGGATTATTTCTAAGTCGATGGATATAAATATACCAGCTACTAGTGTTTCATGGCAAGTTAAATCATCTCTCTAAGCCTTACATCTCCATCTGTGAATATAAAAGAGTAAAATGTACCTTTTAAACTTTGGTGAGGACTGCTCAATAGAACTCAACAAATGGTAGCTGTCAATTGGCTGGGCACAGGCAGTTGAAAATAATTCCTGACTTAAAGCAGGGTTGGAGCATGATTAAGCTTTGGTTGACTGATAGGGAGCTTATCAGTTGACCTATCTAGTTGAGAGATACTGAGTGAAAACAAAGTAAGAAACCTCAGAGCAGACTGATATTATTTGTCAAGAGTTCTTTTCTGTGAAAAGATGCATACTGCTTCCTCTTCAACTGAGAGGCAAGATATGAAGGTGTGGCTCAAGCGGTGTGGTAATGGAGAACATGACATGTAGAACTCCAGAGAATAAAAGACACTTGTAACAAGAAGGATTAAAACTGCCACAGAGTATGGATTTTAGAAAAGCACTAGACCACATACTAAAAAGATAGAGAAAAATAGCCCAAATTCCACTCACAATCATGAAAAACTCAGGAAGACATACATCCAAAAGAGGGTTGACAAAAATCAATACTGCAGACATCCAATGAAATTTATGAAACATTCCATATGCAAACCATGGTTGTGTGGGGGAGAGTATGTAAAAGACACATTTTACCTTTGCAAAAATGGTCAACAGAAAAAAAAAAAGAAGTCGCTTCTTTTGCTAAAATTGTCAAGAGCACAAAAAGCAATATGTTTTCCATAACTATCAGACTGGGAAGTGAAATTGGATAATGTGGAAGTATTTTGCACATAGGTCGTATGAGACACATGGGACCAAAATGCCAAGATCCCATAAGATGTCTTGAGGATGCCCTGGCTGAATCAAAGAGAAGAAAGAGAACTGTTTTGGAAAAGAGATGGAAGTAGTGGGATAGTATGAGGAAGAGTCATTGCTTGGGAGAGAGAAGAGACCCTAAAGAAGATACAGTGGAAAAGGAGATTTAAAATTCAAATAAGTAAATAGATGTGTTTATTTATATGTGTGTGTGTATATATACTATGACCCCAAGCCATCTATTTTTTAAAATATTGCTCAAAATATTTTTAATATATTCAAAAATATATTTTATAGTGAAAATTATAGAAAATTATATCAAAACAAATACATGCAGCTATTTTATCTTTATTAATGATCTAATTTTTAAAAAGAACATTAGGAGTCAAGGTATGTTTTTTCCTTAAATCCCACCTCCATGAATCTAAAAGAATGGAATCCAGTGAACTATTTCTTTGGATTACATGTGCATTCTTTATTTAATGAGCAATCCAAACTGCCTTATAAATTGGGAAAGGTACAAATAATAAAGTCTTTCTTGAGCTTCTCCTAATTCTAAGGGTGGTTAGAATTCCAGCTAACACGATTGATACCCACAGACTTTACTATCCTGTGAAACCAGCATTTTACAAGCCCTATCCTTTTCTTAGATGCATTAGTCATTATCTCTGTCTCAGCTTCTCCTGATAAATGACTCAGGTCACAATCAGGCATCAAATCAATCAAGAGGAGAATCAGTATCCCAACCAACACAATTTTACAACTTTTCCAGTGACTGCCTGGGCTTGCTGGGAGTCCTAAAGTTGCTTTTCCTCCTACATATTTTAAAGTGACTTTTGTGTGTTATCACAACGCTATCAGTATCATGAATTCAAGATTTGTTTGTTTAAGTGAAGTCCACACTTCATAATGCTCTGAAGTATCTTGAAAATATTGAAGACTTCAGTTCCTTCAGGCTCTTCGAATGACATGTACCTTGGCTGAACTTTGAAATAAATTCTACGTTTATCACTGTTTTACTGCATCTTTTTATTTGTGTTGGTCTCTCTTACAAGCATGCTTTCTCTTTGATCTTCCCATACTTTGTGTCCATGCTGAAATTTATACAGTTGAGCCACAATGTTTTTTGTTATAAAACAGTCTTGACAAGTTGGTGCCACAATATTTCGCTTCTACACGAACAGAAGATAACTTTCTCCAGGAATCTGATTCTGTGATATTTTTTTTTCTGAGTTCCCAAAGAGTTTCTATAAAATTCCCCAAGTCAAGTAATCTACCAAAGGTATAAGAAAAGCTATAATTCATATTTTCATTATGTACCCCAAAAGTTCTGAACTTTCACACTGTAAGTTTCACTAGTGAATAATATTATTGTTCTTCACATTGACATACTTACTTGAAAATTCAATAATTACTATTTTTCCTCCACCTCTACCCATTATCTTCAACAAACTAAATATACCCCATATATCCCAACACTTTCTGAATACACAAAACCCTAAAAGTTAATTCACAAGGAGATAAGGATTCTTTGGTTTCCAGATTTCCTAAAACCTGGCAATCCATTTGCTAATCTGTGGTGTCTTCCACCGACTAATTTTTCTTTATTTCTTTTTAGTGCTTTTCTTTGTCTCCTTCCCTTGTTCCCTCCCTCCCTTCCTTCCTGCTTGCCTGCCTTTTTGACCTCCTCCTCTCCTTTTTAAAATATCTATTTATCTTCTATTATGTTTTAGTATCTAGGCTAAGCGCTGATGATTTAAAAACAAAGACCATGGAGCTATAGATGTAGAAGTAAAGACAACAGAGCTCCAGATCTGAGAAGTTCAGCAGGGTTCACAATGCAATTGGGTAAAAGGGAAGAAGAGCTATTACATGAGAGCAAATGGAATGGGATTCTTTAGCAAGTAGCTTGCAGTTCCACTTAACGTTGGCAGCTTTCTGGTAGAATCCATTCAACAGTCTGTAGTGGTGGCTCCATCAGTGGTGATGGCTAATAGTAGACTTCTAAGGATCTGACTCTCAGCAGTAGCAACTTACAGCAATTACTTTGAGACTCACTGAGGGATCTTCCATGTCATCACTGGATCGATATAATCTTTACAAGATAGCATATGGTAACATTCTTGCTGACCCTTTAATTGGCAACCATATTTTTCTCTTTTGGTTCTTTTTAATTATACAAGACAGTAAAATATAGAATACATGTTGACATAATTATTCAAACATGGAATATAACTTACTGTAAGTCAGTCCCCAGTACTCTCCTTCCCTTTCCTTCCCATCACTACCTGCTACCTTCCCTCTATTGATCTTTATGCCATTTACCCATATTTTTTTAATTAATTTCTTACGGCAAGCATGTTTTAACCAGTTCTTTAAAGAAGAGTTCCTTAAGCACTAATTCAAAGCACTTTAGACCAAGAGTGAAGCCTCATTGTCCCAAAGGATTTCTGATTCTGTGTGAAAGCATATGCTTAGATGTAGACTAAATCACAGAGAGTGCCACTCGTTAGTGTATTTTGGAAGGAGTGCTGAAAAATCTGACATCTACAACTGAATCTTTCAAAAGGCTGATCTCAAAAGAATTCATGACACTTCAGCAATTGTGTGTGGTAAACAGATTTGGATAGCATGGGTAATTTCGGATTTACCGTGGGAGAAATTACTGACTAAACATTTGTTAAAATTCACTCGTCAAATAAATGCATAAGACATCTAGGTTGGTTCCACAATCTGGCTATGGTGAATTGAGCAGCAATGAACATTGGCTGTATTTCTGTAGTATGCTGATTTTAAGTCCTTTGGGTACAAGGAGTGGGACAGCTGGGTCAAATAGTGGTTCCATTCCAAGCGTTCTGAGGGATCTCCATAATGCTTTCCAGAGTGGCTGCACTAATTTGCAACCCCACCAGCAAAGCTAGATGTCCTTCAATTGATGAATGGATAAAGAAACTGTGGCATATATATACAATGGAATATTACTCCACCATAAAGAATGATAAAATTATGGCATTTGCAGGCAAATGGATGAAATTGGAGAATATCATGCTAAGTGAGATAAGCCAATCTCAAAAAAACGAAAGGACGAATGATCTCGCTGATAAGCGGATGATGACATATAATGGAGTGTGGGAGGGGTTAGCGTTAGGGTTAGGGTTAGGTTTAGGGTTAGGGTTAAGGAGGGTGACAAGATTGGAGGAAGGAAGGACTGACTATATAGAGGGAAAAGAAGGGTGGGAGGGATGTGGGGGGAAGGAAAAAAATAACAATGAATCAAACATTACCCTATGTAAATTTATGATTACACAAATGGTATGCCTTTATTCCATGTACAGAGAAACAACATGTATCCCATTTGTTTACAATTAAAAATAAATAAATAAATGCATAAGAGTGATGCTTTTGTCGCATACACACAGATGTACTAAGAAAGAAACTGAGGATGAGACAGGAAGGAATAGAGCAGCAAGGAATATACTCAGCAATGAAAATAATGGAGTAACAGGACTTAGAAACTGCTTCTGCTGAAAGCACTCTTTTCACTTGCTCCTGCAGATGCCTGGAAATGGCCATTGGATAACTAGAAGCAGAATAAAAGCTTGGCATCTCTACCTCCATTTTGCATCTATCTCCTTAGCTCTGAGTCATTCTCTCCTGTGATCAACTTGGATTCCACAAACAACAGATCTGAAGGAAAAACATCTTTGACAGGAATTGAAACTCCCCCATTTCCCCACCACCCCTGGGCAACAGCAACTCTTACCCAGGACAAAATGCTATCTAGCCAATCCTGAGATAATTACCGACCAGACAACACATTGACCAAGACTGACTTACTAGGTACACTTTTTTGCATACTCCCTCATTCTGTTCCTTCTCTATTTAATCCCAAAGTTCTTGTCAGTATCCCCAAAGACAGTGCTGAGGACACTTGATCCCCCTAGTCTTCTCCATATGACTATATTAAGGAAATCTCTTCCCTGTTTTTCACCATTAATTTTTACATTTAGTTTCTGGGGTGAGTGACTGGATCTGATTGGTTGGGACTCCCTGAAATCAGGTTTCCTCTGGCCTACAACTACATTATTTATTATACACAGCGCTGAGTTCTGTACATGGATTACTTCATTTAAAACTCAAAAAATTCTTATTGGTCCAGAAATATCATTATGGACATTTGAAAATGTATAGGAAACTAAGGTTTAGAATATAATAAAAGCACCTACCATAAGACAAATTTGTATGAAAGTATAATGGCAATGATATTATACCTGTGCAGTTAGGGTATTTGACTAAAGTCCCAAATTTGTTCATGTGCCATTAGTTCCAGTGTAACATAATTTTTTTTTATTTTCCAAAATATGTCTGCTATTTCATTTCTCAAGTCAGTGCTTTACATATTATAGTATGTAGTTCACAAATTTTTACTGATTGTGACAACATAAGGCAGATTAAAATGTTAGAAACATTGAACCCAAATTTACCTGGTCATTTATCTAGTAATGAATTTTTTTGTGTGTTTTGCAAAAAGTATGAGTCCACAGTAGTCTATAAAGTTAAAACAACAACCAAGTACCTGCTCCACAGATAATTTGACAGGCACAGACTGACCTGAGTTGCACATAAAACCTGAACTTCAATTGAGACTGCTTACTCAAGTGTCAACTTGTATAGACAAGACTCACATA
The DNA here is from genome assembly GCF_902686445.1 of Sciurus carolinensis. Classification (NCBI taxonomy): domain Eukaryota; kingdom Metazoa; phylum Chordata; class Mammalia; order Rodentia; family Sciuridae; genus Sciurus; species Sciurus carolinensis. The sequence continues at coordinate 56,226,023 of NC_062220.1, forward strand.
ATTGAAATGCATTTTTTATATTTTCAGGGAGAAATTAAAATCTACCCTAATGTTCCACAAGCTATAATACTTTATTTACTAATATGCAACATAAATAAATTGGATCACAATTCTTTATGTTTCTTCTCACTCTCTAGAGTGATGATTCTAAGATTTATATGGAGGATAAAATAGAAGAAAATGACTTGAAATCTGATTCACTGGAACTCCTAAAAAGCCCAGAAAAATTCCTGGTCATCTCATGGATTTGCTACATTTGTACTACTCAGCTGTACTTCTTTTCCTAGATATGATGTGATCTGGTTTTCATATGAAGCATCTCCCTGGTATCATCAGAGTGAGCACCATACTTCCCATTTCATATGATATCGTCTTGATTTTAGGAGAAATATTAAGTTGGGAGACTATACCCAGTAGAGTTGTTGCACTTTCATAAACCAGATTTAAGACTCCTCTTCTTTCTCATAATGCACAATCTTCTTCCCTAAACATGTAGGCACCTAAGACCCCAATAAACATATGCTCCTACCACAAAATTTAGAGAATAACAGTAGAATGTTTCCATTATTCATTTACTCTTGAAATATAAATTGCTAAGAGGCCAGGTACAATGATAATTCAATTGTAAAATTTAGAGAAGAAAAATTGCTCATCAGCAGATTAACAGCACAACTGCTCAACCCTGCGTCTTTATACACTGTATAAATATGTGGCAAAATGACAAGTGGGTAAACATCATTATACTCACTAAAAATGTTTCAAATTCTTCAAAACAAACCAAAATTACTAGAATACAAAATTAATGGCCAGGATCAATGCCACTTAACTCATTATTCATCTCAAATTAAAATATTGAATTCTAATTTATTTCCTTCCATTTTACCACATCTTACTCAAAATACTATTTCAAAATCCCCCTCTCCCTGCAATTTTTATGAGCTACAAAGCTGTTTATATTCTTGTTTTAGGAAATACATATTTTATCTCATGACTTGATTCTTACCAAGGAGTTCAGTGACTTTCTGATTTTAAGGTTTAAGTGCATGCATGCTTTCTTCCCCATTTTCTACTTTGCATCAAGCCTATCTACATATTTCACTTTTTCTCCTAATATCCCAAAGTTGCATGTCTAAACCAGACTTATTTTTCACCATCTTCCTTCAGTCTTTGAAATATATCCTTATTCAAAACTGTTTTTTATGCTATCTAGTTTTTTAACTCTGTTGTTTTATAATCCCTCAATTTTTCTTGTTTTATCTACATTAATAGTGATTTATAATTTGTACAGCATGAAAATATAAAAACTAGAATTTTTCCCTTTAGCAAATAGGCACAAAGAACAAAGCTCTCTGTTATGAACTGAATGTATCTCCCCAAAATTTGAATGTTGAATCCTGATCCCCAGTGCAATGGTATTTAGCAGTGGGGTCTTGGCAATATAATTTGGTCATGAGGGTGAAATTCTCATGAGTGGGACCAGTGCTTTTATAAAGAGACATGAGACAGCTTGTTTTCTTCTTTCTGCTGCTTAACATGTGAGGATCCAGGGATGGAATAGTGTCTGGAAACCAGGAGGAGGACCCTCCCCTAGATTCCAACTATGATGGACCTTGAAATTTCAACGTCATGAGCTGTGTACATTCAAAGTTTGTCATTTAAAGCACCCAATTTATGGTATTCTGGTATGGCAATCCAAACTGAAAAGGATATTCTTATGTATCATAATTCATGTCAGAGGAACAATATCTGCAGAGAGATTACTTTATCTTCTTGACTAATATAACATGTATAGAATGTTAGATAAATCGTGACCTCTTTGTCCATTTACTTTCTTGATAGCCTTCCAGACAATATTTATGAATGAAAAATATTATTAGGAGCCCAACTCTGCATAGCATTACTCTTTTTCAGAAAGCATATAGTAGACCATAGGAGAAAAATAGTCCACAAGGGATTTTATTGCTATTCCTCAGGATTTGTGAGTGACTTAAATGATTTGAAACTTCTATTCTGATTATAAAAACTGACTAGAAATTTCTTACTCTTATTAATACATTATCTGACCTACATTGCTATCTATAAATACATAGCTAAGCCCACACAAACTAACTCTATAATAGGTGATTGAATTATTTTTCAACTCTATATGTGTATATCCAACCTCTTAATCACTTAGTAGGTATTACACATGCACTTATATATACTTGGCCTGGGTTGTATGTTGCTGCATAAAAATCATATGGCTCATCTTACTTTTATTCCTTCATATATGTATGTGAATGTGTGTGTGCACCCTTCCAAAAGTTTTAAACTTCTATTTCAAAAATTGTCACATTTTTATTTACTAATTATTGGAAATTTTAATTACAACTCAAGCATTTTGTGATGGAAAGTATCTGGTTTCAATAAATGCTATGAAAACAGATGGAATCATATCAGTGGAAAACATTTTACTGATGCAGAGTAATTCGAAATCTTCAACTACAGAAGCATAATTAAGTTAAGCTTAGTGAATGCTAGACAATAATTTCTAGCACTGGAACACATTAAGAGGATGGCTGGAATAGCTCACTGTCTATTTTTTCAAAGACCATTAAAAGTGACAGAAATCCTGAAATACCACTTGGCTCCTCTTTAGCCTGTAAAGGAAATAGAACTACCAGTTGCTTAGATATTTATTTAAGAGTAATTGTAGCTTCTGTTTCAAACTGTAATTCTTGCCTTATCCTTGCATAGCCTAGAAAAAGAAAAAGTTTCTTCACAAACAAATACAGTATTCATATGAAAAAAAATCTCAATTAATAATTATAATTATTATACATCTATTCCTGATGTTAGCAAATGTTTGTGACAATATTTTTTCTAGCACTGAGGATTGAACCTTGGTACAATTTATCCTTAAGTTACATCCCAGTCCTTTTTTGAGCTTTTTGTGTTGAGACAGGGTCTCAGTAAGTTGTCCATACTGACCTCAAATTTTGCCTACCTCAGTCTCCCAAGTTGCTAGGATTATAGTTGTGTGCCACCATGCCTGACCTTCTGACAATAATTGACTGAGCATTTCTAGTCTTGGAGACACTAAGAGTATAGTCAGAATAAACACAGAAGGAAAAATAAACACTTTAATGCACTCAGAAAATTCCATGACTTAAGAACATACATGGACCCATTGTTGCCCACCTTAACAGTCCCTCTGTTAATACTTACTGATTCACCACCAGTAGACTGAACATTTGAATTTGTGTATCAGAAAGATGCTGGAGTTTGACTCATGTTCCAAAGTTACTTTTTCACTAATTGTTGTGGCCTTTTTTGTGATTTAAGGACTTTTTGCTAGTTTTCCAGTTATCTAGTAATAAAGCATCTTGTGATGTGCTTAGGTTGGAGTATAGAGAGATTTGGTCTGTTTGGTAAGCAGTAAAATATGCCCAATATTTTTGTTCACTATCATATTGATTACTTAAATATCCCTGATCATTTTTATTTGGTTCATATTAAAAACATTTAAAGGCCACCAAAAGCTAGTCCAGGAAATTAAGTGTAAATGCATCCTCAGTTTTTTTTGTTTTTGTTGCTGTTGTTAGGGGTGACTGCTTGCTTTTTAAAACTCAAAACAATATCATTGTGATGTGCTAAAATCCTTAGTATAAATAACAGTAATGAGTTAGATAAATAGGACTTTAAGTTGGCAAACATTTGTCAGTCATATCCATTTAACACAGACATACGTAAGCTGGTTCTAAGCTTCCTAAGCAGAAATGATGTTTGAATGGATATAAAGCATGTGTTTTCTTGAAAAAAAACACCTTCTGTAATGAAATTGACAAGTTCAGGTCATGGAATCTAGTAGTGAAAGCTTAAACTTGCCTAAGGTTTATTCGTTGTTCCAGGCATTGCTGTGCTTGCTTTTGTGGAATTCTAACTTGGGGTGCAAAGTAAATTATGCTTCCATTGCTATAGTAGCAGATGTCATGGGAGAATGCATCTCGTCATGGATGGAGTGAGACCGAAGTATGTCCTTTCTACAGAGGTAAAATGTGATCATATCATAGGCGAAAGATTTCCTAAAATGGGGAGTAAACATGGGGGAAGGAACCAAAGAGAAGTAAGGGAAGCCCTTTCTGGTCTTTCAGAATAGAGAGATGTTAAATTTAAATTTCCACCATGTTCTTTAAGGATCTAACGTCTTTATGCTCAAAAGCAGTGGTCAAATGAGAAAAAAAAAAAAAAAAAAAAAAAAGAAAGAAAGAAAGAAAGGATGTAGAAAGAATCCAGCTGTGGTATTCATTCTTAACCCAAAGTAAATAATCATTGAGCCCAAGTTTCTTTTCCACATATTGCTGGCTTTCAACATATATCCACTTATAACTAGGAGCACGTGAGTTAAAGCCCTTGGAGTTCAAGCCATCACCTCTGTGGTTCTGGATTCTGAAGCAGTGGCTAAGTTCTGACTACTGACACAATAACATTTAAAATGAGGAAAAATGGCTTCCCTACTTTATAGAATCTTGTGTTCATAAAAGTCATGGCATCTCAAAACAAGAATTAAAATATCTATGATTTTATATAGTTAACCTTACCCAACCCGTGACAAACAACCTCAGGCCTCAGTAATTATTTACATTTAAGTTCATGGAATTTAACAGTAGGTCTAGAGTTTACTACAACTTGGCAACTACTCTTTTCCATCCATAATGGCTGCAGAATTTTTCCAGTTAGAATTAAATAATTTAAGAAATATTAGATAACATCAAAGGAAGGCCACAAAGGCATTAGCCAACTCTTTTAAATACAATATGGGATTACCATTTTTTTATTCTTTCATTTAAGTTCATTCAGTAAATATTTAAAGATCAGTTTTTATGTGTCAAGCCCCAAGTTAGACGTTGGTATTAAAGTAGTAAAAGAATAGTCAGATCTTATTTCCTCAAGACCCTTAATTGCTCATGTATGTGCATGTGTGTGTGTGTGTGTGTGTGTGTGTGTGTGTGTTTAAGAATTTGAAGTGGAAACAGTTAAATGTTTACACCTACAATGTATTTTTAAAAACCATGGCAAGTGCTATGAGGGAAAAGTAAAATGTACAATAAAGGACTGTATTATAAAATCTTACATAAATCTGTGTACCTTCAAAGACATCCCAACCATATACTCTACTATTAATGTTGTATTAAGTTGATTACTAGTACAATTTTTAACTTGGGCAACTTTTGTCTTTTGCATCCCTCTATCCCTCTTTTAAGTGGTTTATTGTGCCTTTTCTAGTGACCAATGTATGTGCTACTTATAGCCTCACAACTCAGTGCTACATGAGACCTGGATATGAGGTCCTGATTTTCTCAGTTAACTGAGATCTCATTCATTTGCTGCTGATGGTGGTGATAACAGTTTTAGTTGGAAATGTGATGTCTTTGCTAACTGGTTGTTAGAAATGCCTTAATTCTTTAAAAGTGATGACAAAATAAGTTCAGGAAACAGAGGCTAGTGGGCAATATTCCGGTAAAATAGAATCATGATGTTTCCCTCAAAATAACAGTGCAAAGGAAGTTGCCAATTCTGGTCTCAATTGTGGCCAACCTTTAACTAATGAATTACTCTTTTCTGTGTAATCCTAGCATTACTCCACTGAAAAACTCAATTTTCTTTGGTCTATTATCACTTTTGTCAGGCATTTTTTCCATTTAAACCAATGGAGATCCCATTTCACAAGAATGTTTATGTAGTCCTTCTTGGAGAAAAAAAAATTATTTTGATTTGCAATTTTAGTATTAAAAGATGAGTGCTAGAACTTGATAGATTAGTTGACTCAAAGAATATTTACTGAGTACTTGATTATCCATTCTATTTACTTTCTAAACCGTATTGCCTATGACTCAGCTCAGTTTTGTTATTGATATGATATAATATCTTTTAAAGATACATTGTGCTGAAGTTTAGTTTCTTCATTGAAAACATGGGTATATTTCACTAATGACTTCCATACAAAAATCATTTTCAAAAACAATAGTCTACGTTCTATGACACATGTGTTAGTCAGCTTTTCATTGCTGTGACGAAAATAACTGACAAGAGCAACTTAAAGGAGGAAATATTTATTTTAACAAATGATATCATTGGTTTCAGCCCACGGTCAGCCTGCTCCATTTTTCTGGGCCTGCAGTGAGGCAGAATATAACTGCAGACATGCACAGCAGAGGAAAACTGCACAACTCATGGAAGCTAGGAAGCAGAGGGAGAAAGAGAGAGAAGGAGGAGACAGAGAGAAGTTAAACCCTTCCAAGGCATGCCCTCAGTGACCTACTTCCTCCAACTGAAGGCTACCTTCCAACAATCCATTCAGCTATCAAGGGATCAAGCCACTAATGAGGCCAGAACCCTCATGAGCTGATCACGTCCCAAAAACCCTTCCACTGAACAAAGGAGACTTTGGGGACATTCCAGATCCAAACATAAGACACACATTAGAAATGTTTCTTACTCCGAGCTTCTATCATAAGGCTTACATATAAATTATTTTGACACATAAGCTTAAAAATAGAATTCAGTTTTTATGGCAATTATAGCTGATATTGGTACATTTAAAGATTGTTTGAAGAATCCATAATATGTAAAGCTGCAAACAAAGTTTAATTATGGCCTAGAAGTAAACAACTCTATTTTTTTTTTTATCTATTTCTGATGTCAGATTGGCTTTCTTCAGTCAAGAGTTCCTTACATTAAAGCTTGATAATATGTGACCTTATAATTGTTTTTATAACATCAGTTATTTCTTGATAAAACATGATCTTAGAATTGTTTTTATAACATCAGCTATTTCTTGCATAAGTATACATATGTATAATTATATAAATAAGATCTTGTGGGGTTTTGTTTATTTCTTTATTTTCCTGGAGATAAGGGCAGAATGAGTAGGTAGAGCAATGAGGAAGGTTTATGTTATTAGCTACCAAATTATACGTCACAGCTGAAGTTCAATCTAATTAATGGTCAAAGTAACATTAGTATATTTTACTTTTAAATCCACTTATATTCTCAAAACAAGGTATTTATTAAGGTATTCTGCCATGGTTAGAAGAACTTATATAAAATAATAAGTACAGTTTTAGTTCTGAATGTAAACGACTTTCCAAAGCTACTGACTTTTAAGAAAGCATGAATTTCTTAGCTAAATATAATACCTCCGATTTAGGAGTAAGAAAGCACAAAACAAAAAATTTTCTTTCCTGCTACAATTATTATTATAAGTGTCAGAAAAAGTTGTTATGTACAAAAGTTATTGCTAAAATACATTGTAATTCTATGAAGAACAAGAGACCAAAGACTACAGACAGCATACAAATATCAGAAAAGACAGGACCCAATTTCGGTCAAAAGTTAAGTCAGAACAAGAACCATAGAAATGGAAATTCCATTATTTATCTAAAATGGCCTCTCTAATGATCTAACAAAATATTCATCACTGATGCTTGTTTAGGGAGGAAAAATTCTTAACATTTTTTCAAGGTTTTAAAAGAATATAAGTCACATAAAATTCTTGCTCTTTGGTTTTATTTAATATCTTTGCGTATGTAACTTATTCAACCAGAAATTCATTAAGAATATCTAATCACTTGCTTAAAATTTTGTGAAATTAGAATTTCTTTTGAGTATTTTGCATTACAAAGCCTACAATTAAAAATACTTTTCAAATTATAAAGAAAATTGTTTAATATCTACTATGCATTCAGTAATAGGAATAGAAATTAAATAACAATTGGCTGATTACTTGAGAGGCTGGTAATCTCAAGAGTAGAACTCACACAAACAGGTATTTCAATAAGATATTTTGTGTCTTAAAGTGGATGATAATACAGAAAAATTCTTGCTTGGCCTTCATAGCTATAAGATTTTATAAATGTTGCTTAAATTTCTCGTTCTCAGTTCCCTTGTCTCTAAAATTGGGATGGCAATAATGATACCTACCTCATAGGTGTGTTGTGAAGATTAAATTGGTTAATACATATAAATGATAAGAATGATGCTAGATATACAAGATTAACCAAGGAATAGCATCTATTGTTTTCTTTTAAGTTATCATTTATATAAAAGTGTTAGCATGGCACCAGAACTTTAGCAAGGACTCAATAAATATTAGCTAATCCTGTTGTTTATTATGAAAACACAGAATTTGGACTCTGTGCTAAGAATTGAAATCAAGATCTCTTGCTTTCATCAAATCCACCAGATAAAGTTTATGTGTGGGAGAGTTTATCACCTGAGCGATAAACTCACTAGGGTTACTACAGTTAAGAGTTACCACTCAGAAGCAGGTACTGGTCAACAGGAAGTCTACAAAAAGTCCACGAACGTACTCATCAAAGGGTCATTGTTTTGTCTTATGTGACAGTGCAAGCCAAGCATGATCTTTCTTTCCTGCACTCCATTTTTCTCTTTCCCCCACCTGTTCTCAAGCTCTAAGGAAGTTACAGAGGAGAGGAAGCTAGGGAGAATGGAGATGGAGGAAGAAGGAAGTAGACCTTGCTTCCTTTCCTGAAGCAGATATCATGATGAGATAGGCTCTAATGAGAGGAGGGGAAGTAGTTTTAACTTAGAATAGTTGGACAATTTAATATCTTATGCAACCAGAGATTCTAATTCCAAAATGAAACCACATCTTAAAAAAAACTGATCAAAAGATTTGTTTACTACTTACAGTGATTAGGGAGATCATGGAATTTGCAATCTTACAACTGCTTTCATCTAGTTGCAAAGGTTAAACAATCTCACAGAGCAACATTCAGACACAAGACAAGAAAGTACTTTATAATCACATATTATAAATTATGCTTTCCAAGATATTGGTTACCTGACTGTAGGGAAATATGCATTGCAAAAGAATCATAGCTCTGTCCTCTGTGAAATTCCTTCATTAAACACTTAAATCTTGGTGAAATAAGGAAGCAATTTTTATTCTTTGCAAAAATAATTTCATAGTATAAAGAGTAAATTTAAGATGTTTTCTAGAGTGGTCTGCAATAGAGTAGGAGCTGCTTTGTCCTGTCAGTGGCTTCCTGGAAGTGAGTTCATTTATGCTCAACTACAAATGGCATAATTTCCTAAGAAGAAGATTTATAATACCTTCCCCCAAGCAAGAGGTATTTTTATTCAACATATATTCAAGTCTCTGTTTTGAATCAGGACATGTACTAAGACTCAAGGATGCAAAAGAAAGTAAACATACAGCACCTCGTCTTGAACCTACCTTCCTGGAACTTCCAGTTATGTACAGGAGTGAGTGAACAAGGTAATGTCAACTAATGAAAAGTGCAAAGATCAAAATAAATACACTCAGTGATGTGATTAGAGAGCAAGTTAAGGGAATGAACAAATTCCAGACCGAAAAAGTCTTCATGCAAAAATGTAGTCATGCATCCTGGTTGTGGATGTTGGTGGTGTTCGAGAGAGGGCCCACAGTCTTCAGACAGTAGAAGAAGCAATACACCAAGGTAGTGTATTTCATGGAGCATATAGAATGCACAAGGGGTAAAAAATATCAGGTGAGATAAAACGTAGGGAGAATGAAAGAAAGGTAGAAAACTAAAACTTTGAAAGGAAGTAGGAAACCAAAAACATTGTGTCCAGTAATAATAGTAATTGAAGGGTTTGCATTACATGTGGAGAAAGTCCAAGGGTTTCTGTCAGGCCTGACAATGTAGACAAAAATAGTCAGGGCACTATAGCCAGTATAAACAGGGTGTCAGTGACCAAAATTGGGCCAAAATAATGACTGGCATAAGCCTAGTTCCTTCAGACTTGCAATGTTCTATTTAATGAAGGAGAGTTTTAGCTTAAAATTCATCTCACAGTTATGCATTTGTGCTTTTACCCTTTGTGAAATATGGCAATTTGATTATTAAAAGTGAGTATATTTTTGGACATCTTAATCTTTGAAACATTTTATTTTGTTTAAAGTCTAAATTTAAGATGCCTAACCTGGTAGTTAGGCAATAACCAAAATATTTGAATTCTGGTGGAACCTAAAGGCCACATGGAAATTCCATTTGTCCCAACCTAAGACCAACACCATTGATTAGGCTTCCTTGTTTCTGGATACATGAAAAAGAGAAGGGAGATTCTACATGATATCTGTTAGTAGAGAACCACCCATACCTGGGAGGCCCAGAACAAAAACCAAAAACTTTTCAGAGTGTGATGCATGTAGAGATAGAAAACTCAAGTTAAATTTGATAATTTATTCCCTTAATTTATGAATAAGTAAGTATGAATCAACCCTCAACCACAGCACCTCTTCAAGTACAGAAGGGAAAGTAAAATTGAGCCTTGCATAGTATTCTATCAGAATCTGAACATTTGAACGACAGCAGGTTATTTCAGAGTAGTTCAAGGAATCACTGGTCAGGAATGAAGAGGTGAGAAAAGGAAGGGAAGGAGCCACTAATGGCTCTATTATAGGGCAGATGACTGCTGTGGGCACCTGGGGAATTATGGGAAACACCACCCAAGGCAGCACCCCATAGCTAGTGGGGTGTTTAGACACCAATACCTGTCCACCATTGTTTGAAGGTAATTTCCAGACACATCATCTGCCTACCACTTTCAACCTGCCACAGTGTTCTAGTGACCAAAACAACCCCTCAGGGTAAGAGATACAGAATCTTCCAGTGAATGCTTTCATCAATGGTAAGATATAAGGAGAATTGTTTGGAATAATAACAGTGTCCTTCACATCTACTTAATAAGATCAAATAAACTATATTAAAATATTGTAGAAATCATGAGCTTCTATATAAATTGATTCCAAGTTGATATCTGTGATCATTAATAATGTATATTTGCATTGAGTATAGTTATTTTTTGTCAATTAAAAAAAGCTATAAAAAATTATGTACAAGAGCTGGGCATGGTGGCATATGCCTGTAATCCCAGCAGCTTGGGAGGCTGAGGCAAGAAAATCTCAAGTTCAAAGGCAGCCTCAGCAAAAGCAAGGCACTAAACAACAGTGAGACCCTGTCTCTAAATAAAATACAAAGTAGGACTGGGGATGTGGCTCAGTGGTCCAGTGCCCCTGAGTTTAATCCCCAGTAACCCAAAAAATTTATGTACAAGAACATCTTTGATATAACTTTGTGCACAGTGATAATCTTTATTTCAATATCACTATTATTTGAATACCAATGCTCAGCTATCATTAACAAAAATTTCAAAAGTTCTATTGTGTTTGTCCATCATAGTGGTCTCATGTATTTTTATATTGTAGAACATATTCCTGATTTAAAAGAAAAATTCTAGCTATGCTAAAGTCAATTTCCAATTGTCCAAGGCAAATTACCTATTTGTGATGGCCCATGTCCAATACTACTATATGGCTGAGCTTCTGGGTAATCACCTATTCAATTTAAATTAGTAAAAATTAAAAGTTATAAGGAAATGACCAAAGAGATCTTTGAAGTCCTCTCAACTCTAAAATTCTATGAAGTATGTCTTATAGTTTAAATGGTAAGTTTAAGAATAATACTAATATCAATGTAAAAATTTAACTTCATTTAAGTTTGCTTAAAATAAAAAACTGTGTAACACTAACTGAAATGCTAAAGATGTCTGGCTCAGGCTGGTCCAAGTTACATCAGGAAGGCTTCCTGGTCAGCAGGAAGCAATTTGGTTCTTCAGCAACACCACCCAAGCCAGCACCCCATAGCTAGTGTGTTGAAAGATAAATATGCTTAATGAGGAAAAAGTTACTAAACTTGGAAAATAAGTCTCCTTTAGTAGCATATTGCATTAAAAAGTAATTATAAGGCACATGGGAGACTGATTCTACTATGTGTAAGTGCTGTAATGGACACCAAGACCTAAAAAACAGTTTGAAAAGAAAATTATGCACAACCTAAGTGGGATATGGCACAGACTGATATCTAAGTACTAACCTGGGAACTGACCCGTCACAGAGGTTACTCAAATGTTTGGAATAAAATTTTAATGGTTTTGCTTATTTTATTTTTGAATAGTGCCTTAGTAATTTGTGACTTTATTTCAGCAAAGGAAACACTATACAAATGAATTAAGGAAATGACTCTTTAAGTTCCCTCAGTGATTTTTTTTTAAATCAATGGTTCATTTAGTGCAGTCCATATGCCAGCTGTTGAAGTTTTAGCTAATTAATTCTCTTATTTACATTAGCCTACATAATTCTACAAAGTTTGTGTTTTTGTAAAAATAAATTTGTGTATTATTTATAGTATGATTTTCTTGATAATTAATATTTAATGGCAGAAATATATATTTAAAAAAGAAAGTTTGGCCCTTAGATATTTCAAAGTCTGTTATCTCTATTCCCTGAAGAAGAAAAATGCACTTCCAGTGTTGAGCATACACTTTCAAAATCCCATGCTTAAAGGAATATGAGAGTTTATTTTAAGTGTCAAGAAGAATGTAATGATGGGTGGTGGATTAAGCAAACACTAGTGTCAATAATGATTCTTCGTACAAAGAAAATGCATATTTTAAAGAATGCTTTGAGAGTTCGTAGTAACTTGTTGAAAGCTGGGTTTCAGATTTAGTAAGTTCCATCATTTTCAACTTTTTTTTTTTTAAGAAAAAACAAAGGAACTAGCTTTTCCTTCTTAGTAAACTTCTTCAAAGCTCAAATTTGCACTGCAATTCCAAAGAGCATACATTTTAAAGGTAATTTAAGATAAATATGACACCTAATTTATAGACATTCAATTGGCTTCATTTCAGGTTACATGCTGATTTTAAAACTGTTTATTGAAGTTTAAAGCTTGAAATGGATTTGCTCCATCATACTGATACTATAAATAGACCTTTAAGCCCTGACTACTTAATATGATATGCTTTTAATTCTCTGTTAGCAGTAGCTTTTGGATAACAAAGTTATGCAAACTTGACAGTTTGCACCTGTCCATAGTCTTTTTCTAAATTTTGAAGCTTTCAATTTTTGAAAGACGGAAGAGAGTGAAGGATAATTGCACCATGCTTCTTATGAATATTATTACTATTTTACTCATATATTTTCTACTTTATTCCAGGGTTTAGAGTAGTACTGGTATGTCCAAGGGAAAGCAATCTGGTATAATAGTCTCCAAAGGAGTTGTCTAAGATCCACCTTAAAAATGAGGCAGTAAACCCAATACTCTTCCCCATCTTAATCAAGAAAAGAGACTTGTCAACAATACAAGACAAGATGAAGAAGTTGGTAGAGTCTCCTAACAGTTAAGTAGGCAAGGAACCATAGGTTAGTGAAGTCCTTATTTATTCACTCTTTCAACAAACTTTATTCACCTTTTTCCATGTGCTAAAAATTTTGCTGAATGTCAGGCTAGCAAGAAAGATCAATAAGACATGATTCTTTCCTCCTGTGAATTTTTATTAGCATAAAGAAACGTAAAGTGAGCCCTTAACATACTTCTCTCTTGCTGGAGAAGTGCCTTTAAATTAATCAAAGGTTTGATGATATATCAAGTAAACACAAATGATTACAACTCCTAAGTTCACCAAGCAAAAAAAAAAAAAAAATTAACAATTGGCATAGCATGACACACGAAAATAATTATAACTGATGGAGTCCACAGAATTAGAACAAAGTCATGTGAATCTTATCCTTTAGTTGATGAGTTGTGAAGTCATCTAGGTAACTGTGTCAGCCTGACCTATCTCTCTAGGCTGGATATTAGCCTTGTCTCCTCTATCAGTTTTAATTTGAACTTTTGTATCTTTTGAGATATGACCAAGGAAGGAAGTAAAAGAGGACCTACTTAAACTAATAAATAATATTACCAAATAAAATAATAAACTTAATTATTATCATTTATTTACTATTCAGTAAAGTGATAATTAGCATTTACTGTATTTTCATAACACATATAATCATATCACTCATTCATTTATTCATGAAAACTTTCATTTTAGTTTAATCTATATTTATTATAATTTAATTTTTTTCCAGGCAACATGGTTATTGATATCCATTTACCCTATAAAATCAAAATTTTATTATTGCCCATTCACATTATTAAAAATGTTTGTCTACATGTTTCTATAGTCTTTAAAAGAGATAAAAATAGTTCTTCATGAACTGAACAACTAATATATTGAGTTGAATATCATCAATGGGATTGTATTGATTGAAATGTCCTGTTACCAAACATTTAAGTTACAAAGCTAATTTAGGTTTTTTGTTTGTTCATATACAACAAAGTGAATTCATTTTTTTTGTATACTAACTTTGAGTAGGACAGAAGAGGCTGCACACCTGAGGAATTAGTAGGAAGCAGGTTTATTGACTTCAGGGTCCAGAGAGGCTATTGGATAGCCTAAAACTTTCTCTGGATGGAGAATCTGGAAATTCTTTGAACTTTATACTCAGTAGGAGGAGAGGTTTACATTTTTGCAGGGGTCTGCATAAAAGAAATTGTTTTTCTTTCTTTAAGTTCTCAGAAAGTGCTTTTTTCCCATATTTTTGGGGGGTCTCATTTCACACATTTTACCACAAAAGCAGGAGTAACATAAAGTCCACCGTTAAATTTAACTTTTGCAAGACAGAGCAACAGGAAATAGGAAGCCTAAACACCTTGAACTTTTTGCAGAAATGTTTGGTGATTTTTTAATAAGAATAATTATGGTGAGGGTCTTTGGAAGGGTGTCTCTGACCTACTTCAGGAGTCTCTTGCCTGCTTCATTTTCCCCTTTCATGATCATTATTTAATTATTTAAATCAGAGCATGTGATCATTTTCTTGGCTTAAAGCTTTGTATAATGCCATAATCTTAGTTGTTGTCTTTCTTTTAACAGCTTTTTCTATAGCAGATCCAATAGTTCTAATGTAAAGGGGAGTCAAACATGGGGGCAATAAACACTTCATCTCATTTGAACTCAGATATGCTCTTTCAACTGTGAGGTAGCAATTTAGAGTAAAGGACATTATCAAGAGTTGTCTTCAGTGCCCTGTAGAATAAGCCTTTTAATAAGAGGATCACAAGTTTGAGAAGTAATTAAACTTGTAGTCAGCCTGTTTGTGAAAACAGGTAAGAATGCACCATGTCTTGGGGGAAAATGACTGGTAGAACTGGAAAAGAAGGACTAGAAAAGAAGAAAGTTGGTGAACCACAAGAGACCCTATATTGACATTTGGCCATAATCAGCTAACTCAGTTGGATTAGAAAACAACCAAGTTCCATGTACAGTTGTTGCTGGACATATCAGTACCCCCACCTCCACATACCCATTTTAAAGAGAGGAATTGGATGCATAGAAATGATAGACCAGTTCTATGTCAAACATTTTATTTCACAAGTAGCAGAAAGGAGAAGATGCTTTATACTGTTTTATAGCTAGAAAAAAAAAGGGATATGGAAGAAGTATAATCACATTTATCAAGAAGACAGAACTAATACGTAGTATAGAAGTACTTTTGAAAGACATACAAAGTTTCTCTGCATTCCTTGAATCAACAGCATAAATGAGTTAAGGAAATATTAAACATATTCAAAAACCTGGAGTTAAAAAGAACAGTAAAGAATATGGTTAATAATCATATTGGGATAGTATCTTGTCAGTTGCATAATACTCAACATAGTTTGTTTTGTTTTTTTTCAAATCAAGAAAGGTTAAGAACAGGTAATTATTTTATTTTTTAACAGTAATGCAAATGATAGGAAGTTAATATCTTCTAAAGAAGGTATATGACTTAGAATTGATGCCTAAGTTTGAAAAGAGAGGGAAGTACATGAATCTTCTAGGATCACATGTGGTTTGTTTCCCCCTTTGTCCCAGAATAAGCCACATAAAATTAAGTAAAACTTGACCTTGAATCAACAATTTTATAAAAAGGATAATAAATGTTTTGATGCCATTTGATCTATCCCTTCCTGTTCAGCAAACTGATTTTAAAATATTTCCACAAGAAACTCTTAGGAGAAAAATGTTATGGAGGAAAACTCCAGTTTTTATTTAACCTTTTCATAATTTTCTTAAGAATTATTATTTTGTTTGCCAAATAGAAAGGAAATGTAGTCAACAGTAAAAGATATATTAATATTAGCTTTACAGATAGAAACAAAACTTTAGCCTTACTGAATGTTTTAACATTTGAAAATATTGGCCTTACTACCTAAATGAAATCCAGTGGAAAACATGACATACAGTGGGGTTTTCAGCGCTTCCAAATTAATTCCTATGTCAGAAACCTCTTGTTAATAGGTGTGATTCTTTGATATATTGGTTCAGCCCCTTTCTTTAATGGTTTCCACTTTTTTATGCAGTAGTGTAATAGAACTATCAAACTATGTTGGATTTTAAAAATGTTTCCATAGCACATTTGAAAAACACAAAATCTGATTCAAACAAATGTCAATATGTAAAAGATTTTTAACAGAACCTCCCCATTCACTAGGGACATTCTTATCAAAAATATATGAGTCCAAAGCCAGCCCAATTAGTTGATGGCCAAAGCATAAGAATTAGTGTAGGAAAACATTCCTTTATAATCATAAATGGCTCCTCAGAGAGATGACACACAGAGATTGGACTTTTGTCGAATTCTGTTCCGGCCCTCTCAGATGCAGAAGGCAGAGAGACACAGAACAAAATGAATCAAAATGGAAAGTTGCTATGTAAAGTCCAGGAGTCCTGAGTGTTGAGTAGAATATGTAGGGGAAAATTAATATCACAGGAAATCTCATAATAAACCTAAATAATGAGCTAACATTGATTTGTTCCACTAACATATACAGAGCTATTGGTGAATCCCAGATATAAAGAGATTTATGAACTACACACAAACCCCAGTCCCTGAGGACTTCTGCAGTCTGACATGGCTATTTAGAAATCAAGATTGCTGATGGATACTACCCTGTGTTTTTTTTTGCTTTAAATTCACATGAAAGTGATATGAGATTTATCTTGTCACTGTCAATTTTTTACATTCGACTTGCTTTGGATCTGGCTTAGAGGGCTTAAGAAATATTAATTTTACTGTGACCGTAGCGGAACTGCCATGTTTTCCTCTTTCTAGTCTTAAAACAAAAACTAGCCTTTGGGAGCAGGGTATTTAGTACGCGACTCAACCAAAGTTCACAGAATAGGTGTTCCTAGTTCACAAATTTTATAATCTTTGCATCTATTATGGATTTTTTAAGAAATTTGCTTATAAATTCTTTAATTTTCTGAATTCAAAATATTCAAAGGACAAATATTTTTAATTCTAAATAAAATAATTCTTTCAATTATGAAAAAGGATATATTGTAAACACTTAAAGAAGATATGGAAGTGAGATGGTGAATTAAAGTGGTATCTGGTACATCAAGACTTCTCTGCAAAGAGCGGAACATCTTAAATGAACCTTTTCAGCTCAAGGCAAGCATAACTCACAAGTCTGTTCTTCCTAAATCTTTCCTATTTTCTCCAACAGGTTGCTGTTATTTGATGAACATATTTTTCTTTTCTGACTTCCACAACTTCTGTTTTAGCTAACTTTTGCACTGCTGGGACCAAAATACCCAACAAGAACAACTTAGAGGAGGAAAAGTTCATTTGGGCCTCATGAATTCAGAGTTCTAAGTCCGTAGAAAGCCCACCCAACTCCATTGCTCTGGGTCCAAAATGAGGCAGCACATCATGGGAGAAGGGCCAAACAAAGGAAAGCTGCTCGGCTTATGGCAGGATCAGGAAGCAGAAAGAGCTGGGAAGGGGCCACAGGGAAGATGTACCCTTCTCGGGAATGTCCCTCTGTTACCTGCCTCCTCCAACCATGCCCCACCTGCCCACAGAGACCACCCTTCAACCCACTCAAACTAAGATGGAGTGATTAGGTTATGGTTCTCATAATCTAATTATTTTACACTAAATATTCCTGCTTCGAAAAGAGATATTGGGGGACACCTTATATTTAAACCATAACAAATTCCTACTTGCACCTGAATTTGTCTTCTACTTGACTGAATGAGATCCAAATGCTGTTACCACAATTCTTGATAACCTCCCAACTCTCTGCAAAGCACCCAAAACATTTTGTTAGGTTTCTTTTGTTTTATTGGCCCCTGTCTAGTAACTATAGTGAAATAGAGCAAGAGTGAACATAAAAAGAGTACAAATGTGTGTTTGCATGAGACAGACAGATACAGAAAAAGAAAATAAAGGATCACAAATAAACTTGTGTTGGTTTTTAATAAATACCTGATTCGATCTAGATGCCTCTCTACTTAACCCTTTCATTCTGGTCATAGTATGGCCTCTTGTGAATCAAGACCACACTACTTGAATAATAGCAAAGAATAGCATTTGATGGGCCAAAAAAGTTTATAATAGTTCTAATAGATTTTTTTTTATTTTCTAAAATGAAAGAAAATTTTGGAAGCCTATATCAAATTTGGAAAATTGCTAGAATTTACAATGCATTCTATTTTTCTTATTTCAAACACAATTCCTGAAACTTTGGATGTACTCATTAAATATTTATAAGTAGTATTTCATGAAACTCTTAATTCTTTAATGGAGAGTATTGGTGAAAGGCAGAGACAGCATATAATTTCTCTTTACATTTGCCTCCCACCCTACTAATATAGTAGTTAGATATACAAAGCATAGAATATAAAAAGACATTTTGCTAAGTGAATGAATGAATTAATGGAAATAAATATATTTTGAAAACTCATGATGCAGAATTCTGCTTATTTGATTCACAAAACAACTTTTTAAAGGGCTTATTTGTGCTAACACAAAATGAGTTAAAATAAACTAAAATCTATGAAATGTATACTGGAAAATCAGTCTTGCTGAGAGCCATCTATGAACAATGTGTGTAAATTGAGCATTGTTGGAGCCAGTAAGTAGGGAAGCCTTGTCTTAGAAACTCCCAGTCGGAACCCACTGGTTTGAGAAGGCCTGATCCAGGTGGCACCCTGTCTTAGTTCACCTCTCAAGTTCAAGCACAGCCCTCCTGAGATGGGTGTAGCTTGCCAAATGCCAATCCATCTGTTAATGCAAGACCCCTGCACTGGGAAACATGGCACCAAAACAAAACTCCTCCCACTGAAACCTTATCCCTGCCTTTGATGTACTTTCCCTTAAATAAAGAATCAGGGCCATTTTCAGTTGTTCAGTTCCATTTCCTATCAGGACTGGAAGACCCATTAGGCACTTTGCTTTTGAAATCTAACTTTTAGCTTTGTCTCTAATCTTTTACTGCTTATTTCAGACTTCTTTATTTTCTCAGGTGGCTCACACCTTCTGAGCAGGAACCTGTTCTGTTGGTGTGCTAGCACTCTCTCACAGTCTCATTCATTTGGTAGTTTTTTTATTGAGGCATTGCAGTTGTATATAATGATGGGATTTGTTGTTTTGCATTTGTAAATGCACATAATATAACAATATAATTTGGCCAATATCACTCGCCAGCACTTCACCTCTCCCTCCCTGCCTCCCATCCCCTGGTCTCTTTCCTATACTTAGTTCCCTTTGATTATTTTGTTATCATAACTCTGTATAGCACTGTTCTGCAGAGCTAAGAAATTTCTCTATGCATATATAATTTATCCAAAATAAATGTTTTCCTTTCAACAATAAGAATTCAAATGTTCCATGAATTATTATTTAATCTATAATTAGAAGAGTTAATATATTAATTAATATCACCTAATATGTATAATTAATTTAGCTTATGATTCTATGGCATCCTGGCAAAAGTGTTCAAAATTATAAACAGAAGTTAATTTTCTCTGTATTTCTTTTATTTGATTCTTTAACTTTTTTTACATACTTTCCTCTTAACTGCTTTGTGTATAAATATTTAAATATACTTCCCTCTGGCCTCTGTCAAGAAGATAAAGCTGCAGAGAAACTAAGATAATGCAAAGGTGAATTAACTAAAAAGGATGCTGTCACTTTGTCAGATAATAATATCACAATAGTTCTGAGCAAGTGGAAAAGTAGTTAGGAAAATGGCATGTAAGCAATAATCCTGATAGAAACAATACAGAAGTAATAACTAGGGTATAATGTCCCTGCCTTGACTATTCTCAGTGAAAATAAAATATTAATGGCTTTACACATGCACAAAAAACAGAGAAAATGGATGAAATGCCTGAAACCTCTGAGTGAGGGATCCCCAGCTATGACCAAGGCAGGGGATTGGTAAATTCTCTCCCTGTAAATCAGCTGGAATAAAGGACAAAATCAACTATTTTCATCCTCTAGAAATGAGACAAAGCCATCAGTGAGACATTTATGCTGGAAAAACTACTAAACTTGGGGTAAGAAGAGTAGAAATCCATGGAAGGCTTGCCTGGGGCCACTTTTGCCCCATTCACAGTTCAGTGGGGTTTTGATAGGGTGAATTAAGCCCTGAGAACCAGCTGCTTTCCCTCTATCATCAAAGGGAACTTACTCAAATTGGAACAGTGAGCAATGAGCACTTTAAATAATATTACCAGTAGAAATGATCACATTTTGCTTATGATTGAAGCAATCATATTCTTGCCAGAGTCTGTGTACATAGAAAACAGAGACCTAAGATAACTCAAGCCAGCCACATGCTCTTGGCCCACCTCAAGGCGGCACATATGTGTAGAGGACACATGAAAGATTCTGGTGGAGAAACCAGGGTAGACAAACAGTCTGAACTTGAATACACTTTCCAATCCACATATAGGCCACTCAGTGGCATAAAGAAGCCTGATTGGCTCCAGATGCATGAGCACAATGCTTTTTCTCATCACTGGCTGACAATTAAGCTATGCAGACAGAGGGGGAAGTCCTAGAAAGCCAGACTTAAAAACAAAAATAAATAAACAAAATAAAAACATCAGTGACTGTACACCATGAGGGAAACAGATTTACCCAAAATAAGTTACTGAGCAAAGAAACCAGAAACTAACACAATAGCAACAATTTCAAGGTAGAAAAAAATATGAACTTAGAGTCATTACAACATATTATTTAAAATGTCCAGTTTTCAATTTTAAAAAGAGAGAGAGAGAGAGAGGGAAAAAAATAGAAATGTTCCATGCATACTCAGGTAAAAAAGCCAAGAGCAGAAACGATAGAATGCCCTAGATGTTGGACTTAGCAGACCAAAGTTTTATAACAGATTTTTAAAATACTCTCAACAAAGTAAACACAACCATGTTTAAAGAATTGTAGGAAGATCTAACAACAATAAATCGACAAAATTTCTTACTAAGAGGATTTAATTTTTTAAATGGAAATTGTAGAGTTGAAATGTTCAATAACTGATTATTGATGAAAAAAATCACTTTAAGATGCTCACTAGCAGATTCATAGTGGCAGAAGAAAAAAGGCAGTGAACACAGTGAACTTGATCAATTACCATGATCTCATGTGGTCTAAAGAGGGAGGAAACTGATGAAAAACAATCAGACATCAAAGATCTGTTGGAAATGCAAAGAAATGAAAATAACCAACACAATTTTTAACATGGAAGACATATATTACTTGTTTCAAAACTTACTATGTGGCCCACAGTAACCAAGGCACTGGGATATTGGTAGAAGAATAGAAACATTATCAAATGGAACAGAATTAAAAGCCCAAATAAATCTTACATTTATTATCAATTGATTTTAGAGTCTCTACAACAATTAAATTGATCATCTTTTCAACAAATAATTGCACTGAACATTGACACTCAAAAAACATAAATACATTAAAAAGTCACTCAAGTGGGTCATAAACTCAAATCAAAGAGCTAAAATTATAAAATTCTTAGGAGAAATGATAGAATAAAGCCTTTGTGACTTTGGAGCAAGCAAAGTTCTTAGACGAGAGCAAAGACAATCTTAGAAGAAACAATTAACAAATTACATTTTGTCAAAACTAAAAACTTTGCTTCAGGAGATAATATTAAGAAAATGTAAAGAAAACTCACAGACTGAGAGAAAATGCCTGACTAAAAAATAAAACTTTTATATTGAATATATGAAAAAACATTTTCAACTTAATAAGGCAAACAAAAAATGCAATTAAAAATATGAGATTATTAGGCATTGCACCAGAACAGGTATACAGATGATCAGAAAGCAAATGAAAAGATGTTCAACACCATTAATCATCAGGGAAATGAAAATTGAAGCTACAATCAAATGCACACTAGGATGACTAAAATAATAACAGGTATCATAAGATTGTAGAGCTCTTAGAACCCTCACTTATTGCTTGTGAGAACACAAAACTTTACAGCCACTCTGAAGAGTTTGGTAGTCTCTTTAAAAATTTAATATAAGAGGCTATTTGATTCCACAGAACTATTCTCCTAGGATTTTACCAAAGTAAATCAAAGCATGTCCACATAAACACATGTGCAAATGTTTTTAGCAACATGTTTCATGATATCCAAGACATGGAAAAAATCCATATTTCTATCAATGGATGAATGGATTATTACAAAATGAAATACTGTTTGATAATAAAAGAACAAACCACTGATGTATTCACCTCAAAAACATGCTAACATAAAAATAAATGCATCAAATAGAGGTATAGTGTCCATCTACAACTAAAAAAGAATTCATAAAAACAAGAATAAGTATGTGAAAATAGCTATGAACATTTTAAAGGAGTGAGTAATATTTAGTTAGAGGATTTTCCCTTATTATATTGTACTGTAAAAGTGATACTAGAGGAAGACTAGACAAAATTATGGAAACATAATAGTCTAGGAATGACTCAAGTGTTCATAAAATTTAACAAATGTGATAAATGGCATTACAAATCAGCGAGTAATTGGTCTTTTTTTTTAAAATTGGGGTGTACTATGACATCAGAATAAATTCTAGATGGATCAAAAATTTAAATGTAATATAATTTTAATGATGTGGTATTAGGATAAGAGAGATGGAAAGCTAAAATAGAAATCACAAAGGGGAAAATCTGTCACTTGCTACATTTTATATCCTTTCTCTTCTAATGTGTTTCAATTTTTAATTAATAAAGAATGTCGTGCAAAACTGTTTAGTTTGTTTGAAACCTACATTTGAACTAATTAACTGAAATAAATAATTACCTAAGGGGGGAAAAAAAAGCATGCTAACAGAAAGAGCCAAATGCAATGCCAGTAAATGGATACAACTGGACAATATCACGCTAAGTGAAATAAGCCAGTCCCCAAAAATCCAAAGGCGGAATGTTCCCTCCAATATGTAAATGCTAACCCACAGTAAGGGAGAATGGAGAGGGGAAGAATAGTTCATTGGATTAGACAAAAAGGAATGAAGAGAAGGGATGGAGGAATGGGAATAGGAAAGACAGTAGAATGAATCAGACATAACTTTCCTATGTTCATTATGAATACACAACCATTGTAATTCCATATCATGTACAACAACAAGAATGGGATCCCAATTAGAATAAGTATGTATAACATGTCAAAATACACTCTACTGTCATATATAACTAAAAAGAACAAATAAACTAAAAAATAAAGATTAAAAAAATTACACATCGCATTTCTTCATATATATAGAAGTGCCCGTAAAGGAAAATACACAAAAACAGAAAGCAGATTAGTATTTGCCTAGGACAGAAATAGAAATTAACTACATGGAGGTTGAGGCAGAACAGGGAAGAGCTTTTTGGGACTGAGAGTTTAAAATATATGTGCGTGTTTATTTTGATCCTGCTTGATGCTATAATGTTTACTCTGTGCCTTCTTATACTTTCTTATTGGGAACCTGTAGTTCACAATTAATATCTATTTAAAATATTCAATCCAGCTTAATCTCATTGAAATACTAAAGAATGGTAATGAATAACTCTTATCATTTCGCCTCATATGTTCTTTATCATCTTTTCCCTGAGGGTTGCTGCTTTTATCTAGGCTCTTTGGATCTCTTGTCTGGGCATTTGGGAATTAGATTCTTATGCCCCTGTCCCTAGATTTGTTCTCATTTTAAAAAATATTTTTATTTTTAAATTTTATGTTATACATTACTATAGAATATAGTTTGGCAGAATATACATACATAAAATATAACTTATTCCATCTAGGTTCCCACTCTTGTAGTCATACATGATGTGATTACCTTGGTCATGTGTACCTAACACAAGGTTAGGAAAATTATGTCCAATTAAATTCTACTGTCTTTCCTATTCCTATCCCCCTCCCTTCCTTTCATCTCCCTTTGTCTAGTTCAATGGATTTCTATTGTTCCCCTTCCCGCCTCCCTTGTTTTGGGTTAGCATTCACAAATCAGAGAGACATTCAGTCTTTGATTTTTTTGGATTGACTTATTTCATTTAGCATATTTTCCAATTCCATTTATTTACTCGAAAATGCCATAATTTCATTCTTATGGCTAAATAATATTCCGTTATGTATATATTCCACATTTTCTTTATTCATTCATTTTTTGAAGGCCACCTAGGTGGTCTCCATAGCTTGACTATTGTGAATTAAGCTGCTATAAACATGGATGTGGCTGCATCACTATAGAATGCTGTTTTTAAGGCCTTTGGATATAGACTGAGGAGTGGGATAACTGGGTCAAATGGCAGTTCCATTTCAAGTTTTCTAAGGAATCTTCATACTGCTTTCCATAGTGGTTGTACCAATTTGCAGTCCCATCAATATAGATTCATCCTCTTTAATTCCATTCATAGGGCAGCATGATTTTTATGAACATAATTCCAGTAACACTACAAAGTTTTTAACTTTGTAAATAACTATTACCTATGACAGGTGTCTTATTTTTTCCATCTCTCTTTCATTTCTCTTTTTTTTCCCTTGAGGTTATAGACAACAGGTAGTTTGCATATTTCAATAAGGATTTTTGTAAATCCTGAAATTGCATTTAAAAGGTTTATATATGTAGGTACCTGCATACTGGATTAGAGGGATTCTAGGGTTTCATCAGAATCTAAAAGGGTCTAATTCTCTGAAAGGGGTGAGAAGCATTGTCTTTATGAAGCCGCCTAGTTCCCTTGACTGACAATGCCACCAATAACTTCATTCCGGCCTCCTCCCAACACCAATTAATCTACTCCCTTTTTTGCATCATATTCCCCAAGAATTAAGCTCTGCTTTTAATGCCCCCAAAATACTCCTATTACTTGCCTCTCTGCATTTACATAGGCTCTTCTCTCTGCCTGTATTAATTCCTTCTAACCAAACTTCTACTTGTTAAGCTTCGACTCTGACACTACCCTATTAGTTTCTGAGAAAATTTGTCCTTCCTGGATTCCTGGATCTAAACTTCTCTACTTGGTAAACTTTTATTACTTCGAGATCATTTGCAATGCCATTTTCTCTAACAAATTTGAGTGATTCTGTTAGAAAAATGTCCTGTGTTCCTCCATGTGTTGTCACTGAATTATGAATGAACCCGAGTTACTACAATTCACATTGCACTGCAATTATATTGTATATATACTTTCCTTATCTATACCAAGAGCTCATGGAAAAGAAGAACTCAAATCCTTCCAAATATCTAGCATGTGACTTAGGCAGTTCCTTGTCACATGAGCATTCAGTAGGACTTTGAAATGAATCCATGCATCAATACACAGCTAAACTTGAAAGCACTCTGGATAAAAAGGTTTTTTTTTTTTTTTTTTCTGTTGTCATTTTAGAAAGGAACAAATCATAGTTTTTTTTTTATTAAAGAACAAAGAAGAACTATGATGAACTGCAATAGGCAGAATAACGTCTCCTCCAAAATGTCCACATACTAATCCCCAAATCCTATGGTTGTGTTGTAGTCACCCCAAAACATGTTGAAGTCCTAAAACCCCAAATCTCAAAAGGGCATCTTCTCTGTATTATCTTTGCAGATGCAATTAGTTAAGACGAGATCATACTGGGCAAAAGTTGGCCCTTACTTCAATATGACTGGTATCCTTATGAGAGGAGAGAGACACAAAGAAGATAGCACATGACAACAGAAAGGTATTAGAGTGATACAAGTCAAAGAACTCCAGTTACTGAGGGCAAATTTCAGAACCTGGGAGGGATGAAGAAGGAGTCTTCTCTACAGGTTTCTGGCCCGGATGACATCTAGCTTTCAGACTTCTAGCCTCCAGAATTGTGAAATAATAAGATTCTGTTTTCTAAGTCTCCCAGTTTATGATTTGTTCTGCCCTTCTTGGTGGGGAGGAAAAACAAAGGGAAATGAATACAAGTCCCCTTGTTCCTGAATTCCAATTTCAGAGTGTTTTTGCATATTTATCAAATTTATCTTTGAATATCTTTCAAGATCTCTTTCAAGTATTTGATTTAATGTGTTCTTCAGTTTTTTGTAGTGAGTGCTATATTTAATAGCACAGAGGTAAGTTCTCAATATTTTGATTTGCAACAAGCCAAAGGGTGGACATAGATATAAACTACTGATTCTACTCATGTGACAGTGAACTCTCTACTGCAACCCCCTCTACAGTCCTCAAGGGGATCCAAATAAAGGAGACAGGTTAGTCAATCTGTCACAACAAAAATGAGTTCTGTTCCAATGAAAAAAATTATATGTTTTATTTTGATGAAAAAGTAAAAGAACTGATGCATTTCATCAAAACTGGAACCTACAGTGTTGATGGCCTAACTTCAAAGTGAACCTTTTTTTAAATTTCATATTTATTTAAATTATCTTTGAGCAAAAAGGTTCATAACTACTTTTAAATATTACTTGTTAGTTTAATGTCAATTAAATAGCAGTGACAGCAATGAGATAAGTTACACTTCCTAACTGACTATATCCCAGTGGTCACTTCTTCTAAATATAAGTAGCATTTATTTTACACTTTAGTCACCCTGCCGTATCCACAATTTCCACATCCATGAATTTAACCAACTGCAGATTGATAATACTATTGCATTTATACTGAGCATGTTTATAATTTTTTCTTGCCATTGTTTCCTAAAATATACTGTGTAACAACTATTTTCATAGCATTTACATTGTACTGAGTATTATAAGCAACCTAAAGATGATTTAATACATACAAGAGGGTATATGTATGCTATGTGAAAATATCCTGCCATATTTTTAAGGGACTTGATCATTAGTACATTTTGGTATCACCAGAAACCCTAGAATCCACCCCCTGATGATTCCAAGGTCAGCTATAATTTTATAGTAATTAACCATGAACTACTCTGTTAAATCTCCTGTCTGGAATTCTTGTTTTCCATATTGCAAAAAGTCATCAAAATTAGATACCTCATGAAGACAATAAGTGATTCTAGTCATCTTTGTTAATTTCAGCCACATTAGCTACTCTATCACTCCAGACTGTTACACACTAATGATTGAAATACTTTATAAAATCATTCATTTTTCATAGTGGCACTGAAATTCTTTAAAAAGAATGTCTAAAGGAAAATAAAAGCTATTTATTAAATGACAGGTATAAATTCAGTTCTGTTCTGTCAATATATAAAACTAAAATTAGAGATGTAATTCTGCAGGTCTGTTTTTCTATAGGTAGACTAAAATCTTTTATTAGAAATAATACTTTTAAAATATCTAGGCAAATTCTTTTTTAATGAATTTATTAGGAAATGCTATTATATTGTATTAGGCAAAAGTTCCAGCTGATATAATGAAATGGTACTGTCATGGCAAGCCAGGTTTAAATAAGTAGAATAATCATACTCTACTAATGGTTATTTATTTTACTGTTCTGTTGCCACATTTGTTTCAATAATATTTTTATGTACACTTGCCAAGAATAAAACTATAGTATCACATTAAAGCTTCATTAAAGTTAATTGGATAATATGGCTGTTTTTTTAAAAAATGAATATGATCAAAACATTTTTCAAATGTACCCAAACGTAGTATTTTCAAATTATCCTAGAAAACCAGTATTTTATTTTATTTATTTATTTTATTTTTTTTATTGTAAAC
This sequence comes from Sciurus carolinensis, assembly GCF_902686445.1. Lineage (NCBI taxonomy): Eukaryota > Metazoa > Chordata > Mammalia > Rodentia > Sciuridae > Sciurus > Sciurus carolinensis. The sequence continues at coordinate 56,253,890 of NC_062220.1, forward strand.
AAATGGGATACATGTTGTTTCTCTGTTTGTACATAGAGTAAAGGCGTACCATTTGTGTAATCATAAATTTGCATAGGGTGATGTTGGTTGATTCATTCTGTTATTTTTCCCCTTCCCCCACCCCTCCCATCCCTCTTTTCCCTCTATACAGTCCTTCCTTCCCCCATTCTTGCCCCCCTCCCTAACCCTCACTCTAACCCTAAAACTAACCCCTCCCACGCCCCATTATGTATCATCATCCACTTATCAGCGAGATCATTCTTCCTTTGGTTTTTTGAGATTGGCTTATCTCACTTAGCATGATATTCTCCAATTTCGTCCATTTGCCTGCAAATGCCATAATTTTATCATTCTTTATGGCTGAGTAATATTCCATTGTATATATATGCCACAGTTTCTTTATCCATTCATCAACTGAAGGGCATCTAGGTTGGTTCCACAATCTGGCTATGGTGAATTGAGCAGCAATGAACATTGATGTGGCTGTATCTCTGTAGTATGCTGATTTTAAGTCCTTTGGGTATAGGCCAAGGAGTGGGATAGCTGGGTCAAATGGTAGTTCCATTCCAAGTTTTCTAAGGAATCTCCATACTGCCTTCCAGAGTGGCTGCACTAATTTGCAACTCCACCAGCAATGTATGAGTGTACGTTTTTCCCCACATCCTCGCCAACACCTGTTGTTGCTTGTATTCTTGTTAATCGCCATTCTGATTGGGGTGAGATGGAATCTTAGGGTGGTTTTGATTTGCATTTCTCTTATTACTAGAGATGTTGAACATTTTTCCATATGTTTGTTGATTGTAGGTCTTCTTCTGTGAAGTGTCTGTTCATTTCCTTAGACCATTTGTCGATTGGGTTATTTGTAGTCTTGGTATTGTGTTTTAAATATTTTTTGTTGATGGATTCTGAAAACTAGATTCTTTCTGCAGGCTTTGCAAATTAATTCACCCCAGAATTTCAGTAAATTTTGAGCTAATGTTCATTAGTAATTCAAAGTCATTTTCAAATTATGTGTTTTATTTTCCAAACAAGAAATTGATTACTTCATATTGTATGAGTTTGTAGGACTGTCATAACCAAGCACCACATATTTGGTGAATTAAGCAACTGGAATTTATTTTCTCACAGTTGTGAAACTAGAAGACTAAGATCAAGGTCTAGTTAGGGTTGGCAACTTCTGTAGACTGTGAAGAAAAGATCGATCCCAGGCCTCTCTGTCTCGCTTATAGGCAGCCATCTTCCTCTTATGTGCACACATTGTCTTCTCACACAAACCTGAGTTCAAGCTTCCTTTTCTTATAAGAACATAAGTCCAATTAGATTAGGACCACCCTCATGAGCTCATTTTAACTTATCTCTATAAAGACATATTTCCAAATAGTTATGTTGGAAATACTAGGAATTCAGACCTCACATGATTTTTTTAGAAGAGCAAAATTCCACCCATAATACATACACAACTCAAATACCTAATTATAAATCTTTAAATCCATTCAACTTCAAAAAGTAATAGATAATCTCTTTATGCTTGGAATATAGTAGCAGTTTTATTAATTCTGAAAATTTATCTGCTTAGCTTTATTTTATTTTCTTGTTATGGAGTAGTAATAAGAAAGAATACTTCATTTACAAGATTGAAAAATCATGTATTTAGGGAATTGATACATTAATGAGGTGTATAATTAATCTATAAAGTGTTATCATAAAGTGTTACTTTCATATTAATTACACCTACGTATCCGCCTTTGAGATGAACAAATAAAGTTGAAAAGAAACCCAAAACCTGATTTTAAAAGCAAATATTAACAATATCTTCCTATGATAAAGGAGCCAGAATTAACCAAAGCAACTACAGATCCAGAGCTGTGATTGTCAATTCAGAGTTCATTTTGGAGCATGACCAGTCTCCAACTTCATTCCTTTGCATTAAAATATCAATAACTCCAAGTAGAAAATGCAAGGCCTTATGCCTAGGAGCTCTGAGTTCTAACCTCCTCTGAGTTCTAACCTCCAGGTCCAGGGAGTTCTTTGATTTTTCAGAAATAACTTTTAATCTTAGCATTTTAATGTTTAGAGTTCTATTAGCAAATATTTTTGAAAGTAAAAAGAATATTCCTGGGAAATATCACACATTAATATTAAAATTGTTCATGAGATGAATGACTTTGATTGCAGGATATCCTTGCCTAAAAGAAAATTTTATTCCTTTGAGAATGAGGAAGCACATAGATTGTGAATATCTTTAAGAGACCAAATAGAAATAACCCAGAGGGGGAAAGCATGAAAATATGCTAAAATTACATAAAAGAGGCAAAAGTCTAAAAACACACAATTTTTAATTATTTAAAAATCTATGACATATGTTAAAAAGTATAAATTTTTTAATTTGCACATTTTTGTAAATATGTGTGTATTTATTAATAAAAATGAAATGAAGAAAAATTAATTTGACTCAAGATAACAAGAAATAGTAAACCAAAGAAAGCACATGAGCATTGTGTTGTTTTGTTGTATCCGCTGATTTCAGAGAACCTGAGAATTGTGATGTGGGGAAACACAGAAGAAAAGCTTAGCTCTTTATAAGAAAAAGTAATGTTTAAAATTGTTTAAAAAATTAGAGTTATTTAACAATTTTTGTATATTAATTCTGTGTGCGCGTCTCATTTTAATCCCATCTATGTCCTCTCATTCCCTGATTTTCTTGAAGTGTTTTTAAACATAATTTTCTGAGCCATTAACTCAATGCCTATTTTCAGGTTTACAATAATTTTATGAATGAGAACATCCAGCAGGGCACATCTCTTGCTGTATTATTTGCTGTCCATACATTAAGGAAATTCCAGCCATTTAATTACCTTCCGCATGTTTTTAAGAGTTTAAATTGTGAAAATGAGATGGGAAGGCAGACAGCTGAGGAAGAGTAACCATAAAAGAAGAAGCAAGCTAAGCGCAATAAACCTAATCTTGAACACAAATGCACACAGCTGTGCGGTCTTCAGGCACCAGAGAACCTGTCTACGTGTAATGCAATATTAGAAAAAAAAAAAAAAAATCCTTGTTCTCGGAACAAACTCTTCAATTCTTTTGCTTTCTTATTTAAAAAGACATAGGATGAATTTAGAAATGCTTCCTCTCTCTGAATGATCTCTCAGCCCTGAAAAGTTAGGTGAAAAAAAGGAAGAATTCAGGATATCTGTATCTAATCCCAACTGTTTCCTTATGTTGAAAATGCTATCTTCTCTCAGATTCCATAAAAGTGAAAAGAAGTTTATGTTTCCAAAAATGTTAATATACACTATTTATGTGTTAAAAGATTTGGAGTTTCATGGAAGAATTTATATAAATAAAATTAAAGATATCCTTAATTTATAAAGTGCTCAATGTTTGTAAATAAATGAATGAATTAAAATCTATTTTTCTACTATGTTCAGTATGTTATGTCAGGTAATTTTTAAAGCACATAGAAACTATTTTTTAAGAAAATAAATTATAAATGAATAAGGCATCTTATAGGTGATGAATGATCTGTAAGTACAGTTATTTAACTTCGTAGGTTTTGTTAATGTTCCAAGTAAAGTACGGTAATTGATCTCCTTGCTTATTACTTTCCCCTATGAGGAACTAAGTGACCCTTTGGAAAAATCAGAAAACACAAATCTCTGGTTATTGGGAAATTTGGAATTCTTTCCTGCTGCCTTCTTTACTGAGCAATGTGAAACAGAAGAGCCCTGATAAAAATTACTGATCAAGGCCCCAGTCCTTGGCATGGAGCTCCATCTGTGCAGCCTAAGAGGTAGACTGGGTAATGGAAGCCAATCCATAGGAAAGAAAAATGGACTTTGAGTCGAGAGCTATACAGTCTATAATTAGCTGGTGGGGAGGGAATGGAGGTAGCTGATTCATTCTAGTGGTTTAATGTGTATCTTCCCTTCCTTTCACATACCAGAGGGACATCGCAGAGCTCATGAGAATGCTCTTCCTCTGCTCTTCAACAGTCATTTGCAAAAGTTTCTCTACTTCCCTCTCTCTCAAAGAATCCAAACACACTTATGTTTACACTTCATGTGCTTTGATGTTTGAAGCAAACAACACGGAATTAATTTGTCCTCTCAGAGTAAATAACAGTGCAGAAACAAGAGCAAAACTGTGTCTGTCTGTTCCCCCGACTTAATCCTCTTCTTCATTTTTTTTCATAAGCCCTGTGAGAAAAAAAAAAAAAAAAAGAATCAAATGTCACGCATCAGTGATGTTTGTCATAGTACACAAAATGCTGAAGGATCTTCGTCTACACTTAGGTGGAAACCAACACCAGTTAACATGGGCATTTCATCAAAGGGAAGGTGTTAGAGGTCTGGATGTGAACAGTTGGGAGAGGCTGGAGGATGGGAGAGTAAAGAGAAGAGGCTGGAGTTGAGGATGGTCTTTCAGAGAAAGTGGTGAGATATCTTAGGATGCTACTTCGCTATTGTCCCTGCAACTTTAGTTACAGGACTCTTTTTCTACTGAACTTGGCAGAAACTAGGAAACAGGAAAGTAGGTCAGATGACACTGGTGAACTAAGAGTGACAGATAGGAGGAACTGCTAAGCAGAACAGGGAAAGAAGTGTAATTGTCAGTCTGGAAGTAGCGAGTTAATCCCTACTTAGCCTTTTTAAGCACTAATATTTCTGCACATTTTTAGGTCAAAGACTTTGAAGATTGCTATTCCATTTATGTAGTATGCTACTTCAGGTTTAACTTGCTCCTATTGAATCTCACTATTTTTACTTTTTTTGGTTATTAGTTCATGGATTGTAAGTATCCTAATATATATATATATATATATGTATATATATATATATATATATTTATTTATTTATTTATTTAAATATTTCTATAAATCAAGTAAGTTAATACTTGAAAAAATTAACTTAAATTATTAAAACCTTTTAGATTATATTGATGTAGAAACTGAAGTAAAGAATAACAAAGAGAGCTTTTCAAAGAAAGGAGGAGATTAAGACCCCTAAATCCTGTGTTTTCAAAACTATTATGCAATCTCCTTCATTCTAAGCTTAAACGATAAAATTTCCAAAGGCCATGTTAAAAAATAAAAAAAAAACAATAATGATAGAATAACTTAATTGCGTTTTCTTAAAAATATAAAACTATTCAGAACTGTTACATACATATTATTCTATTTTGTTCTTACAAGTATTAAACAGGTTTTAAATTAGTTTACAAAGGAATAGTCACTTCACTGGAAAAATAGTAATTTGCCTTTATTCTGAGTTATATTATTTAAAAAACTTGGTTTTTTATGGAAATTGGTTAAATATGGAATTTGAATTTAAAAATGAAACTGAGACATTTATAGAAATTGTAAGGGACCCCAAGAAAACCACAGCAGACACGGGAAATCACATAAGGGAGTTTATTAAGCAAAGTGTCTCCCTGCAGGGTAAGAGAGAAAATGAGAGGAAAAGAAAGGGAACGAGAAAGGGCGCGCTAGAGAGAATGGAAAAGCGAGGAGGATAGAGAAAGTGAGTAGAAGAGAGAGAACCATGAGGAAAGATGGCAGGTAGCTACCGAGAAGCAGTTGAATTCCGCTGGGCTAACAGGGGACCAATAACGGAGGAGGATACTTACAAATTGACTCATGAACCAATAGCTAGCTAGGATGTTCACAGATTGACAAGTGGTTGGGAGGTGGGGAAAATGACTGCACCGGAAAGAGCAGCTTTGTATTACATAAATCACCCAGAATCAAATCATTATGAATTAATTATGTTGATAATAGGCTTACATTTCCACTTTATTTGCTACTGAGGGCTAAGCTCTCAATTTTGTTTAAAGAGAAATATACATGAATAAAATTACCACATAATTGCATTTGCAAAGAAGCATTAGATTATATAATTTATAAAACTATATCTTCATCATTTAACTTATTCCACAAAAGACTTAGAATTAGAACTTTGGATGTAGTAGAGTGCCACACGTATTTTGCCATTTTCTGCTAATTTTGCAAGCTCCTTGTTAAAAGACTACAGATCAAGAGACCTTGGATGTCTCTTCTGTTGTATTTAAAGGGAAATTAATTTTCTGGAATCTGCATTTGTCTTTTTAAATGACAACAGACTTGCCTCAAGTGTGAAATCATACATTTAAAAGTTAAAAGGCCTCTGGGGTGCAGGGTTAGCAGTTGTCTTTAGATCAGGATAACACTGACAATGGCAACAGATGACACCCTTCAATACAATTGTTGTGTGTATCCATTTGAAATTTATGGGAAGATCTTTTAATTCTCCTCTTCCATGGATGGTTCAGTTTGCCTTCTAAAAGAGACAATTGTTATCAGTATGTAACTCAAGTCTCTAAGATGTGATTACATACTTAAGGCATGAAGAATTAGCAATGCTTTCAACATCCCTAAGGACTCTCTTGGGCCTCATGACTGACCAACAGGGGTGACTATTCTGATTGTAATCCTGACATTATTCTCCAGAGGAAAGTCTTCACTGCACCCTTAGAGTAGTAAGTTATATTATTTCTGACAACAGTGAACTCTTATACTAATATTAACTGGACAACTGTATATAGATGTGTCATCTAAAATGGTTAGCCCAGAGAGGTAAAAATGTGTCTCAGTCTCACCATTCATCCAGCAACAGCTGAAAATTTGGCAGCAATCTGTGTTATGTTAAGATTTCCTAATATCCCTTCCTTATATTGTTTCATTGGAGGCTGCTTGAGGAATCACATAAAAATAAAAAGCATTCTTTGCAGAAGAAGACATTTAAACATCATAGGGCCTATGTCTATCATTAAAAGGAATCTTGGTGTTGTCATGTATGTGTAATAAAAGGGAAAGAAATCAGTGAAAATTTCATACTAAAAATGAAAAATCTCTTTTTTCCATGTTTGAAATGCATGCTTTTTAATGAGATGGGAGGTACACCTTCACACATTTTTAAACATCGGGTGTCTATCTCAGAGTTTGCTTAATTTCCTACTTCCCCAGATAAGAAAAGAAAATTCTGATACTACAGTTTACAGGCATAGAGAATGAAATAACTGGATGTCAAATACAGCAATCTATAGTCTGTCATTGGATACTCAGTCATCTCTATTTGCTGGGTCTGCCTGTGAAAAAGTCTGTTATTCTGATGGTCAACATGATGTGTTTGTTTTGAGTCCCTGATGGAGGAAAACTGATGTGAGCAATTTGTTGCTGTTTTCCTGCTAATCACACCAGTGTGTCAGTGTTTCAGTGTTTCATTGTTTCCAACTGTGCTCTCTTCATTTTTGGCATATATCATCTGCCTGGTGTTTATATAATTGTCTTCTTTCAAAACAGCAATAAAAATGGCCTTATAATATTTTAAGAATCAATGCATTGTGCATATTAATTAGCCTGAGGGAGATAAAAAGATATGTCACTGGTAATTGAATCATTTTCATCTCAGAGCTTAAGCTTACATAATGATATCCCAAGCTTGATCAATGCAGTTCTTTTCAGCTATTGGGATCACTAGTTTGCTCCTCAATCTGGGTCATGAACTTACATCACTATTATAGGTGAGTTCTGTTCTAGTCATCTAGGCATCAAGGTTATCTTTGCCTCATTGATATTGGAATCAGAGCATTCCACACAGCAAGAAACTGTCCATCATTAAAGGGGAACAACAACACTCCAAGCACCATATTAGCCATGCTGCATGCATTCAGATCGCCTCATTGCTCTACCTGCATGTACAGTATGTATGCTAGAAAAAAATATTCCCCAAAACAAAGTAAGAAAAGAGTAACGTTTATATAATGCTTAGTATAGTATGCCAGAAATGTTCCTGGGTGATTTACAGGATCGTACGTATTTAATTCTCACAACAACCCAAGAAACAGATAATAATGATTTCCCTCATTTTACTATTGAAGAAATTGAAGCCTAAAGAAGTCAATTACTTTACTAAGGATGAAAAGATCTAGCACGTAGAGGAGAGGGTTTTGAATCAAGTAGTTTGACTCCAAAACCTGTAAACTTGACCATGAGGCTATGTTGCCTCTTTAATGTGATCTAAAAATAAAACATTAATATCATTAATTACTGAAACACTTACATAATTGTGTGTTTATATGTTTTTTTTGGAGGGGGAGCTTACTGTGGATTGAACTCAGGGGCACTCGAACACTGAGCCACATCCCCAGCCCTATTTAGTATTTTATTTAGAGACAGGGTCTCGCTGAGTTGCTTAGCACCTTGCTTTCCCTGAGACTGACTTTGAACTCGAGATCCTCCTGCCTCAGCCTCTAAGCCCCTGGGATTACAGGCATGCTGCACCATGCCTGGCTGTTTATATGCTTTTAAACTGAAGAAATACTTTTAAAATTGCTTATTTCGGAAAGAGTTCCATTTTTCATCATGGGAAGATTCTATATTATCATTTTGAATTTATCAGGCACTTGGCTTTGTAACATTTTCTTATCTCCCACAGTATCCTGTTTTTTTTGATGATGTGTTTTTTTCCTCAACTTTTCCTTTTACAGTTTAATCTCATATATTCTATAAATTAGAAAGAAGAACCAAAATCCATATAGAATCATAGTTAAGAGAATGAATATTAAAATGCAAAATGTGAGCCTCAAATTACTGCTCCAAGTTTCTGTAGTGAGAGAGTTATTCCTTTTGTTTGATTTCTAAGTCATTACTTTTCCACCTACAAAGTTGGGGGGGAGATAATGTATTTTTAATATTAATATTTGTATATCTGTCTCACAATGTGATGATGCAAATTAAACCTGCAGCAGGATACCTGACATAGAAAGTAAAATTTAACCATCTTTCCCATTTTTGAAGTAGTGCAATAGATATAATTGATTAATATAGTACTTGTTGTTTTTGTTTTTTCTGCTTGTGAGGGTACAGTTCTGCCACATAGAGAACATTGAACTAATTATTTCCAACCCAGCTTTAAAAATAATAATAGCAAAGAAAATACTTATAATAAGAATTATAAAGGTCCAAATGATAAAAACATTATGGAAACTAAAGTTAGGGGTAGAACTGGAAAAAAAAAATCCAAGATCTTCATTTTAACTACTTTTTTTTTTTTTTTAATGAAAGGATCTCCATGTCAGATTTAATGTTGTCGTTTTAGAAAATACAGATTAAAGAACTTGTGTTTGGAAACTTAAGACACTCAAGGTTATAAAAGGCTATGAGAAGAATAAAGAAGAACTTGCTCAATGAAGCATGTAATGAGAAAAATATTTTATTTGTTATAACTTGTGTATAACTTTTTTTCTTACTTGTAGATAGTATACCAACATCCCACCACTTGCTTTCCTCTAAAAAAAGCAATGGATCCCACAGCAAACCCTGAAGATAAACCTAGAAATACTGCTTAACTGAACTAATTTTAAAAAAATTCTACTCCCTGATGTCTGAATGTTCCTGGTGATTTACTTTGCAAGATGTCCACTTCATATTGTTTTTATTGGATGATTGGAATAGAGAACCCTTTCACTGCTGTTTGCTTCACTTGAGTTGAGACGGAAAGGTTCCAGTTGTGTAAACAGCCCTTGGTGATCTTCCAGCCTTCTTTCCAGTGCCCCATGGAGATACAGTTGATGGAGCAGGGCATGGTGTGGGCAGCTGCTGCACACAACTCCTTCACAGTTCTACCATCCCCCAGTGGGCCTCAAGTGCCATTCCAGTCCTAGTTCTCTCATCGCTTGGGACAACTAATCATCATTTACTTTGAGGTGATTTGGGTCATGTACACAAATTGCAGATAGAATTAAGTTAATAGAGGCCTTTTATTGTGTGCTTGGCCAAGCCATCCTCTTGAGAGGAAAGACTAATTGACTAGTCATTCATGCATTTCTACCCTCTGATGGAGGGCCCTGAAGATAAGAGCAGTCAAGCAACCAGGAGTGTCCAGTTAACAAAGAAGATTAGGCTCTCCTTCAGCCTGAAATCTATCAACTACAGCAGTTTCCACATCTAATGGAATTTGTTTGTTTGTTTGACTTTATTAGTAGAAAGATAGTGGAGATCGAGAGGAAAAAGATTTCCTTGACCAAAAAAAAAAAAGATTTCCCATATCACATATACATTGTTGTTCATCCATGAATGATGGCGTTCATTAACATAAAGAGTTATAATATCTCCTAAAATGTTTTACATATACTTTTAAGAGAGTATGTTTTTGTAGAAAATTTTCAGATTTTAGTCCATCTTTATGAGAATATTTTAAAGGATCTACTTATATATTTTAAATCCGTCGTCCTTTTACGTGAGAAATAATAATGTCTTATATGAAAGGTTTTTTGAACATGATTGTGACAACAAAAGAATAATTAACATTATTTGGGGAACTTTATCATCTGTTAAAAAATTAAACTTTATCAAGTACCTTTTAGGTGCAAGATTTTAAAAATTACATAAATCTTTTAAGTAGCTCTCTATGAATTTCATCGCATCTCTTTCTTTTGCTAGAACTACGGGAATTTCTGAGCTTCCTTTATTATCTTCCATTCTATATTTTTTAAAAAAGAAATGTGAAATCATAGGGTAGAGGAAAAATGAAATAGTATATAATATGCTATGTAATTAACTGGTTATAATCTGGAAGATGTTTTAATATGCTTACATTAAAAGTTTTCTAACACTCATGAGGACAGTGAGCTTATAATTCCATGGTTGCACATTTAAATTATTTTGAGAGATAGCCAAACTCCTCTTTCATATTTATTAGTCAATTTCCCAGAATGATTTCCAAGTAAGAGTATTTTTTAAAATAAAGGCTCCCCACATTATTCTAATATGCAGCCAGAGTTGAGGCTCATTTACCTAAGGAAATTAATATTTTTAAATGTTCACTGCATGATATACATGTGGTATTAGACATATTTCAAATTTTGTTTCATCTACATTTTACTTACCACTGGAAATAATTTAATTTCTGAATCAACTCCAAATTTAACTATCTTATCTCATTATTGTCACAACTATTTAATCAACATTAACAAGTAATATTCAAAAATAGTTAAAAACCTTTTGGTTCAAAAAGAAATTTAAAGAATTATAAAATTTAACCCTTCTGATTGCTTTATAAAATTGACATGTAGTATGTTACTTCTGACCCTTTAACTTCACTATTGAAGTTTTTTAAAAAATGGTAATAAATTAAAATGCAAAATAAATTTACAGACATACACAAAATATTACTTTGTTTCTATGTGCATTTCCCAAGACTTACTATAAAGCAAATACATATCACCAAGGTCAAGAAGTAGAAATTTGCCCCCACAACCAAATTTTTATTTTAATACATAGTAAGAATTTCCTTCAAATGGAATGTATATATCAAAAAAGTTTAGATTAAATTTTCTTATTTTTAAAAGTTTTGCCCAAAGTATTCATCTTAATTTCCTTTAGATGAGTATAGCAATTTTCTTGAGGATTTTACATGATAAAATCTTGCAAAAAAGATAGAATTGCAGAAAAAGATAAAATTTAAATAAAACAAATTAAACTTCAACTTTCTCTTTCAAACAACATTCAGATTAGCCCTACTGTCATAATTGTTTAGGAAATTTTCTGCACTTATTTAATAGGTTATATCATGTTTGGTTATGCGTTATTGATATATAAAATATTGATTTAAACTTTTAAACTCTATTAGACTTCTCCATGCAAAATGGTATTCATATAGAGATTTAAAAGTCATATTTTTATTCTTTCCCTAAGGTGGTATGTCTATCTTTTCTACAAAATATGTTCATAAAATCTCTATAGGCATACCAAGGTCATTTGAATGACTTTTTTGGTTTGTATTTAGACAACATGTTATAATTAATATAAGAAAAACAAACATTTTAACTTTACCTCAAACTGTTTACATACATACACATAAAACCATTAGATATTCTGATAATACCATTATATAACAAATGTTATGAATACATATTATTAATAACATATCATATATTCCATATTATACATATTATAGTTAATACAGTCTAACATTAATTACATTATAATTTTTAGTTAAAATTGGGTGCACATATCAATTCTTATACTTTATTAAGTTTTCAAATAAACTTAAGACACCAATGAGTTTTTAAATGAATTCAGAGTAATTTAAGCCACAATTAGCACCATGACCTATTCATATTTAACTTGCAATTATTCGGTCTTGGTTTTTATGTTTTTTTTCCTACTCTTAACTGATGTAATTTGTGTGTGTTCAAAGTGAATCAGGATCTTTGGACACAATTGACAAATTCAAATATTTCCTCACCCTAATAAAAGTTATTTTTCTTTCAATTCTGTGACTCATATTTGGAGTAAACAGCAAGACAGAATGTCAGATTTCATGTTCTCTATGACACCCAAGACAAGAACAGAATAGAATATTGTTTTAAAAAGTTACTTTTAGGGCTGGGGTTGCAGAGTGCTTTCCTAGCATGAGTAAGGCACTGGGTTCAATTCTCAGCCTTGCATATAAATAAATAAAATAAAGGTGCCAACTAAAATAATATTTTTTTAAAAAGTTATTTTTTAAAGGGTGCTAGTAAACTGAGGAGAGGGTGGTGCTTAAACTGTTCTAGGATATTTTCTTAGAAATTTCAGATTAAAAATTTTGTTTCTTTATAAATGTCCCACATGGATCTATACTTCTATTTTAGCTCTTTCTCAGAACATACAGGGTTTTTGCACATGAAATATGTGGCAAGTCTTTTTTATGAAGTTCAACTTGATTCTTGATGAATTTAAAAGAGGAAACTGGCAGAGCCAAGGAAGGAGTGGATATTGCCAATGATCATTCCCTGTGCAGAATATTTTTTGTTTGCTGAGTCAGATTATTCACTAATCTTAAATAAATTAGCACAGCATAACTAACTAATAGAAATAATGCACTGACATTTAAAAACCTGTCTCTATAATCAGTTCCTCTGGTTTCAGTACCTATCATTTGAGGCTACAAAATGATCTACCATTAAGTATTTACTTCATTTCCCATTCATGGAAATAGTGACAAGAGGGTATTACATGAACAGAACTCGGAATTTCTGATGCTCCTTATTTATGTTTGGTCTCAACAAGAGCAATGAACTTTTACATAAGAACTTCAACTTCAGTGGATTTGGCTACCAGAATAAAGTAAATATGAAGGGTGTCTTTCTGGCCATCAAATAAAACATTCCTTCAGTAAAATAATCACTTTTTCATTCCTCCATTATGAAAATATTTGACTTTTGGTGAATATTTTTTTCCACTCATCAAAGAGCAAATTTCTACTTAAAAAAGAAAAGCTTCAAGTTCTTTAAAAACTATTTCCAGTCAGTTCCTTAGTATACTGGGATGACAAGAGATGGAGTACGGAATTGAACTTTAAAAGGGATCAATTTTCTTTGTAATAACACAGGACTCTTCAATGTGAAAAAAAAAAATAAAATGTATTATTCAGTATTTTTCATGGTTCAGCACGTGCTTGAATGACCCTTGACCATACCAAAACATTAAAATTGACATACAAAGAAAAAATACATATTTTTGGAAAAAGACTTATCAATAAACAAAGAATACTGGTTTAAAGAAAATATACAGTTAATACAGATTTCAGAGAAACAAACCATACTAGCATCTTCCTATAGGAAAGTCTTCCATCTTGACTTATGGTTTTGTTTGGTTCAGGACCTTTAATACTTATGTCTTGTTTATGCACCCAAAGACACCTAGACAAAAAGATAAACCTCATAAGATCATATCTATAAACCTTCTGTTTTTTATCTGGAGTAGTAATTTCAGAGTAGACATGTGAATTTCAGAAACTGAAATCATATATTTCTTATTGGAATGCTTTTATTACATAAATACACACAATTTATATTTACACAGATATACACCTATATGAGTGCACATATATACATACACATATTGATTGAGTATTAATTAATTAATATAGAACAAAGTGTTTTTCTTATTGTTGTAGAACAGAGGGAAATATTCTTTTCTATTTCCTATTCTTTTTTATTTTTTTTCCTTCACAGTCTATCCCTTTTCCTTCTTCTGCTCATTTTCATTTTCATTCAGAAAAAGAAAATGTAAGCTGAAAATGATTGCGTGCTACTGGGATCAATAATTCTCTATTCTGCCTGCAGTATTCATTCATCCAAACTCAGTTTTGTATTATTTTCCAACTCACTACAATACTAAAAATTAAAAATTATGAAATGCCATTGTACATAGGTTTGAGGGACAATCTAATGGTGTTGCTACTTTAGGAACATTATTTGGCACATTATTTGGCAACTTTTATTGTTGCCTTTTAGCTAACTATGCTCCATTTTATAACCAATGTCTTTATGGGAGACTACACGTATATATGTAGAAAGTTTAAGATCTTTCTACAAGCTTTTTCTGAAAGAACCAGTTATCAGTATACAATGTAAATTCCAAAGGGGCAAATATATAAGCTATTCTTTTTGTTCACCATATTGAACAAAAAGTACAATATCTTGATACATAGGAGCTACTCAATGAGTATTTGTAGAATGACTAATAAGTGCATGAAGAAAAACCTTCATTGGACTATCATATTTTATCTCATTTTACATGCCTTTGTCAGTATACATATTTTATCTATGAAGTAATTATACCATGAAAAGTCAAAATCATTTGTAAAATGATATTTATATTAAATGTATATTTATATTCATTGTTCAAGTTAATAAAATCTGACTAGGATAGAAAATCAGGCATCATTGGGAGTCATGATAAAATTACCTGACTGGTCATACTATTACTTTTACTCTATAATTTCCTGTACAATTTCATCATAGCTATCATTAATTTAGTTTTTAGACTAACTTATAAATCAACAATAACTGCCTTATAACTGAAATCCACCTTACTAATAGTTCTACAATGTCAAAATGCCTACAATGCCTACAATGTTAGTTAATAGATGTCATTTTATTAGGGTGACCCACTGATCTTAGATTCTCTTCCTGGATGTATGATTTTGGAATACTTAAACTATAATTCATCTGTTAAGATCAAATATTTTATTATAGCTCGATTAACCTCAGAGCTTGGACACACTAGGGAGTAATTTTTCTGTAAGTCTTCATAGCTAGGGAACAAAGATGTGATATGTAATCAGTCTGCTATGGTTTGGATACAATTTTAGCATGTCTCCCCAAGGGTTCTTAAGTTGAAATTTAATCCCTACTTTGAGATATTAAGAGGATAGAAAGTTAATTTGACTGTGATGTTTAGCAGTACAGTCTTTGGAAAGTGATTAGCATTAGGTAAGATCATCAGGTGGAGCCCTGATGATTGAATATTGGTAGTTTTATGATCAGAGAGAGAAACAGAAAACATACACAGCACACACAGACATGTACACACACACACATACACACACACACAAACACACACACTTCCCTTTTCCATTTGATGTGCTGTGCCACCTCATGATTCTACCAGCAAAAAGATCATCACTACATGTGACTTCTTGAACTAGGTTAAATAAATCTCTTTTCTTTATAAAATTATCCAACCTCAGGGACTTTATTATAGTAACAAAAAACTAATACACATTCACATTAGACCCTAATTTCCAAATTGGCCTTCTGTAACTCTAACTTGCTTAGAGATATTTAAGACTTTAGTTTGGCAATTTGGACTGACATTCTATATGAGTTCCACAAAACAAATGCTGGGCTCCAAAACTTCTTTGGAGACCACCAAGCTAGAGCTTGCTTACAACTTGGTTCCAATAGAAGTAAATAAGTCTGTGTTAAGATTTGTAGTTTCTTTTGGAGCTCACGGTTCTCATATGTTTCTGGTTTTTGTAACCACTCATGTCATTAGAAATAGTCAAATATAAGGTTAAAATACCCAGAAGTGATGAGAATTTTAGTCATAATATAATCATGATATTTTTAGGCTCTTGTCAAAATTCAACTGGCAAATGCAGAATTTTAATATGGCAAACCTCACTGAATGGTGCCATGACTTTCATAGCAAATCAGGCTCCCATGAAAATGTTTACATTAACTTTTCATTGCTATCAAATTTTGTATTGCTATCTAAAATTCTACATTAAACTTGGAAATATATTCTGTTTTACATTTCACAGTAGATTTATCCACATAAATGAAAACACTAGGTGGACAGAGTGAGCAGTGAATTCATTTCTTTGACTCCTGCAGTTTAGCCTAGTTAGAAACCCATCAAAAAATTGCACATAAAATTGGTCCTGAGAAACAACTCTCCTTTTTGCCCTACAGAAAGACTATTTCTTTCTTACTTGATTGTGTCTGGATTTTTGGTTGAAATATTCCATAAGAACTACTAGAATAATCTTTTCTCTTCATATAAATATTTAAGAAAATATTTCCATTTTATATTTTTAAAGTGATCAGTTTGATTTTTCTATTTTACATTGTTTATTTAAGAATTTGCAAATTAAAGACTGGGCTTGTAGCTCAGTGGTTGAATGCTTGTCTAGCACATGTGACGCACTGGGTTTGATCCTAAGCACCACATAAAAATAAATAAATAAAATAAAGGATCCTGTCCACCTTAAAAAAAAAAAAATTCAAATTAAACAAAGAAATTATCCCAAGTTTTATATCTTGCAAAAAAATAGTAATCTAAAATAATCTTTGACCCTTTAAACAAAAATGAATGTTTGGGATCACTTAATATAAATCACTAAATTTTCCAGTGAAGAAATTCACTGCTAAAAAGAATTCATTTTAAAGGTTTTTCTTAGGTTCATATGTGACAGAGGGAAACCTGGAATCCAGTCTCAAGCCTCCACTCTTCTGTATCTTCCATTTCACTGTGTTACTGTGACAGAATTGTATTAAATTTGAACTATAGGTACTATCTGATAGATTAAAAGATATAAAAGGATATTCAATGAATCTTTTTCTATTTGAATTAAATTGTAAAACTGAAGATGTAACATGCTAGAATAGTGACACAAGCTCCCCTGAATGGGGGCTTGGTATTCTCTTAGCCCTAAACATATATTTCTTCAATGCAGAGAATTCTAGAGTTAAGAGTACCACTTTATCTCATCTCAGTAGAAATTATCCCATTTCTTGCAAGAGTAGAAACTATTGACCAAATTTCCCAATGATTTGAGATATGAAAGATCAAAGATAGTATTCCCTCTCTTACCTTTGAGATACAACTGGACAATTTTATAGAACTAAATTATCCCATTGTTCTAAAATTAAACTTTTTCCATTTCCTTGTCCTTTTTTTTAATGACTTCTCAAGAAAATACCTAATTAAAGTAAGGAAGATCCAGAAGATAGTGCTTTTACTAAAGATTCCAGAAATCTTGTTTAAAGTTGTGTATCTAAGATCTCTGGTTGCATCTGTTTGCAAATTGCTGTTTTCCAGCACAGGTTAATGGGTACCTGCTTGGACAGGAGCAGAGCATAATTAGTATTTCTTTCTCCCTGAGGACAAATGTGAAAGGAGCCAGGGGAGATCTAGGAGGGCTGTCTCCAGACATATGGGACACATTGATTAATGGCAGGTGAGGTTGCTGGCCATTCATGGGACAATGGGCAGACAAAGGAGCGTATGCTGAGCTGCAGTTGATGGTTGCTGACAAGGGTTCTTGTTGTTTTAATCCCACCCCATTGCTGCCAGTAACTGGTACTGACATTCTCTGATAACTTTGTCCTTTATACTAGCATAATTTTCAACGCTTTAAGACCAACTTGAACCACAAAAGGACTTAAGCATAAGCAGAAATTTTTATTACATAAAATTTAAAGACAAAAATGACCTTTTAGGAATTAACCAGAAAGTAACTATGGCACTTGTTTAAGACCTAATTTTCATACAAAGATTTCTGAAAATTTTAGTGGCATTGTAATTGGCATAATACTAGAAGAAGAAAAAAAAAAAAACAGAGCAGTTGCTTTTCTCTCATTTTTCAATGATTTAGAAGTATTGTACTTGTTGACATGAAATGAGGGAGGACACAAACATTAGCAAGTCATGCAAACTAACCATTTCAGTTTAATTATTTACAGCATGTATCTTACTTTGTACCTTTAGAGTTTATGGGGAGAAAATGTTGTACTTTCATTTATCCTTAAGTCATTCATTCAAATATTTACAGTCACAAAAGACAGGCATTGGATCAGATAATGCATGAAAAAAATTGCATTCTTAGTCTTATCTTTTGTCTTGAACTCCAACTGAAAATTTTACAAGGTATGTTAGTATTCTATTATCTTCCTTCTGTGTTCCTGTCTTTTCCTCTTGTAAACAGTTCTGTTCCCTTGGACCAATCTCTGTTACATAGGAGAACCAGTTGAGTCTTCCCCATGTGTCCTTGAATTATACCTCACATAGATTCAATAATTTCATAATACCTGCATTTGTTTCTGGCACAAAAAAAAAAAAAAAACTTTAACAACTTCATGTTAACTCCTAAATTTAAAATATCTTTAGACAGACATCCAGTGTCCTCCCTAATTTGGCTCCAGTCTTATCTCACCAGGCATAACTTAGTTACTCCCTAAACAAACCCTTGGTTCCACCTATATAATCAACCTTCCGAACTCTAATCTTGCTAGCCACATTCTTGATTCTGGTCTGTTCCTGTACTATTTCTTCTTTTTGGACAATTTTCAGCTCTCTTTTTCAACTACATAACTTTGATTTACATTGCAAGTGTTTATTTCAAAATCTATGAGAATACTTTATAAAAAGGATAAGTTCTAGATTCAGACGGAGTTCAAACTCATAACCCAATTAGGAGAATATGTTAAGGTGAATTAATAAACAACTGAAAAATCTTAGCAGCTTTATACAATAAAGATTTATTGTCTCTCATGTCCTTTAGCAAGTTGACTGAGGATTCTGATCTATCTATCCCTCTCAGTAACACTGGGTTGAGAGAGTCCCTATGCTCTGTAATGCAGTAGATGGAAGAGAGTATAAGAATCAGAAATGGAGTATTAAAGTCTTGTACCCTTAGTATTTCTATTCCCAACTTTGGAGTGCAGACAGATAAATCCTACCATGAATGTGAAAGAAGAAAAATTCAGGGTTTTGATTAAAGCACTCAAGAGTGAATACGATACTTCCAAAGCCTTAGTGCCTCATGGAAATAATGGAAGTCATTTTGAAGGGTTAATATGAATTTTAAACATGATTGTATAACATGCAAAGTACCTGGTAAGAGTTCTGCAACTTGCCTGTACTAAATAAATATTAGCGGCATTTAGTTTCTCTGAAACTTTACAGAATTCAACACATTGACTGTTTTGGTCTAGGTCTCCCCCCAGGTAGCTCAAGTTGAGACAAGGACTTTTTGGAGGTATTTTATTATGGGGAATGATCACAGGGAACAAGAGTAGAGAATTAGAAAAAATCAAACTAGAAAGGAGAAAATATCAGTCAAAAAAAGGGTGTGCTAACAAGCTTGTCACACAACTGGTCACTTGAGGCTGAGTTCCACAAGGATCCTAATTGTCTTCTTGTTGGACAAAAGAGGAGAGTATTTATCCACAGGCTTCCTTGCTCTGATGGTCAAGGATTGTTTCCAGATTCAAGCATGTGAAATGATCAGAGGGATCTCACAGTTTGAATGTTAGAGAAGCACAAGAAAAGAAAGCAAAAGATCTAGACAAGGTGCAACTGAAAGAACAATGATTTGACTAAGACAGGAGCTGAAAAAATAAAATATGGGGAAAAAAGGTGTACAACTTGATATTGGTGGTATCCTAAATGTACTTTCATCTTTCAAACACACAATATACTGATCATGCTTATAGAGACAGATGATTATTAATGATTGCCATTATCATTACATGATTAATGCAGAATAGGGTTTTATTAATTATAATGAAAAATAAGATTATCATGTAGGAGACATTAGTCACTTTCGTCTACATTCTATGTCCTTCACCCTACTTTTGGTAAAAATATTTCAATTATGCTTCATAGAACTAAACACATTAAATAGTTCTGCATGATATGAGACCAAAGACTTCATAATTAGACACATGACCTACGATATGAAGGCATCTTCAACCTTAGACCTTTATCTGAAACTATCAGTAAAGAGATGCTCATAGGTGAGATATAATAGCAACTTGCAGATGAAGTGTTTTCTATCAAAGGGGGAAGCTTCCTGAGAAGAGGCCAATATAAATAAAGAGTCTAGGAGCATAGGCCAGTTCCTGATAATTCTTTTGAGTGACTTCCCCTGCCAGTTTACAGCTCTTCTACCTGCCAAGAGGTTTAGTTTCATTAACTCTTCTTTTCTCTAAGCAAATTTCAGTTATATTTCAGTCACTTAAACCTGAATGCTTGCCTCACCTGATGAATGTATTTATCATGCTATATGCAAAGAAAAATTAAAATAAAAAGTTTCTTAAGGGCCTGGAATCAAAATAATGGGAATCTTGTTATGTGATTCACATGTTTACTGGTACCAGCTTGAACATCTTAACACATTCTTAACCATGATAATCCATTAAGTCATTTACTTTAAGAATCAGAAAATAGATGATTTGTCCTAATGTTACATTTTTTATTTTTATATAAAAATAGTATCTCTCAAGATAATTTTACATTTCTTTAAATATGTCCTTTTTTGTAAAAATACTAAAAACCAACGTTGGTATACTCATTTATAAAAGTTTGTCCATCTTCAAATAAAAATTTATATCTTACAATAAAAATTAGCAATTTTCAACCCTTCTAAGTTTTAGTTTCCTTGTATGAGAAATGGAAGATTAGGTCTTAATGATCTCTAGCTCCCACATTTTATAGGTGTTTGAAGAAAATGGCAAACCCCAAGCATGTTTTTCAAAGATGATTCTGAATGAAAGCCCAGCCTTCAATATTTTGCCTCATGATCCTGAGGAGCTACTTAGGGAACTAGACCATGATATGAAATGTCCCTCTTCCTAGATCCTCTTTCTTACTTTAGAACAAAAATGAAACCCTTAATCTAATAGGTATATACAAAATTAAAATGAAGACACTAACAAAAGAGCTTTCCTAGCAGACATTAAACACATAAGCATTTTTGGTAGAAATACTCTTTTAATTAATATTTTGTTGGGAATTTTGATGACATTTTTACCCAAAGAAGCATAATACCAATTTATTTCAGTTTTGTAAGATGAAGCTTATGAACTTTCAAAAGCATAGCATGGGTTGTAGGGAAGGAAAGAGCAAAGGTGAAGAAAGAGGTAAATTGAGAGGTTGAGTAGAGTTAAAGAAATGAAAAAGAAAATAGCATCTAAAAGTTGAAGCAAAGTTTACTTTCATTATTTCCATTCAACCCAAAGCAAAGAAATGCATTTTAAAATAAGTTGTTTATAGTATGTGGCCAAAGGATATAGAATGTGTTAAACCAACTAACTGATGAGTAAATACTTCTAAATCAACATGGAAAAGTTTTCCTCATTTAGTTATTATTTGTTATTACTGGGGTAATTGTTTAATTCTGACTTAGTCAATTCTTCCTTAAATCTGCTTTCTACACTAATATTTTATTTTTGTTTAATTTTGTTATTATTGTATAGGTACATGACCACCTGTCATAAATTTGAGAAGGAAAATAAATTGAAATCCATTAATATATCATCTTTTCAACACCTATTAGTCTACTTCCATCTGGCTAGTTTTCAGCATGAATGTGTAGTTCATAACTTAGCATGTGAAGTTTTTGGAATGCTACTCTATCATGTAACACTACAAAGATGCATTTTCACATTGTAAGAATTGAAAGTATAACCATAAAATTTAGTGGCAATAGAATATTTTGTCATGTATCAGATCTCCCTAAATTTATTTAATCACCTCCAATCTTGGACAATAAAGCTAATTTTCATTTTCCTCATATAAGAATTAATATTTTAGTGACTATTAAATCAATATAATTTTTCATATTTCTCTAGGATACAACTAACATTATTGAAATCACTTCCTGAAGAATATGAATATTATTATTTCTCTTGTTTCAAATTTAGCAAATTTTCCAATTATACTCTCACCAGCAATATGGAATTTCATCCTTTGACAATATAATTAATAAAAAACATTGATGCCTCACGGATGTTTAAGTAGCATTGTTTTAATTAGCATATTTTTATAGAACCATTTGCTCTACAAATCATTCCCTATTTGTTACTAATTGCTTATTTTGTGAACCACTGTTTTATGATCTTTCCTTGTTTATCTAAGGAGTTCTTTGGCTGATCTGAAGGCAATTGAAGATCCAGGAGGCAGAACAGTTGTTTTGAATCATTATTTGGTTATCTCAATGATACAGTCAATATCCACAATATACATATACCTTGTTTCTAAATATGCAATGTGTGAGATACATGATAATTCCACTTCAGTTTTAAATTTCAGGATTTAATAAGTATATACAGTAAAAGTGGACCACATATATCAGTATGGTTCTTTATGCTTGGGCTTATATTTTAACTTGCTTTCAATGTAACAGCTTTATACAACAGGAACATGAGATTGTAAGATTGAAGAGTATATACACATTGTCACACTTAACTTTTAAGGAGACAAATTAATAAGACAAAACTGGTCTGTCAGTGATAAAGTTTAGGATCTTCAGTAGGAAAAGAAATAGTACTGATTCTTTGAGAATGAGATAAGGATCATGCCATCCCTTAAAGAGACACATACTTGGGCTGCTATAGACATGCCGTGTTGATTGTATTGTGACAGAGTTTAGAAAAGGGTGTGTTAGTTGGGAAGATATTTGAAAGAAAAATAAAATGTATAGTCATCACTCACTGTAAGTTATTTTTTCAACCTAACAAGCAACAACTTGTTTTACTAATCTGCTTTTAATAGTGTCAAAAGGGCTCTGCTGCCATGCTAGTCTGCACCCAAAAGGTGTAAAAAGATGTTATGTTGTTAAAGATGAAGTATGGATAAAGAATTAGATGTAAAATAATGTCTGGTATGCAGACTATGTCCAAGAGTGGATCCCATCCCTTTAAAATCTTAGCTCTTTCCTCCTACCCCATTGTGTATATAGAGAAAAATCTGTTTACGTAATATTATTTATAGATCATCTTGTTTCATTTAGTATAATGACACTATTTAATTTTACCTCTGCTCCATATTACAGTGAATACTATAACCATCCAGGATACATATTCAAAAATATTTTTCACAATTATTTACCTCTTTGTTTTAAGAAATTTCATGGCAAAAGTTACTAGAATACATACAGAAGTTTTTTGGAATTTTCATATTAAAAATTATGGTTTAATGTCTTTCCTTTCTGGCAGTATAGAACTTTGTGACTTGAGGTCACAATATTAATTGTAACTGTGTTAAACTTAATGAAAAAAAAAAAAAACACATCTAGAAACACTCCTAACAAGATACTCAAAGTCTCATTAAAGAGAACTACTTGTTTTAGTTCCTAATTGTTATTAAGAGAATTAAATATATTTATTCAATTACAATAAAATATAGGTCATTTTTAAAGTATAAGAAATACCTGTTTTTCTTTTCTACCTGTTGATACTTTTTCCCCTTACTTTATGTTTGAATATTTTAAGCCAATTTTTCTTGTTTTATTTTGAAAAGTTAAGTAGATAATTGGTCTAATTATCAATTATGCACTATAAATCTTCCATAAGCATTTGAAGGACAGAAGTGTAAATCATCTAAGTGATTACAGTTGAAGACTCTTCCAAATTTCCCTGTATCTAGGATCACTCCCTGAAAGTAAAGCTTCCAATATTTATTAAGATAGTTTCACTGTAAAAGCCTACTTTTGAAACGCATATAAATTTAAGCTGAATAAATAATTAAAGGATTAAAGTAAAGTTTATTCAAGGCTAATTCTGTAACTTCACAAGACTCTGGAAGATTGTGTCAGTTAAGAATCATGGAACCCTACATCATGCCAAAGGCTTGCGAGAGCTGAGTCTACATGCTGACCTAGAGCCAGTGTTAGATCACCAGTCACAGTCATGAGGACAAGAGTGATGCAAAGATGAAGTGACACTAAGAAAAAAGTCTCCATATTTCATATTTCTCCTAAGTTATCTATGTATATTCATCTCATTCACCACTTCAGCTGTACTATAAATTCCGTAGGTAATCTGAAGAGTTACCTTTATAGAGTGAAGGTAAACTCTCATGAATTTGTTCCCTTCGTAAAGTGGGCACCAGTAAATCAACATAAATTTGAGGTGGGAATTGTGTTGTCTTTGCACATACATAAGATATTTTTAACAGGAATAAAACAGTCCAAGAATGAGAGTAGTGGGGAAGCAAGCTGTAGCCCATAAGGAGTTTTAGCTAGAGCTAATGCAAAAGAGACAATCACATGGATGTGGTTATGATCAGTTAAGGATAGCTCAGTAATGTTGAAATTCAAAGATTGGAAAGGTATGGGAAAGGTAGATAAAGCTGAGTTTTTTAATTAAATCACTGTTGATCTTAAATGTCAAATGTAACATGATTAGGAACTTGTAATAGTTATGAGGCAAAGGAAAACATGATCATATTGACATTTTTGAAATGATACTCATGGATAGTGTGAGAAATTAACTTGGGAGGTTTGCGGAGGGGAAACAACAGGGATCTTGCAACATGAAATAATCCATATGAGAAAAATTGGGGGTATGAACTAACAAATGGTGTGGATGAAGAGTGAGGAGATAGACTAATAAAATATACATATAGACCATCAAACTCAGTAACCAATTAGGAACTGCAGATTAAAGGGTGAGAGGAATCTAGTGTGATTGCCAAGTTCTTTTTTTCAGATGATTGGAGCACAGAGACACCATCCAAAATAGGAGAGCCTAGACTAGCAGTGATGTAATGCATATGATTTGTCTTGGGAGCTGCGAGTGCAGACATTAGACAATGGATCCTGGAAGTCTGGAGCTCAGGGCTCCTTGGTATTAATATCTGCTTCTCTTTCCTCAGGCAGAACTACTGTTTCAGCCTTTTTCTGAGCTGGTCCTCTGTATCATTTTCCTGACTGCCCTTATCCTTACGGTTTTATAGTAGTGTTATAAAAAGGGTAAGGATAAAAACTGTCTCATTGACATTTATTCCAAAAATTAGAACAATTTGAACTCTTTTTGGTACTCAAAGATAAGTTAGATAACTCTTTTCTCATTTGGTAGACACTGCACATACAAACATGAAAATAGGCAGAGTCCCTAGCACACAACTTCACTGCAGAAATAGGCAAACATGTATAATCACTTTTCTTGACACTTAAACATTGAAGGGGCCACAAGAGTGAAGAATAAGTGGTCATTGTATCTATTTTGCAGTGGGTAGGATTTGGTAGGAATTCTTCAGCTGGATCTCCCATGAAGCTGAATCTCCCATGAAGCTCTAGAGGTATGCTGTCTCAAAATGCCACTTTCATTGTAAAATAAGTGAGTAAGCTACCTCATCTCCCCAAACCATACAACTACTCAAAGAAGAATGAAACATTCCTCCAACCCTGATAAAATTTACAACTGACACGATGGTCAATCCCACGATATTGTATGGGGATCCAAGATTTTGTTTTTCCATCCTCTAGATCTTCCCTTTCTTGGCATGATCAAAACTTACTGGCACTATGTCCACATACTAGTCTACAGAGAAGGCAGAAAGTAGAAAGTAGAAGGTGATGATTTTTTGAAGGCATTCACCTGGAATTGTCTGTGTAAATTCTACTCATAGTCCTTTGAACAAATTTATTCTCAAAAACAAAAGAAAATAAAAGGGAAGGTGAAAGTAATAGATTTCTAGCAGGGCTTCCATGTGTTCTGAAGAAACAAGGGCAGTTGTTAAAAGAAATGAGAGGAGAATAGATGATAGGGACAGTAGCTTAAATTAGCTTCTCTTCCATAAACACTTAATCCCATTATCATAGAGCCAATGTTACATCATATCTATGATCTCAAATCTTCATCCAATCATATGACCTAGTAATTTTATTGTAATGCTCATGTTCTGGTATTCACTTCTGTCAGAATTCTCCATATCTTCCACGACCTTGAGCCGAGCTCACCATTTTTTTCATTAGCCATTAGCTTTTCCTCTCTTCTCTTTGTACATCACAGAATTCCACAATCTGTTAATATAATCACAGCATTGAAAATAATCTATTACCTTGATCTTTTTTCTGTATCATAATTATGTAATAAAGCATAAGCCATTTAGCTACCTCCTCTGGGTCTACCTCTTACATCTTAAATTGTTCTTCAGAATAATTAAGAAGCTAAAACTAAGATAATTGGCTTAAATTTATTTGAATATATTTTATGCAAGCAGATAATACCAATCAGAGGACCTACTATATCCTCATGCTCTAAGGTGAAAGGGTTATACTTCCTCTCCTTCCCACAAATCAGTATGCCCTCAGATCCACCACCTTAAAAAATTTCAAAGGCTCCATTCATAACAAAATAAAAGTAATCCTCAACTTTGAACACTCAACCTTCTTCCTGATGGCCTCATGCACTTTCCAGCATGTCAGTGTACCACCCAAACTATTGTTATGATTTAGATATACACAAGTATTCCCCCAAAATCATTGTAGATCATGTGTGAGACAATGCAAGAAAGCTTAGAAGTGAAAGTTTTAATCTAATCAGTACATTAATCCCCTGATAGGGATTAGCAGGGTAGTAACTATAGGTAGGTGGGGTGTGTGGTAGGAGATGGGTCCCTGGTGTGTGCCTTTAGGGCATATATTTTGTCCTTGTTGAGCAGAACTCTCACTCTCTGCTTCCTGATGCCATGTCCTGACCTGCTTTCCTCTGCCACACTCTCCAGTCATGATGTTCTGCCTCACCTAGGTCCTCAAAGAATAGAGTCAACCTTCTACAAACTGTGACTTCTGAAACCATAAGCCCTGAAATAAACTTTCCTCCTCTAACTGTTCTTGTCAGTTCTTTTGGTCAAAGCAGCAAAAAAAGCTGACTAAAATTGCTATAATATGGAAATATTTCTTCTATCAATATTTCTTTCCATCTATACTATCCAACTAATGTTTTGTCTGCTCTTCTCAAAAATTTTTTTTTTCCTCTTAAAAGTTGCTTAAACATTTTTCTTTCTTTCTTTCTTTCTTTTCCCCAGTGCTGGGGATCCTTGTACATTCTCTAAGGCATTTAACAACTTCTCTTATTCTTCAACAAAATTCAGTCTAACTTTAGTCTCCATAACTTCACTCAGGTGACAGCCTCTAGTGACTTCAAATTGCCAAATTTAAAGTACATTATTTGGTCATCATGCTCTCTGACTCTCAGGAATCTATAATACAGTTTAACCTTCTGCTCCTTTTTGAAATTAGTCTCTCTCTGATATTATGCTCTTTTGACTTACCTCCAACCTCCTCAGATGCTCATTTCCTGACTCAATCTCCTCTTCTTAAAGTCTACATTCTGGGGTTCCTTGGGAACAATCTTGACCTCCTGTCATGTCTATTCACTTTCTCCACCTGGAGATGATTCCATTCCCATAGCCTCAAACAATGTCTACATGCGGATATCTTACAATTTTATTTCTTTGATTAAGACCTCACTTGAGAGATCCAAATTTATATAACTAATTGTCCCTTTGGTAGTTTGAGTAGATACCTTAAGGGAAACTTAAGTTAAATTATCCAAACCAAAACTCTTGATTACAGTGCAACCTGATCTCTACACACACACACACACACACACACACACACACACTTTTCCTCATTGTGGTAAATAATGTCATTGTCCACCTACTTACCACATCAGAAAATGTGTGACTTTAAAAAATATTAACCCTTGTTTTACCTCCATATATTTCCTGTTTTATTTTCTACACTTATGACATCATAAAAATTTTTAGTAATACATTTTTATTTATGCTTTCTACCTTGACTAACACTAGTTTATCTCTAGACAGTTCCCTCTCTTGCTTAGACTACTTTTAATCACTTTCAAATTGATTTCTTTTTTTCCATTTTGTTCTCACTTGCCATTCATTCCCCATGCAACAATTAGAATGGCCCCAATAGATAAATCAGATCATGCTGCCCCCATAAGCTTTCATCTGTACTTGAAACAATGTTATGTTCCTTATTATGGCCCATAAACTCTGTGTGATCTGTCTCATGGTGTCCTTTATAGCCTCACACCATGCCACTCCCTTGCCAAGTCACAGTAGCCTACCCTAAGTACCCCCAAACACCAGCATCAGGACCTATGTGTTGCAGTTCTCTCCACTTCTCTGTGTAGCCCTATAACTTGTCCTTTAATTAATCATTACCTTTTCTTTACCATTTAGTTGCAATATCAATTAACAGATTTTCCTTTACCATCCCATCAGATCTTTTTGTTGGGGGCAGGGGTTACTGGGGATTGAGCTCAGGGGCACTCTCCCACTGAGCCACATCCCCAGCCCTATTTTTTATTTTATTTAGAGACAGTCTTACTGAGTTGCTTAGCACCTTGCTTTTGCTGAAGTTGACTTTGAACTCTTGATCCTCCTGTATTACAGGTGTGCACCATCAAGCCCGGCCCATCCCATTAAATTTAGTCCCCCAGATGCCCATAGATATTCTCTATCCCCAGGGCTCAGTGACTTTCCTTTCTAGCAATATATGAAACTCTATAATTAAATCATCAGTTTTGCTCTATTATTTGTTCTTGTCTCATACACCAGTATGTAAACACTATAATTTTGATTTTTTTCAGACCTGTTCTATCTTGTTCAATCTTGATAGCCCCAAAATGGGAAGAGCAGTTAGCACACAGCAGATTTTCAGTATTTGTTGACCAATTGGACAGATGCCTATTTAATGAATAAAAAGTTCACTAAGGGGACAGAGGGAATGAAATTTGTACTGCAGAATTAAGCATCAAGTGTGAAGTCATGGCTGTGGGTGAGTCATTGAATATCCTAAGAACCACAGGCAGTTTAATATTTTTGTAGGTGAAGACTGGGTATAAAATTATGATGGGCAAAAAAGTCAAATTATAAACATTTATATTTATAAATTGCACATCATGATAAGTATTTGACTGCTTTCTTCAATTACTGACAATATTTGTTTTGACATTAGCTAGCCAATGTTTTGAAAGTGGTGTCAGTGATGGAAATAAGAAATACACTGCCGCAAGGAAGAACAGCGAGGACACAGGAATTGTGTGCTCAGTAAGAAAAGTGTAGGTTGAACAAGAAGCAGCTGGGCTACAGAGAATGTGATCTCTTAGAAAATAGATAATAAATAGAAGAGGCAGGATATATGGTGAGCTCTTGAAATGGAAGAGGAGCAAGAAGAGTCAAAGGTGATTTCCAGGCATCTGAAATGGGTGACTAGTGATATCACTAACAGAAATAGGCAATAAAATGGGAGTTGGTGTTCATGACAAAGACTAATTCATGTATAAGCTGCTATTTCTAAAGCTAACACAGTCTGATTCACTTGGATATAGGCCAAGCAAACAAAAAAGAAATGCGAACTAATCTTTCTTCAAGCTAAACTTCATATTACTATGCTCAACTCCTGCTTTGTTAGCTGTATTTAAAGTAACAAAAAGAGTAGGGATGGTCATGGGTGAAAGTTGAACCTGCATTCCTTTACCTTGCCTCTCCCTTATTAAATTTTTTTCCTCAAAGTCCTTCAATAAATTAATCCTGTCAAGCCATGAAAGGACTTGAAGTAAACTTAAAAAGTGTTTTACTAAGTGACATGAGCCAATCTGAAAAGGCTATCTACTGTAAATATCCCAACTGTGTGATATTATGCAGGCAAAATGATCAGTGAATTGTTAAGATTTAGCTGGGAGAGATGACTATGTGGACCATGGGATCATTAAGGTAGTAAAATTATTCTGTATGATCCTTTAGTGATGGGTAACTTTATTGTACATTTGCCAAAACCCATCAATAATCTACATACAACACTAATAGTGAACCAAAAATATAAACTATGGACTTTGATTGATAATGATATGTCAACATAGGTTTATCTACTGTAACAAATGCACCCCATGGTACAGAATGTTGACTGTGGGGTTTGCATGTTGTGGGGACAAGGGTTTGATGTGGATTTTTTGACTTTCTGGTAGACTTTTCTATGAACCAATAACTTCCTTAAAAAATGTAGTCTACTAATCCAGAAAATGACATTTTGATGTACTTAAGCTTCAGTGGAATTATGTAGTGTTTCAGAGTTATTGATATTGCATTACAAAGGTTGCTGAGACTCAGCAGTACCTGAAACCTGCTTTTCTAAGCTACCTCTTAGTCTTTGATATCTTAAGTGAAGATACAGTAACAGAGTAGGGAGGAAGGACATAACATAATTGATTTTTACTTCAAAGACCAATTTAAAACTCCAGTGATAACAGTCACAACAAAAAGTACACACACTGAAGAAGTCCCAGATCAAAACAAGGCCTCTTCCTACTCTTTGCTTAAACCCAAGTTATAGGGCTTCCTGCTCCTCTGAGGTACAAGTTCACATGGGTGTCTGAGTCACATATAAAGAAACAGGTACACATGGAAGTTATTAACTTATTGGGTCAAAAGATAATGACCCTCTGAAATTACTTTTACCTCTGGCATTAAACTCAATAAAAAAAGTTGTGCAAAAATTAGCATAAATATAAAAGCCAAGTTCAGTAGGGCTTCAAACCAAATTATTCTGTTCTTTCTCTGTCCTATTCTTTGGAGAGAATTTCTCTCTCTCTCTCTCTCTCTCTCTCTCTCTCTCTCTCTCTCTCTCTCTTTCTCTCTCTCTCTCTCTTTCTCTTCCACCCTTTCTCTCATCTTACAAATATCATGATTTTTTCTGAGTGTTACTTAAGAGAAAAATTGGGGGTCAGGAGTGGGAGGTATGGGAGTTGAGACTCAAGGACATTTACATTTGCAACTGCTATTTTGTTCTGCTATGTATTTCCAGATTCTGACTAAACTCCTATGTACATATGTTCCCTCATATAAGCACATACAATTATTTTGTATGGGAAATGGTAGATACTCAATGACTTTTCTAGATTCTCAGTTAAAGAAGGCATGATGCTTTTAAGCACCATGTTGAAGAATATTAGATTGGGACTCTAAAAGAGATGGTGCATGACTATTATCTCAGCTCTGGAGGCTAAGTCAGGAAGATAGCAAGTTCAAGGTCATGCTCAGCAACTTGGCAAGAACCCTTTTCAAACACAATTGTTTTGAAAAAGAGCTCTGTGTATAGCTCAGTGGGAGAGCACATCCCTGGTATGTAGAAGGCTGTGGGTTCAATCCCCAGTGTCACACAAAGAAGTCTATGTGTATAGTTTTATGTTAGTATGGTACATTGGGTACAATTAATGACCCAATATCAATACCTTATTGTTAATTAAAATGCCATTACTATTCATATTCCCCTAGTTTTTACCTAATGTCTTTTCGCTTTGCTTCTAGAATCCCATCCATGATAATCATATTACACTTGTCATGTCTTCTTAGGCTTTTACCTTAAGTGAGTTTCTTAGACTTCCCTCATTTTGGATCACTTTGAACCTAATGTTATTGACCAGATGTTTTGTAGACTGAGATTATATGTTTCGTGAGGAAGGGCACGATGGGAAGTTGTTGTTTTCATTACATCATTAAAATTTTTGTTGTTATTACTTTTAAGACTTTTCAAAAATACTATATTAAATCAGCTTGAGTTTGAAATAAAATTGAGTGGAAAGTACATAGATGTGCCATGTATTTTCTGCCCTTTTACATGTATAGCCCCTTCCCTAATCAACATTCTCTATCACAGTGGTATGCTTGTTACAACTGATGAGCCTGTAGTGACACATCATAACACCCCAAGTCCATAGTTTACATTCAAAGCCATCCTTGGTGGGTTATAGA
Organism: Sciurus carolinensis; assembly: GCF_902686445.1. Classification (NCBI taxonomy): domain Eukaryota; kingdom Metazoa; phylum Chordata; class Mammalia; order Rodentia; family Sciuridae; genus Sciurus; species Sciurus carolinensis. The sequence continues at coordinate 56,285,775 of NC_062220.1, forward strand.
TTCTGGCAAACATACAATGACAAGTATCCACCATTACAGTGTCACACAGAGCAGTTTCACCACTCTAAAAATTATGAGTACCCTGCCTGTTCAGTTGCTCCTTTTCTTTTCACCACTGGGAACTTCTGAATGCTTTCATGTCTCCATTGCTTTGCTTTTTCTAGGATGCAATAGAGTTGGAATCACACACCATTTAGACTTTTCAAACTGACATCTTTCACTTAGTAACAGGCACTTAAGTTTCCTCCATATGTTTTCATTGCTTGATAAGGCATATCTTTTTAGTGCTGGATAATAATCCATTGATCAGGTGTACTACACTTTATCCATTCACCTACTGAAGGATACCTTAGAATATTTTGTTGCTTTGAAATTTTGGCAATTATGAATACAACTTTAACCATTCATGTGCAGTTTTTTTTCATGAACAAGTTTCCAACTCCTTTAAATAAATTCTAAAGTCTGCAATTACTGGAATATATGATAAGAGTGTGTTTGGTTTTATAAGAAACAATCAAACTCCTATAAAGTATCTATACCACTTTTTATTCCCATTAGTAGAGAATGAGAGTTCTTGTTCCAAATCCTTGCCAGAATTTGATGTTTTTGGTGTTCTGGGTTTTGACAATTCCAACAAGTGTAGTGATATTACAATGTTATTTTAAAATGAATTTTCCTGATGATATATGTATCAGCCTTAAAGAAAGGGGAACAGTAAAAGATCTTTTGTTTCTCTGGCAGCATAGGTTGCAGCTAATATGGGGGAAACTAAAGGAAGTGAGGGATACAGAGTGTGAATCAAAAGGTGGAAGAAAGAGCGAGCAAAGAAAACACAAGGGCTTCGATAAAGAAAGCCAAAAGCAATGTTCTTTCATGTGGGAAAGGCAACAATGAACTTTCAAGGTTCTTCCCCAGGGATATTTACATAGCACAACCATATGCCATGGAATGGACATGTCAGCACTGGTGGACAAAACCTGACACATTTTCAGTATTTTTTTTACATTTGTAATGTGAAGTTAACTTCTGTCCCTGAATGCTCCCTTTTGGTTCCCCCAACGTAGCCAAGTTAAGGAAACAATGAGAGCAAGCTTGGACTAAAAAGTCCAGATGCATGCCATCTTGAAGGATACTGGCTTTCTTCATGCACACTGGGAAATAGGGCAACTACTTTTTTTTATGTGTATGCCAGGACAGTTGCTCCTTGGAATGCAAGCAAACTGAGCAAGTAATTGCTGTTTGTGTCCTTGCCTCCAAAGCCTAACATATAAAACCCCTGTGTATGTGGGGACAGGTACTATGGAAAGGAAATGTGCCACTCAATCAACTAGCCACCACTGGACAAAACACTGTGAGGAATAGGAGGCCATGCTTGGCAAAGCACCACGGAGAGAGAGGTGCTGTTATCCTACCACTACAAACCCTTCTTGGAGCATTCACTAATCTCTTTTAAGCTTACAAGTCCTATGACTCCTGAACTGTCTCTGGGCACTCTCTTTGGCTTCCTTGCAACATACTCCACTGCCTGGCACAACTGGGATGTGGAAAAGACAACCAGTGAGGCAGCCAGGATGCCAGAGAAACCACTTAAGTCCAGAGACTACAGAAGTTGACTAGGGGAAATATGTGTTGTGAGGAAGAACTCCCTCTATATGGGAAGGGACATTTGAGGGTCACATCATGAGTGTGGTGATTCTCCCAAGACACCCCAAAGATTAGAGGAAATACTGTTGCTTGTGAAGAAGCAATTTGGTATAAAGAAAAAGAAAGAAATCTGTAAGATAGCAGGAGCTATGGAGTGATCCCTCCTCACACCAGTGTAGCAGCAAGGGAGGCAGAGCTATAGGTGCAAGGCTGTGTGAAACAATTTCAGGAGGAATTGAAGCACATTTACCTTAAGGAGGAATTACTGAGAGATTACTTGCTCGTGTGAGGAGTGCTGATGAAAATTTGGAAACTGTAAACTGCTTCTTTTGTAAACTAAAATATAAACATTTGCCATAAGCTAGAGTAAGGATGGTGATTACTCAAAAGAACTGGGACCCTCATAGGCAGGACCCCTATGAATCCAGCACCTCAGAAGAAGAGAATGAAGACTGGGATGTTTATTGAGATGCCAGTGCCTGGAGTCAGACCGGTCATAATTCAAAAGGTAATGTTATGGTTTTGATATGAGGTGTCTTCCAAAGGCTTAGGTGTGAGACAATGCAATAACATGTGGAGGTGAAATGATTGTATAATGAGAGTTTTAACCTATTAATAGGTGCACTAATCCCCCCATAGGGATTAACTGGGTGGTAACTGTAGGCAGATAGTGTGTGACTGGAAGATATGGGGGCAGGGTCATGTCTTTGGTGTTTATATTTGATTCTTGGTGAGTAAAGCTCTTTCTTTACTTGCTGGTATTCTGTCCTGAGCTGCTTTCCTCTGCCACACCCTTCTGCTATGGTGTTCTGCTGCACATTGAGTCGAGAGCAATGGAGCTGGCCATCTATGAACTGAGACATTTGATACCATCAGTCCCCGAATAAACATTTCCTCCTCTAAAATTTTTCTTTTGGGGTCTTTTGGTCACAATGATGAAAAAGTTGACTAAAACAGGTAAAGACCTAGCAGCCACAGACACTGGAAGTGGATGTTGAGGATCTGACTCCTAACTAGCACATGTATATTTCCATGAGAGATTAACTGCTGCTGAATTGGTAGAACTGGGGAATCAATTTAGGCAGAAAGTCAGAGAAAATGTAACAAAATGGCCATTGCAGCTTTGGGACACTGGGGCTAAAGTCCTTCTATCAGGGAGTAAAATGAATAAAATTGCCTCAGTCACCACATACCCTACCAACAATTATGCTCAGATATTCATGAGAACCATGCCATCTCTATTGTCTTGGCTGTTAACTGCCTGAAAAATTCTTGGCCCAACATGTGGTAGTGACCCATGGTTTCCTTGAGATGACAATACACAGAAGAACTATAAGACCTCCTAAGAGAGTTAAGGATGAAGCAGTCTATTCATATGGACACTATTGGTCCTGAAAATGAAACATTCACAGCAGGAATGAAGGACACTGTTCTTCAAATGGCTCTGGGGCAATGTTACAGCACTCTAGTATCAATCCTGAGCCATTTATTAGCCTTTCTCCAGCAGCACAGGCTGCAGCTGATATAGGGCACTAAAAGAAGTGAAGGATACAGTGTGTGGATCAAAAGGCAGAAGAAAGAGAGAGCAATGGATTCACCAAGGCTCCACTAAGGAAAGCCAGAAGCAATTCGCTTTCATGTGGAAAAGGCAATGATGGATTTCCAGTGTTCTTCCCCAGGGATATTTACATAGCATAACCATATGTCATAGGATGGTTGCATCAACTCTGACCTGGTGGACAGAACATGACACATTTTCAGTATTTTTTACATTGGTGATGTGAAGTTAACTTCTGAGTCTTTTTTCCACCAAGAGAAGTCAGCTCAAGTGATGGTGGCACATTTCCAGAAACAATGATGGGCCCTCGACTCCTCCAAATTGCAAGAACCTAGGCTATCTGCCAAGTACATGGGGTTATCTTGTTGGACATTACTGTTATAGATAAAATCCAAGCTTTCTCTATTCCCAAAGAACTTCTCAGGAGTGGCGAGACACAGGTATCTCTCCAATCCATACTTAGCACAAATGTTAAAACAAGCCTGGTGGGAGTGAGAACTTGAACACCTTTAGACCTACTTTCAAGCAAAAGTAATTTCAGAGCCAGGTGTGGTGACACACACCTGTAATTCCAGTGACTCAGGAGACTGAGAAAGAAGGATCACAAGTTTCAGACCAGCCTTTGCAACTTAGTGTGATCCTGTTTCAAAATTAAAAATAAAAAGATCTGGGGATGTAGCTCTGTGGTAGAGTTACCAGCAAGTTCAATCTCCAGTTATGGTTTGGATATTAGGTATCCCCCAAAAGCTCATGTGTGAGACAATACAAGAAGATTTGAAGGAGAAATCATGGGGTTGTAGGAGTCTTAACCCAATTAGTGAATTAATACCATGATAGGGATTAACTGAGTGGTAACTGAAGTGATAGGGTGTGGCTGGAGTAGGTGGGACTTGGGGCATGGCTTGAAGTTATATATTTGTATCTGGTGAGTGGAGTCTTTCTCTCTCTCTTTCTCTCTCTTTCTTTCTCTCTCTCTCTCTCTCTCTCTCTCTCTCTCTCTCTCTCTCTCTCTCTCTCTCTCTCTGCTTTTTGATCATCATATGAGCTACTTCCCTCTGCCATACTGTTCTGCCATGATGTCCTGCCTCACCTTGAGCCCCAAGGAATGGAGCCAGCAGTTCATGGACTGAGATCTCTGAAACCATTATCCCCCAAATAAAATTTTCCTCCTCTACAGCTTTTCTGGTCAGGTCCTTTAGTCACAGCAGCAAAAAAGCTGACTAAAACACTCCAGTATGAAAAGCTAAATAAATAAATAAATAAGAGATGGGGTTGGGGAGGAAGAAAGAATAAAAGAAAGAAAGAGTTGTAGATAAAGTACAAGTCTTGGGTGTGTCAGCTGAAGAACAATACTATGAACTGGATGTTTCAAACTGTCTTGATAGGTTTGAGTGGGTCCTACCACAGTAGCATGGCAATAAATGAATTTCCTTAGAAAGGTGGTCACAGCTATGAAAGGGGACAAAGATATAGAAAAAAATTTTGAAACAAATGCCACATTTGAAAGTGACTGTGTCATGTGACAGCACACAGTCATGTTCCTCTGTCAGGTAAGAAGGAAGCATACAACCTATCTAAAGTTAGATAACTAGAAGATGTGACAGCTGAAGATATGGCTACTCAGCTGGATAGAAAGATAGGTTACAAGGAAAAGAAAGTTCTCTCGCCAATAGCAAAGAAGTGGCAACTCCCACAAGGGTGTCTGGACATTGTACATGTGTGTAGCCCTTACTCTCCCTGTTCCATGAAGCAGCCATAGCCAATACATCATGTGATAGGGTAGATAGCTCAAATGACAACCTATACAACATTGGCACGTTGAATTCACTGAACTCTTGTCTATCAGAAGGCAGCAAGGTTGCCTTAACATGTGCAGACACACATAAGAGTGCTACAGGCACATGCTTGGAGAAAGGTCACACAGAATGCACCATATGTAGTCTTCAAATTCTTAGTACTCTGTGTGGCACCGCTATGGACATAGACAATGACAAGGGAACACACCCTACTTGTTACAGGGTGCAAGAATTTTATAAGACTTTGGATATAAATTTTCTCTTACTTTATAACCCTCCTACAGCAGGACTGATTGCATGAATGCATGGTCCAATGAAAGAGCAACTAAACAAGAAAAATGGACACATGGCAGTGTGAACAAAGTAAGTATTATTGGCTATCAGGATCATCAATGAACATGACTGAAGCACATGCCCCTATGCCTACCTGTGTTGATACAATTCCGGGATACCATCTGGATATAAATGATGAAGCTTAAGAATGATACCTGTACTCCATGCATGGAAACATGGGATAATTTGGAGCTGCTGCTGCTGCCATAGGGGACCCGTATAGTCTCTTGGTCATGAGAATGGCAAATAGGGCTTTGATAGTGTAGGTTCCTGGGTCCATATGCAAAGGGACTAGAACAGTTCAAAGAAATAGAAAAAATCACTAACCCATGACTTTTTAATCTCTAAAAGAAAATGTGTTCTTTCATTAGCTTGTGTAACAATCTCACCATTGTCACAATTTTCTTTACCTAAAACACAGGGACCACTGAACAAGAAATATGGTATCTTAAAGTTAGGAATGGGTCACACATCAGTATTATGCTCAGAATGATCAAGTTGCTTATGTATTATTGAATAATCAAGATTTGCCTATATTAACACCTATTCATTGCATCCTTAGAGCTAATCTATCTGCAGAATGGGAAATACCATTGTGGAGATGTAAAACAAAACACATTGCTGGGAATTCACTGACCCACCTCTGTCCTCCTCCACTAACCTCCTGAAACACCTGAAATCAGTAACCTTGGTGTGCAATGGAAGTGGAGGTTAAATTGAAACAACACCCACCACTCATGAACACAGCTGACAACTGCCCTATTAAATGTAAATGTACTTTCTTTTGAGGACACCAAATATCACGTATTCTACCTTGTGTGGAAACAAATGGCTATGGCTAAGCTTTTGTTGAGGTACACTGTTTGACAGCTTGGGGTGGCTAAATGCTGCACAGGTGGAAATGAAAAGGAAAGTTCCTGTCTGCATAAAAGGAAACAATACCTGTAATGTCTCTCTACCCTCAAGAAATATGAGTTGGACCCCTGTTAACTGATGCAATTTAACCATTGTACTCAAAGACACTTATTACTTAGGATGGCAAAGTAAAAGAGTACATGCAGGAGTATAACCCTCCCCTTGGTGATGGTTATAAACAAGCAGCACCCGTGGGTGGCCATACTGCCTCCTAACTGGAATGGTTGATACAGTTTAGAATGACTTTACATACCAGCCTGCATATTTCCCACTTTGCCTATGAACCCCTACTAATTAGAATCTGGTAAAAGCTAGACATAGAGGGATACAAGTTGTCTGATGGATTTACCCACTTGCTGTATTATCCCCTCAAGTAGCAAGCATTGCCATTGAGTACCAGGTTGAGGCTTTAGCTAAACACACTGCTGCTGCCTTAAATAAGACTCATGGAGCCAGAATATTGGTTAATGAAGAAATTATATAAATGTGGAAGGTGACTTCAGAGTAGAATGGTGCTAGATATGCTAACTGCAGCATGGGAAGAGACCTCTGCCTTCATTAAAACAGAATGTTGTGTATGGATCCCTGATGGTTGTCATAATTTGTCTTTGGTTCTATGTAAGTTGCAAACCCACATTACAGCTATAGGTAAGCTCCATTTTGATCCTATTTCTACTTGGTTACAATCTTTTTCTGCTATCTGGCAATATACTGTATTGTCTGCTTATTCTTATAACAGGATTTAATCACATTCTGCTGCTGCTCTCTGTACTGGTGGTGTAGAATTTGGTTACAATGCTGTTTTACTCAGCTTTTCCATTTCTGTGACACAAAAACCTGACAATAACAATTCAAAATGGCGAAAAGTTGATTTGGTGCTCACAGTTGCAGACACCTCAGTTCATAGATGCTGACTCCATTGCTCTGGGCCCAAGGTGAGACTGAACATCAGGGTAGAAGGGAATGGCAGAGGAAAGCAGCTCATAACATGACAACCAGGAAGCAGGAAGAGCCCTGCACATCAGGGACAAAATATATACCCCAATGGCACATCCTCAATGACCTATCTCCTCCAGCCACACCCTTCCTGCCTACAATTACTACCTAGTTAATCCTTATCAGCAGATTAAGGTACTGACTAGGTCAAGGCTCTCATAACCCAATTCATTCTCCTCTGCACTTTCTTGCATGTCTCGCACTTGAGCTATTGGGGAATACCTAATATCTAAACCATGATAAATGTGCTGCCTGAGGGATATTGTGGAAAATGGGTGTTATAAGGTTGAAATGGCAATAGACACGGGGGGTGGGGGGATGAAGTGTATTCATTGACAGGGATTAATTGTAGCCAAGTTAGGTATGCCTGCAGGAGGTCATTGCAAGGGAATATATATATATATATTTATATATATTTATATATATATTTATATTTATATATATATATTTATTGTACTTGTTGAATAGAGGTTTCTCTCTGCTTCCTGGTACCATATCCTGAGTTGAATTCCTCCACCACACTCTTCAGTCATGAAAGACCTCACCTCTGGCCCTGAAGAATAGAGTTGGCCATCTATGAACTGAGACCTCTGAAACTCTGAGACCCAAATAAATTTTTCCTTCTTAAAATTGTTCTTATCAGGTCTTTTGTTCAAAGTAGTAAAAAGTCTGACTAAAACACTGTTGATATTACTGCCTCTGCAGCCTAACATATAAAACCCCTCTCTGAGTGGGGACAGACGTGGAACCAGTGGCACTGTGGAAAGGATAAGCACCACTCAACCAACTGGCCACCCACCACTGGTCAAAGCACCATGAAGGAGAGGAGAAACTGCTTGGCAAAGTACTCTGAGTGACAGAAGTGCTGTCAGCCTCCTGCCACTGAGTTCTTCTTGGTCTAGTCACACCTCTTGTAAGTTTTCCCCTGTAAGCTATATGTCCGCCATGATTTTTGGACACTGTCTTTGGCCTGTTTGCAACCTACCCCACTTCTCTGGTTCTAGCAGGTTATGGATGAGACACAATACAATGCGGTACTCCATTTACAAGCTTATTTTCAATCTGTATATCATATTTAATGAGGTATCTGTTAAGATCTTTGATGATTTTTAAAATCAGGTTGTTTCCTTATTCTTGAGTTTTAATAGTTCTTTGTTATTTTGTATAACAATCCTTTATCAGCTATGTCTTTCGCAAATATTTTCTCCCAGTCCATGCCTTTAGCTTTCATTCTCTTGAAAATTCCCTTCGCAAAAGATAAATTTCTTAAATTTTATTTATTTTTCATTTTTTAACATGACAGTAGAGTATATTTTGAAATACTATATACACATAGAATAAGTATAACTTGTTCTAATTATGATTCCATTATTGTTGTTGTACATGATGTGGAGTTATAGGATAGGAAAGATATGTCCAATTCATTCTACTGTCTTCTATTACCTTTCCTTCATTCACCTTTGCCTAGTCCAGTGAACTTCTAATTTTCCCTTCCCTTGTTGTGGGTTAGCATCCACCTATCAGACAGAAGGTTCTGTCTTTGGTTTGGGGCACTGGCTTATTTCACTTAGCATAATAGTCTCCAGTTCTATCCATTTACCAGCAAATGCCATAATTTCATTCTTCTTTATAACTGAGTAATATTCCATTATGTATGTATATCACATTTCTTTATCCAGTCATCTCTTTAAGGGCATCTAGGTTGTTTCCATGGCATGGCTATTGTGAAATAAGCTAATATTTAAACATTGAAGTGACTGCATCACTGTATTAAGCTGATTTTAAGTCCTTTGGGTATAAACCAAGGAGAGGGATAACAGGGTCAAATGGTTCCATTCCAAGATTTCTGAGGAATCTCCATACTGCTTTCCATAGTGGTTGCACCATTTTGCAACCCCACCAGTTTCCCCACATCCTTGTCAACATTTATAGTTGCCTATATTCTTGAAAATTACCATTCTGATTGGAGTGAGATAGAATCTTAGCATAGTTTTAATTTGCATTTCTCTAATTGCTAGAGATGTTTTTGACTATTCATATTCTTTCTATGAAGTGCCTGTTCACTTCCTTTGCCCTTTTATTGATTTGGTTATTTGTAGGGAGAGGATTGTTGCTTTGTTTTTAGGTTTCTTTTTTGTTGTTGTTGTTTTGGTGTTAACTTTTTTGAGTTCTTTGTATACCCTGAATGCTCTGTCTGAGATGCTGGTGGTAAAATTTTTCTCCTATTCCATAGGCTCTCTGTTCACATTCGTGACTGTTTCCTTTGCTGTGAAGAAGCTTTTTGGCTTGATACCATCCCATTTGTTGATTCTTGACTTTATTTCTTGTGCTGGAGGAGTCCTATTAAGGAATTTGGTTCCTAAGCTGTCATGGTGGAAAGTTGGACCTACTTTCTCTTTCAGTAGGCATAGAGTCTTATTTTAATGCCTAAGTCCTCGATCCACTTTGAGTTGAGTATTGTTTAGGGTGAGATTTAGAGATTCATTTTCATTCTACTACATATGGATTTCCAGTTTAACCAGCACCATTTGTTGAAGAGGCTATCTTTTCTCCAATGTTTATTTTTCGTACCTATGTCTAGTGTGAGATAACTGTATCTATGTGGGTTTGACTCTGTCTACTAATCTGTTCCATTACTCTTCATGTCTATTTTAATGAAGTTCAGTTATCAATTTCTTCTATGGTGGACTGTACCTTTGGTATCACATGCGAAAAGACATCACTGTTTCCAGTGTACTAAATTTTTCCTATGTCATCTTCAATATACTGAATAGTTTGCTATTTAATTTTAGGGCTATGACTCATTTTGAGTTAATTTGTATGAAAGATGTAAGGTTTGTATCTAAATTCACTTTTTTCCTTTGCAGTTATCCCATGATTTCTGTACCATTTGTTGAAAATGACTGTCTTTTATTACTTGTGTTGTCTTCATGTTTTGTCAAAAAAGTTGACTATATTTATATGGGTAAACTAGGTGCTTGCTATTTTGTTCTATTAATCTATTTGTTCATTATTTCAACAGTGCTGCACTATCTTGATTGTTGTAGCTTTGTAGTAAATCTGGAATTCAGGTAATGCCAGCCCTCCTACTTTTCCTCATCCAAAAATGATTTGACCACTTTAGATCTTTTCACCCTTTGTCTAAGCTCTAAAATCAGTTTCTTGAGATCCACATATAATTTGCAAGGATTTTGCTCAGGATTCCAGTAGATTTTTATGATTTATTCATTTGGATTTATGCAGCTCTCTAGTTCACTTATGTTAACTTTATTATATTTGTAGCATTATAAACCCAAAATATAGTTGTCCATTTTATCATTAATGGATAGTGAGATCACTTCCAAAAATTTAAAATTATAAACAATATTTTACTATTTGTGGATATGCATGAACATCTCTCTAGACAATATCTATAAAATTAAAATTTGCTGAATATGTGCATCCTAAATTTTATTACTTTTTCTTTCCAAAGTAGTTGTATAAATTTATACTTTATCATAAACAACTGTATATGAAAACACACTTTATTCTTCATAATTACCATCATTTGGTTTTGTAAGACTTTAAAAATGTTGATAAATTGATGACAAACTATTGCATTATTTTCATTTTGCATATCCATTCTTACTAGTGAATATATTTTTGTAAGTTCACTGTCTAGTTATTTTATTAATCATCCATCTAGAGCTTCTGACCTTTTTTCCACACTGTTGATTATTTTTATTCTTTCTTGATTCGTGTTTTCTGTCTCATTTTCTGAGTCTGACTTTTTCATCTTTCGTAATGATTTTTGGAGATGCATTATGTTTTATTATTGCTGTGCTTTCTGTCTTTTTTTTTTTTTCATCCTGTTCTTTTTTTTTTATTGTAAACAAATGGGATACATGTTGTTTCTCTGTCTGTACATGGCGTAAAGGCATACCATTTGTGTAATCATAAATTTACATAGGGTAATGTTGTTTGATTCATTCTGCCATTTTTTCCCTTCCCCCCCACCCCTCCCACCCCTCCCCTACATCTATACAGTCCTTCCTTCCTCCATTCTTACCCCCCTCCCTAAACCCAACTCCAACCCCAACACTAACCCTTCCTACCCCCCATTATGTGTCATCATCCACTTATTAGCGATATCATTCTTCCTTTGGTTTTTTGAGATTGGCTTATCTCACTTAGCATGATATTCTCCAGTTTCATCCATTTGCCTGCAAATGCCATAATTTTATCATTCTTTATGGCTGAGTAATATTCCATTGTATATATATACCACATTTTCTTTATCCATTCATCAATTGAAGGACATCTAGGTTGGTTCCACAATCTGGCTATTGTGAACTGAGCAGCTATGAACATTGATGTGGCTGTATCTCTGTAACATGCTGATTTTAAGTCCTTTGGGTATAGGCCAAGGAGTGGGATAGCTGGGTCAAATGGTGGTTCCATTCCAAGTTTTCTAAGGAATCTCCACACTGCTTTCCAGAGTGGCTGCACTAATTTGCAGCCCCACCAGCAATGTAAGAGTGTACCTTTCTCCCCACATCCTCGCCAACACCTGTTGTTGCTTGTATTCTTGATAATCGCCATTCTAATTGGGGTGAGATGGAATCTTAGGGTGGTTTTGATTTGCATTTCTCTTATTACTAGAGATGTTGAACATTTTTCCATATGTTTGTTGATTGCTTGTATATCTTCTTCTTTGAAGTGTCTATTCATTTCTTTAGCCCATTTGTCAATTGGATTATTTACATTCTTGTTGTAGAGTTTTTTGAGTTCTTTATAGATTCTGGAGATTAGCGCTCTATCTGAAGTATGATTGGCAAAGATTTTCTCCCACTCTGTAGGCTCTTTCTTCGCATTGCTGATAGTTTCTTTTGCTGAGAGAAAGCTTTTTAGTTTGAATCTATCCCAGTTATTAATTCTTGCTTTTATTTCTTGTGCTATGGGAGTCCTGTTGAGGAAGTCTGGTCCTAAGCCGACATGTTGAAGCTCTGGACCTACTTTTTCTTCTATAAGATGGAAGGTCTCTGGTCTGATTCCGAGATCCTTAATCCATTTTGAGTTTAGTTTCGTGCATGGTGAGAGATATGGGTTTAGTTTCATTCTGTTGCATATGGATTTCCAATTCTCCCAGCACCACTTGTTGAAGAGGCTATCTTTTCTCCATTGCATATTTTTGGCCCCTTTGTCTAGTATGAGAAAATTGTATTTATTTGGGTTTGTGTCCGTGTCCTCTATTCTGTACCATTGATCCACCTTTCTATTTTGCTACCAATACCATGCCGTTTTTGTTACTATTGCTTTGTAGTAGAGTTGAAGATCTGGTATTGCGATACCCCCTGCTTCACTCTTTCTGCCAAGGATTGCTTTAGCTATTCTGGGTTTTTTATTCTTCCAGATGAATTTCATAATTTCTTGCTCTATTTCTGTAAGGTACTTCATTGGGATTTTAATTGGAATTGCATTGAATCTGTATAGCACTTTTGGTAGTATGGCCATTTTGACAATATTAATTCTTCCTATCCAAGAAAATGGGAGATCTTTCCATCTTCTAAGGTTTTCTTGAATTTCTTTCTTTAGTGTTCTATAGTTCTCATTGTAGAGGTCTTTCACCTCTTTTGTGAGATTGATTCCCAAATACTTTATTTTTTTCGAAGCTATTGTGAATGGGGTAGTTTTCCTAATTTCTCTTTCTGAAGATTCATCGCTTATGTATAAAAATGCCTTAGATTTATGTGCATTGATCTTATATCCCGCTACTTTACTGAATTCACTTATGAGATCTAACAGTTTTCTGGTGGAATTTCCTGGTTCTTCTAAGTATACAATCATATCATCAGCAAATAGGGATAGTTTGAGTTCTTCTTTTCCTATTCATATCCCTTTAATTTCTTTGGTCTGTCTAATTGCTCTGGCTAGAGTTTCAAGGACGATATTGAATAGAAGTGGTGAAAGAGGGCATCCCTGCCTTGTTCCAGTTTTTAGAGGGAATGCTTTCAGTTTTTCACCATTTAGAATGATATTAGCCATGGGTTTAGCGTAGATGGCCTTTACAATGTTAAGGAATGTTCCCACTATCCCTATTTTTTCTAGTGTTTTGAGCATGATGGGGTGCTGTATTTTATCAAATGCTTTTTCTGCATCTATCGAAATAATCATGTGATTCTTGACTTTAAGTCTATTGATATGGTGAATTACATTTATTGATTTCCTGATGTTGAACCAACCTTGCATCCCTGGGATGAAACCCACTTGATCATGGTGCACTATCTTTTTAATATGTTTTTGTATGCGATTTGCTAAAATTTTGTTGAGAATTTTTGCGTCGATGTTCATTAAGGATATTGGTCTAAAATTTTCTTTCCTTGATGTGTCTCTGTCTGGTTTAGGAATCAGGGTAATATTGGCTTCATAGAATGAGTTTGGGAGAGTTCCCTCCTCTTCTATTTTCTGGAATACTTTGAGTAGTATTGGAATGAGCTCTTCTTTAAAAGTTTTGTAGAACTCGGCTGAGAACCCATCTGGTCCTGGACTTTTCTTTGTTGGAAGGCTTTTGATGACTTCTTCTATTTCATTACTTGAAATTGGTCTATTTAAATTGTGTATATCCTCCTCGTTCAGTTTAGGCAATTCATATGTCTCTAGAAACCTGTTGATGTCTTCGAAATTTTCTATTTTGTTGGAGTATAGATTTTCAAAATAGCTTCTAATTATGTTTTGTATTTCAGTCGTGTCTGTTGTGATATTTCCTTGTTCATTCCGAATTTTAGTGATTTGGGTTTTCTCTCGTCTTCTCTTTGTTAGTGTGGCTAAAGGTTTATCAATTTTGTTTATTTTTTCGAAGAACCAACTATTTATTTTGTCAATTATTTGTATTGTTTCTTTCGTTTCAATTTCGTTGGTTTCAGCTCTCAGTTTAACTATTTCCTGTCTTCTACTACTTTTGGTGTTGGTCTGTTCTTTTTTTTCTAGGGCTTTGAGCTGTAGTGTTAGGTCATTTATTTTTTGAGTTTTACTTCTTTTATTAAATGCGCTCCATGAAATAAATCTTCCTCTAAGTACTGCTTTCATAGTGTCCCAGAGATTTTGATATGATGTTTCTTTGTTCTCGTTTACCTCTAAGAATTTTTTAATTTCCTTCCTAATATCTTCTGTTATCCATTCATCATATAGTAGCATATTGTTTAATCTCCAGGTGTTGGAGTAGTTTCTGTTTTTTACTCTTTCATTAATTTGTAACTTCAATCCATTATGATCTGATAGAATACAAGGTAGTGTCTCTATCTTCTTGTATTTGCTGACATTAGCTTTGTGGCATAATATATGGTCTATTTTAGAGAAGGATCCATGTGCTGCTGAGAAGAAAGTGTATTCGCTCTTGGTTGGATGGTATATTCTATAAATGTCTGTTAAGTCTAAATTATTGATTGTGTTATTGAGATCTATGGTTTCTTTGTTCAATTTTTGTTTGGAAGATCTGTCCAGTGGTGAAAGAGGCGTGTTAAAATCACCTAGTATTATTGTGTTATGGTCTATTTGGTTTCTAAAATTGAGAAGGATTTGTTTAACATACATGGATGAGCCACTGTTTGGGCCATAGATGTTTATGATTGTTATATCTTGCTGATTTATGCTTCCCTTAAGCAGTATGAAATGTCCTTCTTTATCACTTCTGACTAACATTGGCTTGAAGTCCACATTATCTGAAATGAGGATGGATACTCCAGCTTTTTTGCTGAGTCCATGTGCATGGTATGTTTTTCCCCATCCTTTCACCTTTAGTCTATGGGTATCTCTTTCTATGAGGTGAGTCTCTTGCAGGCAACATATTGTTGGATCTTTCTTTTTAATCCAATCTGCCAGTCTATGTCTTTTGATTGATGAATTCAGGCCATTAACATTCAGGGTTATTATTGAGATATGATTTGTATTCCCGGTCATTTGGTTCATATTTAAAATTTTTGGCACATCTTGGTTCCTCCTTTATTTGACAGTTCCTTTAGGATAATTCCTCCCTTTGCTGATTTGCTTCTTTGTTTTTTATCTCTTCCTCATGAAATATTTTGCTGAGAATGTTCTGTAATGCTGGCTTTCTTTTTGTAAATTCTTTTAGCTTTTGTTTATCATGGAATGATTTTATTTCATCGTCAAATTTGAAGGTAAGTTTTGCTGGGTATAAGATTCTTGGTTGGCATCCATTTTCTTTCAGAGCTTGAAAAATGTTGTTCCAGACCCTTCTAGCTTTTAGGGTCTGGATTGAAAAATCTGCTGATATCCGTATTGGCTTCCCCCTGAATGTAATTTGGTTCTTTTCTCTCACAGCCTTTAAAATTCTGTCTTTATTTTGTATGTTAGGTATTTTCATTATAATGTGCCTTGGTGTGGGTCTGTTGTAATTTTGTGTATTTGGAGTCCTATAAGCCTTTGGACTTGATTTTCCATTTCATTCTTCAGATTTGGGAAATTTTCTGATATTATTTCTTCAAATAGATTGTTCATTCCTTTGGTTTGTTTCTCTAAGCCTTCCTCAATCCCAATAATTCTCAAATTTGGTCTTTTCATGATATTCCATAGTTCTTGGAGATTCTGTTCATGATTTCTCACCATCTTCTCTGTTTGTTCAACTTTGTTTTCGAGGTTAAATATTTTGTCTTCAATATCTGAAGTTCTGTCTTCCAGCTGTTCTATCCTATTGGTTATGCTTTCTATGGAGTTCTTAATTTGGTTTATTGTTTCCTTCATTTCAAGGATTTCTGTTTGGTTTTTTTTCAATATCTCTAACTCTTTATTGAAATGATCTTTTGCTTCCTGAATTTGCTCTGTTAACTGTTGATTGGTGCGATCGTTCAGTGCCTGCATTTGCTCTTTCATCTCATCATTCAATGCCTGCATTTGCTCTTTCATCTCATCGTTTGCTTCCCTAATCATTTTAATTATGTACATTTTGAACTCCCTTTCTGTCATTTCTTCTGCCATTCTGTCGTTGGATTTTATTGATGTAACATCTAGATTTGTTTGGGGCATTTTCTTCCCTTGTTTTCTCATATTGTTCAGGGATCAGTGGGTCATTAAGATATTGCAGATTTCCTCTATCAACTTATAATGTCCCTGAAGATTGCTAGTATATCCCCTCTTATCCTTCAGTAGCCTGAAGCCTTGGAGGAGGTTGATAATGCAGAGCTCCACGAAGAAGCTGCCTCTCTAGGGGTGGTGACCCTCAGGTGGGGTATATTCCCTGCTAGTTCCACTTGTTGACCAATGGTCATCCAATGGGGAACTAGACTGCGGGCTGAGGCAAAGCCTGTTTGTGCCTGTGTCTCTGGTTTTACCGTCCCTGTGGGAAAACCTCCCCCGGTAGGGAAGACTCACTCGGTGGGGACGTCTCGCTGGTGAGTTGCCCGCCTAGAGGTTCCCTTCAATCTACAACTACCAACTGGGCTGGGCTGTCTTCCTCTGCAACGATCCCAGGGGCCCGGATCTACGTCCTGGGCCTGGGAGCCTCACTTTTCGCAGGCGAGTCTCCTTAGGCTGCCTCTCCCAGAGAATCTGCCCGCAACCCTGGAAACTTCGCTCCGCCCCTAGGTGTGTCTCTGTGCGGCTCTTCCAGCAAGAAGCCACCTAGCTCCTGGGACCCTGCTCTGCACCAGTCGCCTGGCTATGCAGCCCCTCCTCTGAGCCACCACCTGGAGCCCCGTACAATAGCTCCGAGACCCAGAGACCCGCCACACACCTCCTCCTCCGGACAGCCGCCCGGTTTCCGACACAGTCACTAGGAGTCCAAACAACTCACTTCGGGTCTCCTCCTCCCGCCAACCACCCGTAGCCCTAGGCAGTCACTCCAAGTCCAAGTGACCCGCCCTGATCCTCCTCCTCCTCCTTGGGGTAGCCCCCTGGGTGTTCAGGAGCGGTGGCTCCGAGACCAAGTGACTCACCACGCTCCTCCTCCAGGCAGGCCACCGGTGTTCAGGAGCAGTCGCTTTTAGTCCAATCAACTCACCACTCGCCTCCTCCTCTGGCAACCACCTGTGGCTCTGATGCAGTTACTCCTAGATCAAGCGTCCCACCGCTCTCCTCCCCCAGGCAGGCCACCAGTGTTCTGGAGCAGTTGTTCTGAGTTCAAACAGCTCGCCACGCAGCTCCTCCTCTGGCAACTGCCTGTGGCTCTGATGCAGTCACTCCTAGACCAAGCGTCCCGCCGCGCTCCTCCTCTTCCTCCGGGCAGTCCCCCGGTGTTCAGGAGTGCTCGCTCTGAGTTCAAACAGCTCACCACGCAGCTCCTCCTCAGGCAGCCGCCCGGAGCCCCAGTGGTTGCTCCGAGTCCAAGCGCTGTGCTGAGCCGCCTCCTCTACGATGATCCCAGTTGTCCGTGTTTACCGCTCCAGCGGGGGGAGGGGCGTCTCGCCGAGCAACTCTACTTCACAAAGTTCCCTGCGTTCCGGGGCTACCGCCCCATCCGGGACACCTCCCCAACAGGAGAGACTCACCCGGCGGCTTTGAGTTGGTCCCAAGTCTCTCACTATCTCCTCTTTTGAATCTTGCGTCCTGGAGCAACGTGAAATGCAGCCGCCCTCTAGTCCGCCATCTTGGCCCCCCTCTGTCTTTTAATTTGTGCATGTTGTATCTTAAAAAATCTTTCTTGTCTTTGGATCATAAAATGACCTATTATTTTTCTTCTATGACATTTAAAATTTTGCTTTTCATATTTAAGTTTAAATTATTTTAAGACCTACCCTTGCATATGAGTCAAAAATCTAACATTTTCTACTTTTCTTTATTTTTAAGTCTATGTGTGGGGGCTTTATTCTGGGAGAAAGTTCAAATGAATGTGATGCTTACCTGTGTCACCCCCATGGGTGATTACAGCCTCTTCCATTGGCTATTGGGTGGTAAGCACTTTTAATTTATGTAATTTTTTTTTCTAGTATTATAGAATTTATGATAGGGATGTACATTAAATTTGATACCAGATACACCACTGTCACCCTGGTGGGAACTGAATTCATGATAACTATTGTTAAAATGGTTAGTTACCCTTATAGTTTTTATATTCTTACTTGTCTAAATATAAAAGACTTACATTAACCAGAATCTATAATCTTCTTCTAAACAATACCTTGACTGTAAAAAACCTTAACTTCAATTATATTTCCCATCCTACACTCATTGTTTTATAGTATTTTGGTTCAATTGTGTTTTGTCATTAGTATTAACATTATTTGATCCAGGTCATTGTTATTTAGATATGTTTACATTTTATGAGTTTCTTAATTGATCTTGATTTCTTACATTGAATTCCTTTCTCCTTGGATCATTTTTATTTAGCCATTTTTCATGAGGATCTTGTTAATGTAAAGTCAGTATTTTTTATCTTAAAATTTATTTCAATCTAACTTTCTAGTAAGATATTAGTTGAAATACTCTACTAGTTTGTCAATGATTTTCTCTCAACCCTTGAATGGTGTTTTATCATTTGGCTTCAATCGCTTCTTTTAAGAAGTTTAATTCTAATCATTATTGTGTTTTCTTTGTACATAATTTATAAGTATTTTTAATAATATAATTCTTTGATTTTTCAACACTTCACTAGCGATAACATTTTTAGTTGTATTTTTATTTATTACTCTGTGCACTTTTCAATTCTGAAAATATATGTGTTTCATTGATGTGAAATACTTTTCATCTACCATCAACTTAAATATTTCCTCTGTCTGGAACTCCAAGTAGACATATAATGAGCTTTTTCCCTTTATTTTTCAATATTTTATTTTCTGTCATTATTTCTACCTTTTTTGGTTTTATCTCTCTGATAATTTACCAAGATCAGTCTTTACTAATAACTTCCACTGGGGTTAATCAGATTTTTTAAATGTATATTGGACTTTAAATTTCAAATAGTATTTTTATAATCTGAAAATTTTCTGCACCACAGCTATCAACAGAGTGACATGACAACCTACAGATGGGAGAAAATATAGGACTACCATGGTACACGTGACCTATTGTTGACTAAATCATGATTCTGTCCTGTGCTAGTCAGCTTTCTGTCATTATAATTAAATACCTGAAGTAATCAACTTACAGATAAAAGATTTATTTTGGTTCATGGTTTCGAGGGTTGAAGTTCAATTACTTTTGATCTCTGGTGCAGCAGTTCCTCCTGAAGGGAGCATGTGGTGAACAAAAACTGCTCACCTCATTTACAGAAAGCAAAAAAAAAAAAAAAAAGGAAGAGTAAAGGTCTGGGTGCTGTATTAGCTTGTCATCACTGAGAACAAAACACATGAAAAAAAAAAACTTAGAGGAAAATAAATTTGTTTTGGGTTCGTAATTTTTACTGAGCTACATACATTCTTTGAACTTGAGGTGAGGCAAAACATCATGCTGAAAATGTATTGCAGAGGAAAGCTCAGCTTCTGGCAGTCAGGAAGCAGAGAGAAGAAGAGGAGACAAAGGAGAAGAAAGAAGGAGGAGGAGGTGGAGAAGGAAAAAAAAAAGAGGAGGAAGAAGAGGTGTTGCCAGGGACAAGATATAGTACCAAGGACATGCCCAAGAACCCACTTACCTCTAATCTTGTTCCATCTCCTATACTTTCTACCACCTCACAGTAGTCCATGAGCTATCAATAAATTAATCCACAGATGACGTCAGAACCCTAATATACTAATAACTTTCTAAAATCCCCACCTCTGAACACTGCTGCACTGGGGACTAACCCTTCAGCACCTGAGTCTTTGAAAGACACTCCAGATCAAAACCATAACAGGGGCCCACAACCCATTTTGAGGGCTTATACTGAATGACCTAAAGATCTGAACTAAACCCCACCTTTTAAAAGTGCCACCAACTCTCAATTGCACTATTCTAGAAACCAAACCATGGGTCTTTAGGGAACATTCAAGATCCACTAAATATTGGAGTTTATGGTACAGGAAATTGTAGTTCTTTTATTTTTAGTGTGATATTGTATGAAATTTCATTTACACAATTTGTGTGGACAGAGAATGTGTCTCCAGATTGAGGTTCACATGATCAAGCTGATCAACATCATTATACATATATCCTGGTTCCCAGATGTAAGTGTCTTTCTAGCTTAGCTATTTAGGAGTAGAAGTAGGGGCCATAGGAAGTTAGTATCTCCAAATTCACAAGATATTTTCATTTTGATGTTTATTGTTCTGGTAACACACCCTCCCATTTACATTTTATGAACTTTTCCCTTATAACATATCCTTGCCAATCCTTGTCATTTCACACTTTTAACTTACATCAACTGGCAGATAAGTGTCTCCTGGGATCTATCTCCTTGTGGTTTTAATTTTCATTTCACTGAATAATAATGAGATTCAATATTGTGACATGCATTTGTGGATAATTGATTTTTAACCACTGAGGATATCATCAGTTATTACAATGGTACATTTACACTTTTACTTACAGAAAATAGTTCATATTTCCACTAAGAAATTCTGAAGGAGGATGAAATTTGTGGGGCCCATTTTGACTTTTGAAAAGTTATGAGAAAAGATTCCACAGCTCTCTTTTGTGAATACAAATGGACTCTCTCTCACTTGTTGCAATGTTACAACTCATCTGAGTTAAATATAATTCAGTTTGTCTTGAGTAATATTACCTTTGCTCTGTTTAAAAATAAGCTATTGGGAAAGTTTTCCCCATGAAATTGTAAATGTGAAGAAAGCTCATACATAAAACTGTAATGACTGAAACCTAAATGGAATAACAGGAATGAATGTATTTATATGAAGCATAAATATAAGTTAATACTACATTTTTCATATTGTTATTTGGAAAAAATGAGTATTTTTATTGATATCTCCAGTTTAATCTTTTTGTTCAAATATTCTATGTCTTAAATTTTTGTGCCATTGTTGTTACCAAACTCTGGCTTGCAGCAGCTTTACTAATTTATCTGATCCTTTCATTCTTTCCTACTTGATTCAAACTGACTTAGCCAAAAGCAAGTTAGCAAGTCTAGACAGAACCTACATGTTTTGTTACTCCAGGATAAATACTTAAATCATAATTTTATTAGAGAAATCTTTGTAAAGGAAGACATAATGAACTATGATCCATAGCTTTTGAACTAGTATTTTTGCTTCACTCATTTATCTCAAAAACAAAACCATGTCATATAAAAGTAAGATTACTCACATATTTAATCAATTCACCTTTCTGTTCTCGTTAATTTAAAATTTAATTGTCTTCTAACTAAGACAAATATTGAAGTTTCATGTGTCTTCTGTTGATGGGAAAACAAAGGTTATAAGGATTTAAATCTAATTTAACATGAAGCAGATACAAAGTAATGGGAATATTTTGATACTGAGGTAAGTTTTTTTTGGAATACAGAAAATTGCAGTGGTTTGAAGATTTCGGGGGTATTTTCTTTCTTGGTGTTTTATCTTGAAATTGTCATGATGATACCTGAATTAACAATAATGTACTATGCTTCAAAATGTATATGTCCATTTTTACCAGTCCTACTCAGGCACAATTTTACAAGGGATTTTTCTTATTTTCTGTCACAATGTAAGTATTTTATTCTCAGCATTTGAAGATTCTCTCATTTATTAAACATTCTGATTCTACATTGTTCAATGATGATTTTTAACTTTTAACTGATGATTTAAATTTTTTTTCATTTCCAAATTATGTGATTTTTGAATTATAATGCTTTTTGGTTTCAGGGTTTTATATTTTTCAAAAGTTTGTACAATAGATTCAGCATTTCTGTGTGCCAGGTAAGCGCTCTCAACATCCTCTTTAAATTGTAAATTTCTGCTACATTCCTTTAAAAGGAGGGAGTTATCTCTCATTGCTTCAATTTAGTAATAGCATAGATTATGTAGATCATACAGGATTTCACCTGGAAAAATAATAATTTAGATTTGAAAGCTACATGAAATCATACTCCTCCCCCATGATTATTATTTCCTACTTCAGTCTGAAACATTATCTCTCCAGACTATTACAATTTAGAGATTTCAGTTTATTACATGCCCAACAACATGTGACTTGAGCCAAATTAAAGAATGTTCTTAAGAAAACATATAAACATAAAATTATCAAAAGGACAGGAGAATATATGTATTGAGTATATGACATGATTAAATAACTTTCTAATAACTTTATCATATCCTCCAAATTTATCTAGTATTAAATTATTTTCTTAAGCAATACTTACAAAAAATATTAATATTGATGCATATGTTAGAATATAAGCTTGCTAAAATGTGATTTACAAAATAAAAGATTTGAAACTGTAATTCACTCTTTTTTTGATAGACGTTAGAATGAATTAAGATAAAACTACTCATGCTTTCATGTAGAATGTATTCCTGTTCTGTGAAGAATGTCCTTGGTATTTTGATGGGGATTGCACTGAATCTGTAGATTGCTTTGGATTCCATGGTCATTTTACCAGTATTAATTCTCCCAATTCATGACCATAAAAGGTCTTTCCACCTTCTAGTGTCTTCTTCAATTCTTTCCTTCTGTGTTTCATAATTTTTCATTGAAGAAGTCCTTCACTAGAGAGGTTTATTTCTGATCACATCTCTTTGGAATTCTAACTGACTCTTGTACTTGGATAGCTGTTTCCTTCCTGAGGTTTGAAAAATTGTCTACTGTTGTTTCACTTAATAGATTTTCTATACCTTCAGTCTATAGTTTTTCTTCATCCTGTATTTGAATTATGCAGGTCTGATCTTTCAATGATATCACATGTATCTTCTATTCTCTGTTCATTCTTTCTTTTTTTTTTCTTATTACTTTCTGAATATGAAAAATAAGACTTGTCTTCAAGTTCTGGTATTCTTTCTTTCATTCTAGTCTATTTGTGAGACTTTTGACTGAGGGTTTTTTGTTTGTTTGTTTTGATTTTTTAATCTGACTTATTAAGCTTTTTATATTTCCAAGATTCTGTTTGGATCTTTTTATAATCTCTATGTCTTTATTGAATTGCTCATTTGTATCCTGTTACTTAAAAATGATTTTGATGCTGGTTGCTCCAGTTGTGTTGAAGGGCCTACAGTTCTTATTCTCTGGAGACTGGTGCAGATTCAGGTGCTTCACAGGGAGGATTGGAACTAGAATTGCAACTCACCCTCTGTGGGACTCACCTTCAGACTTAGCAGTCCATCACAGTTTGACCTGGTGCTGCTGTGAGCAATATAGAGGAGTCACCTGGATGTAGTGCCTTCCACCATTATGTTTTTCCTCTCTGGTGCAACTGTGGTTGTTTTGCCCTGAGCTGGATCTCCTCCTTCCTCTGTCTGTGCCTGCCTGGTTTGATGACTGGGAGCTTATGTTGCCACTTTTCTTTAAGAAGGAGGGTTTGAGTGGGACTGGGCTATATTCAGAGCTGGACTTAATTCCTCTCAACTGAGCTGTTAAGTGCAGCTCAGAGGCAGAGCATTTTCCCATTGTGCACAAGGTATTGGGTATGACCTCTACCTCTGAAAGGAAAAAGAGAGGGGAAAATAATGATAACAAATGAAGAACAAACAAAAATAGCTGGATTGAAAAATAAAAAAGGAATGTAGAGGGAAAATATAAATAGAAATAAAAAGGAGAAAGAAAATAAAAGGGTGAAATGAGAAAGAAAAGAAAGAAAAAGTTCAATTATAGAATAAAAATAAAAACCAAAATGAGCTAAGGTAAGAAAAAGAATGAGAAATAAAAATGATATCAATAAAAGATAGAAAAGACAGAAAAAATGATTCAAAAATTCTTTCTGACTGAGGTGCTTGGAAATACTTCTCTCCAGGTTTTCCAAAGTTGGAATGCCCCCATCCATGGAATGGGGGCAGGGGCAGGTAGCTGTAGTTTATAATGTTTTTCAGCTCTCATGAAAAGAAAAGGGATGGAGGTGAATGGAGGCTGTACCTCTGACTTCTCTCAGAACAGGAAATGTTAACCATGCCAGAGGTGTATTCTCTCCAGAGAGTTTTAGCTTGCATGCCTCGGGGCAAGGACAATGTCCAAGCTACAGGCGATCCTGGAATGCAGTTGGGGTGTGTGTGTGTGTGTGTGTGTGTGTGTGTGTGTGTGTATAGCTGTACCACTGTGCCTTCCACTCCCCCGTCCTGTCTCAGTCCACACTCCTTGCAGCATGACTTTCTTCATGAATTTGTGTCAAAGACATTCTCCCAAACCACAACTCTCTCCTGTGACTGCCACTGTGCCTTCAATGTGGCAGGGTGCCCACACAGACAATGAGATGTGATTATCTGGGTTTTCTGATTCTCAGAGCAGTTTAGTCTGTACCAGTAGGGCACTTCTCAAGATGGTTCCTGGTGATAGCATTCTGAAAGTTTGCTCAGAGGTCAAGTCAATTTCTTTTCTAAAGCAAGCTTATTGTGAAGACTCCAGGTCACCTATTTATTTAAGCAATTTGCAAGGTGCTTTTTCTGTTGTGCTATGACTCTTTCTCCTTCACCTTTTACCCCCCTCTTACTAAGGAGAGTTCTTTTCCCCACACCCAGCTGCCAGGCACCAGGATCTGGGATATTTCACTTCTCTTGCGATGTCATTCTGCCTAGTCTCCCACCCATTTTGTTTTCTAGGCTGTCAATTTCCAGTATCTCTGACAGTCATTTACCTACACTGGTAGTTACATACCTGTGTTTGTTTCCATCCCTTGGCAGAGCAAACTAGTACTGGGTTTCTCTACTCCATTATCTTGAGTTCTTCTCTACTCCATTATCTTGAGTATCTTGAGTTCATACTGCCTATGAATATATAACTATCTCTAAAATAAAAATTCATTAGCTCTCCCTCCTCCATGACACACAATTTTCAATTTGTATTTGTTGTATTCTGTGCCTGGTCTCTGTCTTGGGTACTTAACTCAAAATTAAGCACCTGTCTGGCTTAGTTAATATTATAATGCAATTGATAGTAAAGATTTATGATTTAAAATACTAATTATATCCATTTAATCTCATTATGTTTATGAAGTAAAACAAATTTATGAAACTTATTATTCATAAAATATTGAAATTACTTTTTTCTATATATCATTGATTTTTTTAAAAACTCAAAAATGCATTAAATTAAAATATTAAATCAGTAAATGCAAGTGTTCTGATGAAGATAAATCACATTGCAAAAAGAACTAAGAAGGCAGTATCACCAGGAAACAACTTGAAATGTTCATGAATTTGTTCCTAGTAGCTTGAATGTGGTATTTTAAAGTCAGTTGGAGGTATCAAGATGCAACTTTATGATTTTTTAAAGCATGGTAGGTGTTCCCAAAGACCCATAAGGTCCATAGGGTGGTACTATTGGAGGCTGATGAAATCTTTAAGAGGTATGGCCTAATGGGAGATTCTTAAGTCAATGGGCTTGTGCCCTTGAAGGGGATTGGAGGACACTGGTCTGTCTTTCTCTTTCTTTCACTCTTTTTCTCTCCCTCCTGGCTCCAGATGCAAGTACTCACTCTAGCATTTGCTCCCATCATGAGGTTCTACACTTTTCAGAGGGCCAAATCAATGGGGCTGCCCAATCTGCAATTTGAACTTCCAGAACAATGAGCCAAAATAAACATCTCTTTACTTCATATGTGTAGTCTGTGTCAGGAATTTGATTATAGTGACAGAAAAATAACACACACAGCACATTGTGAAACTTCAGAGATATGTGAAGTTTTATATGAAACTCTAGGGATAAAATGTGTGAAATGGGCAGGGTGCTGTGGCACACATCTGTAATTCCAGCAGCTAGGGAGGCTGAGGCAAGAGGAGTGTGAGTTCGAAGCCAAACTCAGTCAAAGGGAGGTGCTAAGCAACTCAGTGAGACCTGTCTCTAAATAAAATACAATGCATATACTTATGACTGTGGATGTGGCTCAGTGGTTGAGTGCCTCTGGGTTCAATCCCTAGTACAAAAAAAAAAAAAAAAAAAAGTGTGGAATGTTATGAAGTCCAAAGTCCAAAAGTTCAGGGGAAATGGTTTAAAAATGGTAGTTGTACAAAAGCAATTCATAATCTAAGAAATTTTTACTAAGGAGAAACCATCATTTTAAAGCTAGGGAATTAAGAAAATTAGAAATAAAGAATATTTCAGCAGGATTTATTTAAATTTTCCAGCCTCCTCCCCATTCCCTTCAACTGCTACCTAGCTCTCTTCTCAGACTGAATTCTCTCAGCCCTGCAGTGATATTCCCTTTCTTCTTGTAGATTAAACAGGTATTGTACCTTCATAGTCACTATTTAATCTTTTGGCATAAGTTAAGTGTCTCTCACTATTGAAGGCTAATTATTTCACTTGTATTTCAATGTCATAAACTCTGTTTCATCTGAAAATTTTCTATCGTTATCAGTTATTTTCTTTTTCACCCATATTATGCATTTTATCCTTTCCGTTGGTTCCTCATCATCAGTTGATTTCTGATCAGATATCTTTCATAAAAATAAATAATATATAACAAAAACATTCTTCCCTTAAATATATATTCTCATCTAAACATTACTTCCCTTTTCATTCTAAGAAATAGATATACATTTGAAACACCTTAGTTATACTGTGAATTAGTCAACTTAATTCTCTTTTCTTACAATGTCTTACTGGTCAGTTTTTTAGATTTTTTTTCTGAAAAATTGGATTTTTAATAGGTGACTAGATGGACTAAAAACAAAGCTCTCAGTATTGGTTTCCACATTCAGCAAGACATTCAAATTCAAGAATATTTTTTAAACATACAGAAGAACTCACAAGTGAATTTGAAAAATGCATGTGTATATATATCCATAATTTTTTCCAATAGTATCACAATTGTGACAATGCCAAACAGAGTATTTTTCTAGAAAGGAAAACAATACCATCCACCAACACTGCTATTTTCCTCTTCCTTAATAAACCCAAAGGTGCTACTGAGCACTACTAGAGCAGTCATGGCCTGCCTATTCAAAGATTTTTCTGGGGTTAATGACATACACACCTGTTCTGGCTCCTGTACAAACTCAGCTCACTCCCTAAGCAGCTGACAAATTCCTTAGGCATCAGTGTTTATCTGAGGCCCTAAGGCTGCTAGCCAGCACTGGTGAGGGAAACTCTACTCAATGGATCCCATAAAGACCTGGGTAATGTGCAAAGGGACTTTTTCCTCCTTCCTCCTATTTTTCAGTTTGTTTTGCCAAGCTGTAAAATCTAAAAGGAATACTTAAAGTGAATAGTACTATTTATCTCATTATTTCTTAAAGCTGTCAAAAAATCATTTTAGCCCTTTCAAAACATCTGTTGTTTTCTTTAACAAGATTGCTCTGAAAATAAATTTTATATTGGATATCTTTTTCTTTATATACAAAGCTAGGAGTGTGATGTTTTAGCGTTATCATTCTTTCAGGTGTTTTTCTTAGCTTTTCTCATACTTTTCTGAGCTTAAGCTAGGTGCAGCCCTGGGGCAACTGCAGTTGGAAATGGCTCAGGTGTTTGCCAGGGAGCAATTCCAAGCCAGGGGTCATTTGCAGTAGGACCACTGACCTCTCAACAATCTCCCATTTATTTCTCAAAACCTTCTGCTTCACAGCTGCTCCTGTTGAGCCCTAGCAACCCCGAGGGGAAATATTCTGGTGGACAGAGGGAACCATCCTACTCCAACCTTCTCAGGAAAGCTTTGGGTCTTTCCCAGCACTTACACAGCTGCTTCCAGCTCTCTCTCCTTTATCACCATCTTAAGGGTGTTTTCAATACATCCAAAGCTATGCTGAAAAGATAGCAGATAAGGATTAGGAACCACTACAGAGATAACAGACAAGAACTAGGTACTAAGTCCTTCATCTTTGAGGTGGTCCTCTGGTACTCTCTCAGCAAGCACACTTGTTCTGCTTCCAGAAATCCACAAACTTCAGTGGACGCTTTTATTATTTTCTCCTGAAACACTGAAGAGAAACATTGTTGACAGCATTCCCCTGTATCCCTAAAAACTTAGGCATGTAATATCCAAGATCAAGAATAATCTCTTATATAATCGAATAAAGGAAATTGGACATTGAAGAAATTCTAATGTCTAATATGCTTTCTCCTTCTGTTTTTGACAGGGGTCCTGATAATGTCATGGATGGCATTTTCTCCCATCTCAATCTTGCCATTTTAGTCTCCTTTAATTTGGAAGAACTCTGCAACTTTTCTTTGTCTTTCACAACCATGATGTTTTTGAAGTACAGACATATTCTTTTGTAAGAGTAGAACCCTTCTGATATTGATCAATAGTGCTCAACAGTAGCAACCAGCACTGATAGAACTAGTGAAACAGGGCTGCACCCTCCTCCAAGATGGTTACAAATATTGCCTTTCCTCCCTTTCCACATTGACATTAATAACTGAACAAAGTTGAGAGGGTATGGGTTCCTCAGGGAAACTCTCCAGGAAAACCTAATAAGAAGGGCAGATTTAACCTAGTTCCAAAATACTTACGTAATAATTCTCTGTCTTGTGCTTTCTCTTGGCATTATCCAACATAATCATACATGTAAATAATTGTCTACTTTCTGGTAAGGATATAGAGATGAATTAGTATTACTCTCTGATTTTATCTGTGTAAAACTTATCCAGATCTACTGAAGCTTTCTAACTTGATCACCTGAAGCCAATTGTATTTGAGGGTGCTAATAATCTCAAAGGTAAGCCATTCTAGCACTTCATCATTTATCATATTTTTAAAACTTTGATCGCTTGCTACTCAAGTAACATCTTTTATCCTTTGTACTAACCAATGCTCAGACCATTTCACCCTGCATTGGAGAGTCCTTCCTGAAAATAGATTGAACATATTTTCCCAAGTAATAAATCAGGGAAATAATCCCCTCAATATAATGCCCTTATGATGAAATCATATATGCATGTTGATAAGAAAATATTTTTGACACTGAGCAGGGACTACACTTAAACTTGATAAGTTAAATATGGATTTGCCCCCTTTCATGGAAGAGGGTGGATTTAAATATGATTGTTTTATGCTAGTGAGGAGCTGATAGGTTTAATTATAATTTCATATTTCTCTTTCTCTCCATCCAGATGCAGGGACTCATAAAGGGTTAATAGGCACATTAAAATATATAACAGCTGTTAAGAGCCACAACACTGTATAAGATGGAACTGTTTATTCTCAAGAGGTCACCTGCCTGCTTGCTTATTGTTTGTTTTAATGGGCCTTATTTTTTCAGAAGAGTTGTATATTTATCTAGCTTGGTTTTAAGTTGGCTTCTAACTTTCACCCTGTACCATCTTAGCTAGTAGGTACCAATACTTCATTACAGGTTTGAGTCTTTCTCATGACCATCCAGGTCCCTCTTGAAAAATAATAAAACAATAAAAGAAAGTGTTGGCTGATGGTGGAAGACTGCTATTGTGTCTGCAATGAAACCAAAGTTGCACGAGAATCACCAGTTAACTGTTTTATTCATGGTCCATGTGCAGGAGGATGTTGTCCCACCTGAGCCAAGCATAGACACCTTTTTTTTTTTTTCTTCCCAACACTACCATCAACCCTCTGGGTGCAACGTCTATTTGTCCTTTGTTAGAGATTCTTACACATGTCAGAGACAGAATCCTGGATTGTTTACATTTAAAACAGAGATAGAAAGAAAACTATGAAGTCAAAAACTTAAAGAAAAAACTGCACTGTGAGGGAACTGAAAGAAATTTAAAAGAACAATACCTTTATATGAGGAAGGAACTCTAAATGAGTGTGAAATATCACAAGAACTTATCTCAAAATAGTCAAGGAGTGACACCAAAACCTGCTATTTATTAAAGGGAAGCTAGTGATCTTGCTACATTTATTGGGTTACAATTGGAGATGAAAGGAAGGATGAATCGGGGTAATAAAGTTGAAGAAGCAAGAGAAAATACTCAATTGTGCCCTTTGACGCTGACTTTTCATCAAAGATGCTTGAAGATATGCTCATACATTATGGTAAACACATTACCAAATATACTATGTAATATTTGGAGTTTAGCAATAATGCCTTTATTAAAAAAAATTAGAGAAATGATTATTTTTGTGGATAAGATCCAATGGTGTGGATAGCATACACCCACTGAATGTTCTTCTTGCATATGGAAAAAACATTTATATGATTTTATTGAATCAAAATGTTAAGTTAGTGGATGTCATTTTTAAAATAGCAATGAATCAGGACATTTATTTAGTAATAGAACATTCCAAGTATATTTAGAAAAGTATTTGAAGCACCCAAAAGTGAAGTCTTTCTAAGACAAAAGAATTATCTTACAAACTAATGTTGAGGTTTTTAAAGTAGTTTTACTTCTGAAAGAAGCTTGAGATTATGTCATTTCAAAATTTCTAAAATATGCTGACTTTTTTTTTATTATACAAGGGAAGTTTCCATTTAATAACTGAACATCTTCCCATTGTTAACGGTAAATATTTCTTGGGTAAGGAAATAAATACAATGAAAATAAGAAATGCAGTTTTCCAAGAAAAGTTGATAAACTAAGGTTTAATTTTACTTAGGAAGTAAACACGGAAACTATGTCTAGGGATTTCTCTTTCACATTATGGAAACCTTATAGGGCATATGGTGGCCATATTCTACATTAGGTAAGGTATTATATAAACTGGATGACTTCGTTGTTCTTTGGAATTGTAAACAAATAGATCACAAGACCTTGAATAGGTTTTATTTGTTGTTGTTTGCTTCTTGCCCTAGAGCAATGAATTAGTTAATTTGTATATGGTTTCTTCTCTCATCCTTTCCCATAATCCTCCCATCACTTTTAGGATCAATGGAATCACAAGATGGCAGTTTTAAAGTTGAACAAAAATAAATAAATAAGAAAAACAGAGGTGGAAAGTCTTATCATTTATAAATCAGAAAAATAAAAGATGACCAAGCCCTTTTGAAAAACAATTTCCCTAAATTCATGGGTAGAGAGAGGATAGAATCAAGAGGTTACAAGAAGAAAGAACAGCATTTAAACACTGTAGCCTGGAAGGCATCAACACAGGTTATCTAATGAGATTTCCAGGTCTTACACTGGAATAGACAATAGACCACTGTGTACCAGTAGATTGTTTGAAATCTTATCTCTTTTTCTCTCTCTCCTGATATATTCCTAAGCTGTTCCATTTGTTGGAAAAAGTCATATTGTTAAGTTGATTGTAAACTTTTGACAATAATAAAGTCCTCAAGAAAATTGGCATGTAGTGCAGAAAAATAACGACGATTGTAATTTTTACCCTATTTTTATCTGGAAATTTTGAAATCATTTAACTGCAACTTTTTAGAATGGAGAGTTCATATTGCTTTTTCATGAACAGTTCTTTGACCAGAAAAATGGGGAAAAAAATCCCTAAATATTTGTCAATATGACAAACACACGAGCTGCTATTATTATTGTTATTGTTATTTTATTATTATCATTATTTATGGTGCTGTGGATTGAACACAGGTCCTTGATAATGCCAGGTAAGCAGTCCCCACTGAGCTACATGCCCAGTTCTATTTGACAAACATGTAAAAGCTCAAAGGAACATAAATCATGACTGTAAGTGAAAATATATTATTTTTCTTCATAAGATTTATAAAAATAGAGTATACTTTGTGCCTATGCAAATACCATATAACATAATAACAAATATTAAAAATTAGGTTAATTATGTCTTGAATACCAAGTAGAAAATTGATGAAGGCAATTTTAATTTTATAATGTTTATTTTATAAATTATTTTATTCACAGCCTTATCATCCATATTAATCTTAATATGATTTCCAAATCATATTACATTGATTGGAAAAATACATTGATTGCAAATGATGAAAGACTTAAGTATTATTATGCAAAGACTCTGAGAGAGACTCCACCAAGGCGTAATGCAGTCTTGGAAAATTTCAAAATGAGATGGTAAATCAAAATCTATTTTATGCAATTCATCATATATTTGGTATTTACTGAGGAAATGCAAATTTTTATCTGCAGACCAAACATTAAATATATTCAAATATGTTAAATATAGTTTATATGTTTTCAAATTAAATGTCATGTCCATTCATGATGCTCTAACAAAATACTATTTACTGGGTAACTTGTAAACAATTTAAATTTATTCTAACAGTTCTGAAGACTGGAAAGTCCAAGATCAATGTGCCAACATTCAGTGTCTAGAGAGGGCCTGTTTCCTGGCTCACAGTTGGTACCTTCCCACTGTGTCCTTGCTAGGTAGAAGGAGAAGGTAGTGCTCTGGCACCTTTCATGAGGGCCTTCATGCCTCATCCCCAGTGATCCCACTCCTAACCAAAATAATAATAAAAATAATAATAATAATTGAAATTAGTTTCAATATGTAAATTTTGGGGGAGACACAAACATTGACACTATAACATCATGTAGGTTGACAGTGTTTCAAAGAAAAAGATATAAATATTTGGACTATGTTCAAACATTTTTAGCCCTAATCCTTTACTTCATAGACAGTACATTTATAATTTTTAGAGAAATACTTTCCAGCGGGATAAATACTTTCTGGCAAAATATATAAATACAAAGCATAAAAAGAGTCAATTAACTCAATATCATTTTTCAAAAAAATAAACTGTCGGAAAAGAACTCAATTATTGCTTTTACAATTCTATTTTATTTTTATTTGAAAGTGCATAAAGGTCATTGTGCTTAATGCACATGCCTTATAAGGAACCAAAAGGCTTTATCATTTGCCATCAGTTATCCACTGATGTATAGATAAATTTTTACAGTTCTATAAAATTCTAGTATATGAACTCAATAAAGGACTATAGGGCAAGCACCTTGAAAACATCTGTCTTGTAATCTATAATGTTTCTATACCACAGAGGAGAATGTGTTTAGCCTTCACTTTAAAGAAAAATACTAATTATTTTGATGCAAATCTTTGGCTTATGGCACAAAGATTTTTCTTGACTATGAACAGAAAATAAAAATCCCTATATCAGGTTTTCAATTTTGAAACTAAGAAAACTGCCTTTCTCTTCAATGTAACAATTCACTAATAGAAAACTGAGTCCAAAATCCTTTTTGTTACCACAAAATCTACAAATATGCTATCTGGGGTTCTTCCACAACCACAAAGTCAAAGAAAAATTTTCTCTATCATTTATAGTTTAATTCTATATTTGAGTGAAAAAAGAGAGGTCACAAGTTTGCGATAAATGTGTCATTTAATAAGAATGTGAACAACTTTCATATAAATATGGATACTGCATTGTTTCTGGATTGAAGTTGAAAAATTCCAAATTATTACAATTTTCAACTACAACGTAAAGTTGCTGTTTAAAACCAAGGTTTCGAGTCCACTCTCAAACAGGAAAAAAAAAAAAAAAGAAAAAAGAAAAAAAGCAGCTTTTTGTTTAATAAACTGTCATATAAATTCAAGTTGGGAAAGAATATTTACAGAAGAGACAGTGAATAAAACATATGAAAGCCCTGGAATTTAAACAGACTTAATGCTGTAAGGAAGCATATTAATGATGCATTTGTTGAAAAATTGGGAATTTGATTGGAAGGAGATAAACAAGAATGTTGGTAGTTTAATGAATTCATAAAAGAGAAATAACAAATAAAATTTAGGAAAACTTGCTTCGGCTTCCCAATCAAAATTAGTACAGTAGAAGCTTGTAGTCCTTTGTACTATATTTGTTATACTCTATGTACTCTATGTGCATGATACAGAAAACTTTCTAGATAATATATAGTTATCGTTCTCAAGAAAAAGGTGTTTATAATATGAAACCATAAAACCTATTTTTTGTTTGTTTGTAAATGCATGCCAATTTAAAATATGCTGATGGGGCATGCTCTGGTATAATCCAAGACCCTGGTGCATATGAAGAAATAATTTTCAAGGTAGTATAAGAATACCAATTGCTGGTGATTTTCTGTGCCTTCAACAGTGCTCTGCTCTCACATTTTATACTTTTTTAATTTTACAATTCTTATGATAATTTCATAATTACATCCTTTGGTAAAATGTAGATAAAAATCTTAAAAACAAATGCAACTATTAGTGTCTTTAATAACTGATCTGTGTGCTAGGTCTAAATAAGTCAGCGAATAGAATGGGCTCGTGGTACTCACAGCTTCTATCCCCTTATACTTACTAATCCTGTCAGTCATAGAAACTTTTGAAAAATTGTTCAAGACATAATATATACTCACAGTACACATAATTTTAATGTTTTAGAGGTAAAAAAAAGTATTTTCCACTTAACTTCCCCTTCATTCAGCATTTGTCATCTTAGAAAAGTCCTTATACTTCAATTAAAATAGTGTTTATAAAAACTAAGAAATGAAGAACATTTTCAAAATATGAAAAATAATTGAAAATAAAGCCAATAGTAGAAAGGAGAAAGTACTGACTTCATGGGTCTAGAGTCAATCAACATATTCACTGAAAACCTATAATCAAGTTATTATTCCAGTAACCATGCAGGATAGGCATCAAATGTTGATTTAGGTTACACTCAGCACTTTATAAGTAAATTTCATGTATTTCTGCATATTATACTTACTCCCTTACCTCACTGAAAATAAAAACCATTTATTGTAGGCAAGATAGAATGAGTATTATTATGAGATTTCACAGAAGAGGAAATTCAGACTCAAGGAAATTAGGAAATGTGTCCAAGGTCTCACAATCGACAAGCCATGGTATTAGGTTATGAACCAAGACTTCATAAGCATCAACGTTTGCTTCTCTCACCTCCAATGTTCACTGCTCTTTCTCTCGTACTCATTGAAGTATGTGTTGACAAATCTTCAATGCCTGTCCATTCTACATTAAACCATGTAAGAAAATAAGTGAAAACAGACAAATGCTGAATGAAGGGGGAGTTAAGTGGGAAATATTTTGTGTTCCTTTCTTTCCACAGAGAGGAACACAGTGGTATGATTCAGAGAAGCAAATGGACAGAAGCAGGGTGTCAAAGGCACTGACAGAAACAGGTGCAGGCAGAGCATGAGAGAAGACTCCCAGAGGAGAAGATACTTGAACCAGTACCAAAGGCACAAGAGAATCACTCAGACCAGCAAGGGACAAAAATCTAAACAGTCCTTTAATTTCCAATAATACAGAAGATGGAGTCTAGCTTACTACTCCAAGGACTCATCTCTGAGAATATAGTGAACAAATAAAGACACAAACACTTATTAATTACATTGACATTTCTATATTTATATTTATATTCATTTATATATTATAATTCCATTTATATTTATACATATTACATATCACATTTAAATTCATTTTCACATTATAGTTATTGAAATTCATGAGTTTATATTACACTTCTAGTCATAGCACAGGATTCATTCTAGTCTCCTTCCTTTCCATATTTGCAAATTCCCTCACTGATAATGAAAACCTAGATTCATCCTACCTTAGATTCAACTTACGTGACTCAGATCCTATCTGTAACTGCTTTTCTTCTGCATAAACAACTAGCTTACTGCACTAGGATAAATACCCTACTCCCTACATTCAGTTTTGATGTCTCATGCTCATTCACCACCACGTACAGACCCCCTCCCACCCTACTTGTGCTCTAAGACCCAGTGGCAAACTCTAATTCCACAAGGATGCTCATAGCCTCTGCTTGCACTTTGGTCCACACAAGGCCACCCGACGCACTCCACCAGATGACTTCCTCATTCCACTTGAGTTCTTAACATCCCTCTCCAGGCTGCATGTCAGAGAGCATGTACCTTGGGTACTGTGTTCTGGGCCACCTCAGGGCTGTAGAACTGAATTGTTCAGGAAGAGAGAGAGAAAGGGGAAGGGGAAATAGGAAAAGAGAAGATGAAGGGCCACAAATCATAAAAACATAGCTTGATCTGTTTTCCACTGAAAAATCAAGAGTGGTGATTCTCAAAAAAGTAACTACACAGATTTTGTGGTTTGAAAAGCATAACCAATATAAAATTTTGTATTTGGAAAAGGAAACAAACATTGTTTTTATGATACAAACTACTCAAAATGAAGTTGAACAAAATCTTCCTGGATAAGTATATGGATTTTGTGGTGAGGAGGAAAGAACATGACATTTTTATATTTATCTAAATGAAGAAGGGCTTTCAAAATGTTTCCACAGAGGATAGGGATTTAGAGACTACCAGTTTTGTTGGATTTATTTCACTCAATGTTTAGCAACATTGTAAGATGAAAGACAGTTAGATGATCCTTTCTAGTGAAAGATAACACATCTTCAATTTCTTAAATTCTAACATGTATCTTAGAATATCTAGAATATATTTAGAATATACTATATATTATATGTATTATAGTATATATTATATATAGTATAGAATATATATACATGTTAGAATATTTATAATACTATATATACTATTTTATTCATACTATATAGAATATGTGCATAACAACATATATACTATATAGTGTACATGGCATTATATATAAATTGAAATACAAAGATCACATAAAAATCTATGATTATCTAATTAGAAAAATATTTTCTTGTTATTTTATGATTTTTTTTTTAGAAATGCATTTAAGATAGCTAAATTAGAAATGAATAAATGGGAAGTTACAGTACCTCCAGTACTCAGGCACACATTATTCATAAAGTAAATCAGAGGCACGCCACATGTTAGGTGGAGTCCTTGCAGATTCTTTTGAGTCACTTGGACAAGGCCACTTCCACATATAAAAAACTACACCAAAAAGGTCATATATAATGATCTGCTTCAGCTAAGAAATTGTTGCCAAAATCTTTAAAACTATAATATATCCTCTGAACCACCAATTTCAAGAATTTATCTTAAGGAAAATTTCCCAGTGAAATTTGAACATAAACTTAGCTACAGTAATAAAAACAACTATGCTATATAGCTAAAAATTGGAAACTACCTAATGTCTAACAATACAGTACTGAATAATTATTTTATATCCATAAAATGGTATCATATATCACATAATTTTTTAAATGATTTAAAGTAGGAATTGATAAGGACATGATTATTTATTTTTGAGTGAAACCTAGTATATGCCAGTATATATGAGCACACTTTTATATTTTAAGAAAATACACACACACACACACACACACACACAGAAAAAGGCCTTGTTTAGTATGGATTAAAATATCATTGTATACTGAGGATTACAATTGATTTTATTTTTATTTTTTGTTTTTCTCAAAATCATCTTTTAAATATGTTACACATTTCTTTAACAAATATTCATTAATTTTATCTTTTTCTGGCTCAAAGAACAAAATTCATTTATTTCCTTTACATAAAAATAGTATATCAACAACTTAACAATCTTGCTAGCTGAGTACACATCTCATCTTCTCTTATATATAAGTAACCAAAGAGGCACCTGAAAAAACACTCTGGAAGACCCTACATTATACTTTGAGTGATTTAAGCTTTGGAAACTTTAAAATTAAACTAAGTAGAAAGCAAATCTTTTTAGTTTGATGTTTAAAAATAAGAGAATTTAGGGTAAATAATAAAGAAACTTTCCTCTGTCCAAGAAATTGTGAGATTGTATTAATTTGAACTTCAGGTACACAGTGAATTATTTAAAAAATCAATATCCCCCTTCTGCCATTGTATTGAAACCAAAGGAATAAAAATAGTCTATCCTAATTTCTAGCATGAAAAATTCAAATTTGTAGAAAACTATGAGTGTATCTATCTAGTTCAATTGGAAACACAGTACATTAGATTGACCACATAAATTTCTAAATTTACTTTATATAATCAAGAAGATTCAAGTGGAATATGTAATGATTACTGAATAGGAGGATAATTACTAGTTACTGATGAATAGTCTTATTTTAATGTTTTTTGGGGGGTGGGTTACTGGGCATCAAACCCAAGGGTGCTTTACCATTGCATTACATTCCTAGCCCTTTCTATTTTTTTATTTTGAGACAGGGTCTCACTAAGTTGCTTAGGGTCTCACTAAATTGCTGAGAGTGACCTTGAACTTGCAATTTTCCTGCCTCAGCTTCCCAAGATGCTGGAGTTACTACTTTATATATTTCTTATAATCACAGAAAAGTTCAAAACCAGTAGCTACATTCTGTACTATTTCATTCCTATAAATTGGTTTAGGAGTTTGTGTCATTATGTTAATCAGTTTTATGTCTCTGTGACCAAAATACCCAGCAAGAGCAACTTAAAGGAAGAAAATTTTATTTGGGGCTTACCATCTCAGAGGGTTCAGTTCATGTTGGCAGGCTCCATCATTTTGGACTGGAGGTTAGGCAGAAAACCAGAGTTGAAAGGTATTCACCTTAGAAAGCTGCTCACTCAAAGTGTCCAGGAAGCAGACAGACAAAGCAAGGAGAAGGAAGAGCCACCAGGACAAGATAGTGACCCAGCTCCTCTAGTCACACTCCACCTGCCTACACTCATCACCTAGTTAATCATTCAAACCAGAATGGACTGATGAGGTTACAACCTTCACAACATTATTTCACCTCTCAATATGCTTGCATTAACACAGGAGTCTTGGGAGACATCTCATATGCAGACGATATCAGTCATCAAATGGAGTTAGAAATTCTGCAGTAACTTGTAATAAGGGAGACTAACTTCATGAAAAACAGCTAAATCCTCTTTAGGATAGATCATCTGACCAGAAGAAGATAATATTGTTCTCATTTATTCTTCATTTCACTCCAAATATAGAAAAGTTAATAAATATGTGTTATTTTTTCTCTAGTATAAATAAATATAACATTTCTTTGAATTTATTAATCAGTCTTTACTACACTTTTGGATTATAATAAAATAAATTTTGAAAACATTTCTCTATTTCATCTACTAGAATCAAAATTTTTCTCTTAAGACTGTGCATCTCTTTAACATAAAATGGTGAGGACTCCTTTAGAAGTATTATTCTTTCCCCAACATTATTGTTAGGATGAGGTCTTGGTGCTCCTCTCTGTGATATTGCATTTCAAGCACATCAAGGTTTTAGGACTCACCCAGCCATTAGTAAAGAGTACAAGAGCCTCTTTTAATTCATCTTTTCTTTTATTTTTATTTGTTCTTTTTAATTATACATGACAGTAGAATCTATTTTGATGTATTTATACAAGCATGGAATATATCTTATTCTAATTAGGATCCCAGTCCTGTGGATGTACATAGTGTTGAGATTCACTGTGGTGTAGTCATACATGTACGCGGGAAAGTTTTGTTAGATTCATTCCACTGTCTTTCCTATTCCTATCCCCCTACATTTTCTACTTTCTACAACAGTTTGTTTCAGATTCAGATACAAATGCTGTTGCTACTAATGATAACCAACCTGGTCCTGGTGCTATGCAGATATGTGCAAGATAAACAAAATGTGCCCAGTTCTGCTATTTCTATGATGTTAATAAAAAAGATAACCAGCATGATGGCCATTCACTCTTTGGGTTGGAGAAACATACAAAGTCATGTTCTATATGTATTAGTCAGAGGGTCTTTTTTATTGTGTTATAGTTGAAAACATAAATCTGTGTACTTGATGAGATGTGATTGAGTCTGCATGGAAACTAGTCTCACCTAACAATTGTCTATGGTATACTGCCATGTATTGTCACACTGATGAAGGGTTCATCACATAAGTTGCTAGTTCTCAGGAGAAACTAAATATTTTAAATATAAAATAATGAATTTCATTTCATCCATATTCTCATCATAGCTACACAAAAGTCAGAGAAAGTAGAACTCTTTTAGAAAATGTGTTGTAACATTCGAAACCTGTATAAATCCACAGTCTGCTATGTGTCCATTAAGAAACAGTTTTGGATATGACACATTCATAGGTGAAGTCGAAATTCAAGACAATAGAAGCCCTTTGCTTTTGTGTCTTGTAATAGAGATAGCTAATTATCTACTACTATTTGCAATTTTTCCATTTACCATGCAGTGTTATTTATAGGAAAGTGCTGTCCAGCCTCATTCCACCTGTAAGAGCTTATTTGACTAGGCTGTCTTAATGCAACACAGTATTTGTGAACTATTTAGGAGAAAAAAAAAAAAAAAAAAAAAACATTTAAGAGGGGGATACCATGTCCATTTTTCCTTTCCATTGTACCAGATGGATGCACTGAATTACAAGCTTCAGGGGGTAAAGGAGACAGAAGATAGAAGCCTGACTCCTTAAATATCCACAAGAAAGAAAGCTGCCCACAAACCAGGAAAAAAGGCATCAGACTGATTATGAGCAATAATTAATTGTACTAAGGCAGAGAAATTTTGAGATTATTTTTTAAATGATGGTGACTATAGTTCTCTACATAACATTCAACTAATGATTTGGAGCAGAGAAAATGTACAGTATGGGGACGAAAAGAAAGTATAAACATAGGTGTGATTGAGTTTTTGTTAATGTGTGAACAAAGTGCCATACTAAACAATGCTCTAGCTAATGCTGAACTGGTAACAAAAAGCAAGCATGTTCTAGTCCCACATCTAGTCTATTATTTTAGACACCTTCTCTGTGACTTAGGCAATTGGGGGGGGTGCTCATTTTCTTACCTACAAAATCAGAAATTCCATTAAATGAACTTCATAATTACTTCAACCATAATATTCTTATTCCATGTGTCTGCCAAACTCCTAACAGGAGGTACTGTATGGAAAAAAGACACAGCTCTGGACGTTGCCCACCAGAATTCCAGGGTTTCCCTACTACTAGATGGCTTGAGGTACTTAGAAAAGTTTGTTAAATTCTCTGGACTTCAGTTGTCCCACCTATAAAATAAAAACAAAAGTAAAATAATCTCTAGGTTTTCTTCAAGCTCTAATATTTCAACAATTCTATAAACTAACCTGTTGTTTGTGTCTGCTGTTAATGGAAATGGAAAGTAATACCGCAGCATACTTTTAAGTAAAGAACATAGCTTTCTTTAGGAAGTGTTATCGAGAAGTGAGGAAAACAAACTTTTGACGCATAAATAAATTTTAAGAGACCATGACATTTTGGCCAGTCCTTTCCTCACTTATCATCGTAGTATAAGGAAACTTTCCCTGAGTAATGTGGCTGACACAGCAGAAGCACAAATTTATAGTCAGCTCCCAGCCCCTGGCCCAGGGTCACATTCTTTGTGGATGACTTACTCCCAGAGCAGTATCTGCACCAGAGACTGAAGCACAAGGCCCTTCCCTTCTGTGAGGCAGACAGGGAGGGTCACCCACACAGTGACTAAGCCAAAGGCGCAGAGATGAACATTTTCTCAAGTTAAGTAGTAAGAAGTCAATTAATTCTGTCAGTGCTTTTGCCCCATACACAGAAAGGTTAATTCATCTTTAGAAAACATAGTCAGTGGGAAAGAAAACAACATGGACATGGCAAACCATGTTTATGTGTGTGTACGCTGCTATAGTGGCATATATTAATATATTCATTCCCACTGCATTGAAATGGTGAGCTTTCTACATACCACCACACATCCATTTTAACTAATTTTTCCCATTAAAGTAATTTGAAATTTAAATACAAAATTCCAATTTTATCTCTAGCTATTTAGAGCTTTATTTAAATAAAACATCAAATTACTGTCAAAAGGAAACACCAGGAAATGTTCAGATTCTCAGGAGGTGAAAGTGGTAGCAAAATAAATTTCTGAGAGATAAAGACTTTCAGATGTTATTTGAGTTTTAAGAGTGTGTATTCTGGAAATGGGAATGTGTTTAAAATAATTGGACTAGTAATGTACACATCTTGAGAACAGACAGCTAAATTTGATTGGGGATTTCTAAGCCTCATTGCAACCTTCAGCAGTTTTATTATCTGTAATGATTATTGTGTTTCCCTGTGTGTCCTCCCTTCAGAAGAGACTTGCTCAATGGCTATTAACCTATGTGTGATGAAGAATTTGAGTGGTATAAAATAATCCAGGTTGAAATTCTACAATTACCGACTATGGATGTAATCAAAACGGAATTTGACATTTAAGTCAATGCTGTTTCTTCACATTTTTGTGGTACTCGAAGCACTGATTGTTAAGTTTATTTTAATAAGGACTTTCCCTCCTTTTTCCTAGAGAAGCTCATAACATTATTTGACACTTTGTGTAACACATCTAGATTGTTCATAGTTATCCATGTGTATGTTTCATGTGAATGAACCATGTGATCAAACAACCACACACTTGGTTATGTACTCTATATTTACTTATGTTTTGAGAGCACTAAACATAGGAAAAACTATCACTGGTGCCCACCAAATAAGAACATTTTACAGCCATCTCAGATAGTATGACGTAAGGTTCAGGAGTACATGGTTTGATGCCAGACAAGACTATATATTTAATTCCCAGTCAGTATGTGAACTTTAGCATAAGATCCATCCTTTCAAGTATTGTTTTTTTCTTCCAGCTGTACAGTGAGGTTTAACCTTAACCTTTAAAAAAGACAAAATTCCTTTTTCAAGCAATTGGCTATTTTCTGAATTTCTAGGTTCCCCCACTTTTTCATTTGAGTTTGATTTTAATTATACTCTTTATTGAGTTGCTTTTATTCTTATTTCTCTCTCTCTCTCTCTCTCTCTCTCTCTCTCTAACATGGGCCTCTACTGTCAAAATGACATTCCCTGGTAGATCAACAGATAGTTTACATGTGGATTCATCATTTCTTTCCCAGTGCTTCAATAGAGTCCATGCTAGCTTTGTCTCTTTCTGTGCTGGGGTCATGACATAGGAGCATATGTATGCTTGAAAAGATCTGAGGCAAAGACCCTTTGGACTCTCCCTTCATTTTATACTTGACCCTGACCCTTATTTTTTTTTTTTTTAAAGTTCCCTCTGCTGCTTGACTTCTTCATTGCTCTGACACACTTTTCTGCTCTCTTTGTCCTGTGGCTTGTGCAACATGATTCTCTAGATTTGGGTCTTGGCCTCTCTGACCTGAACCAACCGATTCCACCATGGGTTTAAGTGATCACTCCAGTTGAATCAAGGAAGTAAAGAGAATTCCTATTATTCTCTGTCAACACCATTTTGACAGTTGTCTTTCAAATTGCACTATCTCTTTTTTTAGACGAGAATAAAACTTCAATTTTAAATTTTTTATCTTTGTTAGTTTATAAAGCCCATATATATTCATTATTTTTAAACAGGTGCTATTATTAATACTAATTTCACACACCAGGAAGTTAAATCTAAAGAGTTTTAATTAGTTGCCCAAAGCTACTCAGTAAGCAAGATATAGAACTAAGATTATATTTTCGAGCTTTTTGAATCAGAAACCATTATTTTTGTTCTCCCAATAATCATGTGACTAATGTTAACCATTCACAATGGGTGAAGAAAAATAAGGAAACACAGAATGCCAATAAGCACTTTGGTTTTCCTTTGGGGGAAGAAGTGTAACCAGAAACAACATATTGATAAACACATGAATTTGTGACTAGAACTTTGTCTAGAGGAAAAAGTAATGGACCCTGAAACTCTGCCACCCTTCTGTATTTTTATTGAAATGTTTCTAGGCTAATTTGTTGACATAGGGCAAGCCACCGTTGTCAATAAAAGAATGAATAGGGTAGGTACATAGTCACAACATATGGTATCCACATCTGACTCAGAACATCTAGGATACAATGCCATATGTTAACGTAAAGAACATGATGTTTAAAATACATGATGAAATAAAGTAAAATTTTATAATTATTTTTTATTACTAGCATTAGAAGCAAAGAGATATTCGTTTGGATGGGGGAGTTTCCTGACAATTTGTTGGTGACATCAGTGAGTATATTTAAGCCAGGTTGATCTGAAATTTTATATCAGCAAAACTGGAATAGCATGGATGAGAAAGTCCTATAAAACTACTGTGGGGGAGACCTTAAATGTGTTCCTTAATTCTGTATGAATAATCTGTAATTCGAAGCACTTTATAATATTTTTTATTGATTTTTCTTCCACTGATTTTGCAGATGATTAAAATATATTGCTAGGTATAACACAAGATATTTTTCATGTATGATGATAAAATTTTGTAAGCCTCCTATTAGATGTATTTCCTCTATGATAAGCATATACTTGGATCATATATATATATATATATATATATATATGGAGAGACTTCTACAAAGTCTAGAATAGCTCTCCTGTGAGTGAATACATGTGTGTAGATGCATGTGTCATGACTATTTAATACTTCTATTAGAAATCTTATTTTAAAATTGATATTTTAATCTATTTAATTAATTTTATTTAAATATATTGCATCTGTGAAATAAATTAAAACCATATATAATTATTGTATGATAGAGAGTAGCTATAGATGATAACACATTGCTAAGGAAAATAAAATGTCTTCCATCTTATGTGAATGGGCTAATAACATGACCTAGGTATGGATAAAGTATTTACAATACAAACGTGAATAAAAACATGAACAGTGTCCACTCTGAGCTCTAATTCATTATAAGCATAGTCAGAAAAGCCAACACAACCAGTTCTACTATTTAGTGGTGGGAAGATCTTCATGTCCCAGGGACCCTTGGCTTGTTTTTCTTCCTTCTCTTTTTTCCTCTGGA
Organism: Sciurus carolinensis; assembly: GCF_902686445.1. NCBI lineage: Eukaryota > Metazoa > Chordata > Mammalia > Rodentia > Sciuridae > Sciurus > Sciurus carolinensis. Next base: position 56,330,539 of record NC_062220.1, read on the forward strand.
TGTAGAGAACAACTTATATTCTACAAACCCTTTCCCCTAGTGTCCTTCAGCACACAAGCCTAGGTGTACAGAGGATGTGGACTTTTAACATGTACACCCCATGTTTGCTACCACCCAAGGTAAGAATGCAGGCCATTTTCCATCTGAGAATTTTACAGTTACCCTTGATAAAGAAGCAAACAGGAGATTTTCCAAAACATGTTCATAAACATTCTAGAATCTATATTTTCTACTTTTCAATGTCAAGTATGTATCAGAATTACTTAGAGTACATTAAAATGCCTGAGTCTATTAAGAACTTTTTGAATCAGAATCTTCAATAGGACCTAGGAATTCCAAATTTTAATCAAGAATTCTGAGTAATAAGTTGCTTTAAAAATCTCCTATTATAGTGCCTAATTGTCAGGACATTGGTCTCCAAAGTAGTTAAACAAACCTAGCTTGCTCATGACAGGAATACAATATTCCAACTTATATGCTTATTAATCTTTATCTAAAAGAAGTGAATAATATAATAAATTATTTTTGTTAACACTGATTGAAGACTATACTACTTATAAACACAAATGGAACACATTGAAAAGTAAACAGAGCTGACACATCTTCTCCAAGTAAAATTCTTTGAGCTGCACATTGTGAAGTGAAATCTATGATAATCTTATCAGATATGTCAAGAAAGAATTTAAAAAATTAAAAATGCCCATGACTAATTAAAATATTGTCACATCAATGACATTTAATGATATGTTTTAGTGAAAAATTTAAAAGTGCATCAAGATAACATCTCCAATAGCTCTTTTATTTATATCTTTTGAGTGTTTTACAATGAGTACAATATATTAATGCTGTAAAATGTGTACCTCACTTGCATAACATGTATTGGGATATATTCAGATAACTTTTACTCAAGGAAATGTGTAATAAGTACAGAGACCATGTATCTGATGATTTTCTGACCTCTTTTTTACTCAATTAAAAGATATTTTTTGAAAAAAGTCTCTACTTTTTCTGAAACTCAATTAAAGCAGAATAATTGAATTTCTTTTATCTCCAGTGAACAATTTTTGTTTCCTTAGGACCCCTACCCAGGTGGTATTACTCAGACACTCAGCTACAATCAGAAGTAACTTCGTCTTTTGTGGACGTGTCTGTGAATAGCAAAATGGTTATTCAACTAATGACTATTATTAAAGTATGCAGTGCTATGAATGCTGTAGTTGATTGCTGAAAACAGTGAGGTCATAGAGTAGTGGTAATCAACGATAACCATAGTAATTTAATAACAGCTTTATGGAAGGCAGTTTGCTAAAAGTTCATCAAAAGCAGTTACTATCTCCATGTTCAAGTCAGGAAATGCCCACTTAAGGAAACAAATTGGTTGGCAGTCATAAAATCTTTCCTAAGAGAGAACATTTTTACTAATCCTTGGTAAACAACTGGATATTTGCCAAGCCCACCTTGCAAAGGGTATTACTATACAAAAAAATACCACAGCAAACAGGCCTTCCTGGTTTCTGGGACTTGGAACATTCTCCTTCTGTCCTCTTTTACACCAACTAAATCTCGCACATTTTTATGATACCAACTTGTCTTCACTTATTATTTGTCATGCACATTAGATTAAGTACTCAGAACATATATCTTAATTACTGATCTTATTATTTGTCTATGATCTCTCATCTCTATTTTTAATAAACTATAAGATCTGTGAGATCCAGGACCATATCTTTCTCACTGTGTCTTTTCAGAGCCTGGGAGTATTAATATAAACATATACAAGGTGCTAAATAAATATTTTGATGAATTAATGAATGAATATATTTGTCTGACTTGTAACAAGCATATGCAACTACCAATTAGTGGTACCCTTCACAGAGTATAAATAAGTAATATTTGGGGGTAAGCTTCTAAGTAATTAACACCTGTAGAATAGTAAAGAAATTATATACAGACTGTATAATGCTTTGAAATACATTTACATAATATACGCAATTTTATGAATGCATCAAACTTTCAAGGTTAAATAATCATGTGCTATATGTTGCATTAAAAATAGTAAAATTGTTAACATTTATATAAAATGCTTGGAGCTAAACAACATTACTAAAACTTTAAGTAGATTATCTCATTTAATGACCATGGGACTCAGGGAAAATCCAAGAATGTTGAAGCCTGAAGCTCATCTAATGTGGGTGTGGGGATCTTTCTAAATAAAGTAATTCAATATTATGAATATTAAGTTATGTTCAAATACAAATATTTGCTTAGAATGAAAAAATAAATTCTGACAACTTATAAGTCCAGAAAATAACCAATTTCAAAGACATTATAAAATCAGAAAAATAGCACATTTTATTTCTTACCATTGTTCCAATCATTTTTACTCCCACTTTTGTCTGTCTCACGGAATTAATGTTAGAACTGATAATGCAAAAAGTTCTGATGGGAAAACTATTGGTGCATTAGTACAAATGAAGGCTGTGCTATCAAACTCCACCAACCGTCACTGTGTTGTGTTTCATCATGCACTTAAAAAGAGTCAAGTGAATTTCAGAATGTTCTTGGGGAGTTGGTAAGAAATATTACTTTTGTTAAATTTCAACCTTTAGATACATGCCTTCTTAATATTTCATGTGATAAAATGGGAAGTATGCATAAAGTACTACTGCTATCCAACAAAGTATGATGTTTTTCTCAAGAAAAATACTCTTATGTTCCAAGTTAATTAGTTTTTTTTTTCATTTTTAAAAAACATTTTTGCTTGAAAGGACAACTGACAAATTATGCTTGTTCACAATAGGATATTTGGCTGAAACTTTTTTGAACCGAAGTAAGCCTATTACTTCAGTGAAAATAACGTATGCTGTCAATGATAAAATTAGAGGTTTCAAGCAAAAATTAAAACTGGAAAAATTGTTTTTTTTGACAACTTCTCTAGTGAGATCTGTGGCAATCTGAATATAATTCAATTAATGAATGTAATTGTTATCATATTATGTTAACATTTGGAAATCTGCATAACCCAATGAACAAATATTCTTCAGATGAAAATGTTATAATAGCTTGCATTATAAAAAAGTTCAAAGGGCAAAATAAACCAGTAGTTTTCAATTTCCCATTGTAATTAACATCATTGTACTAGTATGTTAGGTTTGTTTGCAGGCTCAAAGAAGATTAGCCATAATTATTTGACAAGGTTATTAATGTAATTTGCAAAAATGTAAAATAGTCCTACTCTTAGTATTAATTTTTTGTTTATTTTGGAAGCTATATGTTTTCATTAAAATATCATTTATATTAATGTATTGGGTTTCTTATTGTTATTTTCAAATAAATTAATTGATAAATATATTTCTTAATTTTTTTCATTTTATTTTCTCCTATGGTAATAAATACAATCCACAAAAACAGAAGTTGTGAGGATCTTCAATAATTTTTTAGTGTCAGGGGGTCCTAAGACTAAGAATCTGAGAACCATTACAATAGAGAAGGGGGAATAAAATAGTTGCAACTCTCTTGTCCTTTCTTTCTCTGATTCCAGCATTTTATTTTGGGGAGGTAAAGAGTAAAATAGTTAAGTACGAATGACTTGGAATCTGATAAGATAACCTGGTCCTGAATCCTTGCTGCTCCAGATTTCAGGCTCTGTGATATAAGGAGGCAATCTCCTGATGTTTCTAATTCTGTTTTATTTCTAAAGTCAGAATAACATTAAGGTCTATTTCATAAGGTCTTTCTAAAGTGTATGTAACATGAATACCCTGAAGTCTTGATGCTTTGAATATAGAAAAATAAAACTTGGTAGAATTTCCTATAAATTCACTAACAATGCTAAATTTTATTTGACTTTAGTTATGGCAAAGTTGAATGATCTTTCCTAGATCATCAAAGACAAATACAAAATTTAAATAAACTTGACAGAGGAAAGGTTAATTTTTCCCTGTTTTCTTTTGTAGGAAATATTAAAATTATTGTCTTACAAAGAAGCTAAAAATATCATAGGAAAATATATATATATATATATATGCATAGTCTGACCCATCCTTAGAATGTTTGATACTGTAGAGATAGTTATTTTAAATTATCTTTATAAAAGATAAAAATTAAAAGAATTAAAAGAATTGATAAAGGAACACTTCCTTCATTCCTTCCAACTAAAATTAAATAACATATATATTTCTCTTTCTGTGGCATTTGTTTCTTTTCTACCCTAAGAAATGATATTAGAGATGTCACCCTAGATACAATTAGTAATATAATGTAAAACTTTTATTAAAACATGCATAGAACTAAAACGTGTTTTCTAATGAGGTCAGTATTGGAATGTGCAAAAGGTTCTTGGTGCCATCGATTGGCAACATCAAATAAGTGATTTTACTCTGAAAAGTGGATCATGTTTGTTAGAGAAAGAAAGTGCCAACTAACCAAAACAATATGTGTATTCTATTTCTTTTCCCATTTGATGTTTAACAAAATGAAATGGTACCTACCCAAACCACAATATCAGGTTATGTATCCAAGAGGATTTTGTTTATTTGAATCAATATACAGGATTGTGCACGTTTATGGGTTTATATTACCATAGCCACAGATGGTAGCCACTGAATATATGACATTTTTACATAGATGCACATGTTTTCAATGATGCTAAGTCTAATAATTTATATAGCCCATGAGACTGAAAGGCAGCCAAAGAGAGCCACATCTAGAAATGTTGCTGATGTAAACTAAATTAAGTTTAGCATAATACTGTACAAACAAAAGGAGAATTAAAAATAAAACCAATGTATCAAATGCAATTTTAGTACAAGGCAAATACTACATGCAGGTCACAAAGGTGAAAGGCATCATGCACTTACATTAAGTGATTAAAGAGAGTACAACTTCTGTTTAATGCCCTAGGATACTGTTCCCTCTTGCCCTCTTAAAGGACCACACAGCACTGAAGAGAACTCACTTTATCCATTAGGAAAGAAACACAGACTATGGCAGATGCAGGATAACTAGCCATACACTAAATAATTAGAAAGCAGCTCCTTGGAGATACAGAATTTAAGAGGTGATTAAGAAAACAAATAAATTGTTGATAGTTATAATAATGATAAAGCCCTTCCTTAAATTTATTAGAAAGCAGTTTTTCTTAAAATTAATATTTAAGCAAAGACTATCATTTTGGATCTTAAAAGACTATACTTTCAAAATAATTTTGAATATTAACGCTCTATCTCTTTAGATGTTTTCAGCATTTGTAGGAATTATCCAAAAGCCTAGTAATGTTTTTTACATGATACTATTACAAATAGAAACAATTATTAATTCTTTTAATGTGTTTATAAATTAAAACTACCTTTATTAGTTAACTCCCTACTGATAAAACAGGTTTTAAGAAAATGACCATAACCCCTGTTTGAAATACGACAATTGCGATTTGTACAAATCAGTACTGTACATTGCTTAATATCTTTTGATTTTGTAATAACACTAGTAATTAAATCTCCAAATGCATTTTAATATATTTTGCTCTGCACTGATATTTTATAACTTAGAGGGTAAGTCTGCAAGAATAGGAAGCTGTTCTTTTAATATTAGGCAAAATAAATTTTTATGGGCAATATTTTAGCCAAGTCTATTATTTGTCTAATGTAATATGTAAAGTATTATTACATTAACAGGTATATATTATATTTAACAGGTATTTCATCAAAATTTAGTAAATTGGACTGGGGTTGTAGCTCAGTGGTAGAGTGCTCACCTAGCTTGCATGAGGCCTGGGTTTGATCGTCAGCATCACATAAAAATAAAATAAAGGTATTATGTCCACCTACAACTAAAACAAAATATTTTTTAAAAAATTTAGTAACATAGCATTTCACTAATGTAAATTGAGTAGAACTGAAAAATACTAAAATTAAATAGTAAACAGTTGTGCTTTGAAAAGAATAATATGTTAATATATTAGATTTTAAAAGGAAATTTTTTCATCAGAATTGAAGTTTTAATACCAAAGAGTTAACTTAAGGATAAAAAAACACACAAGTTTTCCTATTTGGTGGGGGGTGTATTTCTGAAAACTCCTGTGTCATGTATTAGTTATATTAAATTTGTGAAATTTTCTCTTTTCAACCTGTTGTTCATTATAGGTACTTCAATCATGAACCTAGCAATGGGTAAGGAAAATAAAATGTTTCTTTCCCTAAAACATTAAACATAGTTTTTCTTCTGCTGATCTGCTTTTAGGTTCATAATCATAGCATCAATATAAAAGAAAATGCTCGGGCTTTCTATCTTCACCTAAAGATGTGAGCTCTATGAAACTTCCCTAAAAAAAGGTATCAGTAAAGGAAAAGAGAAAGGGAAAATTGGGAAATCAATATGGAAACTATCACTAAGATTAGCACATAGTAGAGGAGAATTAGAGAATAGAAACGCAATTAGCAAATGCTTAGAATCAGGTTACCTTTCTCTGTATACTTTTACCTATTTCTAAGAACATATTTAACTTATTGAATTAATTTTTCAGAAATTCCTTAAACTTTCTTTTGAACTATTTATTCATCTTTAGGTCACAGAGCATTGATATTTCTCTGTGAGAAACTGATTTGAGTTGTAGAGAATCAGGAATCCACTACTTAACCTCCCATAGTACCATGTGCTTATCTTCCAACATTTATCACAGTTCTACTTTACATTCAGCTGAGAGTTAATTTAATAATATTTATGTACCAATTTATCTTCAGTATCAACAACATTGTCTAACTCATAGTATGCACTCAATGTATATATAATGAATAAATGAATCAATGAATAAGTGAATGAAAGCAGAGGTGATTATAACAAAACTTTTCATCATGATCCTACTGAAGATCCTAATAAGTAATGTCTAACAGCCTGCAGATCACCTACTTATATCTTACAGTACTTGTAGACCAAGGAAGTTAAACAATAGAATTTGAGTAGATTAACATAGTAACTTTTAACTTATGACTCCTTGTTGCTCTAGAATAGATAAACCAGTTTCCATTTCTAAATATGATATATTCAATGTAATATTTAAACCCATTGAATATTATAATTTTAATCCTATTGAATGTTTTTATATTTATTGTGAATATGTGAATCATTTAACTGTTTCTAATTTAAAACAAAATATAGTCTGTAATAGATTTGTATTCATTTCAGACTTACCTAGTTAGCTAGAATCCTTCCTGGTTCCTTTCCTATGGGAAATCTCCGAATTATCCTAAAATATTTGTGCTCATATGGATGATTTCCAATTAATTTTAGAATATCAAATAGTGATGATTTAAGGAATCCTCCAAAAGCAAGTAAGAAAGTAAAAATAAAATTAAGCGTATTTTAATAGTTATGATTATTTATAAAGAACATTTCACTTTTAAAATAATTTGTGTTATGATCACATAGTAATTAACCTATATTTTAATAGAAAAAAGAAAGCAAGGATAATCAATAGATTAGGGACCCATATTTTGTTATCATAAAGAAGATTTGTGATGATATTACTTAATTAGTATCTGCTGAGAGAGGTTGTTAGGCATAATGGAATCTGCAGAAAACATATGCTGTTCAGAATTCCCAATTAGCTAATGGGACATTGGACAAACAATTCAGACCTCAGATTTTTCATAAGTAAGTGAGGAGCTTAAATTAATAAATTTAAAATTCAAAGCTCCACATTTCTCTATCATGGTTCTAGACTCTATCATTCCAATAGTTATATATTTTTCAATGGCAAATTTGGTGAATTATTATAAATAATGGAATAATGTAACATTTAATAATATTTGGAATAATGTAATATTTTGTAATAACCAAGACAAAGTTTGAGAATAAAAGCCTAGAGTAGGGGTTTTCTTCTTGTCTCAAAGAAAATGTGTTTTAATTGACATTTATGGAAAGTAAATAAGTAGATTTTGCTTGTGTAATATTTAGAGTGTAAGAGATAAAAAGCCTAGCTGATTATTTATAGTTGAACAACTCTCAGTGTACTGCATTAAGTAACTTGAGTTTTAGAGATTTTACTGGTTGACAATTTGATGTGAAAATATATTTAAGAATAAAGAAATTAATCATTGCAAAATGTCAAAACAAAGGTGGGATGGGGGGGTACAAATATGTAGGAAATCAATAAAGAACAAATCTTTTTGCTTTTAAAGGCTTTTAAGTAATTGGTTGGTGAGAAATAGAGTATCTAATCAGCCTGATGCATCATAATGATGATCCATCTCTCCCCAACCGTCCTGTATGTTCCCCCTGATCTCTTCTGAGACTGCATCCTAATTCATAAATGCCTAAGACCTACCCAGTAGGTCAAAGTGTACATGTAATTTGTGATGACTATAATTGACACAAATCTTTGTACCGTTGCACCAGATGTACTATCTATATACATAATTGCAAAATCTATACTTTTAAACACTACAAAAAACAGTGGCGGTCTCACTATTTACACCACACACAGTTTACCAACAATCTTATCAGTAGATATTATCTGAGTTCATTCTGTCAAAGAAATTTAATGTTCAAACTATGCTATCTAATAATTTCAACTAATATATTGTGTTGCTATTGCTTATTAAGTTGAAAATTGAGTTACACACAATGTCATAGCTTTAATCTGGATTTAAATAAGACTAACAGGGCTGTAAAAGGTCCACTTGTCCTTACATTTGACAAAGATGTTCGAAGGGTTTATACTTGTCTTCCTTCAACTCTCAAAGTCAGAAACTAAATTATTCTCTTTCAATCAACATACCTAGACTATTCCTAATGATGTATTATATTTTTTGCTATTTTAAGCTTTATTTAAACAAACAAAAAAATGTGAGTAGGAGCACTTAGCTAAGAGATCCCTGGTTTGCTTACATTCTTTGCCACCCTTCTTTTCTCACTTTTCCCCATGTCATTGCAGGGCGAGACCTGATGGAGTAGGTGAGCATAAGTAAGCTTATCATCTTCTCAAAGTTAACACTGCTGCTTCTCCAGACTTGAATTTCCAAATTGGGCTTTTTGTACAAAGGGTTTGCTGGATTCATATTTTGGACAAATGCCAAAGGAGCAAGTAGCAAAATTGAAATTTGACCTAACCTGAGGCAAATCCAAATTTTACTATCACAGAATGAATTTCTGGAAGACAAGAAAAAATGTGAGCATTATTTGGAAATTTTCTTGCCTAAACTTTGGATAACTAATTTTTAGAAGATTTTAATTTTTAGAATTATAATGCATTCATTTATTGGCACTTTTCATAGCTCTTTTGTTCCAATAGTTACTTTTTTGTAAGTCTGCAGTATCATATGGATGCTCAAATAACATATTTGTTGATCGCTATGATAATCTTATACCTTTAAGAATGTTTAATTTTATTCTTAATACAATGATTAAATAAGTCAGCAAGTACGTCAATTTAACATATACATATGCTAAATTTTTAATTAAGCAATATTTCACAGCTAGACAGTAAAGGTAAGTGTAATTATGCAAATTAAATGCTTGTTTTTTTATAATTAATAAGGAGGTACTGAACTTTCTTTTATATATTAGTAAATGAAAGTTTGACAATTGAAACAATATTTAGGAGTCTCAACTATTTACATAAACAAATGCAATTGAGATTTTGAAAGGCAGATACTCCCTACCTTGGTGAAAGTCAATAAAAAAACAGTTTCAGCTAATTTTGTCAGTGGAAACTGCAGTTGGTAATGCTATGAGTAATCTATTTTTCTTCCTATAGTAAATGACTAAGATAAAGAATTATTTCCATGTTAGCTTTAGAATTTGAAGACTGCTAAAGACGATATTTCATTGGCCTGATGGACAATTTTTAATCATTGAAATACTTCTTGAATATTCTACAAAATAAATGTGATTTCTCTAATGTATCCTTTCATTTAAATTTGTGTATAGCAAGTTCTTCAAAAATTACTCGAAAGAAAAATGTTCTTAATCATTGGATCTAGATACATGGCAACAGAGCAATGCAATTGGCATGCAAGTTTTAAAAATGACCTTGGTGAGCATAGCTCAACATTCTAACATAGTAGCACAGGCACTGACTTCTTAAAAAGACCCCTAAAGCTCAAGAAAAAAACAAGAATCAATAAGTGAGATGCCATCAAATTAAAAAGCTCTGCACAGCCAAAGAAACCACTAAGAGCATGAAAAAAGAGCCTACAGAATAGGCGATCTTTGCCAGCTACTCCTCCAACAGGGGATTGATATCCAGAATATATAAAGAACTCAAAAAGATTAACACAAAAAACATAACCCAATTAATAAATGGGCAAAATAACTAAAGAGAAACTTCTCAAAAGAAGTAACTCAAATGGACAACAAATATATGAAAAAAGTGTTCAACGTCCCTGGAAATCAGGGAAATGCAAATCAAAACTACACGGAGATTCCCTTTCACTCTAGTTAAAATGACATTAAAGAATAAAAATAATAAATGCTGGTGAGCATGCAGAGAAAAAGGTACACTCATATGCTCTTGGCAGAACTGCAAATTAATACAACCATTTTGGAAAGAAGTATGGAGATTCCTCAAAAGACTAGGAATGAAACCACCATATTACCCAGCTGTTCCACTCCTCAGTACGTATCCAAAAGAACTAAAATCAGCATACTGTGACGACACAGGTACATCAATGTTCACAGCAGTGCAACTCACAATAGCTTAGTTATGGAACCAGCTCAGATGCCTGTATAAAGATGAGTGGATTAATAAAAGTAGTATATATACACAATGTAGTTTTACTCAGTCATAAAGAAGAATGAAATTATGGCATTTACCAGTAAATGGATAGAACTAGAGAACATTTTGATAAGTGAATAAGTCAGAATCAGAAAATCAAGGGTCAGGTTTTTTTTTTTTTTCTCATATGTTGAAGCTAGAGCAAAGTAAGGGGGGGAAAAGGGAATGAGGTGGGATCTCATGAACATGGAAGATCAGTGGAGTAGAAAGAGATTGAGGGTGAGGGAGGCAGGACAGGAAAGGGAAGGAGATTCGGAATGAATTTGACAAAACTACACTATGAATATGTATACATACACCACAGCGAATTCCACCTTTATGTATATCTATAAAGCACCAATTAAAAAACATAAATGAAAGGAAGACCAATAGATTAGGGAAAGGGCAATAGAGGGGAGGAAAGGGAGAAATAGGAGGCAATGGAGACCTGAAACAGAGCAAATTAAATTCCATGCATGTATGATGATGTTAAAATGAATACGACTATTATGTATAACTACAATTCACTAATAAAAGCATTTTTTAAAATGACATTTCTGATTTTTGGCCTGGATTTTAACAATCATTTAATAGACACTTTGTTCAACATCTTTCCTGAAGTAGAATGATTGATAGAATCTTCACAGCAAATATCATAAGAAACATTTGTACTCTAAAAGAATGCAATGTTGATTTTTTCTACAGTTGGTTTCAGCAATAATTATTTCTCTGCAATCAACTATTAGATGCTGTTCTGTATTTCTTCACTGAAAAATATAGTATTTTGACATCTATTGAAGCATCCTTTTCAACATGAAAACTGCTGTCAGCACATCTTGTATAAATAGATGACAAGGAAGTTATAAAACCTGTTCTATTTTCTGGAGTTTGGCTAAAGGAGATGAAAACTTCCAAGTATTTTTCTGTTTATGAGAAGTAATTCTGTTACATGTCACATTAACCATTTTCTAAACATGTAACTAAAGGATACAAAAAAATTAAGACTATGATCTCTAAATTAAACATAGCCTTCATTGTGTTTGTTCTGTTGTCTGTGACAAGTGCATAACAATTACTGAATTTTTATTCCATGAATATTTCTTTAAAATAGATTCTATACAGTTACTTTTATACGAGGTCAAGAAATTTGTAGGCAAGAAAATAAAACAAAAGCAGAATTTACTGAAGATTAATACAATCTATTACTCACACAATCAATAATCATACAAAAGTTCAGAAACAATAAAAATAGTGTAGATATAGGTATTTGGAAAATAGTACATTTGCATCAAATGCTGAACTGGAGCCAGACTTTAATGACCACACATCCTAACCAGTTGTTCTCTGTTATGGTTTGGATGTGATGTGTCCCCTAAAAGCTCAAGTTTGAGACAATGCCAAAAGATTCAGAGGAGAAATGATTAGGTTGTGAGCGTCTTAACCCAACAAGTGAATTAATTCCCTGACAGGGAGTAACTGAGTGGTAACTGAAGTGGTAAGGTATGTCTGGAGGAGGTCGGAATTGGGAGTGTGCCTTTGGGATATATATTTGTATCTGGAAAGTGGAGACTTCTCTCTCCACTTTCTGGTTATTACGTGAGCTGTTTCCTCTGCCACACTCTTCCACCATGTTGTCCTGCTTCACCTCAAGCCCTAAGGAATGGAGCCTACTGTCTATGAATTGAGACCTCTAAAACCTTGGATCCCTAAATAAGCCTTTTCTCCTCTACAGGTCTTTTAGTTGCAGTAGCAAAAAAGCTTACTAAAACATTCCCTCCTCCAATTCAGGCCAGTGTCAAGAGGTACCCACGTTCTGGTGAGGAAATGGATCTAAACAACTTTCTAAGCCATCTTCCTCCAAACTGGGAAAGCATCTGAAGCATTTGAGGATCTCACCTTCATCTGTAGTCCCTTCAGACACCTCATTAACACCTACATACCTGTAAGGAGGGTAAAATGTTAAAATCTCATCCTGTGCTTCCCATTCGCCTTTTTAATCCATTGACTTTCTCATGGCATGATCACAGTGTCTCTTCCCTGGATCTCTGAAATTTATTTCAGAAATAATTCATAGGAAAAGAATATTCTACATATGCTGTTCAACAATAAAATTTTGCAACAGGCAATAGGGTTGTGATGCACGATTTTCCAGGAAGAGAATGGTCTGTTTTTTCCCTTCATCCTCTAACATGTTCAGAACCAAGCTCAGTTTGATGGAGAGGTTTTTTTTGTTTTTTTTTTGTTTGTTTGTTTGTTTGTTTTTATAAAGTATATACTTGGAAACACAAAGAAGAAGGAAGACATTGATTTACAGCCAAAGAGGAGAGAAGGAGAAGAAGGAGTGGAAGCAGAGGGATGAGGCAGTCAAATGCATACCACCTGGGCCTGGTGAAGGGAAAATCCATTAGATAATTGTAAATAGAGGGAGATCGGAACCCAGCCCTGTACCAACCTGAGCTCATCACATCCACTTGTTGGTTGTCTGAGGCAGGTCCTGAGATGTCATTTTTCTCAGAACTACACTGCTTTAGAGCTTAGCTAAAGAGACAAGGCTAGGAGCATGAGGAAACTCTGGGAAAGGTCAAAAGGCAAGTCAAAAAGCTACAAGCACAGCACCCCAAGACTCTGACACATCGTTCTACTGTGAAACTATAGAAGCATCTGATAATCATTGAAGGGAAAGAGGCAAAAGGAAGGACAAATTATCCCAGAATTTGATAATTTTTTTTGGTCCAAAGAGACCGAACATACTTAAAGAGAAAACTTTAATTAACTAAGATTAGTCAAGGAAAAGGAGAAAGAAAAAAACAGGTGAAAAAGAATGGGAAGTAGGGAGTGATGGGAAAAAGAGTAAAAAAATAAAAGGAAACTTTTGGGGGGATATGGGAATTGAAACAACTACCTTGCACCTGCTGCCAAGTACTCTACCATTGAACCACATCCCCAGCCCAGAAAACAATTTTTAATTGACAGATCATAATCATATATATTTATGAGACATTTTGAGATTTTTGACATATGTATGTATACATTGTGGCATGATTGAATCAAGTTAATTGATACATCTACCAACTTACTCCTTGTATTTTTGATAGGAACATTTAAAACCTACTCTTTTAACAATTTTGAAATATACAGTATAGATAATCCTAGATTTACAATGGGTCTACATCCCAATTATCCAATAATAAGTTGAATATATTATAAATCAAAAATGTATTTAATATACCTAAACTACCAAACATCATAGCTTAGCCACATAGTGCATTGCAACACATTGGTCATTTATCCTGGTGATGGTGGCTGACTGGGAGCTCTGCTCACTACTGTTGCCCAACATCTCAGGAGCATATGGTATTGCATATCATGAGTCCAAGAAAATACCAAAATTCAGAATTTGGAGTATAATCCTATTGAATGCATACAGATTTTACCATAGTAAAGTTGAAAAATTATAAGACAAAGCATCATTAAAACAGGGACTATCTGTACATTATATAATTAACTTGGTTACCATGCTGTAACAAAGTGAAGAGACAACCTACAGACCAGGAGAAAGTCTATGCAAACCATTCACTGATAAGGACCAAAAATCACACAAAAAGGAACTTAAATAACTCTTTAAAAAAAATCTGATTAAAAAAATAGGTCAGTGACCTGCAGACATTTCTTAAAAGAAGACATATGAACAGCCAAAAGATATGAACCAAATGCTCACCATTTCTAAACATCAGGAAAATGCAAAATAAAAGCATGTAGAGATAATATCTCACACCTGTTAGAAGGGCTATTGTCAAAAACAAAGTTTCTTTGGTTTAATATTTGACTGCTGTCGTTACATTTTATTAGAATATTTCAAAATATCTGTGAGTTATTTCGAGATCTAGAGAGTGCCAAGAAAAGTTGTAGTATTGTGTTAAAGTTCTTACTGAATTTAGAAAGAATGAAATCAGGAGGGACTACAGGGAAAGGGGTGCAAGAAGACAAGTTCCCAAGGCTAGAAAGAGAAAAGCCCGCGTCAGATGAAGAAACCCTGGTTCTAATGGTCTTTTTACCTGGAAATGTCTCTATTCAAGACACTTGCTCCCTCTAAGCCTCACAGTGAGCAAGAATCTTCTTCTTGAGGATGATTATAAGCAACAATGCGGCAGGGAGCAGACCACACCCATCACTGCAGGAGTCCTTCTTTCCCTCTCCCTCTGGGGAAAGAACTGAACTTGCCCTCTCCACTGAAATGCAATTACCTAATATCCTTGGGTTGTATTGACTGGCTTTGGTCTGGAGGCCAAACAAATAGGTAAAAACTATTTCCAGGAAAAATTATTGTTTAAGTCTAACTAAATCAATAAATGACATTGAAAGGCTATTATTAAGTGGCCAACAGCCTGTTTTTACCATATTAGATCAATAGCTACAATTTTTAAAAAAATCTATTCATTCAAATACTTTGGCGTTATGCTCAGTAAATTTCAAATGCCTTTAGCAAGTTGGAAAAGTCACTACTCTCAGACAACTAAAGCGGAAAACGTCAATTAAGTAATAGTCTATTCTGGTCTAGCCAGAGCTTCCCTGCCAATGCCGAACTATGAATTCATTTTTTCAGCATTCAAAGGTTTTCAAAAGTGTCCTTTGTGATAAATACATTACAAAAAATAAGTATTTATTTTTAAATTTATCTTCTCTTTTCAATCTAGACTACACAGAACATATAATTTTCATCTATTTCTCATACCTGACCCTTCCCCTCATTGAGTGGTTCCTTACTTGTATTGGATTCTTATTACTCCGCAATAATGTCCAAGAAGGAGTACTGCTTCCAATTTTTCCCACTTTTGAAACACAGAATGGGTAGGATAGATTTCTTAAAATGAGGAGCATTGATATCACTACAACATTCATGTGAAATGTTTTATTTTAATTTTCCCCAATATCTTTCTTCTATTCAATCTATAAAGTCCTAGTTTTTTTGTCAAGGCATCTCAAAACTGCCATGCTATTCTACATATCAAGTTTTCGGTCTTTTTTCCTATGCTTCACTTTTAGAAATCCTTTTTCCAGAAAAATGGGAAATTTTCATATTTTGCATAACATGCTGCCCACGTAACCCATCAAGACTGTACGTAGCACTTGATATTCTCATGCAATAGCCTCACTTCGCAACCTCTCCTACTCACCTCCACATTTTTCCAGGGATTTAGATCTTGATTATCCTGTAACACTGTGCTCAGAGGTCATCTTAACTATATTCTATCCATATACTTAACCACATGCTCTCTTCTGTACCATTTCAGCTTATGTCTATTTTCTCTCAATACCAATCAATCTTTATGTTTAGGTTTTCCTGAAATACTCCTTCTATCTCCAAAACAAATGGAAAAAACTTCAATTCTAGTTAAATCTGACACTTCTTTCAATTAGCCTATGAAGACAAGCAACTGAACATATAACATATTATATAAACAGATTCATATTTCCAAATAAATAAGGATGGAAAAGATACAGTGAAGGGAGACTGACTTATGACCACACACCCACACGCTTGTAGCTATTTGCTGCCAACCTCTGCTTGCTTCTCATTACATTTCTTCTCCAATCTTCACATCAGCTACTCTCATGAATTCCAAATTACTGAGAAAAGAAAAGCAACAGAAAATTTTTCCACATGCCCAATTTCCTACCCATTTTCTTGCTTCTCAGGGTACATAATTCTGTCCTCCCTCATTTTACCATAATGAACTATCCTTACTCTTATTAAGAGTAATTCTTCAATTTAGGCGGTAGACCTCACCCTCTTGTTTATGCAAGGGTGTCATCTAGAATTTCTTACTCAATTCTCCAGAATATATCCTTCTTTCTTTACTATATATTTCTATCAGGACAAAAACAGTATAATTGGTTTATGGGGAAAAGAAAAACATTCTCAATTTATTTAGGTGATAACCACCTACATTATATTTTTTTCACACAGCCTCTAAAAGAAGAGGGAGTATAGAGGATGCCTCTCTTAACTCATACCTAGAACTTCACTAGGAGCCAGAAAATATCATAATTTATAATGTGCATGTAATTGAAGAAAGAGACACCCAAATATGAGTAGGACCAGATCTAGAATCCACACTGGGGCTAAGAAGGATAGGAGGCTGAGTGAAAAGGAGAAGATGATGGAGTCCAACAATGGCAGAAAACAGACAAAGACTGCTCTGGTTGGCACATATTTCATCCTCTCCAAAATTCATGTTGAAATTCAATTTCAATGTAAAGGTGTTGAGAGGTGGAGAGACCTTTAAGAGGTTTCACCCTCATGAATGGACTCATGCTGCTCTTGTGAGACCAGGTCAGTTCACCCAGAGTGAGAGTGGGTTCTGCTTCTTGCAAGACTGGATCAGTTGCCATGAAAGTTGGTGGTTAGGAAGAGGCGCTCCCCCCTCAAGTGTGCTCTCTTCTGCATGTGCCTGCTTGTCCTCTGCTTTTCCTCCATGTTAAGATGAGGTCCACCCAAGATCACCTTATTAAAATTTTGAAATACCAAAAAGTTAAGAAATGTAAAATGTAAAACAAAATAAAACAAGGAAAGATAAAGAGGGGAATTATAAAAATGTAACATTATATATATATGTAAATATTATATATTCACCTACATATGCCTATATTGAGAGAGCACAAAAATATTGTGACTAAGTTTTGTCCTATTAAACTTAATGTGCTTAATCCTATTGAAAAATGAACAATTTCAGACTGACCTACAAACTGAATCACAATTGTATACCAAACACCTGAGGCAAACTTAAAATAATGTGGTCCCAAAAATAAAGTGATAGGCAAAAGCGTATGAGAAAAAATTTAAACAAGAAAGAATGGGCTGCAATCCTGTTGACTGACAAGGTTGAATAGTTCAAGAAGCATTAAAAGGGACACTGTATAATGTTAAACATCATAATACACATGAAGATATGAAAATCAGAATGACTAACTTTAGAAATAAAAAATACCCGTGAAACAAAAAAGAACAGGTTAGGGCTGAAAGGAGAAGACTTGAACACATCACTCTTGACGCCAGAGATACCAAGTGGACTTCCCAAAAAATTGTTAAAGGAGACTTAGCAACAATCTTATGGAAATACATAAGATAGTAAAAAGAAAAAGTGCCTTAGTCAAGTACATAAAATAGTCATAAAAATTGAACATATATTTGGTCCCTTAAATCCACAAAATTTTTGAAAAACACAAATATTACAAACAATACTTTCTTAGAGGATACAATGGATGTATAAACTAATTGAAAACTGAACACAATAAAATAACAATGTCTTTTTCTCCTGGATTTAAAAAAAAAAAAAAAAAAAGTCCTTTCTATCACTAAATGGAAAAAGAGGAATTCAGATTTTAATGAAATTGTAGAGTTTCTGAAAAATAATGCTAATTAAAACTACATATAGAACTCTGTGGTTTTATTTAAAGCAATAATCATTATTTAACTTTATGTATTTATATTGTCTTCTTTAATAACATTAGTACTTACTTCCTTTTTAAATTTTCTCTTCAGAATTGTAAATTTTGAAATAGTAAAATTAGAGATAGTTTTTAAAATATATGGATTATCATAGACTTTTGATGTAGATGTTCTTTTGCCAAAGTCAAGAATAAAATTTGGGAAGCAAAACATTGCTTGACATAAGAAAGATAATTTTATTAAAGGGTCAAGCAGAGAGAATGTGATTTGTTAATAGTATTATAATAATTCATTATTATTTATTAAATTAAAATTAAATTAAATTAAAAATCTTGACCTATTTTATAAATATTATTTGCAAATGATCATTCTAATGAAAGTACATCTGTACATCAAGGGTCAGAATGTTCACTGAAACTAGATAAATTTATTAGAAATTATTCTATGTTACTTTGTAACTTATAACTGCTATAGTATTTCCAAACATTAAATTGGGTGCTCTACATAATTGCATTTATTCTTCTAACTAGTAAAATTTGGTCTATTTCAGCAGTAACTTTTTGAAGTAATGATATAGATTAGAAGTGCCCTACTGGTCCAAAACTGCACACAGCATATCCAATTAAATGGTAAACATGATTTCTAAGGTACTTTAAGATTATTTGAATTATTATAATAATGCTAATAATATCAATAGTTATTATTATAGGGTTGGACTAAGGATTTAGCAACCTGATCTTTTTTGAACTTGTGACATTCACTTGGTTACTAAGTTAGTTAAATTACAGTTTACATGAAATCTGTTCTTCTGATCAACAGAGGATGCATACTTTTGATCTCGAATGTTCCACAAAGCCCCATGTGTGAAAACTTGGTCCTCAGCCTGTGGCACTATGGTGAAAGATTTTTAGATCATTGGGGACCTGACATTGGATCCACTACAGGACCCTTGCCTCTTCCTCTTCTCTCTTCTCACTTCTCAGTCATGAAGTTGGTGGTTTCCTCCATCATGCACTCCTGACAAGCTGTGCTGCATCATCACAGGCATAAAAGCATTGGGGACAAAGGATCATGAACTAGAACTTTCAAATCTAAATCTATGATTTAAAATAAACCTTCTCTCTTTGTAAGTTGACTATCTCAGGTATTTCGCATAAAAAATGACTTTAAATGACAGAAAACTAACACAGAAGCCATTTCCCACTAAATCTATCTCTCCATTGTTGTTGTAAGAAAAAATAGTAGGCATTTTTTGCAATAGCATGAAATTAATTATATCTAAGAATCATAGAAACTAACACACTTGGTACATTCCTATTTCTGAGTAAACTAGAGGAAATGAAGACAGGGAAAATATGCATAGAATGAAAATCACCATAACTATCATATATTTTATTTTTTAATGGAAAAATAAGCATCATCTCACAAAGAAATCTTAGACATGCAAATACAGTAGGAAAGGAAATCATGAATTTTCTCCTATTTGTGGAAACTGATGGTTTAAGTCTGTCCAAAAGAAACCTCACTATATAAAGAAAGAAATTCTATCTAATGCATTTATGTGGAAGGCATTTTGATAATATCTATATGAATCCGTGGGTTATTTTGGAAAATCTTCCTTGGTTTTCAGAGATACTGATTTCATTGTGGCTAAGCAACTGCTGATGACCTTGAATAAAGCAGAGGTCTTGGAATGCCTTCCTGCTGTCTGTATAGACCTGTTCTTGCCAGTTACTACACAAAGGAATAGTTTAATTCCACTTGGAATATAGGTATGTTTGGCTTTCAGGAAATAAGAGTACTGTTGATTAGTTGTGAACCTGAACAAATAAGCCACAAGAGGGCATATTTTTCTTCATTTCATCACCCTTATACAAATAGGCTTGCCTCAATTCGGTATCATATGAATCCACTCTCCATCTCCCTTTTCCTAGAAGAATATACTATATCTAAAATATGCTCTATGGGCAGAATGATGGTATGAGATATTAAGAAAATCAAACTTAAAGATGAATTCTATATACATTATATATTGGAAAGATGTTTATTGTTCCCTCAAATTCTTCCTTGGAGATTGTTTATTGATGTAAGTATGTTGTTACAAATAAAAACAAAGAGTCATTTATCTGACTTTAAATTCTCTTCTCCTGCTATAGCTATGTGGACTTTTATGTCAGGCATGGAAATTCTTTCCAGCTTCTAGTGAATATTCAGTCAAGAAGGTTTTTCTTTTCTGAGGTCTCAGGATTTGGGCCAAAGGGGCTGGGCTGTGTTTTTATTTTTATTTTGAAGTACATTCCTGCTGAATTTAATTATTCACCACACCCCAACCCAGCTAAGTAAATATAACCCTAAGATTCTGGTTTGGAAAGGTTTTGAAAAATAGCTGGGTTTTTTTAAAGACTATAACAGGGTGAAGTATTCTGAAGAGAGAGGCCATCGAGGCAGGAGACAGAGGAACTGGGGGATCATTCCACTTCTGGGGTCCTGGTTTCCTCACTAGAAGACTTCTTACTGGAAGGGCTCTGTGAAACTCCTGTGAATGTTTATGATTATTTATGATATGTTACTAGAGTTTAAAACTTGAAGACATGAAGCAGTTTGGACAGTTTTACATTCCAATTAACTAACCATAAATTATCTTCTGTCTTTATCTGATGATGAGAAGCAGGAAAGCATTTACTTCTGAGAGTTGCATGTGTGTGTAATTAATACTGAAGGAAAAGATAAAAGTCAGGTGTGCTCTTTTCCACCACTAACACATCTAAAGATCTTATAATATAAATATCTATGTTCCAGTGCTGAGTGGATTACCATGATCAAATGAAGTAGATGGAAAAAAATGCCTAAAGTTTATAAGGGGAAAATACCTGATAGAAGATTAGGAGGTGGGGAAGCTCCTTGAATTTATGTTATCACTTGTTCCAATTAGACACAAATGAACATATGTCCCAGTTTTCTGTCTTATCTTTTGGGTACTGATATGTTAATATGTGAGAAAACATTCATAAAATCATATTTATTATAAAACAGATTTTATACAGGACCCTGTAGTGACTAGTTTTATAGAAGTAAGCACTAAAGGGCTTGTTTTTCCAACTTCATTTGCTTTATTTGTCTCTGTGCATAAACTATCTGGTATCTTTTATCAAATTCATCAAATTTCCATTTTGTTTGTTGAATATAAACCAGAGAGAAGTAAAGCTGTTGGTTTGGTTGGAAGAGAACCACAGTCTAGTAGCTTCTGCTCTCAGAAAATCCCAAGACCCTGCTAGGTTTAAATTCTGAACCCAGTTATTATCTTTCTTCTGTATTTTGGATACAGGTAGGCATATGTGGAGTTGGAAAAGCCAAGAATATACCTATTTTACCCTTACTCATTCCTCCCTATGACTCCCAACATAGACTGATGTTTCCTGAAATTCTACAACTAGATTTGTATTCTTTGATTTCATTTAGTACTAAAATGTAATCCTTTGAGCCAGGCATGATGGCAAATGCTATAATTCCAGAGACTGAGACAGGAGGATCAAGTCAATCCTCAGCAAATTAGCAAGGTCCCACGCAACATAGTGAGACCCTATCTCAAAATAAAAAATAATAATAAAATGAAAAGTGCTGAGGATGTAACTCAGAGGCAAAGTATTGCTGGGTTCAATCCCCACTACCAAAAAAAAAAAAAAGGAAAGAAGTAATCCTCTGAGAAACAGTATATTTCACATATCTAACACATATCTACTATTATATAGTGAAAATGACTCAGATTCCATCTAGGCCCAAATGGAGATGGAGGAGAGGTACTATATCACAGAGAAATAGCCTGGATTCTCCATATATATACATATACATATACATATACATATATGTAATTACACCAAAAGATTGTGTGTGTGTGTGTGTGTGTGTGTGTGTGTGTATGTGTATCAGGATCACTTGTTGAATCTGAATAGTTACCCTCAGAGGCAAATTAAACAGCACAGTGCACACCACATTGTAGCAAAATGATGTAAAATAGAGTTTGTTCCTACTGGGTTTTACCGTAAAGATTCAGTTAGATGTAAGCAGTATAAGACAGACTGCCAAATTTCTTTTGGTGACAGTATATCTCAAACTTTTAGAAAGGATTGCTAAAACCTTCCTGATGAGATACAGTGCAGATATTAGAAATTCAGAAAAAAAATTCAATGACTTATTATCATAATATCTACTGTTTTTACTAACTTACTTAACCCACAAATGTGTGTTCAACACCTAGCACATTCCAGATATTCAAGGAAACACACTGAGGATCACATAGACAGGGTCACAGCTGAGACCATTCATCCTAACTTTGAGCTCTGTAGTTAATTCTGCCTGCTTCATGCTCAGACTAATTAAAAGGAAAGAAAGCACAGAACCCATGTTCCAGATGTTGTCTTCCCATGGTACATTCAGGAGGCCCTAGTAAACTCAGTCTAAATTTGAAATGCGGGTACTTCAAACAAAATCAGTTCAATACAAACTCATGGGCATTGTATTAGGGTCTGGGGAAGCACACATGAACAGCCAACACTTTTGCATGGGATGCAGACACATGCATAACTAATTATGATATAATGTGAAAAAAGCTTATAATAGTACTAAAATCAAAGTGCTTTAGGAAAACAGGCGGGAATGATTAATGCTGTAGGAGCTCTCTAGAAAGAGCTGAAATGGTAGCAAAGGGGAAGTGTCCTTTGGTTTGAGTATATTAAGCTATGATTTAGACAGGAGGAGAAAAGGGGAAATCCAGAGTTAACAACAATTCTAGTTAAACGAAGTATTCTAGCCAATACACTGAAAAAAATTAGAAAATTAATAAATAATTTTTAAAAATTAAAACTATTTACATGAACCTACTATGTGCAAAGTAATGCTGTGGAAGGAAGACAGAGGCATTGCACCCTCACAATATACTTGTAATTCGGAGTGTCAGTGACATAAATAAAACAATAAAAAATATAGGAAAATGCGAGAAATATCCCAAGGGTATGATTAATTACAAAAGGAGTTGTATAAAATGGAGTAGAAAACTTTCAACACAAAGTTGATATAGGTTGAAATAGTCTGTAAGGACTTAGGCTTCCTGTATGCAGAAGAAAATTATGGGGTTGGTTGATTGGCAGTCAAAACCAAGGTTATAGGGATGGGGCAGCAAAAGATACAGGAAAGAAGCTTGGTTAGGAAACTTAGGCTGGCTCTGCCACCAGCTATCTGTAACTTAAAATGATTCACTGGCTTCTGTGGCCCTCAGCTCTCTGGGGCAGATGGGAGGTTGAATTGAGTCTCCTCCACCCCTCCCAGTTCTTCCGTTATTGCCCTTGCCTGCTCACCACCCTCAAACCAACATACCCTTGTCATTTACTAAGGCTGTTCTGGGACCTTACACCTTGAGGTTTTAAATCAAGCTGACACATGCAGGACCCCATGGCTGCTTCTTTTCTATGGATCTACAAACAGCTTTATGTCATGACTCAGGACAAGCTGTGTGACTATAGAACTGGCTTTCCAATCACAGAAATATTTATCATGCAACTAATAAGGGATAATTTTCAGGACTCAGTTGCACAGGCCCTTTCCATATTCCTGAGAAGGTCCAGATCAATTTGGTCTGTCATGTTTTGTAAATCTGTAACACTGAACTATTTTCTGCACTATTTTACTTCAAAAGGATCCCACCTCCAAATTGTGTAAGTTCCAGGTTTCACAAAAAGTAAACCTGCTCTGTCCCTAAATACTTGCAAGTTTCATATCGTGATCAAGGTGTGAAAAAAATTACAAAGGAAACTCCAGAAAACAAGATCTTCAGAAACAAGAATACACAGCACACCCTGTATGCCTGGTGTAAGGAAGGAGTAGTGGGGAGAAAGGAGTACATTTATCTCTTTTTTCTCTCTGTTTCTTCCTTCAGAGGTACCAGCCCATTAAGGGAAGGTCGATTTTTGGCCCTCAACCCATGTCTGAATTTTTAATACCCCTAACTATGGATCGGGGTTTTACATAGTGGAATCCAGCTACTCCAAGTGAGACTTAGAATTTTTAGGTTGATGTTTGTGGCCAAACATTCTGATTCTTCTGCAAGAGGTTTAAAGAAATGTCATGGTAGAGAAAAGGGAATACACAGGTCATTAAACCACTCAGGCGCAGGCCCAGACGTCAGAGGTTGCTTTACCAACAGGGTGCCGACTCCCAAAACATTATCCCTCAGTGCATCCGGAATCCACCGGGCTAAAAGCCTGAGCGCAGACAGGGATGGACTTGTGCACTCTTGGGAGCATTTGCGTGCGTTGAGGGAAGGGGGGCCAAGGGGTTGGGGGTGGAGATCGGAAGGGGAGAGGTAATCCCCAGCGTTTTGAGCATCCCTTTTTTAGAAAGACTGAGTCTCTCCCAGGACAGCTGCTGCGGTCACACCACAAACTTAAAAGCCGCCCTCCTGCTTGGAGCGTGCCTTTCCTTGCCACCCTCGCGTCGCCAAAACTCCAGCTGGTGCCTCACTCTCTGCCTGTCCCGGCAAGGCGCTCAGGGGCAGCAGCGCCCCCTGCCTCCCCGCCTGGCCTCTGCGGCCGCTGCCTCCGCGCTCTGCCAGGGCCGCCGGCGGCTCAGCGGCTCAGCCTGGGCTAAGGCGTAGAGGAACTCGTGTTCATGTCTCAGGTCGCGGCGTCGCTCGCCCTCATTCTGCGACCCTTTCCCCTCTCCTGAAAAGGCTTCAGAAAAGGAGAAAAGGCGAGCAGAGTTCACAGCAGGTAAGTCTGGTTTCGAGTCACCTGCTACTCTAGTAGGAGGGTGCGCTGTAGACCGCGGTGTTAAGCAGGGGAGACCGGATTTGGGGGTGACTGTGGGTCCAAAGTGAGGATGTGAAGCGACTGGGAGGTAAGGAACCGTCCTGAAATTGAGAAGACGCTGGGGAGCGGACAGGGAATGGGCGCTCAGGGTAACTGACTAGGAATCCGTGAGCAGCCAGCCGGTAAGCCGACTGGCTGCGGGTAAGCCGGGAGCCGGCGACAGCGCGGCAAGAGCGGCGCAAGTGCCACCTCGCCGCAGCCGCTGTCTGAGACGACTCATTCAGAGCCTCCGCCTACCAGCACTGCACAAAGTTTTCCGCTCGGAGCGCGCCCAGGAACTATGCTGTCTCCCGAGGTGCCTAGTCCTTCCCGGCCCCCTTCCCAGCCAAGGCAGTGGAGAACGCTTAGGAAAGTGTCCGGTTTCTTTCGACAGCTACAGGTTCATTTGAAGACAAGTTGGCGGGGACTGTCCGGGAGGACTCGACCAAAGGGCATCTGAGCCCCAGCTCATTTCTTTTCCCTTTGTACTGGGGGAAGGGTAGAGGAGTGCATGGTGGTTGTTTTTGTTGTGGCACTTTGGGGGAGGGACGGACAACGCCTTTTTCCTTGCAAGTGAATCGCGACGCCGGGTCTGATGGAAGTGTGCGTCCTAGTAGCTCCAGAAGGGAAAGTTGGAGTCAGACACTAGCCACAAAGCTGGCTGGCTGTGAAGTGCGGTTATGACAAAAAGCTCTCTTGCTGGGGCGAGGGATTCCTTTGTAGCCCTTGGTGTGGCTTGCTCTGCGAAGGCCGGGATTTGACTCCCGCTGGGCATTTAACCCGGAGTACCCCGCCCCCACCCCTCTTTCCCTCCCGGCTCCCTCACAGCGCACCCAGAGTTGACGCTTTGACTGCGCTGGCATCACACGGTTAGTTTTCAGTACTCACTACTCCTTTCACGACTTGTGTTCAACCTCGTGGACTGAGTTACTTTGCTCGCGTCCTAGCGCTAGGAGGGGACTTGACAGGAGGAGGAGACGTCGCGCTTTAGCTGGGCGGTCTGGAATTCCAGGATTGGATGCGAGACGCGCGCCCAGCAGCTGAGGCCGCTGACCTCAGGGATTCCCTGTTGTGTGAATGGGAGTTAAATGGACCAACTTTTCGTCACTTAGTTTCGAGTGAAGCTGTAATAAAAAGCGGTGTCCTACGTGAACTCTCCTTTCTCCACACAAACACTCCCCTCCACAACCATCTTTCCAGTGCTATTTGCTTCAGCAAAAAGAAAAGGCGGGGGACATAAAGTCTCAAATTTTGCGGGAAATAGGTTCTCCTGAATGTGTGCGCAAGTGTTTGAGAGGTGGAGGAGGGAGGAGAATTCCCTAACCTGGAAGAAAGGGATTAGGCGGAGGTAGAAGAGATAGTTTGCGACCCCTCCTGAGTCTGGTGCTGCTGCTGTTGTGTAACTATGGCAACCGCCAGGGCAAGGGCGGTCAGAGCCTTCCGGATACTGCACGTGGAAAGAAAAATGTGATGGGTGGGGGACGGAGAGAGGCACATGTCATCACTCTAGCGATGCCTTCCCTTTTCCTGCTCCTTCTCTGAGGCCAGATTGCAAAGAGGATGAGCAGGAAGACTCAGGGTTGGGAATGATCACTCAACCAGTCGACGCCTTAACCCCCTCCAGTCTTGGAGTCTCTAAGACTTGCACCAACAGCTGAAACTGGCTCTGGGAGCAATCGCTGACAAACTACAAAGTGATGGCCCATGTCAGGGAGATGGGAATGAGACCTTGGCCTTTGGAAGGGAAAGGCCAGGAAATACAGGAAGATGATGTGTGATGAGATAAGAATAGGATCAGGAGGTAACTGAGAGACAATTACATGGTACTGATTTGGACTGCCAACATTTCCAATGGAATTTGCCCACTTATGAAATGGAAAATTGGTGGAGAAAGGAAGGGAAATTTAACAAGTACCTATTGTGTCCCATGTGCTTTGTACATCAGCATGATTAATACTGTTAACAGTATTATGCAAATGTCATTATTCTCTTCTTCCTGATGAAAAAAGAAGAGAAACAAAGAGCAATGGGTATTGGCCCATTTTGACTTTTTTGTTCTTAACAAAGAATCATAATTCTTAAAAATTATATTTATAGGGAAATAGCTATCATCCCCATTCAGAGATAAAAATAATGTGATGTGAGGATGTTGATTGTTGTGACCAAAAATAAATTACAAAGGATAGACCTGAGACAAAAAGTCCTTCACCTGGATGTGGGTCTTCATTCAAGGATATCAGGAAACTTTCCATGACCCCAATTAAAACCAGGGTCTAAGGTCAGTTCTGATGCTATATCTTTATATATAATCAATTATATGTGAAGAACACAAAAGATTGTGGTTGGATATAGGCACAGAGCATATAGAGTTTATAGAACAAGAATATGTCTCTATTTAACCTATATTTATATACATGTCTTACAGTATTTTGTAGGAATTATTGATGGTTTTAACAATGTTTGTAAAGGACAAAAAATAAAAGACAGAAATATAACTTATCTATGGGCAACTCCATGATTATTTGAGAAAATCGCCTGCGCTTCATTTCTCCTCAGTCTACTCATTGTTCCCATGACCTGTGTGTCTTAAAACTTACTTCATATTTTGGCACCACTGGTTCACCTTTGTAAGAGCCTGCTGTTCATTAGGAAGAATAGTAAAGATTAGACTCCAGTTACCTCCAGTTAATAGTAAAGATTAAACGTGCTGAGGGGGAAAGTCAAGGAAAAATGTCTGACAATGCAAAATGTTTTGAAATCATCAGAAAGCCATAATCAACATGAGCAGAAACTAAAGGTAAAAGGTAGAGAAATAATTGCTGTGATTTTTCTAACATCTTTCACAGGTAAGTCTTACCTAATGGAATTGGCTTTATGTTTTGCAGGAGAAAGATGCCACATGCAAGCACACACACACACACAAACCCTGAATTTTTAGTCTCTTTTTTTATGTGTGGGGAGGACTGTTAAGTGTGGGACTGTGAATTATTTTTGTGTCAGCAAAGTCAGGAATACAATTACAAAGGCAGAGTAAGGCACATCTTCTATTTTTTGACAGGCAAACAGATTGAACTAGAGGTTTAAACTTGAGTCGCTGAGCTAAATTACTCTCGTGTCATTTCTTTTTCCAAACTAGAAAGAATATCATTTGAGGTTGGAGTTAAGGTAGGAAGTTTCATGGCACACAGTTCATATTGTGCACTATTTCCTTTGCATGGGCACTTGCTATCAAAAGGATTTTCACAGACAAGCAGGTTTCTCAGAAGATAACCTCCTGGAATTAACAGATATCTCTATGGCCTGGTTTACTGCATGAATAGAGTTATGGGTTTTATCATTGTTATTATACATGTGAAAATATCAACTTCTCAATCTGAAGAGGAAAGCATTCCTGGTGATAGCTTGATAACTAGAAGTATGTCTTCAGATTGTTTGCTACAGCTTCATTATTTTGGGATAAAATAAATGATGAGTCTGAATTTTGCTCTTCTGTCTGAGAGGGTTCATACTTTGATGATGTATGTTCCTTGGGAAATATCCTTGTTAATTAACAAATAATCTCTTTAATAAACAAGATTAACCATAGCACTATTTTGAAAAGTTCTTATTATTCTTTCCATAAACACTTCTAACACCAGATAAGATAATAAGTATTTTTGCACTGTATAACGTAATCCTTGAGAGAGTAAAAAGAAATATTCACGTTTATAGAATGAGTAGCAACAGCAATAATGGACTATGGGCAATATTGATCATATACCTCCCAATCTCAAAATATGGTTTAGAAAATCTTTCTCCAGGAAACCTGAGCTAAAATCCCTTGTTATTTTTTTATTTGTCATTCCTTTCAAGCTAACAGACAGTTTTCGATTATTTTTCCTTTCTAAATTTTCTTGTTGTTTATAACATAACAACATAGATGTTGTTAGATCATAAAAACTATGAGGGAAGAAATTTGTTTCTCTTTTTATACCTTCAAGTTAGAGTAATGCTAAATATATACTAGATACTATTGAAGTCTAGTTCAGTATTTAAATAAATAGTGATTTTGAATCAGTTTTTGTTGCCTATAAAATAACATACTAAAGATTTTTGGTTCATGTTTTTATTTCCTGGTACTTTAACAAGGAGATAGTTTTCTTTTATCTGAATTCTATCCTTTCATTTGAAAAATGATGAGAAACTGAAGGTTTTATGCTAATGCATAACCTATAGAAGTGGTATAATAATTATGCAAGATAACATATATAAGAATACTCAGTGAAAATATCACTTGCTATAAAAAGTTATTAATTTTTCATACTCTTGGAAAGACTAAATTAGTTAATGGGTATCTCCACTATCAATGGACATGCTAGTTCATCTTAATATTAAATGACTAAATAGTTTTTATAAAAGGCTAAAGCAAAAAAGAAATTAATTAATTTCTCTTTTGAGAAATTGTAAATGAAAAACCCTGATATACAACTGCAGCACTTTTGAAGTTCTCTTGAAATTTGATAATGAGATAGACTTTAATTATTGGACCATATAATGTAAATTATTAAGCACAGATAAGTACGTCAGTGCTTTTAAAAAGGTGTTCTAGGTAATGAAATATGTTGCTCATGCTTGGATTTTAATGTTTTGATGATTTTTACTCTATCATTGTCAGCATTTGATCATTTATTTCCATGTTAATAATAATATTTAATAATCTTTATAGTCATGAAGCACAATATTTTCAACCGTCTTCCTAATCACTCACTAGTGAATTTGTTCATTTGCTCACTCTTTGGTAATGAGCTAAGCTGCAATTGAAGGCAATAAATTACAAATGTTAACCTCAAATAGAAATGTATAAGCAAACCAAGTTATGTGTGTGACCTTCAGAAGAAACTGTATCTGTGTAAATCTAAATCTATCTACCTCTTCTCAGTGACCATGTCATCCTTTAAAGATATGGTGTCTTCTTTAGAAATTAGGCATAACTTCCTGTTTCTTCCTTGTTTGTTCTATAACGATATTATGCACAACTTTGTCATCTTATATTTTTAAAACCAGTGATCTGTAGTGTATTCAGTTAGTGAGTTTTCACTAGCAAGTCACATGAAAAATGAGATTTTTGCTATGTTTTTCTAATCAGACAGAATTAAGCTTCATTAAATGGAACTATTGCTTTTTAGAGAAAGGCAATATAATAGGCACAAAAATATGAATTATCAACTTCTTAAAAGAAATATAGTGCTATTATTATTATTATGAAAAAAGTGGTTTAGATATATGATGATATTATTAATCTGCCACCAAGTGAATGCCTGTTTTCCTATATTAATTTAATCATGCAGTTAAGTAAATGCATTAAGCATATATAGTTTCAAATGTACTGCAAAACAGAAATTAGACTTAAAATGTTTATTAGGAATATTGTCTGAATTTGCCTAGTAATCAGGCTGAGAGATAGGATAATCCATATATGTATCATCAGCACATGAAAATTGATTTTCAGAAAAAAATAGTTTCTCCTTCAATCAATAAAAACGGCCCAAAGATGCCTTTCTTCCCACATACTGTATGCATAGTGGGCTCATGCCAAATGATGGAATAACCTCAAGTTACATCTAAATAAACTGGCTTTCTTTGATGGCATGTGTAAAATCAGTGTTAAGCTTTTGCTTCTCTTCCGTGATCATAAAGACCAGTCTATACACATTAAATTCAGACCGTCTGCACTTTCGATATTTGTTTTTGTTGTTTCCAAATAAATACTTGAGCCTCATCTAAAGTGATTGCTTTATGGAAGAAAGACATGTCTTCTAAGACAAAAAATAATCTATTAGAAAATGAACATTATTATTTGAAGACATTTTCATTTGGAAAATGTCACACTGTGTTTCAAGATGGATATTTGGAGCTCAGAATTCTGTTTATTGGTAATACTAACTACTGGGTTGGTAGAAGTTCATACTAATTGACATTTTTTATTGGATTGGATATATGTTTTCTGTATATTTTTGAAATATTTCATAGTGATGATTTTCATTACAGAATACTTCATGACCATTACTGAAAAAATAGAAAATACTAACAAGCATAAATTGGAGAAGGGTTAGTAAACATTTATCCACAAGTCTACTACATACATAGATGCATGTCAAGTATTCTCAGGTATAAATTTATATAAAGATAGGTTTTATATTGACAACTGTCACCTGGATCTTGCTTTATAATGTCATTCTCTGCTAGAAGCAATCAAGCATCTTAGGAGAAATGGTTGATCCTAGGACTGGGGCAAGAAATTTACAGGAAGAGCCTGGAGCATCTTGAAATGTCATAATATAGAGGTCCCCCCCCGGAATAATAAGAGTATGTCAAATGACACAGAAGTCATTTAAAAGGGCTCCCAATGGTCAAAGTAGAATAATTTGAGCAATATAATATAAAGTAGTATTGATTACAATACCATTTAATAAAACACCTATGGAACTATACTAGTATAAATAAGTGAATGAATAAACTAATAAGTGGGAGAGAAGAGACAGGTTTCCCATGCAAAACAATTTCAAGAGATTTAGTATGTATTCTGCCCCAGTGAAAAGCAACATAATTCCTTCCTTTGGATGTGGACTGAGTGTGATAACTTCCTTCCCAAGAGTGCAGTATGAAAAGAAGGGCAGAAGAAAGAAGAGCACTTTACACTAAGGAAGCTGATGAACACCTCCCTATCTCAGTCAGGTGATCGAGTTCAATATCAACATTCATAAATCATGTTGATGGCATGTAGCCTTGAGGTGAGTGGATGAAAACAGCACTTTACCTCTGTGATCTTTTTCCCCACACCCATAATCCAAAACTATCCATAAAAACCATGATGCAAATTATACTAGTGGGGCATTCTACAACATATCTGACTGGTAATCCTCAAATCTGTCAGTCATCAAAACCAAGGAAAGTCTGAGATATTGTCACAGTAAAGAGGAACCTAAAGAGTTTAATGTAATGTGATACCCTGGGTGGGATCCTGGAACAGAATAAACACTATACCAAAACTAAGGAAACCGGAATCAACTCTGGACTTACATCATTATTAGTTTACTGACTGTAGCAAATGTCCATACTAGTGCAAAATGTAAATGGGGAAAACTGAGTGTGGGTTATAGGTAAACTCTACCCACTCAGTGTTTCTAAAAATCTTAAACTGTTCTACAAAATAAAGTATTAAAAATTACATTTAAAGCATATAGTGAGAAACTGTACTAGAGATGAAACATTCTTTGGTCAGTAAGCTTAATGTCTTAATTAATATTTATTTTGTGTCCATAGTTCTGGGCATCACTTTAATACCATTTGTTTCTGTTTCAAGTTCCAGCATCATACATTGCCAGATGTATTTGATCTTAGAAAATGATCATCCTTCCAAAATTCTTATCAAAGTGATTACATGACTATTTGCTCTTTTCCCTTCTCTTTGAATCTCAAGGAGAACTATGTTAAATACTTTAAGATTATTTTTCATCAAATGTAGTATAATACCTATAATACCTATACTATGACTATGTTGGCTGTTAAATGTATATACAGAGAAAATACATTTGAGTATATATGTATGTTTGTATATATATATATATAATATATGTGTATATGTGCATGCATGTATGTATGTGTATATGCATGAATGTGTGTGCATGTGTGTATGTATATATTTATTTATATGTATGTGTGCACATATATGAATGTATCTCTTCACATATTACTTCTTTTGTTCTCTTTTCTTAATTTCTGCATTTCTCCCTGCTCAATAAAATTGAGTTTTACTGTTTTTCAAGTAACTCCCCTTACAGTTGGACCAAAAGTCTTGGTGTTTTACCTTTTCTGTCTAAGCTTTTATACATGCCATTTTCTCACTCTTTGTCATTATCTCATATTTATATTTATTTAATAAAGACCTGACTCTGTGTTTTACGGTGAACTGGAGTTTCTGCTGAATTTGTGTTTTGCTGTGGTACTTACTTATTGAAGGTTTAGGCACACTTTTTTTTTCTTCTGCTTTTAGTTTTTGTGAGTCATGACATAAAAACACATAAAATCACATTGTAAGAACTTATTTGGGAAAAGTCAGAGAACCTGGCCCAGAATGTGTGACTAACGGGGCCTCCTTTTTGGTCATAGCCCACTGAATTTTCTGAAATAATGAGTGTCTGAAAAAGACTGAGATCAAAATGACTAATATGTTCTGGGCCTTCACTGGAATCTTAGATTCAGGTTTTCATTTTTGAAAATGTCTTTAAAAATGCCTATAAAATTTTAATTCAGTGAAAAAGAGGAATAAAGCATTGTAATATTCAGACTAAAGTTTTTTTAAATACATATTCAATTTGCATAATAGAGATACATGCAGTTCACATGTGCAGTTCACATGCTGTCTTTTTTTATCTCCTATCATATGTTTTCAAGTAATTAATGTCTTGTGAATACTTAAGTATAACCAGAGTATGATTTTTTCAAAATATTCTTGAAAATGTTCATTTCAAATCTTATAAGTTTTGAGGTGTGAGTTTACATATCAGAAGACAAATTCTTTAGATATTAATACAATTATGTTTATTAATATTATCGTTGACATATTTTACAATTTAAAATTCACTCTTTTGTCCACATTATTTTCTGTCTTGCCATCATTCTTTTATATATTTTCCTATCATAAAACAATCAGTGCTTTATTTATGGCTTTCCAAGCAGGTTATCATATAATAAAATTAACCACTATTCTGTGTGCAAAAGTTTCCAAGTGATAAAGAAGTGTAAGTAAGATAATTAAACTTTTAAAGTGGGAATTTAATACAAATCAAGAAGTTCTCATTTTGTTTTGTTTTGTTTGGGGATTTAACCTAGGGGCGCTTTACCACTGAGCTACATCCCCAGCCCTTTTTTTGTGTTTTATTTTGAAACAGGGTTAAGTTGCATAGGACCTCATTAAATTGCTGAGTCTGGCTCTGAACTCATGATCCTCCTGTCTCAGCCTCCTCAGTCACTGGGATTACAGGCATGTGCCACTATGCCCTGCTAAGGAGTTCCTGTATTAACTTTTAAAGTTAAGACTTTTATCACCTGTAAAGTTCAAAGCATTTACACTGGATACACAGATGAGCAAATAGCATTTGCCTTTTTTTGGCTTGATTCACATTTTGCAGAGCTGTGGGGATTGTTGTCTTAGACTTCACTGTGATGAGGTTTGGCAGAGAGCATTCATTGTTCAGGTTTTAAAAAGGGCAAGTTTTTGGCAGGAATAACTTGCATAGAAAGGGAATGCTGTGCTTACACATGTGTACTCAATAAACCTTCAGAGAGCTTGGGCTAAGATATTACAGGATTCCTTACCCGCCCTGCCCTAGTGTCTGGATGTTGATTGTTTAAAAGCCTTCTTTTGTTGTGTCACTATCACATGGGTCTTTTCATATTTCAGGAAATGGTACTTTGATTCATGTTTCAAAAGTTATTAGTGTACAGTGAACAGTCATTTCATATCCTGTGCACTTTTACTCAGGGTTTATTAAAAATAACAATTGCATGAAGCCTCTTTCCCCCAGCAGTTAGCAGTCACACAACCATCATCGCCCTGACAGCCAACAGTCATCCTTTTGTGTACATGTTACCCTGTGTTATTTCCAATAATCAGAAATGAAGACTTGGGGTTTTCCTTTTCCCTCGACTTATTATGTACAAGCTAGGTTGAAGTTTACTTTAACTAGATAGTGTATAAAGTAGAGAAAAAATAAAAAGTCTTTCAAATTTCCAACTCAAAAACCAAAATGAACCAAAGCAAACACCTGGGCCTGTAGCCACCATGCTCTTTCCATGTGGGGTTTTTGCTGTGATGATTTCTCCTTTCACTTGGAACAATTTTGTCTTTCATTGCCAGCTCCTCTCTCAGCTCTTTACCAGAGCCCCATCCACCCCTCACACTTAGACTATTCCCACATACACCCAAAAGTGGACCAGAAAAAGTACTTTTCACCCAAGTGCTGCTTACCTGTCTGTAGATCTTTCCCTGTCTTCCAGTAACGATTAGCCTCTTTCCCACTTCTTCTAATACAATAAAACTAAGTTTCTCAAGGATAAGGACCAAAGGATTGTTATCTGATATCTTTCTCCACATTCCCATAAACATATCACCATAGAATGCATGTGATAGATGCACAATTTCTAATACTTGAATTGAAGTGAATTCGTTTAGAATCCACTACATCTTTTTTTTCCCCCTCATGACTACTTTGGATATGGAATTCATCACAAAGTTTAATTTACACATATTTTACTTCATCACAAAACTTATTTCGCACATGTACGTCCCATATATTCATTTTATTCTTAAAGACTTCCTCTCTCTAATTTCCCCTTTTATCTTTTCTTTAATTCAAGTATTTATTGAGTGAGTGCCTGCCACATGCTGGTTGTAATGAAAGTCACTGGTGAAACACAAATAAAGATACAGCTGTTACCCTGAAGTAGACAATTGTAAAATAGTTCACCATCACCAAAGGTCAAATCATATCTCCATGTGGTATTAAATCCAACTGAGCAAAAGGTCCTATTAATGGTGTTATTCTTTTCTCTCTATAGCCTATTCAGTAGCTACACCATCTTCAGTCTCACCCAGTGCCTTTATCTATGTAGAGATTATGCCTGGAGTAACGCCTCTAACCTGACTTCTCTCTCAGGTCCCAGTTATTTCATCAGAATACTACACACCCTTCATCACTTGAGACTAGTCCTGATTGTTTAACAATTTAGGTACAAAAAAAGTCATTCACTTTGGTAACTGAATTAGAGTCTTTAATTAGTGTAACTTTGAACTGGGGTTTAAAGTGTGGGAGGGAATGTGGTACATTGTTAGAAATTTGGGCTATGAGAGCTGACAGCCTGGATTCAAATCCCAGCTCTGTCACCTCTTAGCTATGTGATTCATACAGGTTACTTGACCAGTCTAAGTCTCAGTTCATCATCATTTTATTGGGGTTCATGAAAGTTGTTAACCTTATAGGGTTTGAAGAATAAATAGATTAGTACAGACAAACCAAACACTGAATGGCCCATTACAGTAGCTTCATGTGAACAGCTCTTTGTCTTACACAGGATATTCATATTCCACACAGGTCAGATTCCCACTCCATCTGCACACGGTTCTTCTTTCTTCTTGTTCATTATCTTGTCATTTCATTCAAAGAAGAGTTCTTTGGTGGCCTACTTCAAGTATATAGTTGTATAACAGAAGGATATTTAAGATTGATTATTAATATCCCCTCCCCCCACCACCACCAGTTTCTCTTGCTCTCTTTTACTTGCCTAGGGTGTGTTTAAAGAGAGACAATATGATGGGTGCAGTGGTTCATGCCTATAGTCCAAGCAACTTGGGAGGCTGAAGAAGGAGGATCACAAGTTCAAAGCCAGCCTCAGATATTTAATGCTTAGGGCCTCATTATTAGTGAGACCCTGCCTCAAAATAAAAAGGGTAACTGGGTACTGTGGTATATGCCTATAATTCCGGTGGCTAAGAAGGCTGAGGCAGGAGGATCACAAGTTGAAAGCCAACCTCAGCAACAACAAGGCACTAAGCAACTCAGTGAGACCCTGCCTCTAAATAAAACACAAAATAGGGCTGGGGAAGTGGCTCTGTGGTCAAGTGCCCCTGATTCCTGGTTGTCCCCTACCAAAAAAATCCAATATGGTTAACCTAATTCAAGATTCATGTTAGGTTTATTTTGTATTATTTTTGTTTCTTTAAAATAATTTCATTCCTTATCTTTGGATTTTACTTTATTATTTTAGAGAAGTATTTATTAACCTGCTGGCTTGTCTCTCCATAGGAATTTTGGTAAATGAGATAAATTATATTAATTCTCTATTTGTCCCTTTGCAAATGATTACTTTTAGATGCTAGTGAGGGTACCTGTCAGGTTCATTATTGATTTTCTGTATAATTTCAGGGTTACTAAACATAAGGTTGATGTGGATGGAGGAAACAATTCTTGTTCCAGATTTGTAGCCCAGGACTAAAGACAGGGAAGGTGAGAAAATACTGGAGCTATTAAATGAGCTCTTATTTGGAGGCCCTTATAATTCCTGGGTTGTCTCTGCCTGCTCCTTCTCTTGCTCCATCATGGTTGCTCTCTCTCCTTCTACTACTAACTGCTATTTGTCCCTAGTTTTGTTCTCTTTCTCTCTAAAGACTACCCTTACTGACTTGTTAACTTTCCCCGTTTTACTTATTATTCATATGGGGAATACACGGAAGTCATAACCCTGACCTCTTCCCTGGTCCTTATGCTCTTTTAAGGTAGGCCCTAGAATGCATCAATTGATCCTCAGCTAACAAGCAGTTTAAGTTCATGGTCTCACCGCTTGCCTTCTGCAATGGTTGTGATTTTGTATTTACATCATATTTTGGTGGAAAGGGAGTGAATTTTGGAGTCACAATCACAATTCTTCTCTCCGTTATTCTATCCTCAATTTATTATTTGAGAAATATTGGGAAGTTAGTTCTACAAGCTTATATATTGAGATAAGGTTAATAATAATCTTATTTCCAAATCATATGTGAGTTTTAAATGAGACTGTATAAATAATCTGTCCCAGTACTTGACACCATTGTTATTTAACAAATTAACACTAGTAGTTTTATTTCTTTGTGTGTGTGTGTGTGTGTGTGTTTTACTGGTTTCATAGGCCTTGATATATACACATAATTTGAATTTTATTCCATAGATGATAGGAAGCCACTGAAAGCTTTTGAACCAGGAAGTAACCCAGGAATTAGTACTTTAGGAAGATGAACCTAGGAATGATTTTCAAGGACACTGATTGAGAGCCTTTTCATAGATGTGATAAGGACTAGGCAAATGCAGTATTGATGGAAATAGAAAAGAAGGGTATATGAAAAATTCACCAGACTATTTGTATGCTATTTGTATATTTCATGATTTTCCCTACTGCATGTTCAAATCATTATCATGCTAAGGGGGAAATTTCTACTCAACCTGAAATAGAGTTGTTTCATTTTCCTCTCAGAACCTAGATGTGTTAACTTTCAAATTTCTTTATTGATGTTAGAATTTTTGAGATGGCTATGTACAGTTTCTAAAATTCACAATGGAACCAATGGTATCTTCCTATATACACTTAAGGTCTGAGGTTAGACTCAATTTCAGCAGTATAGAGAATACCTCATGAATTTTTTACCTGCTAAAGGGAAATGACCATTGCAGTTGACTAGTGTAATCTTCAGATACCAAGGATGGAGAGTCTGTGTAAATAACAACTTCAGATCATATCTTGGAACTAGAAATGGAAGTCAATAACACACTACACGTTTACTTTGTGAAATAAAATAATGAATACTTATTTTGTTGTTGTATATGTTTAACATTTCAGTTCCAGAATTACTTACACTATTCATCTTAAATGGAATTCTATCTTTTATCTCTGTATTCTAATATCTTGGTATCCTATTTTTCAAAAGCCAATTCAATTCTCACTTTCTCCATCAGCATTCCAATTCAGAAAACATATATCCCAAATTTTGTCACACAAACACCTTTAAATAAATCATTTTAATTTTAAACTATTTTATATGGAAATTTAAAAAAACTATTCTCTTTGACACCTAGCATAACAATGAATACTTACTGATTTATAGTTGAAATTGAAAAAAACTAAATCCAACTAGAGTTTTGAAAGCTGAAACTAAGATCATGAGCCCTGTGTAGCATTAGCAAAATATTATTTGGTTTAAGTAAATAATGATAGATTCTGCAGCACTTCTTTTTCTATATTGGTTAGAAATAATCAGGAAGTCTTAGAACGATTATCCCTTTCTCAATCAAAGACATCTAAAATATGTCTTCTAGTTTATGGTATTGTTTTAATTTAAAGGCTTGCTTTCTTTTCTTTTTTCATTCCAGTGCTGGGTATAAAATCCAGGGTTGTGCAGCTTCTAGGCAAGTACTTTACCCACTGAGCCACCACCCTCTGCCCTTTTTGAATTTCTAAAAATGTGTTATTACAAGATGAACATATTAGTATCTTTACCCATAAACTAATAAGCTTTGAGAATTTCCTGAGGACTGTGTTTTACCTCCTTGTTATCAGGTCATTTTTGCTTTAGGTTATCTACATTCAAAAGAATGTTAAGAGCAAAAAATACTGAGTGAAAGTAACAGACAACCTTTTTATGTCTACAAAACTGTTCCTAAAGTTCAATTTTATAGTCTAAATAAATTGAATTATTACATCTCCAATAAAGAACTTTAGAATTCCTCCAGCAATGCACATTTTGTTAAAACTTGTTTAACATAACTAGAATGGGGGAGTTCTGTCTCTTTACTTGTTTTGTTTAATTCTAGTGTTGGAAATAATTGGTATATAGGTCTGATAAACTGTCAAGCTAAGGATACCTGTTTGGTAATCTTTCTAATTAAAAATAATAATAATAATAAAATAATTTTTGTCTAAAGTTTCTCATGGATTCATGGTATTTCAGACTTAAAAAAAAAAAAAACAACTAGAGAGTATGCCCAGTCCAATTTTACAAAGGGAACTGGGGGTGAACTGATATAAATTCTTTCTCCCTTCCCTTTTACCACTCTCCAATCTTCCTTCCTTCCTTCCTTAAACATGAAAGGACAACTTTTCTAAATTAAGAGCAGTGCTGAGTGTTCAGAGAGGAATAGCCCCAGGCCTGAGCAATTCATGATCCATATCCATAACACACTAGTTTTAGTGTGCTCAGAAACACACAGAGAAATCACAGAACTGAAATACGACTGAAGTTTCTTCATGCCTGTGAGGATGAACTTTCTGCTGCTTAACATATCGACAAAGTGTCCATCTTGATTGCCACCTTAACACTATGGTACCAATAAATACATGGTAGATTTCTCTCTTGAGAGTGTTGAATGATTTTCATATAGGATGAACATCTCTGAAATGTCCTTTGTGAGGAGCTCTCTGACTCAGGAATATTCTTTCAGACAACTGGAAAGTGTGAAGTTGTTGATTTGCTCTCTTTGCCTGTTGTGAGTATCCTCTGATTTGCATCACATCATTTGCAGAAACTTCTTCATGCACAATACTAAAACTAGAGATAGGTTTGATTGAAGACAACTTGCAGTCATACTAGTTTGGAGAGAGAGGCTTGGAAGTTAGCTATTTCAAAATTAAAGCAGAAATATACCATAGTTAAATATTGATTAAAATTTAAGTAGAATCTATTAAATATTGCTTATATAATTTTTTCTGAGTACCCTGTGGAAAGGATGAGGTTCTCTTGGAACTGGGGTCTGACTATCACCCCCCACCCTAAAAAGAACAAGCAATACATAGATAATATGCACAGAGGTGCACTCTTTGCCACATAGTTTTTGTTGCTTTTAGACCATAAGAAATGTTAAATGATCTCAAGTTGTTTAATTATAACAGACGTTTAGTGCAAAATAAATGACTTCATTAAAAATATTCATGGTAGCAGTATAAGATGCAACTATTCGCCTTTTCATCAGAACTCTTTGTCTGTTGGAGCTATAGATTTCTCTAAAATGTTGCCACTTTCATTTCTCATCTGGGTGTGAACAAAGTAAAAGATAACATTTTATACTATCATGCTTTCTCGATGTGGTCACATTTAATAATAGAAATGAAAGAAACATTTCCCAATATAATAATCATAATTCTGCCAGGAAGCAGATGTGCAGTCTTATTTTTCTTTTAAATCATTTATTTATTTATTGCACTATATCTTTCAGTTGTGATATTTTCCCGTAGAGGGAAATTCCATCCTTCCTGGAATAATAATCCCCCAAATTTCAAATATACTTTTTGAACTGGTGAGTTAATAGAAAAACACACTCTTCCTTCTTATATGCATTGGTCTTTTATATTGTTTTCCATGAGTAGACTTTGAGTGCTTATAATGCTTCTTAAGGATAATTCTATTGTATCAAAATAATAAATCAAGGAATTTTAGGGGAAAGTTCCATGCTTATGAATATAGAAACAAATAGATTTCCAAATATAGCATCAGCTTCATAGAAAATGATATCACTCAAAGATCAAAATATACAATATCTCAACCATCTATCTACCTCTCATTTCTTGTCTTCATTCCCACAGAAATGCTTTATGTCTTCATCAGAACATCTGCAACCTCGACGTTTTTTGCATTTCCAGAGATACTTGGCTTCACTTCATTTCTGCAGCAAGGCCTCTGGATCAGGCATTATAAGCAAAACTTTCAGCTTTGTATAACCTTGAATCTCTTTATGTAGTTCATGTAGCTTTCTACAAAATGATGCATACTCTCATTTGACTTTAGCAGGTGGGTTTTAGGTCACCATTGTCTAATGAAGTAACTGCTGGTTCACCAGCTGCCATTGCCAGTGGATATTTATCTAGTCCAATTCATTTGTGTTGATTTTTGGACTTTTTCTTCATCTAAATTCTGAAGAAAAAAAAAACCCCGAAAATTTATATGCACATTCACAATGCTTATACACCATCATTCAGAGAATAGTTCTCATCAGTTGCTTTGGCCATAATCCATTGTAACCTCCTATATAAAACCTTCAGCTCTTGTTTCCTTATCAACCTTCATATTCTTTCAGGTTTTCCAAAGCAAAATTTCCAAAATAAAACCAGACTTTCTTTTGTATTATATTCTTAACCTACTTTACTTATTTTTGTGTCCACTTTGTATTCACTAATTTGAATTGTACACATTGATCAGTCATCTTTAGAGCGATATAGAGCAGGTGCCTAGTCAACTTGGGTTTCTATCCCAGTTCTGTCACTCACCAGCTTGTAGCCTGAACAACTTGCTTCATCTCTCTGCTTTAATTTCAACAACAGTAAAATGGAACTAATGACACTATTAGCTACTAGGTTACTGTGTGGATTAAATGAGTTAATGCCTATTCACTATTCAGAATAGTGTGTGGTCCTTAGTCATCCCCATGTAAATGTTAGCTACTATTATTATCACTTTCCTTTGCTCTCTATTTTCAGTTAGTTCAGCAAATTTTCTTGACTTTTCTCTCCATTATCACTGCCAACACTGTGATTCAAATCTTCATGATCTTTTGCCTACTCTATTTTAACTGTCTTCTAACTCATATTCTTGTTCACATTTTGTAACAAGCCCCAACCAATTCCACACATTGTGTTCCATAATCTGTTTCTTTGTTAGGGAAACTTCATTTGGCAAGATCAAGGTCTTATAGAAAGTTATATAATTTAAGCAAAACTACAAATTAAAATATTATGTCTATATACATATACATGTGTTACCATTTAGATATGAGGTGTCCCTCAAAAGCTCATGTGTGAGACAATGCAAATAAGTTTAGAGGGGAAATTATTAGGTTATGAGAGCTTTAGCCCAAACAGTGAATTAATCCCCTGAGAGGGATTAACTGAGTGGTAACTGAAGACAGGTAGGGTGTGACTGGAGGAGGCAGAGCACTGGGGCAAACCTTTTGGGTACACATTTTGTCCCTGGGGGATGGATTCTCTTTCTACTTCCTAGTTGCCATGTCCTGAACCACTTTCCTATGCCACATTTTTCCACCGTGATGTTCTACCTCACCTTGGGCCCCAGCGAGTGGAGTTGGCTATTTACTGAGAACTTTGAAACTGTGAGCTTCAAAACAAACTTTTCCCCCCTCTAAAATTGTTTTTGTCAGGTCTTTAAGTTGCAGCAGTGAAAAAGCAAACTAAAACAGTATGTGTGTATGAATATGTACATGAATATACATATGCGCATAGGTATATGTAAACTATTAGAGGAAAATAAAAGTGAAAACAACCTCATTATAAGCGAATTGGATACCCATGGTTATTAAGCCTGCTTATGTCATTAACCATCTTCTTGGCACCTTCCTCTGTTGACTAAAACAATTTTGCGGAAGCCCATTATATACTCGAGCATATATTGATATAATTTTGTTGGAAAGACCATATACTCTTTTGAAGTTTGTGAGCCAGTGTGCTTCTTCCCTTATTTCTTTAAAAAACAAAATGAAACATTTTTTTTTCCAAATATTTCTCTTAGAATCTGGCCTTTGCAAAAATTTTCAGTGTTCAGGAATATGAATATTTTTCTGTACCACATCCCCTCTCCATGAATGGGGATTCCTTATACCACACATTTGCTCCAATTTTTTTATTAGAGAAGTCAGGAATAGTTGAAGTCTCTTTTTGTTTAAAGGAATAGGCTAAAATGGGCTTAAAGAGATATATGATAGACTCCTTAAAAATTGTCTTACATGTGTATTAGGTTATTGAAAAATAACAGATGAAACCATTGCAGGTAAGGCATGACTTCCTCCCACGAATGTGGTCCCAAAAAAGGGACTGCCTTGTTTGAACAGTGTGGACATTTACTCCCTACACAAGTCATGGCAGAATCCAGTGTAAACACCTTGCCTTGCCTTGACTGGGTTGTAATCTAACTTTGCAGTTTGTCCATGCTTATCTTAGCCACATGAAACTATGACATCACTTCTTTTCTCATGCCTTATCTTATGTGTCTCTTGAAACGTGATGCAACCTCAGACTCTAGCTTAAATGATCTCCACTATGGGATTTTCTTTGCTTTTACTCCATTCCTTTCCCATGTCAGCCAAGAGGGATTTTTTTTTTATTTGTTCTTTTTATTTATACATGACAGTAGAATGTATTTTGACATAGCATACATACATTGAGTATAACTTCCCATTTTTGTGGTTGTACATGATGTGGAGTTATATTAGTAGTGTATTCATGTAAGAGCATAAGAAAGTTATATCCAATTCATTCTACTGTCTCTCCTATTCCCATCCCACTCCCTTCCCTCATTCTCCTTTGTCTAATCCAGTGAACTTCTATTCTCCCCTGCCAACTCATATTGTGTGTCAGCATCTGCATATCAGAAAGAACATTAGGCCTTTGGTTTTTTGGGGATTGGCCTATATCACTTAGCATGATAGTCTCCAGCTTCCTCCATGTACTGGCAAATGCCATAATTTCATTCTTCTTTTGAATTAATAATTTTGTATTTTTATTATTCCATTCATATTTTATATCTCTTGTATAGAACTTACATTCTGCCTAAGTTTTGGCTTTCTGTATACATATTTTTTTTCCTAAGTTCATTATCTCCCCTGTAAAAGACTACTTTTTATTTGCTAACTACAAATACAATGGAGTTGAATCTTAGACAGGTTCTAAGTTCTAAAGTTAATATTTAAATTTAAAATTTCATATTTCTAAAATTATCATGAAAAGATACTAAAGCAATACAGAAAATGTATTATGCATTATTTATGTGCCACTTAGGAGCTGACATTCAGCTTCTCAATAAAGCACAACACTGAAAGTTTTCCTTCTGTATTGTATCAAGTCATTTTCTTCACTTCAACAGGAGATGAAATAACTGGCTTGGATTTAGAGGCTGTGTGCCTGAAAAACTCCATGTGTCTTTAAACATGAAAATCAAATACAGCTTGGGAAGATGCTCAGACTATGAGAACTGAGAATGAATAAGGAAATTTTATTTTCTTTTCCAAATAATTATTTTTTTAAAAA
The DNA here is from genome assembly GCF_902686445.1 of Sciurus carolinensis. Lineage (NCBI taxonomy): Eukaryota > Metazoa > Chordata > Mammalia > Rodentia > Sciuridae > Sciurus > Sciurus carolinensis. The sequence goes on from NC_062220.1 coordinate 56,375,171, forward strand.
TAGGTCATCCAGAGGCTGAGGGTATAGCTCAGTAGTACAGCACTTGCCTAACATGTGTAAGGTCCTGGAACCATCCCCAGAACTACAAAGAAATAAAACATTGGTGATTCCCAAATTCTATCTTCATGACTTTCAAGAAATTTCATTATCCCAAGTTTCACAAGTTTAGATAAATAAATACATAGATACATTCTAATATAGATGCACGTTTGAGTTTTTAAGTTAAATAGCTTAAATAACTTTTTAAAATCCAGGATGATGGGTCATCTAATAATGAAATGATGTCACAGCTCAGGTCAACTTATTTTTCGGTGAATATTTTACCATGGTTAAAAGAGCAGACCTTTGCTCAGTGTTTCATTCAAATATATATTCTGTTGCTGAATGACCATAAGATCTGAAGTACTAGCTTAACTTCTCTGCACATCAATTTTATCCCAAGCTAATGGAGATTAAGTAGAATATCTATGTTTGAGTGTCTGAAATGAGATGTGTAGGGTTAACCTCATAGCACTCAAAAAGGTTGGTTATTAATGGTATTATTGATTGTTCCATTTACAAAATAAATATTTATGACTGACAGTGAAAGTTTAAACCTTCCTTGTTAGGAGGGGAGGCTGTGGCTTTACTCAATTCAGTTTATATTTGGAAGATGGAAGGAATTACTTTACAGCTTTTGAAAGAGCATTGAGACATGAAATGCTTGGTTATTTATTTGATTCAGGACTGAAACACTTGGCTAGTTGAAGGCAATTCTGGGAATGAGAAGAAGGGAGCCTTGAATGATTGAAGATGGATTTCTGAATTGGGCCTTTCAGGAATAAGGGGCTCCTTTGCCCATTTTCCATGAATTTGCATTTTTCATAGTAAATTGCCTTGGATTAGATACATTTTAAGTAACATCTCTTCTTTTATTCATCACTTTTTTAAAATGCAGCCTTAAGTATCCTAATTCTTTCTCACTCTCCTTTTATCCTTTCTGATGTTTTACAAAATTTTTCAGTCATGCTTACCTTTTTTTCTCAGATCCCATTTCTGATCTTTGAGGCATTATAAATCGTCTCATGATTTTGGAAATTTAGCTTACATTTCACTATTCACTCCCCGACAAGCACTGTGTTCTTGGATTACAAGCATTTTCTTACTGAATTCTCTTGATTTACTTGTGATGGGAAATAGTATAGAAACTGAGGCATAGAGGGATTAAATAACTTGCTCAAGTCTCCTCCTGTCACTTGCTCAAGTCTCCTCCTGGAACATGGACCCAAACAGTTTGATTTTAGAGCTTAAGCTATCAACTGCTATACAAGCATTGGCCAACTTTCTTGGAGTTTTTAAAGGCTGCCTCTTTTGCCTTTTGTGTGTTTTTCTAGTTTTCTTATACGGTTTAGGTTTCTGTACATTTTTTAAAATATTTTACTTATCTTTCCCTTTGTTTAAAAATTGAAGTCAGTAGTTGAAAATGCACTGCCCTTCCCTCTCCTACTGTTCTTCACCCTACACACCACAGCTTTCTTTTTCCTTGCCACTGTCTTGCTGCTTTGGATGTCCTCAGTCTGCAAACCTCTGGTCTCTGACATTCAGTCTCTGACTCAGTTCCTTACTTCTGTCTTCCAAGAAGACTGAACATTTTAAATGCTATTTTCCTTTCAGTCAGTTCCAAGATGATGTTTGCCTCTGCTAAGTATTTCCTCTCAGCTACTGGAAACTTCTGTTCTTCAGATTGCTCCTTGGTGCATTTGGGAAGATGCTGCCAAGTATCTTTTTGCACATATGCTTGTTTTTTAGCACCTGGAAACTTGACAGAGCTTCCATTCTTTTTCCACATTCTTCCTCAGGTTTTGCCCCACCCTCATGGAACACCTCAGCTGCAGTACTTTCCCTCTCCTTTGCAGTTCCACCCAGCTACACTTTCAGAGTGTCCCCTGGCTCCGAATGCTTAAATGATCTGAAACTTCGAGTATGAGATGTCACTGTCATTATCCAAAAACAAATGCCTGCATATTCTGGAAACTTAAGCAACTAAGTTTTGTTATCTGGTCTACTTCATCTGCTTCTTTTTTTCTTCTTTAATAAAAATTATGCTTTTAGGATTCCCAAGAAAGTCATAATGAAGAAGGACAGTTTCACTCTTTAATCACTGTTTTGTTAACTTTAAGTGTTAATTGGTACTGGAATTGAGTACCTTAATCATGTAAGAAACACAGAGAAGCCAGAGACTGTTCAGTAGTCAGAAGATATATATCTTTGTTGTTGCTGAATCTTCTTGTTGACCTGACTTTTGCTTCTCCATAACTTATCTGATTCTTAGCTTAGTTATTTGCAAAATGGAGGATGAATACTACCTAACTACAAAGGTGAGGTTCAAATGAAATATAAAGCACATGTATGTTTTACAAATTGGAAACAGATACACCACAGGCCCAGACTATTATTACATTGATTCTCAAAGTTCAGAGATGAAAGTTTGTCAAGTAAAATTGTAAAATGAAAATGAGTACAATCTCCAACTAGATTAGTGTAAGGATTTTGTTTATTCAGAGTTTTCTGTTGTATATCAGGTGTGTCTTAAAATATTAAAAACTGAACATTGGGTTTTAATATTTCTATGTGGCACCATGAATATTTGTGGTTGTACGAAGGGTGGGTAACCTTTCTGTTTTTTAATGACCCAAATATAATCCAAAAATAATACCTGTGTGGGTAGCTCAGTTTCTTCCTATGATGGGATGGATGTTACAGAATGACTCACAGAGAAAACACGCAGCAGCATGTGTTATGGAAGGAGTCCTACCTGGGAATCCTTTGCTTCCTTCTGTAAAGAGCCAGCTCACTCCCACAGGGATGTGATTTCAAGGTTTTATATCTACCCACATGCCTAATAAAGTGATTCATTTATATTTTAATATTTTTAAATACCATATTGCAAACCCACATGAAGAATCATTGGAAACCATATTGAAAAAACCTATTTTCTCATTTTATTTAGTTTCTTTCTGGAAACTGTTTCATTGATTTACTATTTCACATCATTAATTAATGAAGACCATGGTATGAACAAAATATTGAGGATAAAAACTAAAAGCTTCCTTTTGAAAATGGAGTTTGAATTGTTAATATGATTTCAGTATTCCCTTTATTGCTTGTATTTTATTTGTACTACCAGATTGGTGTCATCTGTTTCCCAGGACAGTGCCTTCTCCCATATCAGGAAAAGAGATTTATCACTTGCATTTTTATACTTCCTTTCCTAATTTTAGCATAGCATTCTTTTCTGCTTTATTGCAAATATTCTCTGTAAACTTCTCCTCCTAGTACCAGGTTAAATAATTATTTTTTTCTTCAGTGTATTTTTATCTTTGACTTGTTCATAGATAGATACTTTGCCCATCAACTTGTTGCTCAGCCAAGCTGTGCTTGTTTACTGCTTTAATCTTTCATCATAAATCAGCTTTCTGTGCATCTTAATCACTATTCTATCAGGTCTGTGAACTCCTTCCAACTTCTGTGCACCTTTTGGATAATGAGGTGCTGAGGTCTGAACACCAGATGCAGTCCCACCAGTCCTGTCTAGGAGGGTTCTGTTGCCTCCTGTGCTGCTAGGATGCCTTCTTGTTCCCTGAGGTACTCCTAAGTGAGACTATGCCTGTCTCTGCAGGCAGAGACAAGTGCAGCCCCATTACCCCATTCACTGGCAGATGCCTTCTGGCTAATTCCTTTTCCAGAGTGGAAATCTCAATTTCCATTTCTCTTTGTCTCATGTGTTCTTTATTGCTTCTATTTTATTCATCCTGCCTGATTCTGATCTAATTCAGTTGATTATTCCCTTTTTTAAATCTTGGTCTGGGTCAGTATCTTCCCAGTCCTACAATTTCACACTAATGAAAATGGCAATCTCTCCCTCTCTGATTGCATATATGTATATCTGGTAACCATACCAACTTCTCTCACATCTTCCTGGAACACATATTGCCTTACCTTTATCTTCTTTATCAAAGTAGTACAAAGTTTGACATTATGCTGTTAAACTTGAAAACTCAATTTTATCAAAGTTACTCAGAGACTTGAATTATAAATTGTTTTAGTATTGCTGTTTGCAGAAATATAAAATAACAGTTCCATTTTTATTCATAAATTATATAGTTTGGAAACAAATGTGCTAGGTATGACATTCCTGGAATAGGTACAATATAAATCATGGCCTGTGTTTCTTGAATACTAGTCGGTCATTCTTTCTTTCTTCCTTCACTCCCTTCTTTCCTGTCTCTCCTGCTTCCTCCTCCAGTCACATAATGGTGACCGAAATCCTCCCACCTTCAGGTTGTAGCAGGGAAATATATCAGCTGTGTCCTCAGGCCTACTGTCAAAGTGATTAACCTTGTGGCTGCAGTGAATTACATACATTCTATCACTTGTGTTCTCGTTCCTGACAAGAATTGGTTTTACAGTATGATGATTAAATAAGAATTAAATAATAATTAATTCATAAGATTAAATGAGAATTAATGATTAAATAATACTGTGCCTGTAATCCCAGCAGCTCCGGGGGCTGAGGCAGGAGCATCTGTAGTTCAAAGCCAACCTCAGCAACAGGGAAGCGCTAAACAACTCAGTGAGACCCTGTCTCTAAATAAAATACAAAATAGGGCTGAGGATGTGACTCAGTGGTTGAGTGCCCCTGAGTTCAATCACCAGTACCAAAAAAAAAAAAAAAAAAAAAGCAAAAAACAAAAACAAAAGTTAACACAAAGAATAAGACCATCTTTATTCTCAAATTAGAACACTAGTGAGAAATGGAACCAAAATAAAAGTTATGGACCACCTTGAGGGGGACCTTGAAACCTTGGAGAGCTTTCTCTCAGGTGTGTAAAACAACAAATGGCGTCCAGTTGCTTCCCACATTAATTTATTAAAACATTTTATCAGCGCATGAATGCAGTTTGTGTATGACTAGGGAACTGAAGTGAAGGAACATGGAAAAGAGCTAGAGAAATAGTCTCATAATCCACGAATTAGGTGGTAAAGATGGATAAGCTTTAGAAGCTGGAGAAAATTTGAGTCTGTCTGGCACTAAAGACTGGGATCCAACTTCAAAATCTGTGGCTGGTCAAGAGGGGTTAGATTGAGTTCTACCACCTGGAGTGTTTTCATAGGAAATCCAGCTTCCTCACCATCCCTCTGTGACTTTCTGAAATAGGATGTTTGGAGATGATGGCCTGGCAAGTGCAATTTTAATAGTCCCTTCATTTGATTCATATACTTATATGTGGTTATGAAATTTTTAGCTGGAAGAGCAGTAATTGTCAAAGTAAGTGGACATTAGGGTCAAGGATAAGTAGTAGGAAAAGAAAGGAACGCCGAAGAGGTTCAGAGATGAGAGGGTGGACTCCAGCAGGGCAAGATCTGAAGCTGAGCTGAGGGTAAGAACAGGGAGGAGGTCACATGGCACGTGGGGTCAGCTCAGGGGGTGAGAAGCTGTGGTAGAATGAAGTACAGCATTGTGATAAACTAGAGATTCTGAGCTTGTGATCCTAGCAGAATAGAAAACACTCTGAGACACAAACGAGGGGCTGTAGGTGGCTGGAGTGCAAAGTGAAGGACTGATGGTCATCGGGCAGCGTAGCTACATCTCTGGCCAGCAAAGCCTTGGTTGGCTTGTTTTGTTTTCCCCAAAACATTGGCTGGAGAATGTGCAGCATGTTCAGCTGTAAATGCATTTTTAAAATTTACTTATAATTCATAGAAAATGAAAGTGAAAAGATGAGGGAAGGTCATCTTGGAATGCATGCAAAAGGCTCCAACATCAAAATATTAGAGTGAACACCCTTTAGAAAATCTACACAGGGCACAGGTGAGGGTCAGGTTGTGGAGAAAAGGCACATAGAACATTTAAGAGGGAGCTGTTTAGGAATGCCAAATTGTTTACATATTCAAAAGCATTCTAGAACTTAGCTTCCTTTGGGGAAATGAATCACAAATCTTTCTGTTAATATTTTTAAGATACCCAGTAATATTCTGTATATTGTGCCATAATTTTAACATTAATATCAAAATTGTTACCTTTTTTAATATTGCTAATATAATTTATTTGAGTGCCATATATTTAGTATTGACTTCCTTTATCCTTTTGAACAAATGAGCATGAATTTTTAATCTTATGAAAAGAAGAAATAGAGTGAAAAGGTATATCTTTTTTTAAAAAATTCAACTAAAAAAAGTAGACTGTGTGGAGGATAGTAAGACTTTCTACATTTCAATGTGGCATTCAGTCTTGAAACACATCAGCCTCTGTACAGTGACCTAGTGTGCTCATCTTTATAAAGAATAAAGTAGACTATTATGCAGACGTACTTCCATTTATGGAACCTTAGTGCCAAGTGTTAATGGCATCGTTATTCCAGACAAAGTGTGTTTGGAACTATTGCTTTTTATGATGTTTCTTGTGGGAATTTCCATAAAGTAACTGCAGTCTACAAGATATCCACATGACATAGAGATGTAGAGATTTTCTTCTTACTGTGTGTTTTACTAATTTTTTTAAATTTGTAAACTAGTTGGTCCTTTTTATAAAGAAAAGTCTACTTTTAACCTTTGCTAACTGTCATTATATATATGTCCACTATACTGAGTAACTATAGGTCTCTTATAGGTGGTACCTTTGGAGAGAAGTGTAAATAGCATACTAGGAATGGAGCTTACTTTTAAATTAATGTACATTCTTTAAATACTTCAATACTGAATTAGGATATAGTTAAGATCATAGACCTTTAAGAGACTTGTTTTTCTCAAGAGAGTTTTGTGTTTTTTTGGAACTTTATTCTCTGAAGATATAACTTTTTCTTTTAAGTTGGCAGAATCAAGCTCTAGAATTGTGTGAAATGCATAACATTTGGAGACTGCTTTATTATCTTCAGAATCATTTATCTTACAACATAATATTAGATTATATTATAACCTTATTTTGTCTACCTGTAACATTTGTTTGTATGTGTGCATATACATACATACATGCATATACACATATACATACATGTATACACACATGTGTATATATACATATATACACATACATATATATGCAAGAAAAGGGTGATAAAACTACCAATTTTCAGAAAAAAAATTAAAATAATTGAAAAAGTATTGGTATATTTGGTTTTAAAAACACATCAAATGTAATAAAGGGAGTTGTAAAAGTATGATATAAGTCATATTTTTCATTCACATTTTCAACAGTTCAGCATTTAATTGTTGTTGATTAGGGTGCCACAGTTCTTCATAGAGAACTCAGGACACTTGTTATTTATTTATAGGTGCAAAGATTACCCTGGTAACATTATTAGATGCTTTAATTATTTGCATTCTGTTGAAGAGCGCTCATTAAAAATAAATGTCTAAAAGAAAATATTTTTATCTATAAATATTACATGCCTAAAAGGTAACTAAGCTACAGTTATTTTATCTTTGTTCAAATAATTAGTTTCACAATCACCAAACAAAATAAATCATCCAAAAAGTGTGTTTAATTTACATCATCAGTTAGGCCTTTCACTGACTCCTCTATAACTATGGATTCAGGTACTCTTGCATATCACTCCCTTGTTGGAAATGCATGAAGTTTCAGTATGACCAATTGTTACTAGGGGATTAATATATACCCATGGAAAAGAAAACAACTAACCAGTCCATCAGAGTGATTAAAACTGAGACTGTACCTTCAGAAGCACTAGCTCCAAAGGGAGTTTATAAGCTTCCAGTGACTGAGGGCACAGTAAGATGTGAATTTTATTAATTATTTTTATCTTTCAGTAGTCTGTATTCACATTATAAGAAAGAATAAAAGTATTCGTGTCCTGCTTAAGTGTTAGGATGAAGTATACTGATATTTTTATCTTGAAAAATATTTTAACAAGAGTTTAATGGGGATGTATAGACATGTGATAAAAGAAATATAGAAAAAGGTTGATGGTAGAATCCAGTAGTGGGTATGTGCATGCTTTTTGCACACTTTGACTTTTCTGTATATGTAAAAATTTTTGTAATACAATTTTGGAAAAATATTTTCATCATAAGAAAGGTTATTACATAATTGTTGAAGGCAGTCAATCTGATAAAACATGAAGGGAGATGCCAGTAATAACATAGTACAACTCCTTATAAGTAAAAATACAAGCTATTCTATATTCTAAAATAAGTACTTTTAAAAATAAGTAAATCTATGCTTTAGCTAAATTCCTTTCAGATTTACACATATATTTTGAAAAAAAGATTTTGCTCTTTTCTTTAGATTACATGTTCAAACCTCATTATTTTTTATGGTTGTCTATTATTTAAGGCTAACCTAAAGTTATCACCTTGTGTTGTATTTTAGTCAATGAGCTTATTCAGTTTTATGGTTCTCTCTGGTGCTTTTATAGAGTGTACTTTATATTGCACTTCTAGTCCCTATAACCAAGGAAACAATCTATACTACTGTATTTCAAATCATTGCCATCCTGACCATTACTTCATTTGCTATAAAAATCACACTGTGCAAGCGCATTTCATACATGCTTATTTTTTTTAAGTGTTAATAAGTAAATGTCTGTTCAGCCGTGGTGTAGAGAAAGTCACAGACCCCCCACATGGTGGGATTTGTGTGAGGCTTGATGGGATACCAAGAGAGCATTCCCATGAGGCTCTTTTCCATGGGAACTTCCATGCTTTATTCCAACATTTTTATTTTAATAAAATATGTAAGGATTCTATTGAAAAGTAAATGTTATCACCTGCCATAAATTTTTAATTAATTTAATGTCCCAAACTGTCCTAAGAAAATTTGCATGGACAGAGTTTAGAGCTTAGGAATTCTCTGCTGTCTGTAACATCTGAATTTGCGTCAGTTCAGCAGGCACAGGAGATTTGGTAGTTTGGAAGTTATACAGTCAGGATCAAGCAATAAGATACTCTGTGCAAGATACTCTGTGCTAAAAACAGAAGTACAAAAGGGTTTCTTTGAAGGTTAATTTTGTGTCAACTTGACTGGACCATGGTGCCCAGGCATTTGGTCAAACATCGCTCTGCATATGTCTGTAAGAATTCTTTTGAATGAGATAAACATTTGAATTGGTAGGGTGATTAAAGTAAATTCCCCTCCCTAATGTAGGAGGGCCTCATTCAAGGAATTCTAAAGAGAACAAAAAGTCTCATCCACCCCCAAGTAGGAGGGAATGTCCTTCTGACTGACCTGCTTTCTCTCTCTCTCTTCTTTTTTTTTTTTTTTTTTTTTTTAACCCCACCCCCATCTCCACCTTTCGAATTGAATTGAAACATCTAATTTTCCTGGTTCTGGAATCCGCAGGCATTCACAGTAGAACTATATATTGGCTCTCAAGTCTTCAGATTTGGACTGGAACTACAACATCTGCTCTCCTGTGTTGCAGGCCTTTGTACAAAGACTGGAATCACACTACTGGCTCTCCTGGATCTCCAACTGGGCAACTGCAGATCTTGGGATTCTCATCAGTCTCCATCATCATGTGAGCCAATTCTTTGGAATAAATCTCTCTAGATAGATAGATAGATAACTTATTGGTTCCATTTCTCTGGAAAACTCTGACTAATATAGTCTCTTCTAGATGAGGTGATAGATGGGGGGAATCTCCATGTCAGTTGGCTAAGAGAAACTTTAGATCATCTCTGTCCACATACTGTATGTAATGTTTTTTCTAGATATATCACCCCCAAAATACTTGAAAATCAAAAGATCATATTGGCTCTGCTACAAAATCTTACTCATGTAAGCAATGAATTAATAATATAAGATCATTATAAAGCTTTTGGTCCTGTTATTCATATACATTAAAATATTGTCATTAGGTTATAAATTACCTTCAAATATCAATATATGTTTAAAAACATATTGCTAACATATAATCTTAGCAATTTTCTTTTAGTATTAAATTATTACTATTTTTAACATCAGCATTGTTGTTTTACTATTTGCCAGGAATAATAAATAGCTCTCAGTTTATTTTACTGTAATGTTATTCATCTTCAATGCACTTACCCACCTGAGATCATTTTCATTGTTGCCAACTTGTCTTCCACAAACCAGACCTGTAATTGTACTCTGATTATGAACTATTTCTTTTGAGGCAAGAACAATGATGTCTTTTGATTACTCAAGGATATGATTTGGTGATATGAGGTCAAATTTAATTTATGTCGCTTTCTCTTACTTGTGACTGACAATGATCATTTCACTTGCAACTTGGGCTTATTCTAAGAACCAGGAAAAGGTAATTCAATCATGACTTAAGTACTCACTGTGGTAAAATTTGTCTAACATGTAGGTGAAATAAAACCCAGGATCAAAGATACTCACTCTGTGAGCAAATATTATCCTACAAGTAAGTATAGGTGTGAAATTTTAAAAAATAAAGAAGAGATTAAAGTGGCAGTGATAAATAAATCAAAGGGGAAATTGTAAAGTGATTATAAAATCAATGATTATGAAATTTAAAAAAAATGTTCCTTTTCTATATCCAGCCATAGAAACCACAAGATAACTAACCCTTATTAAAAGTTAGAAAATTAAGAAAACATCTCAAATCATATGATGTATTTAGAAGAGGTATTGTTTGAAAGCAAATTTTGTGAACTTTTTCATTATTTTGACCAAAGTAAGTTCAGAAAATCTCTCATTATTTTTATAAATACTCTAAAACTTGGGAATTTATAATAGGAATTTAAAGATTTCTTAACATCTTTTGGCAAAATTTAATATAAAATCTTATGCTTCTTTGGAATAATAAGGTCAGTATGATGAACTGAATAGGAAAATATCAGTGCAAAAACCTGCATTGGTACAAGATACTTTGAAGATCTAGAAATTGTATGGTATTCAAATGAACAAAAAATTGCATAGCTGTATGTTGACTCTCCTCTCTCTCTCTCTCTCTCTCTCTCTCTCTCTCTCTCTCTTTCTCATCAATTTTGCTGTTCAATTTTAATCAATATAGAAATATATTATTGTGTTACCATTAGCCTATCTGGTTAAGCAGTATACACTTATACATTTCCTGGAATGGATTTTGAAAATAATCATTGCTGTTTCTTAAGAACATCACTGTTTTTGTGTGCTCCTTTACTTCGCTTTGTTTCTGTTTTTATTTTTCTTAGCTTGGGATTAGAAAGGATTTCTACACATCATTTATATATGTATAAACTTGGAGAAGTTTTCACAAAGATTTCTAAAGTGGAAGAATAAAGTAAGGAAAGAAGACAGACTATACAATACCTAAAAACAACAATAAAAAAAGAGAACAAATAAATAAAATGAAAAATAAAGAAAGAATGAATGAAAAAAAGAACAATTATCTTGAATAACATCACTTTCTCTATTTAGTTTTCCATAATGTTGCAACAACAATTTCCTTTTTATTTTATTTGCCTTTCAGTCTCAGTAATATTAGATAACCTCTGTGTGTGTGTGTGTGTGTGTGTGTGTGTGTATGTGTGCACGTGTGCACTTCTTTGTTGTGGTACCAGTGCTGTTTAAACATACATGTTTAGCATTTGAAGAAAGTTCCATGTTGATATGAAACTTTTAAATATTATAACCATACTAAACAGTTTTTAAACTTTAAAAACATGGTTTTTTAAAATGTCATTTTGTTTGTCTCACATTTACAATGAAAAGAATTCAAAAGAAACACTGAATTACACCATTCAGCACTTAGGGGAGTGCATGTAAGGAGAGTGGGCTCTGAACTCTTTCCAGGGGGGCTTAATTGTGGTTCCACAATCAGGTCATTGTTGCACCAGGCTTTACCTACCTGGAAGACTTATACATAAACTCAGAACCACAATATAGAAAAACTCCAGTGACTATAAATGTTTGACCATAAATTCCAGCAAACACTGGAAAATACAGAAGACTAAAGAAGATATCAATATTAACATTAAGATTTAGAAGGGAAATTGTTAGTAGGTTGCATAACACAAAATCTCCTTCAGGTTTGATTTGGTGAGAGATCCTGCTTACAGGGAAATAGTTTAGGTTTTTGTTTTGTTTTGTTTTGTATTCTTTCAGAAAAATACTTAGAAAAATCTTGTAAAGAGTTTTCAATTCTTAGTATTTTAGAAGTTCAGTAATTTTTATCATAGTACCATTAGGCCAACAAATAAGTACTAAGGATTTTGATTATTAAACAGTTATAGCCAAACAACTTCATAAATATTTATTTCCTGATAACCTAAATTGAAAAAAAATGAAATTAATAATTTAATTCATTCTTAAATTATTTACTAATTACTTACTAATAGAGAATGTATATGTGTTGGGCACTTCACTTCTCAGACCTTGCAATCAGATTGAGCACTGAGAGCCTCATTTCCTGTTCCACATGGCTATTCAGGAGATACTTCATTTTCATTTTATCACATCACCTGCTAAGACCAACTTCACACAGCTATGATGTCCTGAAAAGGAATGTAGCACTCGCTAACGTTGAAACTGTGAAATACCTTAACTGTGGACATGACTCATATGATAGATGTTGAGCCTTGTTGTGTTTACCTTGAATTTTTAAAATACCTCACAGCATGCCAGATGCGTTCACTTATCACTGCAAAGTTGCCTTAGCACATAGTTCTGGAATCACAAATTTAGAGTTAGATACCCATGTCAATTATAACCCTTGAGTTATCAAATTGAGAAGTCAAAAAGCCTTTGCTACAGGGAAGGTGAGTGGAAAAAAACCATAAAACTCACAGTCTTACCCCTTAATCTTGGTTTTTTGTTGTTGTTGTTTTTGTTTCTTTTTTTTTGTTTAGTTTTTCTCAGTCCAAATGTTACAGATACTTCTTAGGATTCACAGAATAATTATAACTTTAGAGAGTTTGTTGGCCTACACAGTGATGAAGCATGGGACCATTAGCTTGAGGCAAGTGGTACTGGTATATTTTTAATAAAATGACACTATAAATGTCTAGTAGTAGGGCTTTTTTTTTTTTTTTAACCTTGACACAGTATTCTATGATTTGGACTAAATGTTTTTCAAAGGTTCTGACTACACCTTTTCACTCAGGAGAACTACTTGTTTTAACACTCTGTATGAGGTATGTTGGACTGAGAAGAGGCTATGCCTTCCCATGTATAAATCCAAACTGCAAATAATCCTGGAGTGCTCCAAGGAGAACATTTGAGTGCATTTTCCATTTTATCTCATTTTTGCATTTGAGTAACCCAGTTAACTATATAAATATTGTTTCCTTTTAAAAACAAATACCATATAGAATCAGTTAAGGACTTTAGTGGATTTTATCTAAATTATTAGAATCTGAATATGAGAGTCTTAAACTCCACTGTTGCTTACTGAATAAACTGTGAGCAACAGTGTCCCCATTGACAGAAGAGAAAACTAAAGCAAGGTGTGCTAAAGCTAATAGTCAAGAATATAGACTACCTATTAATGAAAAGAAAAAATATGATGGCAGAGATCTTTTCCTGCATGTTTCAGAGAGGGTTAAGTAATGCTGCTCATTAACAGTGATACTTAATAATATTCTTATGAGTTTAAATTCAAATTTTGACTTATTCATTTTCCCATCAATTCGTTTTTAAAATCCCAGTTTCTTACAACCTACTTTGGTATCAAGTGTCCATACCTTTAAACAGTTGCAGTTATAATCTCTGAATGTGATGACAATTAGCTAGCTGGCTTTAGTGGCAGAGATACTTTAATTTTTATTCAAATTGAAATCATTTATCATCTACTAAACAGTAGGTGATTGAAGGAAAGAAAAATAGCACAAGTACTAGGTAGGTAGGTATATCTGGGACATTGTGCTGACTCTCAGTTGAAAGACTTCTATAAATCTGTAGAGAGATGTAGCAGGGACTTGATCAATGAATGAAGGTGGTTTGGAGTGAGTGGGAAGGGCACTTTACCTATGCTATGAGTCCAGGATTGATTCTGATTATTTCACCTTCAACTGCAAGAACAGAAAACAATAAATTATCTGATACCTAGCTAACTAAAACAATATTTAGGTAATTGAGACACGGGGGAAAATAAATAACATGTAAACAATATGGTAATAGAAGAAAAATAATAACTTGATTATTTTTCTTTTCATGAAATCTTAATACTTAAATGTAAGAAATAAATGCAGACATAGGTATGTATGTGTTTCCAGATTTTCCTTCTAAATTGATTATATTTTCCATTATTGCCACAATTACTTACCAGTCAGGTAGGTAATTGTTTTAGTTAGCTTTTGCACTGCTATAACCAAAGACTGACAAGAACACTTTTAGAGAAGGAAAAGTTTATTTGGGGGTTTACAGTTCAAAGTTCTCAGTCCTTAGAAAGTGAACTCCATTCCTCAGGACTCAGATGAGGCAGAGAGCATCATGGTGAAAGAATGTGAAGGGAAGAAACTCAAGACATGATGATTAGGAAGCAGAGAGAGAGACTCCACTCACTGGATACAAAATATATACCCCAATGGTACACTCCCAATGTCCACCTCCTTCAACCATACCCCACTTGCCTTCAGTTACCACTAAATTAATTTCCTTCAGAGGATTAATTCACTGAGTGGGTTAAGGCTCTCATAACCCAATCATTTCACCTCTGACTATTCTTGAGGCAGCTCTCTTTAATTGTCCTAGGAGATGTGCCACTCCTTTTAGTTTCACCACAGATTTGCAGCAACCTTGTGTAACCTGCTCCCATACACTGGAGTCTACTGTCTTGTCAACAGAAAGTATCTGGAGACTACTTTGCATTCTTCCACAAAGACATACTTGTGAGAAGACCAGTTCTTGTATCCTACTCTTCTGTTTCTTTTATCTGTGATATCTGCTGTCAGGCCAGGTTCTTTTTTATTTCTTTTAAAAATATGATCATTTCTTTTTTAATCAGTAAAATTGTGTCTTATCTTAAATGCAGAATTGTTAAGTATTTTACAGTATTATAGTAAGTGACACATGATGTGCATATATGCATACACATGCACACAGAGAGCAAGCAAAGAGAAAGTTAGAAAACTTAAGATATTATACAAATATAAGGTAGATCAAATTATCTATGTGTACCAATTCATTTTTCTTAAATTTTTGTGTGTTTTGAATATCTTAAAGTTTTGTATTTGAGGAATAAGCATTGGCAATGGCAAGTTTCTCAGATCTTTATACAGTATTTTTGTACCTTTAGAATTCTTAGTCAACAGCATAAAATAAAAATGTCAGATGTTTTTTCTTGTTACATGTTTAGGGATGGCACATGTACCCTCCAGAAACAATCAAATATTAAGGGCATCTCTTTGGTTTGTTTCTCAGAGCCTCACAGCTGTGCTAAGACCTCAAAGTTTATATTTGGGTCTATTCTTTCAGTTTCTTTGACTCTTCACAATAAATGAAACCTGTTTTATGTTCCAACCATTAGGCCAGTCTGGGAACAAAATAAGGGATACAAAGTAAAAACTTCCTGTCATAATACCTATACTCCAATGGAATAATTCCAAGTTTTAAAATTTGGAAGACAGGTTATTGTCATGCTTCCATATACACTCAATAGTTCAGAACCTTTGAAATATTCCTGATGAAATGTCAAGAATGATCCTCCTCCTTGCTTCATAAACAAATGCAATTAAACCAAATGAAACACTAATAAATGCCAGGCTAGAATTGTGTGTATTACCAAGGTGCTCCAGGATTTCTGAAACTTACTTGTTCTCCTTATTTCAAGTACAGTGGCCATTAAAACCAGATTCATTGGTAATGGCAATTTCTCCCTTCACTGAATGATTATTCAATGAATTAATATTAACATAGTGTTCAGCCATAAAGAATAATAATATTATGGCATTTGCAAATAAATGGATGGAATTGGAGAATATCATGCTAAGTGAAATAAGCCAATCCCAAAAAACCAAAGGCTGGAATATTTTCCCTGATAAGTGGAGAATGATATATAATGGGGGTGGGGGTGGGGAGTGAGAGAAGAATGGAGGAACTTAAGATTATGTAGAGGGAAATGAGGGGGGGTATGAAAAATGGTGGAATGAGACAGACATCATTACCCTATGTATATGTATGATTACACGAATGGTATGAATCTACTTCGTGTACAACCGTAGAAACGAAATGATGTACCCCATTTGTGTACAATGAATCAAAATGCAGTCTGTAAAAAATTAAAAAATAAATAATATTTTAAAAATATTAACAGAAATCCATAGTAAATTCCAATAAAGTCCTAGGAAATAATAATATCTGTTTTACATTAATCAGATGTTTCAAACTAGGAGTGAAGTGTACAGGACAAATGCAGCTTTAAATCTGACTTAAAGAGTTGGATGTTGCAAATTAGTTCTTTAAAAAATATCTGTGTATAAATGCTTACATCTTGCTTAAGTTCCCATGTTAGCTTTAAATTCAGCTTTTAGTTTTATAATTTTAATTAATTTAAATTTTAAAGTTAGCATTTAATTCAGTTATTAATTTTTTTTAAATTTGTTTGAAACACCTTTAGTACATTCATTTTATTTTATTTTATTTTATTATTTGGTACTGGGAATTGAACCCAAGGGCACCTAACAACTGAGCCACATCCCCAGCCCTTTTAATTTTATTTTTTTTTATTTTGAAACATGGTCTCACTATGTTGTTTAGGACCTTGCTGATTTGCTGAGACTAGTCTTGAACTCTTAATCCCCCTCCCTCAGACTCCCTCACTGCTAGGATTATCGGTGTGTGCCATTGTGGCCAGGATTGGAAATTTTACGAGATCTGAATATAGACCAAGTATTTCTGATAAAATCTTAGCATTCACATAGAGAAACACTGAAAGTGTAAATTGCACACCTGAGTTTTAAGACTTGGCATGGAAAAAAATAATATAATTAATAATTTTTATATGGATTACATGTTAAAAAGGTGATATTTTGGATATGTTGTATAGCAAAAATTATAAAATTGATTTCACTGATTACTTTTCACTGGTTACTCTTACATGATCACAAGAAATTTTACAATTATATCTTACCTTATATTTTTACTGGAGAGCACTAGAAAGTATTATACAACCAGATCATATTATAGATAGATAGATAGATAGATAATTTGTTATTCTTATCTGAAACCACCCATTATTATTGCAATAACATAATTATTAACATTTGCTTTAGAGTTTAGAGTTTATAGGTTAGGTATTTTCCTCATATGGTCTGATTTTATGTCATATCAATTTCATTCCTGATTGTATGTAGCTTTATGATAGATATGTTTAAGTGACTCATCATTTTGGCAAATTAGTAATTTTTAAAAAGATCTCGTTGGAAATTATTTTGCTGCATGAAGGCATATAGACAAGTTTATTTTTTAAAGGAGAAAGAGTTTAGCTGGGCATGGTGGCATACTCATATAATCCCAGCAACCGGAAGATCGAGTCAAGAAGATGGCAAATTGAAGTCAGCCTCAGTAACTTAGTGAAGCCCTAAGCAACTTAGTGAGACCCTATCTCAATATAAAAAAGAAAAAGGACTGGGGATGTAACTCAGTGGTAAGCAACCATGGGTTCAATCCCTAGTACCAAAAGAGAGAGAGAGAGAGAAAGAGAGACAGGAACAGAGAGAGACAGAAAGAGAAAGTTGAGCAAGTTGTATGAAGTAGACTGCTCTTGGTGCACCTTTTCCTGATCAATGTGACATTCATTGTCTTAGCATTTGGCATCCCCTGAGAAAGTCTTTTCAATTTGTGGATATGGTTCAAGAAAGATAATATTCAGGAAAAAATATAAGATGCATGTTTATTTTGAGAAACTATCGGCCAGCCAAAAAGAGAAAAGGTTAGTCCATTCACATCATATTGCTTGTCTGGGAATCCTAGAAAAAAGGCAAAAGGAGCCATAAAATTAAAGAAAACATTGACAGGGTTTTTCAGACACTAAAAAATGCCATCCCTCTTTCCATTCTTATGAAAACTCTCTTTCTGGGATCTCTAAAATAAAACAAATATCAAAAGCCTTTCTTGTTCTTTCTGAAACTTGCCTACATCCTGCTCTTGAGATCCACATCCAATGCAAATTGGGGAAAATGCTGTATTACCATGGAGAATGATTAAATGGAAACAAGACCACCATGAGTTAGATTCCTTATTTCCCTGATGTAATCTGTGTCTTTTATAAATAAATTATGACATATTTAGAAAGTTTTATTATTGAGTTCTAAATAATGTTGTAATTTCATGTCTAGAGAAATAAATTTTGACTTTAAAACAATAAAATTCATATGGAATTAACTTTGGCTGATACTGAAGTTGTAGATAAAACTAACCATTTTTTCAGTGTTTTACTAGGAATTTTATTTTCCAAAATTTTATTATATTGGTGAAGAAATGACTTCTCAAACTCCAGTTAAATGAATGATTAATTAATTTAAAAATTGGAGGTGAAGTATCCAGCAAATTATCTTTTTTAGTAATGTTGATAAATTATTGTTTAGAAATTCTAATATAGCAAAACCAACTTCAATGTACATTGCCAACTTCTATATAGTTCACAGAAACATATTGTGTATTTTTTTTCCTTCTTTCTTTCTTTCTTTCTTTTTTTTTTTTTTTTTTGGTTGCCCTCAAGTTTAAATAGTACATTAATGTATTAAAGCTTTGTTAAATGCACATTTTTTACTCTTCCGATTTTCTTTCTTTGAGTGCAAAGTGCATTGCACACATCATAAATTAATACTAAGAAATCTAAATTTACCCCAGTAGAGTCTCAGAGATGGCGTTATAAATGGGGCCCTTGTTTATTCTGTGTGTGGCCACTTTGGTTATTAGTAGGGGTTACATTGACCGCCTTTCCCCAGATTTATGAGACTTGGCAAAAAAACTTGAGAAAACAGAGCCCAGTTTTTCTCAATAGAAAACATCATTAGATACTAAATAAACATTAATTTAGGTAAACTGGTACTACTCAGCCGAAAAGGAACGCGTTCTTATTTATATTTCACTCTGATGTGTGAAGGAATACATGGGGGAATTGTTTTATGGAAACCACAAAGAAGGTATATTTAAGCAATAGTTAACACTTTATCCTTAGGACACCTTCCTGATCTGTCATGAAGGGCAGTGATCCTCTTCCAGGAAGAACATGCATCAGGTCCTTCTCCCAGTAGGGAAAGATCAAGAGAACACTCAATCTTTTAAAAATTAGTACAGAATCCCCTATAGTATAATGATTGATTTTCCCTGGATTCCAACAAATCTTTGAGAAATAAGGTATATTGTGAAGTTAGTTAGCACATAGTTTTGAAGTAAATTATTAACTCTTTGACAATGCAGAGATTCCTGAAGTGTTTAAAGCATTTTAAAAGGGTAACTTTAACTTATCTCTCATCAACACGTTAGTGTCATTTCAAAGAAAAAGGAGGTGATTGATATGTGTGCTAGGTTAAAAATGGCAGGGCTGTAGCTAGACAGTGTGCTGTTTTTATTTAATTGGATCCTGAGTTGGACAAGCCATAAAGAAAAGTTCTGGGACATTCTTGAAAATTTTTAATGTGGACTAATCATGAAACAAAATTATGGGCAAAATAGAGAAAATTAACTCAAAATGGTTCTAAAACAGAATGTTTAATATAATCTCATTGTAGTAAAATACATGTACATTTATGTATATGCTTGGACAAATATGGAAGAATGAAGATTTTAATGGCAATTTTTCTAACTGGGGACAGATAGGAATATGATGCAGGAATACAATGTTTCTATTTTCTTCTTTCTGCCTATCTGTGGTTTTAACCCTATAAATTACAAGTATAGCACTTTTGTAATAATCATAATTTATTATTAATAAAGTAATTAACCAGTAGTAAAATTGACTTTTATGTTTATTCTAAGATACTATAGTACAGAAAATAAAGAAACTTTAGACTTTAGTCAGGGTGGTGGGCAATGTCTTTGTTTTGTGGCTTAGAAATCCATAGGTGTGATTTGCAATGTTTTTTTCTTGATAACAAACTAGCTGGTATGAAAAACAAAAAACACTCAGACTTTGCTAAGAATTTCAGATCTCCTTTTATACAATTAAAAAAAAAAATGATGACAGCAGATTTTCTTTTCTCTAATGGTACCGAATATTTCTTGAATTGTGCCTTTTTTTAGGGTAACCAGTACAAAAACATTGCTCTATATGAAAGAATGTTTCAATCTCCTTTCCCAAGTCTCTTATACAGCAATTCATTCAGCATTAGGCCAGCCCCCAGGAAAACCAGGAGAAATCTGGGTTAAACTGGTTTGACTCTTAACAAGGACTCCTTGGTAATAAGAAGCAGTTAATAATGTGTTCATGTTTTTCAGGTTGTGGAATATATATTAGAGGGAATAAATAATATATGACAGAGTGAGGAAATAAATTAAAATGCTGAAACATGTTGGGCAAAATTTGTGCTAATGTTTGAAGCAAGTATGATGAAGAATGTCTCATTTTTTTAAAAGTAAGTGATCATATACAGATTAGAAGCATAGCACAACTTAAGGACCACCTTCACTATTCCCTCATTTCAAGTTGAGGAAATTGCAGCTCACAAAGATACAATAATTTGCCAATAGTAACAGTGATATTTATTGGCAGAGCTTAAATAAGAACCTACATTATTTCTAATACTGCATATTTAATGTTATCATGTTAAGTTTTACATATTTAAGAAACAGGAGAAAATACAGAAGTCTTAATAAATCAATATGTGTATTGTAAAATCACTGAATTTTAAAATGAATGCTTCATGTAAACTCATTTGTCTTAAAAGACCACACTTATACCTCTAAAATTCAAGAAGAGTAATCTTAAACACCTTAGTTCATTTCCATTGGTGCACATGAGTTTGGATCCAAAATATAGGATATGTAGCATTATATTATTCCATTAAATTAGATTAGTTCTCATATAGAGAAATCTGGTAAGAATTCAAACTCCAAGTATTCATTTATTACTCATTTTAAGATTGACTATGAATAGCTTGATATTTTCACTATAATTCAGATTGCAGAAAGATATAACTCTTTGCTACATTATGCAAAACTTTGTTTATGTTGCTGTTTTCAATTTTTATGTCAACTCAGATATCATGGTTTGTAGCTATTTCATGAAAATGCTTTTGGGTCACCCCGGGTTTATCCAGAGAGGAGCAATTTCAGGTCAAAGTCAGAGTTCAGAGGCTATTTCTTTTTAGTTTAAAAAAAAAAAAAAAAAAGTCAGTCTCCTTCCAGTAAACATAAGGAAACAAGGCTTTGTTCTAATGCGATGTCCCATAAGCACAGAATTCCAAAGGAGAATTGTTATTGTTTCAGATGGAGTTCTCTACTTGAAAGAGTAGAAATGCTTTACATGTTCACAATTGACCTACATAATATAAATTAAATGAGATTTCTAAATTAAATTGCAGCTTCTCCATCTCAGTTTTTTGTCCCATCCATTTTTCTATGTAGCACTCAGTGCATTCTTACATATCACGTTATTTCCTTTCTGTTTACCTGCCTGTTTTTTGTCCTTTTTCTAAACTACGAGTTACTTGAATAGAGATTCTTTTTTGAGTGTTCTCTGCTGTATCTGCAGTTCCTGGAAAGGTGCTAGACATTAGAAGGTGCACTTTATACACTTTAAAATTTAAAGCATATTTATAAGTAGTAGCCTACAATAATAAATTAATTGTTTAAAAATTATAGCACATGAGTTTATCTGATTTTACCTTTTTTCTTGATAATTCCTATTTTTTTATGCTATCTTGATAGTTAACAGAGTTTTGACCTCCACTTAGAGGAAAAAGGTACTGATTATGTGTATTTTTTGTTGTCATTTGTCTCATTCTTTATTAAGGAAATAGAATGTACATCTTAGTGTAGTTATAAAAAAGATAATACAGTAATATTTCATGTCTTAAGATGGGCATTTTTTCCCATTTTAAGATCTCTAAATCAATGGCATTATACAGTCAATACCAAGTCATAGTTTGAATGGCAACATAGTTTTCTTTGTGAAATCTAAATAATGATGTAATTACATCTACATTAGATTAGATAAGGCATAATAAATAATATTTATTCATTTTCTTATAAATACTTTCACAATGTTAGAACATTATTCTTAAAAAGAACATTACCTAAAAATTCTATGAGATAAACAGAACTATTGTCTTATTTTGATTTCAAGATATCATATGCCTGAAATTAAAAGCATTTGCTGATATAAAAGACATTTTCATTTTTAAAATAATATAACATGAATATCTGGATAGCTATTGATATTTTTAAGTATTGTGCACCTCTTTAAAACCACTTACACCCAATAGTCAATACTCACATCTTGTCTCATTGATATGTTAGCAACATTTAACTCAGTGGCTCTTTGATCACTACATCTTCCACCCAAGATCTAATGTGACTCCAGAGCCACACATACTCCTAGTTCTCCTCCTCCCTCACTAGTAGTGTTCTCACAGTCTCAATCACTGGTTCCCCCTCACCTCCTTGGCTTTTGAATAATGCAGAGTGCAGGAGACCAGTCTTTGCACCTGCTGTTTCCTCTTTCTGAACTCCTTTCCTTGACAACCTTCCCTGCCACAGTCCACCTTTATGCTGATGATCGCCAGCCTCGCACATCTATCCCTGGCCTCTGCCCTTACCTTCTGGCTTTAACTCAGCCACCTGCTCAGTGTTGCCAGCTGGATGTCCAGTGTACAGAGACCCAAAGCCCAAACTGGGCCTTCCAACCACCTCCTCTTGACCACTCTTTCATAATACCGCATATCTAAACTCTATATTAATGGTGTTAGCTCCATCTTTAGACACTTGCAGAATCTGACCTTCATTTTCTGCCTCCATAGCTAACATTCTGAGTGTTTCATCTGCTAACTAATAAGTTCCTCCAGATCTTTGCTCCAGTGCAACTTTTTGATGGTGACACTCTCAGCACTTCTAACTGAAACTCAACTAAGAAGCATTCTTGGTTCTATTTTCCATAATTTTCCCATATGGCACTTGTCACAATCTTAATATGTGTTTTTACTACTATCCTCTATCCTCCCCTGCACTTATACTAATAGAAAGGAAGCTCCACAGGAGACAGGAACTTTATTTATTTCTATGTTTTATCTTCAACACCTAAATTCTCTATAACATCATAAATGCTCAATGTCAATAAATGTAGAACTATTAGCATTATTTCAATGGAAAATATTCCTTTATTCTGCCCCATCCTTGCTCCGTATCTTCTTTTCTTTCCTTCTTCTAGTATAACTTACATGTGGACTGTGCTTCAGACCTGTGCACATAATTTACCTGTGCATCCAAAACTTGTGATAATTTTTCACAAAAACAATACTTAGACCATCCTTTTATATATAGTTCAACAGATTTTTCCAAAGTATATATTATAATATAGAAAATTATTGAATATTAGGTGTGATATTTTATTGAGAAATTTAATGTTATTTACAAAAGGCAGTTGAGAACAGTGACAACAAATCAATTCCCCAGTGTATTTCCCTTTACACTGCATAGAGTTAGACATCAATTATCATTCTCCCAGATTAAAAAGAAAATCTGTTAGCCACAAAATGAAATAATACTCTATGTATGTCTTCTCTTCCTTTTAAAATACCTTATCAGTTCTGAGTTGGTTTTCATAATCAAACTTTCAATTACTTTTATTACCAGCTTATTAACTAGTACTTTATCAGGGACAGTATTTTTAAAGTTACTGTTGGAAGGCATGTCTGTCAAGTTTCCTAGAAAAATTAATGAAGAACTACATTTCTAGGTTGAAAGTTACACCAAAAAAACACAGTAGGCCATTGATAGTGTTGAAATATGTTTGCCCAAGAAATCTCAAATTTTGCAAAGATTAATCTGCTAATTTTTATTCTATGATCACATAAAAGACATATTATAACCCAACTTTCTAATAATTCTAAGGCAAATGTATGTTAGTCAGATTACTGGCACTGTGACAAAATACCTAAGAAATTAACTTAAACTGAGGAAAGATTTCAGTCCATAGTTATTTGGCTTTGTTGTTTGGGGGCTTTGTTGTTGTGGTGAGGCAGATCATTATGACAGGAGCATGTGGTAAAGCAATACTATTCATGGTGGCCAGGAAGCAGAGAGAGAGAGAGAGCAGGAACTGGGAAGGGCATGCTCTCAATGACCTAACTTCCTTTCATTAGGCCCCTCCTGATGATTAACCACTTCCCACTAGCAACACAGTCTGGGGACCAAGTCTTTAATAATTGGACTTTCAAGAGACACTCTACATCTGAATTATAGCAACACCTTCTATATTATTATTGTTTCTTAAAATAATTTTATGATGACTTCATAGAAATAGAAAAAACAATCATAAAATTCATTTGGAAAAATAGAAGACCCCAAATAGTCAAAGCAATCCTTAGCTAGAAGAGTGAAGCAGGAGGCATCACAAT
This sequence comes from Sciurus carolinensis, assembly GCF_902686445.1. Lineage (NCBI taxonomy): Eukaryota > Metazoa > Chordata > Mammalia > Rodentia > Sciuridae > Sciurus > Sciurus carolinensis. The sequence goes on from NC_062220.1 coordinate 56,399,636, forward strand.
AGCAAACCTTAAATTATACTACAGAGCCATAGTAACAAAAATGGCATGATATTGGCACCAAAACAGATACATATAGACCAATGGTGCAGAATGGAAGTCACAGAGACAAACCAACATAAATAGAGTTATCTCATACTAGACAAAGGTGCCAAAAACATACATTGGAGAAAAGATAGCCTCTTCAACAAATGGTGCTGGGAAAACTGGAAATCCATATGTAGCAAAATGAAATTAAACCCCTATAGTTCACCCTACACAAAACTCAACTCAAAGTGGATCAAGGAGTTAAGCACTAGAACAGAGATCCTACACCTAATAGAAGAAAAAGTAGATCCAAATCTCCACTGTTGTCTTAGGAACTGACTTCCTTAACAAGACTCCTAAAGTGCAAGAAGTAAAATGAAGAATCAATAAATGAGATAATATCAAGCGAAAAAGCTTTTGCAAAGGAAATAATCAAGAATGTGAAGAAAGTCTACAAAATGGGAGAAAATCTTCACCACCTGCACCTCAAATAAAACATTAATCTCCAGGATATACAAAAAACTCAAAAAATTTTTAAAAAAAACCTAATCAATAAATGGGCTAAGGAACTGAACACTTCACAGAAGAAATACAGTCAATCAACAGATATATGAAAAAATATTAAACATCTCTATCAATTAGAGAAATGCAAGTTAAAACTACACTGAGATTTCATCTCTCTCCAGTCAGAATGGCAGTTATAAAGAATACAAGTTACAACAAATATTGGTGAGGATGTGGGGAAGAGACACTCATACATTGCTAGTGGTACTGCAAGTTGCTGCAACACTCTGGAAAGCAGTGAGGAGAATCCTCAGAAAACTTGGAATGGAATCACCATTTGACTCAGTTATCCCACTCCTCTGTTTATACACCAAAGGACTTAAGATCAGCAGACTTCAGTGATGTAGGTACATCCATGTTTATAGCAGCTCAATTCACAATAGCTAAGTTGTAGAACGAACCTAGGTGCCCTTCAACAGATGAATGGATAAAGAAACTGTGGTATATACACACGATGGAATATTACTGTGCCTTAAAGAAGAATGAAATTCTGACAATTGCTGGTAAATGGATGGAGCTGGAGAATATCATGCTAAGCTATATAAGCCAATCCCAAAGAACCAAAGGCTGAATGTTTTCTCTGATATGCAGATGCTAATTCACAATAAGTGGGGAGAATCTAGGGAAGAATAGAGGTAATTTGGATTAGACAGAGGGTAATGAGGGAGGGGAAAGAGTACTGACGTAGGACAGATAGTAGAAAGAATTGGACATTATTACCCTATATGCATATATGATTACACAACCCGTGTAACTCTACATCATGTGCAACCAGAATGAGAAGTTACACTCCACTTATGTATGATATATCAAAATGCATTCTACTGTCATGTATAACTTATTAGAACAAATAAAAATTTTATGATGAAGTGTATCATAAGTAAAGAGAGTCATCAAATCTATGTACACTTTAAAGGTTATTAATAAAATAAACATACCTAGATTTCCTATTACAAATATGCCTCAAAATACAGTACTCAGACAAGATAGTAATGCATTTCTTGGTATGCAAAGGGACTGATGTAGTCAAGGGACCATGGTGGGTAAATGGCTTTGTTTTGCACTCTCATGCTGTTTGTCTTGTTGCCAAGTTCCTCAGTGTATTGCCCTCAGCTGGTATGAACACAGCTGGCTCATGAACACCTTGTTCACAATGGTTTGTTAGAAAAGGAAGGAAGAGGGAATAGAGGCAAGCAATTTATTTTAAATGTGTCAGTGCATTACGCACATCATTTTGAATTAGTGAGAATTTTTTGATTCTTAATAGTTATGACTGAGGATGGGAAATGAAGCTTCTACCACGTGCCTTCTTGTTCACAGTTGGGACTGGTCCATTTATATTCCTTACATGAAGAAGGGGTGATGATGCTGAAGAAGTAGTTTCTGCCACACACATATGCCCATTTCCATCATAAGATAGGAATTTTTAAACAGATATTCTTTTAAAGGAAAACATCATTTGCGATGATAAACTCTTGTGTTTATCTTTCCAAATTGAAAAATCACAAGTCAAATCATCTTAATTTGTGAACCACCTGTATAAGGACATTTGTTGTAGGGAAAAATATGTTGTAGTTATCCTGTATGAATTTTTTGACCTGAAACTTAACCAGAAATGCTTTGTAGGTGTGATTAGATCAGGAGGGAAGAACATGATTCAAGTCATTACTTAGAAAGGGAAATGAACATAATTTGAATGGCATGTGTTGATTGACCATTTTGATGGGAACAAAGGATCCATTGAGGAACATGGAAAGAAGGCAATGTATGTAGTTAAAGAAGGAATTTGGATACCAAGATAGGGAATTTGTATTTCAAGTTAGAGATGGCTTTATGAAAGCAAACATTAAAGAGACAAATCTGGAAATATTGGGCACCCCTAGGATTTCAGTCTATAGACAGAGTCTAGAATACCAATTGTAGTAAAGCAGACATTCATTCATTTGCCACAACTCAGGGCTGTATTACTGGTCCTGGAAATGAAGTAGAAAAGATTAATTCTAGAGATACAATAAACTGTCTATTACTGAATACATCACTGATACTGATGATAATTTTATGGTAAAGAATAGATATTTATTTATCTTGCCCTCGAAAAGCAAATTTGAATTAAAAAGTTGATCTCTTAAGAAACAATTAGGTCTATGTATATTGTTGATCATGTTTAAAATATTTATTTGCATTACTAGGCATAGAAAATATCCCTATTAGGTTGATGATATATCTAAATACTAATTTATATAAAACAACCCTGACACCGAGTTAATTCAATTGGGAAAGACAAGATATCCCATGTGAGGCAAAGTCAGGTCTTCAGCCAGGTCTTCAGGGTCCTAACTCAGACCCTTCACTGTGGCAATTGACCCTTGCTCACGTTCTCCCTGCATGTTTTATAAAGAACAACTGGAGAGTTGTTCTTAGAACGCCATATGTTTAGAACACCATATTTTAACACATGGAGTTCACGAGGATAAAAATCTGTCTGAAACTAAAAAAAACTAAAATTTCTGTTCCTAGTTGATGCAAATTTCACTTTTAACAATAATAAAGTGTAATTTGCCTTCTCATGGGAATGATTATACCTTTTCACTGTATTTAAGTAAAAACATTGCAGACAATCATAAAATTAAATTGTTCTAAACACCTATTATTATAAAATATCACTGATAGATTTAATAATTTTCCTAAAAATCATTACTTTACAAATTTGAAGTATATCAATTGGTTGATGAATTGATAGATGATAATTTATGTTTCTTTAAAAAAAATCAAATCAGCAATTTGAAAAATCTGAGTTGCATGACTCCTTAATACTAGTGCTTATCACAGGCCCTGGAATTTAGCCTTTTTAAAAAAAAAATTGAGTAAATAAGTAAAATAGTATTCAAGTTCTTGTTTTTTAAAGGTGATCTCTTAATTTTATGAAGGTAACGAAATAAAATAGTTTTATTGAAGAGTTGTCTGAAAACTGACTTATGGAAATGCCAAGAATAGGAAGATATCTTTTTCTCATTGAAATCAAAATTTGTTTCTCATCTTTCACATTCCAAATGATACATGTATGTGCTATTACAATTGAACTTCACATTCTTTCTTACCCAAGACAGCAATAATCTCTACATCCCTACTTTTCCCCTCTAAATTGCTTGCATATTTTACCACTTAGACACTACTACTCTCCCTTCTCACTTTAAATCTGAATATAGAAAACAGCCTGTTCTGTGACTTTTATAGGAGTGGATATTATAGACAGAGAATGAATACTTAATGGATAGTTTTTAAACATGTTTAATTTCTGTTTATGTTCAATGTTATGCTTTGTCTTCTGGATAAAAGGTATCTATTGACAGAGAAAAAGGGGAAGTAGCAAGTTAATAGTAAAGAATGGGCCACATTATATTTCATTTCTTTTTTGTTGGGGAGTGTTACTGGAGCTTGAACTCAGGGGCACTCAACCACTGAGCCACATCCCCAGCCCTTTTTTGTATTTTATTTAGAGACAGGGTCTCACTGAGTTGCTTAGCACCTCGTTGCTGAGGCTGGCTTTGAACTCCTGATCCTCTTGCCTCAGCTTCCTGAGCCACTGGGATTACAGGAAATTTCGTTTTCTCATTATAAATTTTTTTTCACCAGCTATGTTGGTACACATCTGTGATCCCAGGGAGGCTGAGGCTGGAGGAAAGCCAAGTTTGAGGCAGTCTGGGCAACTTAGTGAGACCCTCAGCAACTAGTGAGAGCCTGTCTCAAAATTAAAAAATAAGATAGTTGGAGATGAGATGTAGTTCAGTGATAAAGCACACCTGGGTTCAATGCCTAGCATAAATAAATAAATAAATAAAATTCTCCATTCAGACTATGGTGATTGGAGGGAGAGAAACTTAAATTCATCAAGATGGCTAAATTTCAAAGAAAATATTTTTCAATAAGTTTGAAAAATGAAATTCACAACCAAACCTACCAGACTATATATTTCAAAATTTTTCTCTTATTTCTTGACCTCTCTACATGCAGGAGTTTCCTGAGACACCCTCAAGTGATGTTGGAGAAAAAAATGTGATTCTGAAAAGTTGAAAAATACCCCCAAATGACCAATAATGTCCCTGAACCACTCAGTCATTACTCCTATTGTTTTTTTTTTTTTTTGTAGCATCCATAAGTCATTCTACTTTAGTCTCCAAGTTCCCATGTGTTTCTGGGACGCTTGGGAGAGAGACAAAGTTTTTTGAGTTCTTATGATTTCACACAAGGGATGACCTAAAGAGATGTTAGCTACTTTTCACTGTTCATTTTAATGGGGGCTTGTGAAGGAAAGAGGAGGAGATTGGCTGCCACTTTGACTAACTTAGCAAGTATATGTTCATCTCTCACCCTTTAGCAAGCACCATGCTAGGCTTTGGGGATACAATGGTGAACTTGACAGATATCCTGACTTGTGTGATTTGAAATTACTTTTGTCTGTAGGTGAAATTACACTTGTTCTGGAAGATTTAAATGCAAGTCTTGAGAAGGATAGAGAAGATTTTTTAAACCGACTTTATTGTGCTAGAACTCAATGTTTTGAATACTCTAAAATAGTACAGCAGTTAATTAAAGCTAAAGTTCTTAATGTGTTTAAACTTCTTTGGCTAGTACAATGTCCAAATAAGCCTTCAGAAGTAACTTTAGGTTGGCTTACTGCCAAAACCATTTCTAAATATTATGAGCTCTAAGACCTCCCCCACAGACTTTTCTTTAAACATATTTATAATCCTAAATTGAACATTCTAAAAAGATAACATTTCTCTATTGCTGTTTTATTATTTATTTTCAAACTATTTCTACACTACATCCAATAAAACAATTGTGTGAGTTTTTTGTTAAGATTTTATTTTGGCAGTGCATATGGACTAAAGAAATGAGAAGTTCAGAGAAAATAATGTATTATTATTTCTGTAATAGGGGTCTTATTTCATTTTGTATTTTAAAAAAACTACATTGTATAATGAGTGTTAGGAACTTTAATGCCAAATTACACACACACCTTTGCAAGTGTGACAAAGGGTGTTGGGAGTTTCTAGCCTTCCTTTAAGTTTCATATTCACTTCATGTCTTTAGAAAAGTGGTTGCTATTATAGCCCATGTAAAAATGGAGGTTTGTTCTATTCACAGTAGCCAAGCTGTGGAATCAACCTAGTTGCCCTTCAACAGACAATGAATAAAGAAAACATAGTAAGTATTCCCAATGGAATATTAATCAGTTTTAAAGAAGAATAAAATTATTGCATTTGCTGGTAAATGGATAGAACTGGAGGCTATCGTACCAATCCTAAAAAAACTAAAGACTAAATGTTTTCTCTGATATGAAGACTCACAATAGGCTGGTGGGATGGAGTAGAGGATCACAGAATTGGGACAGGGGGAAATGAGGGGGAAGAAGAGAGGATGGGAATGGGAAAGACAGAAGACTGAATCTGACATAACTGTCCCGTGTTCATATATGAATACACAACCAGTGCAACTCTAGATCATGTACAACCACAAGAGTGGGAAGTTATACTCCATGTATGTATGATATGTCAAAATACAGTCTACTGTCATGTATAACTAAAAAGAACAAATTTTTTAAAATGGAGACTCTTTAACATTTGACAAGAGCTTGTCTGAAAATGTACTAGTGATCTCCACATATTGTTTCATTTTATTCTTCTAGCTTATCACATTTGATGACAACTGATGATCCTGTTTGAATATGGGATAACTGGACTTAAGAGAAATTGGATGAATTCTCTTAAGGAATAAAGCTGATAAAAGGCAAAACAGAGATTACACCCAAACCATCCAATGATCAGGGCCTGAGCTGTTAACCAGTAGTCTTAGCCAACACTGGGAGATTCAAGAATTTAATGTTAGCTGTTAAACAAATTGCAAAAATAAAGGAGTTTAATTTTTAGAGATTTTGAGAGATGACCTAAGTTGAAAATCCAGACTGTAGTGCTACTTCACTGTAGAGTCAATTTTAGAGGTTATATAACAAAAGGTAAAAACTTTCTTAAATAAAAAGATTTACAGACAAAAATGGGGAAAAGTCTATCAGGAGTTGGGTGCTCAACTCAGGTATCCCCTATTTACCCTAACTGATACACTACTTGGAAGCAGAAAGAGTTCAGATGGCCATTTAAGTCCAGTTGTTCAGATATAGTTAAAGATACAAGGAGATTAAACAAAGCTCAGAAATTGCTAATAGTAGATAAGAAAACAGATAAATAGATGATGAGGGTAGAAAAGAAATAGCCCACATATTCACTACCTGGCTTAGAGGAAACACACACACACACACACACACACACACACGAAAACATGTTTATGTAAGAAAATCAAAACAATAGGTTTTTTAGAGAGATACAGGACTGCCTGGTAAAGAAATTGAAATTGCAGACAATTTATTAGTCTCATGATCTTAAGATAGCATCTCAACCCATTCTCTATATATTGCCTATCTGCTGGGCAATTGCAAGTTACTTTTAAAATACCAATGTGTTAGTCCAGGAAGTATTCCCTTTATGTATTAAGATAGTGTATGTAAAAGGGATTAATTTGACTTTATCCATGAGCTCTTTAGTGAAGTACATACTAAGTTTCTATATTGCATGTCTAGTACATTGAAGTGTTTCTGAAAGAGTGTAATACTTTAAAATAAGATAATTTCACATGTATATGTGTATATATATATATACATGTTACTTAAAACTTGTATTTATAAAATAATATTTAATCATTTTGCAATGTTACTTTGAATTATATAGTACATTAACATTTAATTTTAGTTTTATAAATTTTCAATTAGTAATAACTGAAGTCTGCATTTTGAGGACAGTAAAGTTTCTGCTACAGAAATATTTAATATTTAATACACATATATATGTTTTATATTGAATATAGAAAGTATTTTTAATATATGCTTTTCATGTTCCAACTTAGAGCTTGCAGATATATTAAGATGATCTAAGAGGTGCAATAGAATTTGAATCTATGGGAGAGATCACATCAAATCTTTGGTATCCTATAAATATAAAATACAGTAATTCTGAAAACTGATATAAGTAATACTTGGAGGACAGATCAAGATAGCGGACTAGAGGGTGACTGCATCTCATGCCACTCCAGGATTCAGGATTCAAGAAGAGGAGGTATTGAGAGACTTGGGACCACCTCAGAGCCGCCATGTGATCTCTCCCACTGGGTGAGGCTCCCCAGCCAGGGCGGTAGTCCTGGAACTCAGGGAACTTTGAGGAGAAGAGTTTCCCAGCAAGACTCCCCCACTGGAGCAGTGAACCCAGACAACCAGCAGAGTTGCAGAGGAGGGCTGCCAAGAGAGAGGCTTCCACACAGAGCTAGGGTCCCCCAGCTTGAGCAGCAGGCCCAGACCACAGGCAGCTTCTCAGAAAGGGTCGCCCAACAAGAGACTTCTGCACAGAGATAGAGGTGAATTATTGGAAATCTACAGGGACATTATAAGTCAATAGGGGAAATCTATACTATCTCAGAGTTTCACTACTAGAGGAGTAGATACCTGAGCAATATGAGAAAACAAGGGAAGAAAATGTACTAAACATACCTAGATAATACATCAATAAAATCCAATGACGGCGTGGCAGAAGAAATGTCAGAAAGGGAGTTCAGAATGTGCATAATTAAAATGATCAGAGAAGCAAAGGATGAGATGAAAGAGCAAATGCGGACTTTGAATGATCACACCAATCAACAGTTAAAAGAGCAAATATGGGAAGCAAAAGATGATTTCAATAAAGAGTTAGAGATACTGAAAAAAACCAAACAGAAATTCTTGAAATGAAGGAAACAATAAACGAAATTAAAAACTCCATAGAAAGCATAACCAATAGGATAGAACACCTGGAAGACAGAACCTCAGACACTGAAGACAAAATATTTAACCTTGAAAACAAAATTCACCAAACAGAGAAGATGGTAAGAAATCATGAAGAGAATCTACAAGAGTTATGGGATATCATGAAAAGGCCAAATTTAAGAATTATTGGGATTGAGGAAGGCTTAGAGAAACAAACCAAAGGAATGAACAATCTATTCAATTAAATAATAACAGAAAATTTCCCAAATCTGAAGAATGAAATGGAAAATCAAGTACAAGAAGCTGATAGGACTCCAAATATACAAAATGAAAAAGACCCACATCAAGGCACATTATAATGAAAATACCAAACATACAAAATAAAGACAGAATTTTAAAAGCTGCGAGATAAAAAAAAATCAAATTACTTTCAGGGGGAAACCAATACGGATATCAGCAGATTTTTCAACCCGGACCCTAAAAGCTACAAGGGCCTGGAACAACATTTTTCAAGTTCTGAAAGAAAACGGATGCCAACCAAGAATCTTATATCCAGCAAAACTTACCTACAGATTTGACAACAAAATAAAATCCTTCCATGATAAACAAAAGCTAAAAGAATTTACAAAAAGAAAGCCGGCACTACAGAACATTCTCAGCAAAATATTCCATGAGGAAGAGATGAAAAACAATGATGTAAATCAGCAAAGGGGGAACTATCCTAAAGGAATAGCCAAATAAAGGAAAAAACAAATTATGTCAAAAAACAAAAATGAATTAAATGACTGGGAATAAAAATCATATCACAATAATAACCCTGAATGTTAATGGCCTGAACTCATCAATAAAAAGACATAGACTGGCAGATTGTATTAAAAAGAAAAAACCAACAATATGCTGCCTGCAAGAGAATCAAATCATAGAAAGAGATACTCACAGACTAAAGGTGAAAGGATGGGAAAAAACATACCATGCGCATGGACTCATCAAAAAACCTGGAGTATCCATCCTCATATCAGATAATGTGGACTTCAAGCCAAAGTTAGTCAGAAGGGATAAAGAAGGACATTTCATACTGCTTAAGGGAAGCATAAATCAGCAAGACATAACAATCATAAATATCTATGCCCCGAACATTGGCTCATCCATGTACGTCAAACAAATCCTTCTCAATTCCAGGAATCAAATAGACCACAGCTCAATAATACTAGGTGACTTTAACACACCTCTCTCACAACTGCACATTCTTCCAAACAAAAATTGAACAAAGAAACCATAGATCTCAATAACACGATCAATAATTTAGACTTAACAGACATATATAGAATATACCATCCAACAAAGAGGGAATACACTTTCTTCTCAGCAGCACATGGTTCCTTCTCTAAAATAGACCATATTTTATGCCACAATGCTAATGTTAGCAAATACAAGAACATAGAAATACTACCTTGTATTCTATCAGATCATAATGGATTGAAATTAGAAATAATTGACAGAATAAAAAACAGAAACTGCTCCAACACCTGGAGATTAAATAATATGCTGTTGAATGATGAATGGATAAAAGAAGACATCAGGAGGGAAATAAAAAAATTCTTAGAGGTAAACGAGAACAAAGATACATCATATCAAAATCTCTGGGACACTATGAAAGCAGTACTTTGAGGAAGATTTATTTTATGGAGCGCATTCAATAAAAGAAGAAAAAATCAACAAATAAATGACCTAACACTACACCTCAGAGCCCTAGAAAAAGAAGAACAGAGCAACACCAAAAGTAGTAGACAACAGGAAATAGTTAAAATCAGAACTGAAATCAATGAAATTGAAACAAAAGAAACAATTGAAAAAATGGACAAAATTAAAAGTTGGTTCTTTGAAAAAATAAACAAAATTGATAAACCCTTAGCCACACTAACAAAGAGAAGGAGAGAGAAAACTCAAATTACTAAAATTCGGAATGAACAAGGAAATATCACAACAGACTCGAGTGAAATACAAAACATAATTAGAAGCTATTTTCAAAATCTATACACTAACAAAATAGAAAATCTTGAAGACATCAACAGGTTTCTAGAGACATATGAATTACCTAAACTGAATGAGGACGACATACACAACTTAAATAAATCAATTTCAAGCAATGAAATAGAAGAGGTCATCAAAAGCCTACCAACAAAGAAAAGTCCGGGACCAGATGGGTTCTCAGCAGAGTTCTACAAAACCTTTAAAGAAGAGCTCATTCTAATACTTCTCAAAGTAGTCCATGAAATAGAAGAGGAGGGAACCCTCCCAAACTCATTCTATGAAGCCAATATCACCCTGATATCTAAACCAGACAGAGACGCATCAAGGAAAGAAAATAGCAGACCAATATCCTTAATGAACATCAATGCAAAAATTCTCAACAAAATTTTAGCAAATCACATACAAAATTATATTAAAAAGATAGTGCACCACGATCAAGTGGGTCTTATCCCAGGGATGCAAGGTTGGTTCAACATTTGGAAATCAATAAATATAAATCACCATATCAACAGACTTAAAGTCAAGAATCACATGATTATTTCGATAGATGCAGGAAAAGCATTTGATAAAATACAGCACCCCTTCATGGTCAAAACACTAGAAAAAATAGGAATAGTAGGAACATTCCTTAACATTGTAAAGTCCATCTATGCTAAGCCCATGGCCAATATCATTCTAAATGGTGAAAAAGGGAAAGCATAAACCATAAAAACTGGAACAAGGCAGGGATGCCCTCTTTTACCACTTCTATTCAACTTTGTCCTTGAAACTCTAGCCAGAGAAATTAGGCAGACCAAAGAAATTAAAGGGATACAAACAGGAAAAGAAGAACTCAAACTATCCCTATTTGCTGATGATATGATTATATATTTAGAGGATCCAGGAAATTCCACCAGAAAGCTTTTAGAACTCATAAGTGAATTCAGTAGAGTAGCAGGTTATAAGATCAATGCTCATAAATCTAATGCATTTTTATATGTAAGTGATGAATCTTCAGAAAGAGAAGTTAGGAAAACTACCCCATTCACAATAGCCTCAAAAAAAAAAAAATATTTGGGAATCAATCTCACAAAAGAGGTGAAAGACCTCTACAATGAGAACTACAGAACACTAAAGAAAGAAATTCAAGAAAACCTTACAAGATGGAAAGATCTCCCATGTTTTTGGATAGGCAGAATTAATATTGTCGAAATGGCCATACTACCAAAAGTGCTATACAGATTCAATGCAATTCCAGTTAAAATCCCAATGATGTACCTTATAAAAATAGAGCAAGCAATCATGAAATTCATCTGGAAGAATAAGAAACCCAGAATAGCTAAAGCAGTCCTTAGCAGGAAGAGTGAAGCAGGGGGTATAGCAATACCAGACCTTCAACTATACTACAAAGCAATAGTAACAAAAGCGGCATGGTATTGGTACCAAAATAGACAGGTAGATCAATGGTAGAGAATAGAGGACACGGACACAAACCCAAATAAATAAAATTTTCTCATACTAGACAAAGGTGCAAGAAACATGCAATGGAGAAAAGACAGCCTGTTCAACAAATGGTGCTGGGAAAACTGGAAAACCATATGCAGCAGAATGAAACTAAACCCCTATCTCTCAACCTGCGCAAAACTCAAATCAAAATGGATCAAGGACTTGGAATCAGACAAGAGACCCTGCATCTTACTGAAGAAAAAGTAGGTCCACATCTTGAACTTGTTAGCTTAGGATCAGACTTCCTTTACATGACTCCCTTGGAACAAGAAATAAAAGCAAGAATCAATAACTGGAATATATTCAAACTAAAAATCTTTCTCTCAGCAAAGGAAACTATCAGCAGTGCGAATAGAGAGCCTACAGAGTGGGAGAAAATCTTTGCCACTCACACTTCAGATAGAGCACTAATTTCCAGAACATATAAAGAATTCAAAAAACTGTAAACCGAGAATACAAATAACCCAATCAACAAATGGGCTATGGAAATGAACAGATACTTCACAGAAGAAGATCTACAAGCAATCAACAGATATATGAAAAAATGTTCAACATCTCTAGTAATAAAAGAAATGCAAATCAAAACTACTCTTAAGATTCCATCTCACCCCAATTAGAATGGTGATTATCAAGAATACAAGCCACAACAGGTGTTGGCGATAATCTGGGGAAAAAGTTACACTCATACATTGCTGGTGGGATTGCAAATTAGTGCAGCCACTCTGGAAAGCAGTGTGGAGATTCCTTAGAAAACTTGGAATGGAACCACATTTGACCCAACTATTCCACTCCTTGGCCTATACCCAAAGGACTTAAAATTAGCATACTACAGTGATGCAGCCACATCAATGTTCATAACTGCTCAATTCACAGTGGCCAGATTGTGGAACCAACCTAGATGTCCTTCAATTGATAAATGGATAAAGAAACTGTGGTACAAATATACAACGGAATATTACTCAGCCATAAAGAATAATAAAATTATGGCATTTGCAGGCAAATGGATGAAATTGGAGAATATCATGCTAAGTTACATAAGCCAATCTCAAAAAACCAAAGGACGAATGATCTCCCTGATAAGTGGATGATGATACATAATGGGGAGAGGGAGGGAAGCAAGAATGGAGGAAGGAGGGACTGTATAGAGAGAATAGTGAGGTGGGAGGGGGGGAAGGAAAAAATAAGAGAATGAATCAAACACCATTACCCTATGTAAATGTATGATTACACAAATGGTATGCCTCTACTTCATGTACAATCAGAGAAACAAGTTGTACCCTATTTGTTTATAATAAAAAAAAAGAGTAATACTTGGAAATTTATAGATTTGGAATTGTTTAAAATACTATTTTAAAAACTTCTTTTTCTTTTTAACTTACCAAAACTACTTGAATATTAACATAATATCAAACTTTACCTTTTATTTTCAGTTTGGAGATAGTGCTTTCCTATTTTCTGGACTATCATAGTGAATAAACTAAAAATAATTGTTTAGCTCCCACTATGTTTCATAGTTTTACTCTGTTTGATATATAATTATAGGGTCTTAACAATGAAGTTTTGTTAAACATGGTTTGTAAGTGAGTATGAATTTCTGGAAAAGACAGTAAGAGAAACCTAATTTAGTCTTTTTAATACAAATGAAAATATTAAATTCAAGTATTACATATTCTTACCAATGTTTATTCTAATTGTATTTTAAATTTTTACATGAAGTTACTATTTTATTGGGTTTTCAGTTATTTTCCCTTTCTTGATAAATTATCTGGTGTAATTTAATTGAGTGGCTTGCAAGACTCTCCACATATGTGTCTTTCTTATCCTCCATTAATTGAATTCAAACCATCAATTTTATTCTCCTATTTTACACTATAGAAATGGAATTTGTTTATTGACTTGCTTATTCATTTGTTTAATCTCCAAAATAAAAACTTATTTTCTTCAGTTATCTTCATATTCTTGAAACAATGTTTTCCTGAAAATTCTATTTTCCAGACCTTATAAACTATAAGCATACATTCAGGACATTATAAATTGTCTTTGAATCATAATTTTATCTTGTGATTGAGTAGAAGTTTTATAGCAAATTAAAACATATTGAATATAATAATTTGACTTTTCCTAAAATGTGAAAGGACTCAAGCACATTAGAGATAAAAAATTCTCGATAATAAACACACAGTAAGAAATGAACATTATGGTTATAATAAATACTATGATCTTACTATTGGTGTTTTCTATGACCCTGCAAGTTGATAACTGTCAGGTTGCTACTTTGAACAGCAAATTTATGAGTTTTAGGAATATCCAATGATATTGTCAATGAAGTCTTTTATTGTAGTGTTTAATTAATTGCTATAAACATGTTAAATATTTTTCACTTTGAAGCTTGGAGGCCCTTGATTTCTTTGGAACCTCTTTTCAGTTAAACATTGATTTTGCTACTGTTATGTTCAGGAAAAAAAAATGTAATCCACAGTATTAAATCAAAGAGGTCACTCATGTGTATGCTCACTATTATATCATTTTCTATTGAATTCATTATGGATAGATCCTAGAGAATTGGATCTGGCTATAAGTACATGACTGTGGGCTTGCAAAGCCACGTAATATGTAATAGTGGTGCTTGGTTGATAAGTATTTATATAGCAATACACTTTCAGTATATTTTAGAAACGCAACATCATGTTTAAAGTACTGAGTAAAAGGATGTAACTACTGTAATTTATCTTTACTGATAAATAGTTTAGCTCAGCTCCACAACTGATGATGTTTGTACTTAGTTTGGAGTGTGGGGTAATGTCACTGGCTATTATCATAAGGATATTAGCAAGTAGATTAATATTTAATCAAACATAAGTCTTCTTCATGATCTGAGTCAGATGGTCTTCCAGACTCCACTGGAATATATCAAATGAGGCAAAGTCATGACACTTTGAAGGCAATGAAGTCCATTAATAGACAATTAAATACTTCAACAAAAGTTACTGCCTTGTAAATTCTACTTACTACTCTTAGCAATATACACTTGGGCAATGATTGCATACCACTGATTATATAAAAGTAGTAGGATATTGTGTATATTAGAAAATAGAAAATAGAAAAATTTTGAAAGGATGAGATAAAGGTAAATTTAAATGAGAGTTCTGGTGTTTCCAACTTCATCCCAGGGACTCTTCTGGCATACCACTGGCTTCCTGCTTTGATACTATTGCACATGATTAATTGGATGTATAATAGCCCTCTGCAACCATAAAGCCTCTCATTTGTTTATGTCTATTGCCTCTTTGGCTCTCAAGTTTCTTTTATAATTGCTGTTTGTTTTGTCATCAACAACCATGCCATAAGTAATGGTGCCAATAATTGATCAGTCTGGTGTACCCTCCAGGAAAACCATCTAACCAAACAAAAGCTCAAAATTACAAGCTGCAATTTGGCCCAAGTGAGTTCGTACAGATATTGTTTTTAATTTGGAAGTAGTCATGTTGCCTTGTGTCTTTTGAGTTGGGCAAAAAACTGAAGTGACCTTACATGCACCACTTAGGTAGAAAGAACAAATAACTCTTTATAAAATTAAAACAATGATGATTCCTTCCTAAGTGTACACACACACACAAAAACCTGAGAGTGAATCCTCAATTTAAATGTTTCAAGTTTTTACATGTGAAGACTTCTTATATATTTTAATTATTGTCCCGTGGATAGGAGCTGTTTTTCCACATGAATAGTATATCATCTTGCCTTACTGTTTTTGGAACAAATCAATATTAATAAATAAGTCACATCAATGAAGTTCATATGTAAAATTTTATATCTCTTGCTACTCAAATAAATTTTTTGATGAGTTACTATCCAACAAATGAGTTCTTTTCTCTTTATGCTCCCTAGGGAAATGGCACAAGGTCTTCCTGAGTGTTAGATTGTGCATTTGGATTTCTGATTTAGTGGAACAGTGTGTAAAACTCTCATAATCAGAACACTCCCTATTGGCTCCACATCTGAAGATCCCCAAGAGTGCCGTTTGTCCCAGTGAACATCTGGAATAGATTATATGCAGTTAATTGGCTCCAGGTCGAGCTTGTTACAGACAGTAGCATGCAGTATAACCTATGCAATTCCCTAAATCTACCCACTTTGGGTAAATCACACCTACTTCTCTTCATAATTCTTCCCAGATGTAGGATGCATGCTTCTGTATGTGTACACAGAACACATGTGCACACATACACACACACACACACACACACGTACACACACAAAGATAGCAAAATATCAATTCATTAGTAGAAAGGTTGTTGGCAAGATGTTCAACACATAAATTATCTCAATTAAAAGATTAACTATTGGATTCAAAAGATTGTTGGGAAGAAAAACAAAATCAGAGGGAGGAGATTATATAAAGTGACTGTTTTATAGTAGAAAAAATATTCTAAGTTTTTTAAAAAGTTGTTGCACTTTCAGGATTTTTGCTTCATTTTGTTCCTCCTTCTTCACATGTGTTTCTGCACGTGTAGGCACTTACCAGAATGTCATAGTAGTGAAGAAATCAGTGCTTTGATTTTTAACTTATTTAACAATATTAATGAGTTGGGTTATAGTGGACAGTAAGACTACTGTTCATTGAAAACCAAAACATCAATCTTTTTAACTTATGATGTCGGAGGCACAGGGCATGTCTTAGCGATTAATGACCAGTTGGAGGAGTAGATATCTCAATACATAGCCAAGGGCCATTAACCCAAACTAGTCATTAATTTCCAGGAGATGTCCGGTACTGAGGTCATTATTTCTAATAAAATGCACATATGGAAATTTCTCTCTCTTTTGCCTATGTACATAACTATACATTGTTATAAGTCATGGAACAAAAGTAGTATATATTGCAGGTGAAAGTGATCAGAAAAACTACCTAATGAGAAATTGAATATACTCAGTCTGCTCATTCAATTTACCTCTCACTGTTTCCAAGAGTATGGGCAGGAGAGGAATGCATATTTGTATGTCAAGGCTGAGGGTCTGCTGCAGTCAGACACCAATGTCCTGCTAGCATGATGAAATAGGTAAAAGTGAAATGAACAGGAAAATAAGATTAGAGAAACCCTGATGAATGTGGAACCAGCACACATGATCAAATACCAATGGCAGTAAAAAGTGATGCATTGTTTTGAGTCATAATATTTTAGGTGCCCAAAGAGGCATGAGGCAAATTTAAGAGTTAGCTTAAGTTGCTCTTTGCTGTCCCCTTTCTCCCACCCCCACTGGTTTGTACTATGCTCTCCCTTCCTTCTCCTTACAGTCCTCTCATTAAGTCCATGATGCTGCCCGCCTAACCTTTCTGGAACCGTTAGCCAGGTATCACTATTTCTGGAACTCTGTTTCTGGTTTTCTCTGTCTTCCATCAAATATTCTCATCTATGCAATACTCTTTTTTTTTTTTTTTTGCAATGCTGGGGATTGAACCCAGGGCCTTGTGCTTACATATGCAATATTCTTTTAAGTTCTCTTTCATAGTGCCTTATACATGCCTCAATTTTAGAATCATTTTCTCATACTGTTGTTATTTCTATATAATTAATCACTCCCTCAGTAACAATTCTTATCTTTTTCCTTACCTTAATAAATAGTTGAGGATTACTTATAGTGCTAACGACTGATAAGAATTACATAATATATATAACCATACACGTATGTACATATAAATATCATGACCAGCTACGTAAATATATGTATGTTAAGATGCAAATATATAACAATGGTGATGGCGATTGTCCAAAAACAGGAATTTTTTAAGAAGGATCTGTAAGTCAAAGAATGCATCTATTTCTAGTGATG
Source organism: Sciurus carolinensis (assembly GCF_902686445.1). Classification (NCBI taxonomy): domain Eukaryota; kingdom Metazoa; phylum Chordata; class Mammalia; order Rodentia; family Sciuridae; genus Sciurus; species Sciurus carolinensis. The sequence continues at coordinate 56,417,418 of NC_062220.1, forward strand.
TCAAGTCAAACTAAAAGTTGCCAGGATGCATTTCTTAAAACATTGAGTAATTCAAAACATGATTCAAGTCTAATCTGATAACTTCTTTCTATAGATCAGCTAAAGTGATTCTGTTTTGTGGCAATAGCTTAAATATGTCTTCCTTCTAGGTTTAAAATAATATGATTTTTTAGGGTTTATTGCAAATGTGTTATTTAAGGATTTTATTTGTGTATTATATTCAAATGCATTTAATTCAAGTTTTAAAAACAAAAATTTTCATAAAGCACTGCTGTATATGGATCTTTTTGATTGGAAGAAAATTCTTGTTGTCTCTCAAGATTACAACTAATTGGGTGAAACCTTCATGAAATCTCTGGTAAATGTGAATAAAATATATGCTGTGTCATATTTAATAAAATATCTTTAAATTAATATCAAAATAAATTTGTATGTATTAATCTATAGGAAGAATTAAATATTCACATGTTATGAAATAATTTGATACCTAGATACCTTTGAAAATAATAAAAACAATTGAGAAATATTATGCTTAATATTTCATGAAGAAACTTACCATAAGATTTGTCTATCCTTAAATGCTTGCCACTCATAAACATAAATTTTTACACCTCAAAATTTGATCTTGTTTTACTTCATGAGATGATTTTTCACTTCTAAGATGTAAGGTAACTGGAACTTTGATATTCAAAGTCTCTGAGGCATTTTGGTACAATGGAGAATTTCTCTTGCTTAATCAAAATTCGGCCTTCATGAGATCTCTTAAAACAAAAGAATAGGTATAAAATTCTTATTTTGAATGTTAAATAATTGGAAAATTATTTAAAGTCTAATATATATTTATTATGGCTAACATTATCAGCAAGGAAGACACAAAACAATATTTCAACCACAGGTAAAGCAGGTAACACATGCAGACTCCTCCTGTAAGTCAGTATAGCAAGATTCTTTCCATGGGCTATTTCTTAGGGTGGGAAAAAAAAAAAGCAGTACCTTCAAGAAGGAAGAGAAGTTGAAGAGTTGAAGATTCCCTCAGCAGTTGGAGGTCACTTAACTCTACCGTAATGAAAACACCAGAGACATAGATCTTAAGAAGGTGGACTCCATCTAAAGTCATAACCAAATGTTTCCATCTGTCTTATTTGCCATGTGACCATGGAAGAAATATTTATCTCTGTATGTCAGTTACTTCAAGTGTGAAATGTGGTAAATAACTACCTATTCTATGATTGCCATTAGCATTAAGCCATTTAGTCTGTAGGCTACTTTTAAAAAGTATCTGGTACATACACTTCAACAAATATTATTTGTAATTTTTAATATCAGGTTTAGTTTGGAAATGTATCTTTTGTTTTTCTCCAATTTTTAACGAAGACAACCAAGTCACCTTATTTATGGCAGTGTAGTTAATAACGATCTCCTCCTTTTATTAACTCTTATACTTTAAAACTTATTTTTCTATTCAGGGCTGCCCTAAATGGTAACGAGTAGATGGTATGTTTCAGGCCTACACTCTGTACTGAAGGACCGGATCTGATTTCATCTAATCTCCCCAATTAAAGTAGCCTTTTAAAATAACTTGTAAGTCAGAAGTAAGAGAATAACTCCTTCAAGACAGTAGCTCGTGTCTGTTTTTTTTTTTTTTTTGAGGATCTTTCCTTTTCGGGATGATATGGAATACAAATAGACGGCTACCAGTGTTTTCATCTGATCGAAGTTATCAAAAATCCTCAGATATTCTCAATAAAAACAAAAAAATAATTTTAGTAGAGGAAAATACAATTATTAACAAAATAGATTAATTTCTAGTAGTGTATTCATTTCTACATTGGAGTAAAGACAATTCTGAGTTTTGAATTCATATTCTCTAGAAAAATACAGTAAGAACAAGCAAGAAAAGAAATTATTTTGAAAATTCAATATACAATCAGAAAATTATAATATAGTATATCTAGGAAAATCTGCAATAAATTTCTAAATTTTTTTTTCTTTTAGAGTTCACTAGTACTGAAAGAGAACATTGTTTTCGTCATGGATGCCAATAAAGATGAAAGAACAAAGTCCAGAAGCCACAGTTTTTACCTTTTTCAGGCTTTGATGATGCTAAGCATGACCGTGCTATTTCTGCCAGTCATTGGAACTTCTAAACAAAATATTCCACGACTCAAGCTAAGCTACAAAGGTAAATATGTAAATATTTTACATTCATCATTAAGATTTCTGAATGTCCTCTTTGATTATTGTATTTCTTTTATTTAAAAATACATATTGACTTCTATGAAATGCTTGTAGTGTTGGCTCAGTTAATAAGAATATTCACACAGAATACAAAGACCAATTATTTATTTTGTGAGGAAAAAGGTTGATAAAACTATTCAAGCACACTTCTCAGTCCCATTTGTTCTGCAAGTTGTAATCAGTTTTGCGTTTCATATGAACTTTTTTTTTTCAGAAAAATTTTAACACTGTGATAAATTTAAGATCTCAAGTATATATACATGTTTTGAAATATAATAAAACAATGCCATAGGCTTAAAATATAAAGACATTAAAAAAAAAACCAAGAAATGAAATCTCAGTTGTTTTTAAACATTTGACATAAACAAATAGTTTATAAGCATGATTGTTGGTCATTGTGTGAATGTGTACATCTGTACATAGCTTTTTCCCCATTTCCCCAAGTTTCATGTCCAAAGATTTTTTTTTTTTTTTTTTTTTTTTTTGCTTACTTTTCTAGGATATGCACTGGGCTTCATTAATACCTCAAGTAGCGAAAGGCATGTAGAGAGTCACCTTCTTTATTTTGAATTCTGGTAAAAATTACACTGATAATTAATGTCTTCTGATCTTCAAGATGACATTTTTCCAGTTCAAATTAAATATATATGATCAAAGATATTTGGATATCAAATGTAAGAGAAAATAAAATTAGTATATCCTATCCATTGCACATTTAACATGTTGCCATTTGCTTGTAATTTACATCTCATAATTAGTTGAACAATTTTTATTTTTTGATTTTTTTATCTACTTTTATGTTTAAAATTCCTTTAAATTAGGAGTATATTTATTGGCAATCTAGGATGAGATTTTTATCTAAAAACATTGATCTCATGAATTATAATTTATTAATATTTTGTTTTATCAGTAATTGAAAGATACATCTGTGTATCATCTATTTCTTATTCATAGATGTATTTAAATTTGTATTATTCCCCTAAAATTATTTTGGCTTCCCATGAACATGAACAGTTATGGTAAGATACAGGCTACAAATAAAAAACAAGACCAAAGTTTTTAAGCATAACAGAGTAACTAGTACTGTATTATATCTTTTGCCATAAGCAATATACAAATGGATAAATTACATGAAGCAACCAGTTTTAGATATTGAACAATAGGTAGCAGAAATGAAATAAAGAAGCTACCTAAAGGTAAGACTCAGAAAGGTTTAAGGCAAATAGAGTATTAGTGAGCCCATGTAAGGTGTTGAAGATCCAAGAGTGCTGGAATACAGAAGCTCTGACCAACTAGAACAAAAAGACCTCACCAAACATGTTGACACTCAGGTGCCTGCTGAAAGGTCACATTTTAAGACCTGCAATATTCTGTCCCAAAGTCAAGGATATTCTAATCCTGACTTTAAAAAGATACTTAAAAATAAGCCTCAAAAGGATCATACTGATTTGCCATTAAATTAAATATCTCCAACACAGCTAGATCCTAAACAATTTAATGTCTACCATGTCAGATACAATGAAAACATCCTAGACATACAAGGAAACAAGAAAATTTAATAATGAGGAAAGTGTACAGGTACTGAAAGTTCACATAAGATGATACAAATGTTCACATTAACAGAGAGGAATTTTAAAACAGATGTATTTTCAAGAACTTAAAGGAAAATTTTATCAAAATGAATTAACACGGAATCTTAGCAGAGAATGAAAACAACTAGAAAAAAGAAACTAGATGGAAATATTGGGGATAAAAGACATATCTGAATTCTAGAATTTGCTGCACACATTTAAGATTATAGATTACCGAACAAAATTCAGTACAACCAGAGATAATTTTTTAGATGTAGATTTATAAATTTATAAATTTTTAAGATTCTTAGAAGCCCTATTGTTCGAAGGGAATCTTCAAAGCCACGTTTTAGGTTGTTGTTGTGTAAGTGCCCCATTCTTAAAACCAAAATAAAAGTTGGATATATATTGATGTATAACAAGCCACCATAGAATTCAATGCTTTTATAAACCAATTATTATCAATTCCCATTTCTATGGGTCAAGACTGAGAAGGGCTCAACTGGGTAATTCTGCTGTGTACTCTCTAACGTAGGTACACTGGGATGATGGTCTGGCGAGTGGCATCTCATCCTTCAAATAACCTCAGGATATCTCAGAAAGAGTATCTCTACATGGGCAGTTTGAACTTCCTTAAAAATAGTCCAGGACCTCAAGTGCATTTGTTTCAACAAATAAGGGAGCTTATGTTGAGTTCTTAGATCTACCGTCAGAAGCCACGTGGCATTTCTTCCAGAATGCTCTATTGGTTGAAAGCAACACTAGAGTTCAAGAGGAGAACATGGAGACTGCACTTTTCAATGAAAATAGGGCAAATCACATATGCAAAGAGCAGTGTGACCTGTAGAGATTGTTGTGGATATCTATGTAAAATACAATCTGCTACAATTAACTTTTAGAGAGTCTTTGACTTTTATAAGAAACACATGTGAGTCTGCGAAGAAAGGAAATGGTGTTGTAACAACTTCATAGCCATAAAGAAAAAAACTGAACCTTAGTCTTTACCCCACAAATATCTCAAGTTGGATCATCTACCTAAAAGTAAAAGCTAAAATTCTAAACCTGGAATATCTTTACAACCCTAGAGTAAACAAAAATTTCATAGGCAGGTCCCAGAAGAACTACAGCCATAAAGATTTTTTAAAACTATATGTCAGAAAAATTAAAACAAAATTCTGCTTATCAAAGACAAGCTAGCTATATTCACAAAATATATCTGAGAAAGTCTTTAATCCAGAATAGATGTACAGAAACAAATCAATAATAAAATAACAAAAGCTAAAACAAATGAATAATAACAAAATCATAAACTCTAGAGTAACCGCACTGACATCACTCACAGAGATGCACAAGTGGCCAATAAACACTTGAAAAACACTCGACATCGTTAGTCCATACGTAAATACCAATAAATATTACAACAAAATAGTATTGGAATAACTATAATATTTTTAAGAAAGATTGGCCGTATCATATACCCTCAGTATGTGGAAATATTTTTGAATTCACAAACATCATTGATGGGAGTATAAAACTGAAAGGTTTTGTTTCAGCAGTTCCCCATACAATTAAACGTAGACTTATTTAGCTGAAGTTTTAGAATTGATGAAACTAATCAGTAGCAAAAAAAAAAAAAAAAAAAAAAAAAAAAAAAAGAATCAACACAATTGTTTTGAGCAGATAGCAGAGAAGAATGACCAGCAAAGAGGGGACCATGAAGAAGAAATTTCTGTGGTTATAAAAATACTCATCTTGATAGAGATGTGGATCACTGAAGTGTTCAGATCTGTCACAACTCATCAAATTTTACATCTGCTTATTTGATTGTATACAAAACTTACCTTTATAAAAAAGAATAAAAATGACATGCTGAACAATGAAAAGTGGTACAGAAAATTTTAATATAAAGATATTATAAGAAAAAAACTAAATTATCTGGTTTCTATAATATAGTGAATATTACAAAACATCACATTGATAAATGTGGGGAAAGAAAAAAATTACATTTGTAAATAAGCTTTCAAGAATAGATAATATTCACTTAGGATTCATCATGAACAAAGAAAGCATTGATATGATGACTATTTGAGAATTATCTCATTTCATTGTCACCGACACCCTGTGAGGAAGAGATTGTCATCCCATTTCAATCTGAGGATATGAGATATTGAGAAACTGAAAATTTGCCAAAGCCACGAAGTTAGTTCATGGCTAAACTCCTGGGTCATCCCCTGGCTGGCTCCTAACCTATATCTTGGACTATAGACACAAGTAGTTCATCCATCAGGCTCTTACCTATGAGATTGATTAAAGTTACAGAAAATATCATGCTCAGATTTGACTGAAACCAATTATGTGATTTTCTGTTGTCAAAATTAAATGGAGTTGAAGAAAGCCATGTGCATTCTTTAAGATCACTGGGAGGGGGGAGTTAAAAGAGTTTTACTGAATTTTGAATGCTCTTTGTTCTACTAGGGGAAAACAAAGTAAATGTGACTGTGGTAATTTATCTTCATAATCAAAATTTCATCAAAGAGTAGATTCTAAAAATTAACTCATGTGGCAAATTAGTAATTTCAAAATAATAACTTGTCTTAATGTATGATTTTGGCCTTGAAATCAATCCTATAAAGACTAAGAATCTCACTTTATTTGTATATCTATAGAATCTTAATTCTAAGCACCTTGTTCTTCTACAAAAGTAGAAATGGTGTGATTTTTTTGTTAGATTAAATGCAATAAATTCTATGCTTTCGTTGGTTCTTATATGTAATATACATGCCAAATTTATATTTTTTTCAAATGTTTTAGGTTATCTACATATCAGAGACTGGTAACTAATAATAGATACTGCATTATAGGGCAGGAATTCTAATAATTTCCCAACCCACCCCCAAGACATACGTACACAGCTTCCCTAAACTGCTAAAAGTCATTCATTTTTAGATTGTATGCTAATAACAAGAGTAGTCTCTTCAGCTAGGAGAATTATGAATAATCCACCAGCTTTGTGCATTTATCTTTCCAACCACTTTAAAGAACACAGTGGTTTACTTTTGAAAATCACCAGTTGTTCAGCACTGTGAAGTCCATCCACTTGCAAGAATACCAAGTTTTCCTGTTCTCCTTTTCTGCATCCAGACTCTTTAGAAGGAAAATAGTTCAAATCCTGGCATGTTACCTATTAAGAGTGAACCTTTCCTGAATGAAAAAACCATAAAATTACTGTTAATTTGGTGTTATGATGAGGAAAATTGCTTCTGTAATACATTTCCACTTCTGAGACCATAATCACAACTTTCCTTTGGCATTTTCTGTTTTTCTCCTAAGATTCTGACTAATGAATTGAGATCAGCAGGCACTACCCTTTGCTTAGGTAACATTGAGAGCCTAGAAGCTCATGCTTGGCCATGTAAACATTGGTGGAATGTGAAGAAAATCAGCCAAAATGAAAAATTAATTTTGGATTAATTTTTATAGGTGCAAAATCATCATTGTTTTCTTTGTTTTCATGCCTCCTCAGGTGCCAACTAGAGAGCACAATGTAAGATATGAGTAGCCTTAACTACTTGGAACAGCTGCAAGATAATATTGAGGGATTATTTTTAAAGGTCAACAGAGTCACAGTAACCATTTTATCCAAAGAATGGTCTTTGATAAAGACTTAGCTTTGAACTTCTGAATCCACAGGAGCTTATTTGGTTCTATTGTTGTGCAAAGAGATTTCCCCTCAGTTCATTTTTGAATTCTTACATATTTATGCATATTGGGTCTCTTTCCTAAATAATAAATATGGAACCAGAGGTCAAAATGTTCTATATTTTAGATTTTCTGTCAGATGTTGATCACATATATTTTGCCCTACAAACTGGAATTCTCATAGTGACTTCTACAGTGATACTACAATTGTAAAAATAATTTTTGTGAAATGATCTACTTTAAACTCATAATAATATAAACTATTGTATCTGACAGTGATCACTGGGGATCTTTTATGTGTTAAGGATATTTGTATACTTGTGTAGCATAGACCATTGAATCTTTGCTTGTTTGGAAAACTTAATAAATAAATAAAACAGAAATGAATAAGTAAAAGGCAACTGCAAGAAAAGGAAAGTGACTTATTTAATGGTTTTTCAACCACTCTACAAATATGTATGGATTGGCCACTAATATACCAGGCACTGTTCCAAGTCAGAGAAAAGTCACTGTCTCCTTTGAATTTATTTCCTACATAGACTGTGAAGGAACAGGTAAACAAACCAGCAAATATTATTTCAAATTGTGGTAAGTGCCATGAAGACTGCAAAGCAGTAGAGTGACTGAGTCTACTTAGTTTACTCAGACTATCATGTCTGCAGAGTTTCACAACACTGTGAAAACCTTTGTTTTCATTCTCTGAGACATGAGAAATGTAAGGCTCAGATCCTGAATGATTTGCCCAATAGTGAGACTCTATCAAAGAGCAGAATCATATCTAGGGCCCATGATCCTGTCACCTCATCATGCCCTTGAGGGAAAGGTTACATTAATGAGGAACATTAATGTCAAGATACATACACATACAGAAAAAGCAAGATTCTACCATTTTTTTGTCAGCATGTTCTTTTCAAATAGCTTCCACTAGTATTGGTATTATATGTTTTCACTGACAAGAAAAACTTGAAGACCACTTTTAAATTCTTATCTGCTACCTTTGAACTAAGCATTAACTTTATTTGATAGAATGGTTCTTGGTTTGTCAGAATTTTCCAAGAAATGAGAGGGTAAATCTGTATTTTATAGTTAAAAATTAATTTAACTGTGAAATGCAGCATGTGTCTCAGCTAGAGATTCCTGGATATTTGACTCATCAATTTTTTTCAATTTGACTCATCTAATATCATGTCTGTTGTCTCAACTCAATATGACATAGCACTGAAGGGAGCAGGTTCTGAAATCCACCTACCTAGGTCATAACTCCTTTTCTTAGTTGTGATATATTTGAATGTTCATTTTCTATACTACGGTTTGCTTATTGATAACATAAAAAATTGGCAATCTGATAGTCACATACATTGATTTATTTAGTTCTAATAAATTTGTTGTAGACCAAAGACTTTTCTGTGTAAATAAGTCTGCAAAATATTATGTAATTCCTTCTTGGAAATTTACAGTGCACATTACCATTACTCCTGTGAACTCCCAAGTACTTTCTATCATTGTTAGTTTCCCTAATGTAAGAACTGCTCATAGATTACAAATTTATAGAGGGCATTTTCCACTATTTTTACCATTGTGGTATTTTAGTAGGCACTAGTCTTTGGTGTTTACAAGCCCTTATAATAAGTTCATTGTTGTCCTTGATAGGAGTGGTGTTTTTGAGTTGCAATAGCCCTCTTATGGATTAAAATAAACCATAAATCACTCAGGAATGATGCAATTCAAAGCAGGTATTTTTGTTGTCAAATCAATGTGAAATTATGACCTATGTTGAACATCTCTCCCTTAATACCTAGTGAAGACACGTTATCAATCTTAAAGTAAGAATTTATATATATATATACACTACATATTTATATATGTACTAATTCATATATACTATATATATATAAATGGTGTAGTATATTTATATATTATATATTATATATATACATTATATACACCACATATGAAGCAAGTCATTGATGATTTAGTTTGGGGGGATATGCCATGGTTGAATGGATTCACACGGTTTCCAGACATATTTTCACTAAACTGAGGTTCTTGCAGCTAGGAATAAATATTAAAGAATAATTTTATTGTGGTGTAATATTCAACTGTAAATAGTTAATAACAATAGTTTGTGGATGCCTACTATATTTCTTGCATTGTTCTGGTGATTTGTGGATATGTTAGCAAACAAAGGAGGCAAAAATCCTTGCCACTGTGTAGTTTATAATTCTGGTAAGGAAATCAGACCACATATCAGCAAGATAGAAGGTGATAGGTACTATGGAGAAAAATAAATCAGGAAGGGGAGCTAATAGGGTGGTGAAGATGCAGTAGACAATATGGGGGTCAGGGAAAAACTCACTGAGAAACTGATTTCACATATACTTAAAGTTATGTTTGTAGCCAGTCATGCAAATATCTGGAAAATTTCTAGCAGAAGCAAAACCAAATGCAAAGGTCCTGAGGTAACAACAGTGTCTGACAAGTTTAAGGATTTTAAAGAAGACAATATAGAACAGAGGGAAAGAAGATTGATTAACAGGGAGTTAGCAGTTGTCCATTGTTAAAACACTGACATTTAGTCTGAGTTCTATGGGAATCTACTGAAGAATTTTCATCATAGTCTAACATGATCTGACTCATTCAATACGATTATTCTGAACTCTGTGTTGACAATACACTGAAAAGGGGAAAACTGAGAAGGAAAGAGCCAAGTAAGAGGCTTTGAAATAATCTAAATGAGAAATGATGGTTTATAGATCAGAATGACAACAGTGGAAGTAGAATATGAAGTAGAGCCAATAGAATGTGCCAATGGGTTAGAAACGAAGAAAGAGAGAGGGAGAGGTGTCAAATATGACTCCATGAGTTTTTTGTTCACTTTTGTTTTTTGTTTTTTGTTTTTTTTTTTTTTTTTTTTGTGTGTGTGTGTGTGTGTGTCTTAAGTCCGGAGTTACCAATAATTGAAACAGGAAGATTGAAAGTACTCCCAAGGGTAGATCAAGTGGACATATTTTGTTTGATAAGGATTAGATATCTAAGTGAAATGCCACAATGACATTTGAGTATTTATATCTGGAATTCATGGAGATGTAAATTGGCAATATTAATTTGGTAGTTATCATGTAGAAAATTTTAAATCCATGAGACTGTGAGATAATCAAAGGATAGATGAGAAGAATTTAAAAAGTTTAAGTTCTGGGATACTATCAAGTCAGGAAATTGGAAAAAGAAGGAATAAGCAGAAAATTGAACTGAAAAGTGTCAGGTATGTAGTTAAACACACACACACACACACAGGAGTCATGGAATATAGGAGTTAAATGAAGAAAACAAAGGAAAAGAAATGTCATCGGTGCCAAAGTCAGCTGATATATCCTGAGAGGGACAACTGAAATTTACATTAACTTTAACAATGAAGGTATCTTTGTTATCATACAAATGTCATTATAAGAAAATTTCCTGGGGTTAAGGGATAGGTAAAATCACTGGTATCTGTATAGGTCATCACTGTCTTTTGGGAAGAATAAAGGAGAACTAGGTTATGGGATACTTTGGTTGTGTCTGTCCCTGCATAAGTCTGGTAGGGACTTAAGAATGGGCAGAGGTTAAGTAAAGACAATTTTTACTAAGATTAAACTCATTCAACTATTGTTTGGTGGAAAATTCTTTTCAAATAGGTCTTACATATGGTTGATTTATTGTCCTACAAATTATTTTTAAGAAGATAGAAGTATTTATGTACAACTTGTTTTATAATTTCACGTGGATCTTATTAAAGAACTTTCACACTGAGATTCAGAATGCGTGGCTATAAATTTAAGGGCAGTCTAAAATAGATTGTCATTCAGTCTTCTTTTACAGAAAATTTAATGTCTCTCTGTATTTTAAAAATGAGTAATATACAGTTTGCATTTTAGTATGAGTCCTTTAAACATGCTACTTTATTAATTCAGAAGAAGCATAAATTAGAACTAAAGTGTGTTTTTACTTATAAGGAGGTTTATTAAAGCCACAGTGAGCCAGACACACTCTGGAAAATATGATACATATTTCAGTGATCCCAAAGGATTGGGGAAGTGGAAGAAACAGTAGAAGTGACTTTACCTTGATACATTCAGTGTAAATATAAGTGGAGCTATTTTGGAAAAGAATATGGTTTATCTAAATATTAAAATGTACAAAATAGTGATAATAGGTGAAGGCCATAGAATTAAGAATTCTATATAAGTTTTACCTGACAATGAGTAAGTATTTGAGGAGGGAGAATAGAAATTTGCATGATAGGATCTTTAAGTATTTAAATTTAGCTGCACATTGGTGTGAGGGAAATGAAGTAGAGTTGGAATTATGTGAGGGAAAGAAGAGTAAGGGCACAAGGAAAAAGAACTAACAATGATTCTGAGATGTTGAATCTGATGACTGGGTTGAATCCCTAAAGTCATTAAAATCAGCAGGATGAAATGGAGCAAGAACAACAATATCTAGCAGCCTACTGGAAATTCTGAACTGAGACTTATGAAAAAGAATGGGGCTATAGGTGTCTGTTTTGAAGTCATAAACAGAGAAGTAACAGTATATGGAAGATAAACGATTTATGAGAAATGAAATATAAATGGGAAACATCATTTAATTTCTTGTACTTTATAAATACTGCCTTAAGTGGAGAACATTCTATGATGTTATTTTTTAAAACCCTCTATTAGAAGTATATTTGCAAATTCTGGTGCAAATTCTTTGAGCACCTCTACCAGGATTATGCTTCCTATACCAGTGATTAGAATAACAATATGGAAAAAAAACAGAAAAAATGTTTGCAAATGATTGATATCTTGTTCTTAATGAAAAAGTCAAACTAAAATTTTCCTGAGTGGGTGGAAATTAAATATCAGATCATGTGTCACAGTGAGTGCTCAGCGATAAATAACATATATGGCAAATGATTTTAAATTGCATAATAAGAGTAAAGACATGATTTAAACAACTTTCAAGAAAAATAGGAGGCATATTCAAAGGCTTGGGGATATAGAGTGCATGAGACTTCTCAATTGTGACTGAAGACTCACATGTGCCTTTTAAGATTTTTATATACATATATTTAACTTTGATTGATATAAATCAATTTTAAAAGTATAATTGTTCTAAAATGTTATCTTTTGAGTAGTACTCATAACCTTTTTCCAGTGATCCTACCTTGAGGAATTACCTGTTCTTACCACTTTTGTCTTGCTCTTGAAGTCAATAGTAGATGTTGTACTAAACTATGAATTTCTGGGTTTTAAAAAATTTAAATTCACATACTTGGCTGGAACAAATCCTCATTCTCATGTGGTACAGAGTTTTGATTTTAAACATTTCTGAAATTTGAAAAGGGAGAGTTTCTAAATACCTTGATGGGAGCTAAGAAACTAATTGTCAAATAAAATTCCATTTTTCTTATATCTATCTCTCAATCATTTCTGAGGAGGTTTATTCTATCATGGCATTGCTCTTTGGAGAAACTTCTAGTTATTTATAATGCTAGTCTTTTTGTATAGGTCAAGAGGAAAATTTATCAATCATACCAAAGCTTTTGAAAAAATTTAAAATGACTCATTCTTTCTGAACGTATGAATTTTAAAGAACTTATAAATTATGAATCTCACATGTGATGAATTATATAAAGCATCTACTTTGAAATCTAGCCAAATAAGAATAAATCTGTGATTTAAAAGATGAAAAAAAAAAGACAACGTGAAATTACTACTTCCCTACTTCACATCCTGTCCTGGCAAGAACATAGATCCAGTGACATAATAGGTTTTATTTGTTTTTAATTTATGTTTCCCTATGTGATATCATCTGATTTATTATTAACACAATAATGTTCTAGGACCTAATGAATAGAATTATCTTCTATTATAGAACAGTAAAGATAATTTGATTTTTGGTTGTTTCTGAATTTGAACTTGCATTTACAGGAATAAAGCAGAGTTGAAAATTTCACCTAGGAAAGCATAATGATAATATAATACACACTTGTAATATTGATATAGTCTTTTGTAGTTATTCTAGGTTCAACTGATATTCTTTGTGTGATTCACATTGCCTGATTTGTTATGTAGACTTAATATATACACATAGACTTTAGTAGACACTTTTGTGTAGATGGAGGTGAACTATCTTGATAACAAAAATCTTTTCACATGATCTCAAGCCTCAGAAAACCTGTTGGAAGAGGCAAAGCCAATTTAAGATGAGTTAATTTTCCCAAAGTAAAATTCAAGGAAGAATCCATGGCCTTTCCTAGAACCAAAACCTTGAGAATCAAATATGTTGGGAGCAATAGAGACTCATCGAGATATAGTAGGTTCTAATTTTCATTTTGGAAACAAAGTTTCTTCTTCACTCAATTCATGACCCAATACCCTGAGAGGCTTTTTTTTCCATTTTTTAAATTTGTTCTAATTAATTGTACATGACAGTAGAATGCATTTATACATTTTGATAGATCATACATAAATGGAGTATAATCTCTTATTTTTCTGATTATACATATTGTAAGATCATATGGGTCACATAGTCATAAATGTACATGAGGTAATAATGTCTGTTTCACTCTACTGTCCTTCCTTCCCCTATTCTTCTTCCCCTTCCTTCACTCCCCTCTATCTAATATAAAGTAACTCTATTCTTCCCTATCCCCCCTTATTGTGAATTGCATATCAGAGAAAACATTTGAACTTTGGTTTTTTGGGTTTGGCTTATTTCACTTAGCATGATGTTGTCTAACTCCATCCATTTACCAACAAATGCCAGAATTTCATTCTTCTTTAAGGCAACATTCCATTGTGTATATATACCACATTTTCCTTATCCATTTATCTGTTGAAGGGTATCTAGGTTGATACCATAGTTTAGCTACTGTGAATTGAGCTGCTATAAACACTGATGTGGCTGTGTCACTATAGTATGTTGATTTTAAGTCCTATGGGTATAAATGGAGGAGTGGGATAACTGGGTCAATTGGTGGTTCCATTCTAGTTTTCTAAGGAATCTCCCTATTGCCTTCCATAATGGTTGCACCAATTTACATTCCCACCAGCAATGTATGAATGTACCTTTTCCCCACAATCGTTGCTTGTATTCTTCATCATTGCTACTCTGATTGGAGTGAGATGAAATCTTAGAGTAGTTTTGATTTGAATTTCTCTAATTGCTATAGATGTTGAATGTTTTTTCATATATTTGTTGTTGATTGTATATCTTCTTCTGTGAAGTGTCTGTTCAATTCCTTAGCCCATGTATTGACTGGGTTATTTGTTTTCTTGGTTTTAAGTTTTTTTGAATTCTTTATATATCCTAGAGATTAATGCTTTATCTGAGGTTTTTTGTTGGGAATGATTTAGTAGCCAAAACATTTCTGAAAACTATGGGAAGAAATTTCTGAGGAACCCCATAGAGGAAGTCTTAGAACACTAAGTCAGTATGACAAGTCCCGGAATTCAGAGATAGAGTATAAAAGCTGAGCTCAGGGGGAAGGCAGGAACAGAAAAATTGAAAGGATTAAAGACAATCTACTTGGACAACTTTGCAGAGAACACACTGAAGAACTAACTATTCAAAAGTCCTCAGATAGTCTTACTGATAAAACTGCTATTTCCTTGAGAAAAAAGACAAGTGGGTAGGGCAAGAATTTCTGTTGAATATCCTCATATGTCAGAGAAAGGTGACTGGGTTGTGATCTGAATCTATTTTTAGTTCTGAACTTTCTCTGCTAAGGAATTCTACTCCTTACTCTGTGGTAGACTAGAATTTGACATTCTCCAAAGCTGATTTTTTTTCCCTTTTACTTCATGAATTTGTGCCTTCAACCATCTTGGTTTTCTTTTCTTTTTTTCTTTTTAATTTTTCAACTACATGTTCTTTGAAGGATGTGGGAAGCCATTTTTTAACTGTGCAATCTTAGGAGAGAAACTGACAGCTCCACCCAGTTCAGGATTTCTGGCAATAAATGCAGGGTTTCAAGGGTATGGGATCTTGTTCATTTAGCAGTCAAAAACTGAGGAAGTCTGTGTTGCTTAATCCTAAATTTATTAGATTCAATATGACTAACCACTCCCTTCCTTTCTGGGGTGAAGAGGAAGAATGCAGATCATCAGGTCAAATTTTTTTTTTTTTTTTTTCAGAACAAATGAACGATTGTATTAAGGAACATTAAAAAGCAAATACAAAGAATCCTTTTCACAGCAAATGTTTATTTCAAGTATGAACAGGGATTGTTCAGCCTTTAGCCTACCCTTCACCTGGAGGAACCCCAGGCCATGAGTGAACAGATTCTGAGCTCCACCACTGAGAGCAAATTGATCATGCAAAGCCCCGGAACCATTTTGGACCTCACTAACTGAATTCCTGGCCTATTAGTTAAACAAGATTATTGATAAGATCCCCCTTTAGCTAGAATTTATTTTTTTAGAATTGTTTTATACTGTATATCTTTCCCTCCCCAAAGTAGAGACTACCTACTTTTAGAAGCAAGAGTAGCAATCAGTATTAGATATAAACTATAGTTTGTTATTTGATATGTTCTCTATTTTAACAAAATTAAAGTTCTGTTGACATAGAGCTCATTTTGTTTCTTTATCAACACTTAAGAGATCTGAGAAAGCTAAGGAGTATTAATTCGGTTTGTCAAAGGAAATATGAATAAAAAGTACTTTCCATTTTACTACTAAACATACTTAACAGTCTACTAATTTAAATACTCTTCCCCTTTGTCACAAGGATATTTTCATTTTTTCTGGGGATGAACATTTCATCTCCAGAAAGCTCTAAGTTCCATGAGGGAAGAAATCTGCCAAACTTATCAGGGTCTTTCCATCAGACTACATGGCATTCTTGGGGAATCAGTGTCTCACAAGTCAAGTTTTGTGAGTAGTGGCTCACTTTCTCGTGTTAGAAATGGGAAATTATTTTAAATGTGGTTACTGACTGTATTTGAAAAACAAATTTTTGGGTAACTTTTGATAAGATATCAAGAGATGTTGATGAAAATTATGGACATTCTCTTTAGAAAAAAGTGCACACATACAATCATGAAAATGTCCTGCCATTTGAAGGCATTTTGATCCTCAGAAGTATCCCTTTACTCTTTAATGGGTTATTGATCATGAATCATGGAGACCTGTCATTCTTCTACAAAAATTGATCTTAAACAGTGATTTCAATATTTAAACAAAAAATTATGTGAACAATCATATCCTTGACTCCTTTATTTTGGAAGTGATCAGATTGTAGATTTTCCAATAGTATATTGCTAGAACAAACTTGGCAATTTGAGTACCTTAGTGATGGAGGGAGTTTACAAACTGGGAATGAGGTGATAGGAGAATACACTGCTGGAAGGAGTAGTTAGAAGGAATTGATTGTGGTGAAGTAAGTCAAATTTGAGTACATGGAACAGAGAAGTCACTCTGTTAGGGACCTTAGAGGACCAGAGTACACAAAGGTAAAGCTCATATCTCAATGAAGGGTAGGCTGGTTTACCAACCACCTAATAGGCCTCATCCTCACCTGAAAACAACACCAGTGAAGCAGCACATTCATCCTCTGCCCAAGGGGAGAGAAAAGAGTCCTTGTCCAAAAGTCTTGAAAATGTAAGCAATCTTCAAAGTCACATGCCTAAGAATTTCCAATTTGGGAGAAAAAAATAAAGCTCTAAAGTTTTCATCCAGCAGAGCCAGCCTCCATTTCTGATTCCTGGAATCCTAAAACACTTTAGGTGTTACAATATAGTCTCGAGAGATCACAAAATTTTTTCTGGGTTTGGTTGATGATCCTGTGGAAGAAAAAAACGACTGCTTGGCTTGGCAGAAATACAAGAGAGATAAGCTGCTTGGGGAAGAGGGAACTTGTTCCAATCCCCGTCCCAAGGTCTTTTCACAATGTGTGCGTCAGCCTGAGAAATTTTTATATGTAATGCCTAAGTCTAATTATTTAATTTGGCTACAAAGAATTGGCGCAGTATGCTTTAAGAGTTTTGATGCTAGCATTGTCACAAGGCAACATTAAATCATTTGGAAATGATAACACTCCAGGTTAGTCAATATTTTTGCAGCTGTTTTTCCTTGTCAAGTTTGTTTGAAACTAAATTAAATAGAATGGGTTATGGTGAAAGAAAATTAAGCTAATGATTATGTCAACTGCATATTTATTTTTTTCACTGCATATGTAGAGGGTAAAAGTGAGATACACATCCCTCTTTCCCTTGGCATTGCTGTAATTCAGGGACTCACCGAGTTTTTGAAATTTCTGGATAGTCTTCCTGACACTGCCATTCCCCATCCTTATCCATCACGAACACTGTAGCCAGACTTATCTTTCCAACAATCAATTATAGTCTTCCTTGCATAAAAAGATATAGTGACTCCCAGTCACTTACATAATAACCAAACTCCCCAGTTTGATGTCTTCGGTCCTGGTTATCTGCATGCTGCCTTTATGTCTAGTCTCACTTCTCACCTCCCCCACATATTCTCTATGTTTCAGCACACTGAATTTCTTCAATTCCACAACTATTCATTAAGTACTTAATTTGTCTCAGATTCTGAGTGAGGTTCTGGGAATTCAAAGATAACTAAGACATGGTCTTTGCCTTGTGCTCACACTCAAGAGTAGGAGACATGCAGTCATCCACCTTATCCATACGAAATACTTGCCAAGAACTCCAGGTGCCTGAAACTGAGGAGAATACTGAATGCTCTGTACATGATGGTTTATTCTAGATTTACACCCCTATGATAAACTTTAATTTATAAAACAAGAACAGTAAAAGATTAACAACAAGTACTACAAAAATAGAACAATTATAACATTGCATTGTAATAAAAGTTATGTGACTGTGATCTCTTAAAATATCTTATTGTACTGTACTCCCCTTTCTATTGGTTACAACGTGAGATAATACCCTGCCCATGTGATGAAGTACCATGAAATGAATGACAGCATTGCTTTGCAGTATTAGGCTGTACTGAATTCTGGTGGTACATCAGGAGCATCTGCTTTGGGTGACCCTGAAGCACTGAAGCCTTGACAATGCCAGATGGGTAGTATGTACAGCATGGATACGCTGGATGAAAGGAAGATTCATGAGGAGCATTTGCACTTCTATTAGAATTTATTTCTCATATGCTGTGTTTTATTTTCATAATATCTTTTAATGTTTATGGAACATGTTTTGTGTACACTGGATGGAAGTCAGAACTCTATGATAATTAATTTTCTTAAACTAAATACAACTTTAATCATTTTCTGGCCAAAGACATAATGCTATAATATATTTTAGTAGCTCCAAATGCAATTAGCCTATTTGTGCAAGGCTAATATCCAACAAACATTCCATATGGTTGTAAGTAGAACTAAGAAGAAAAGACTGGAACAAAAATATTTCATACAGTACTTTCTTCAGTTCACTGCCTTTTGGTTTGTTAAAACTAAGATGAATCTAGCTTAGAAACTAAAGGAAATAATACTTACACATAAAATAGAAAAAAGAGAGAATCCTCCAAAATATGAAATAATAAATTCTGTAGTTGAGTGACAGAATATATATCCCCTAAATTTAACAAATTTGAAGGTCTATTTTACAGAGGTTGAAATTTCCATACTCTTGAGAAGTATCTTCATGTCTATTTCTGAGATACTATCTCTTTTACATTTATCATCAATTAATAATGAATTACTTTAAAACAATGAGTTCATTTTAAACTCACAACTTATAGAATTTAATAAAGTGATGAGTGATATTATTACCTTATCAACATTTGATATTCTAGGAATGTAGAAAATGAGAGAATATTGTTAAGTACTTGAAGTAAAAAACAAAATCTGTTGAAAAGATTCGGGCTCCTTAGATAATCTGTTTGTTAAAATTAAAATGAAACAAAGAATTTGGACCTTCAGTCAGGTATCAAAGAAATAAAAACTAAGAACTCGAATTCACTTATCAGTTTTGACCGCACTTTTTTTTTTTTTTAACTTTAGGCCATCTGACTTCAACTCACCAACATTACATATCTTCACTTATAAAATCTTGAATTCGTATTAATTTATTTTCAAGGTCATTTTCAGCTTTAAACTTCTGATTCCATTACTAGATCAAGAGTATGTCTCAGAATCCATTTGATTGGAATCACCTCGTTTACATCTTCTTTCTGCACATTTAAAATAGTCATGTGATAGTATAATCTTTTAAACACAGGAATCAATCTAAACACTATCAAAAAACAAAAGGGGAAAATGATAAGCCATAACTGCAAGATAATATTTTCCAAAGACATATGTGATAAGGGATTGTGATTCAAAATATGCAAAGACATATTAAAAGTCACAATAAGAAACAAAAATATATTAAATGGGCCAAAAACCTTACCAGACATGTCACCAAAGACAGACTGTAAAAAAACATATGAAAAGTCACTCTATACCTTCTGTCCTTAGGTAAATGAAAATTCAAAAAGACAGTATCACTAAAAACCTATTAGAATGGCCAAAATCAAGAACACTGACAAAATGGACACAGATGAGGATATGGAACAACAAGAACACTCATTCATTGGTAGGAATGAAAATAGTATGATATTTTGGAAGCCAGTAGACAGCTTCTCACAAAACTAAACATGCGATCCATCAATCAGACTTCTTGGTTTTTACCCAAAAAGTTGACAACTTGTGTTTACAAGTAGCCTACATACAGATATTTATAGCGGTTTTATTCATAATTGCCAAAACTTGCAAGCAATGAAGAGGTCCATCAGTAAGTGAATGGATCAATAAACTGGTACATCCAGACAATAGAATATTAGTTCACAGTAAATGATATTAGATACTGAGCCAGGAAGACACAGAGGAAACTTAAGTGCATATTACTGAGTAAAAGAAGCCAGTAGGAAAGGGCAGCATACTATACAATTCCAACTACATGACGTTCTGATGAGGTGAAACTATAGAAACATGAAAAAGATGAATGATTGGAACCAGGGGAGAAGGATAAATAGAGCACAAAAGACTTTTAGGGTGTACTGTGATGATGGATACATGCCATTATACATTTATGCAAACCCCTAAGATGTACAACATTGAGACTCAACCCTAATTTAAACTATGGACTTTGAGAGATAATGATGTTAATGTAGGTTCATTGATTGCTAAAAAAAAAAAAAAAAAAAAAAAAAAATGCCACTGTAGTGGAGGATGTTGACAATGGGGAGGCCATATATATGTTGGGGCAGGAAATAAGTCTGTTTCTTTCAATCAATGTCACTGTTAATCTAAAATATGTTCTAAAGAATGCAGTCTATTTTAAAATGTACAAGGGAAAGAAATGTTAAAAGATTTATGACATAGTTTGATCCCTGCTTTTTATATATCCATTTTATCAAGTTTCAAATATTCTCAGAGGTAGATATTTTAAATTGTAATTCAAGAAAATGAGCTCAGTTGTAAAATATTTTACATTAATTATTTTGTGTTTATATATTTGTATTTATTCTAATATGCTTAATATCATATAATTACACATAAAATGATGTTAATAAAATAAAAATATAACACATTGCCTTTATTTCTAAATAAGTATTTATTAAAAACTAGTTATTTGTAAATATCTTAATTGGAACTTTCATGTCACATACATGTATTTACAAAGACGGGAGAGAGAGAAAAAAGTAAATATTTGACTTAATAAAAATATTTTTCTTTCTTTCATTTTTTTCCCATAGATTTGCTGCTTTCAAATAGTTGCATTCCCTTTTTGGGTTCATCAGAAGGGCTGGATTTCCAGACGATTCTATTAGATGAGGAGAGGGGCAGGCTGCTCCTGGGAGCCAAGGACCACATCTTCCTGCTCAGTCTGGTTGACTTAAACAAAAATTTTAAGAAGGTCAGTTTATTTATATATAGTTGATTGAATTATTTTAATTTCATCTGTGCTCTTCTGCTTTGTTTTAAGTGATTCAGTGTCAAATTAAAAAAAAAAAAAACACTTCATTACAAAAAGCCTCAAAATACATTTTGATTTTCTGTGGATTTAAGCTCATATGTATATATTTTATTAAGAGTAAATAAGTATAACCTTTCAAAACCTTTGAAAATATGAATGAAAGGAATCAAAAGTGTGCATATATGGACTTTTACAGTTGAAATGCAAAGTTTTAGATTAAAAAATAACAAGTGAGCTATTCACTGAGAATGAACATTTATATTAATAGTATTATAAACTTGTATTTTTACTAACTTTTAAATAACAAATAAGCCTAGCTCCACTTCACAGTGTGGCCGTAGTAGCATTTTAATACCATACTGTTCTCTCCACACTTTTCATTTCACATTTGAGCAAGTTGCTCTTAAGGCCCAATCACTCCCAGATAATGAAGTCTTATAATGTCCCAACTATGAACTGCTTAAGAACAGTCTTACCACTAAAAATAAATACACAAGGACAGAACCAGATGCTCCAGTAATCATCACCCCCACAGACACACCAGTTTGGACATCTATCCGCCTACTAAACTACTTTTACAAGACATAAGAAACATCAATGAGAGACCATAGTGCCTGGTTTTAGTAAAATAAGAAAAGAAACATTATGGTGGATAGGAAGTGTGAAGAGAGATACCTCCTTCTTGGAAAAGGGAGAAGGAATCAAGTCCAGACCTTGGACTTGAAACGCAGTACCAGACCCACTACAGTTAAACCCAGCGCCAGGCAAAGACCCATAATCTCTAATCCCAGGCCAATAACAGTCTTAGTTGTTGGAACTGCATTAGCCACGTGGCTGTTGCCACCACCCCTTGCCCTACCTCAGGTAATAGAAAGTGGGTTAAGACTCAACCCACTAAGAAGCAGAGCATGAAAACCCCCACAGGATTTCAAGCAGGACATGAAAACTACCACTATAAGCAGGGCATCAAAACCACCACAGCCTCTAGAGGAACCCCAGTGTCAGGAGGAGACATGTGGTACCTGTCTATTGAACTTCTATTCCAGATAGCATCTTCAAATCCTCATTGAATAATGAGTTCCATGAATCTACCTGGCAGGGAACAGGGATTATGGGAGGATTTGAACAAGATTTTTAAAAATCTAATTCACAAATAATAATTGTATATATTTATATGGTATGATATGTTATTTCAATACATGTGTACAGTGTATAATGATCAGATCAGGATTTTTTTTTTTTTTTTTTTTTTTTTTTTTTTGTGGTGCTGGGGATCATACTCAGGGCCTTATGCTTATAAGGCAAACACTCTATCAGCTGAGCTATCTCCCCAGCCCATCAGATCAGGATTTTATCTTGTCTGGTCCCACTGCAATGAAACCTAGAGGTAGAATCCAAAGCCATGTCACAGGTCAAAAACAGTTTCTAGATCTGTCCTGTAGTAAGAGAAGACCTATGAGTCAGTGGAATGGGCTCAATTTTTGGCCTATATCAGTGCCAGCCTTGGAATGGGCCTGAGTCATCAGTCTCCTCTATTCCACCTGATTGCAAAGGTTCCAGTGACTATGAGATTCAAGTAGCTATTGCAGACAGCATCAACTTGTGGCTGGTTGCAATGGTCTTATGCCACCTAATTCACCTTGGCAATAAGGAGTCCATAGCAGTATGAGCCTTGGTCTTACCCCAGTGCTGTGCTGGTCCTGCAGGCTATGGGCTCATGGTATAACACAACTTTGCAATGTTAGTGGCCACATGCATGGCATAGGAACTTGGAGCTGGTAATTCTGTGGTGCTTCTGCCCAGACCCAGCAGGTTCCCACAGTACTTAAGCACAGGTGGATAAGTGTAGATGAGGAGTCTGGGCCTAACCTGGCTCAAGAGAGAGACTTTAGCGGCTAGACTCTAATTTCAGCTACTCCCTGTCTTGCTGAACAACATACCAACCTGAGCTTGGATCACCTGAAACAGGAACAGCCCTCTGAGAACCAACTTGAAGCATGCTTTGACTGAGTGCACGATCTGAGACTGAAATAGACGAAGTGATTACTTCAGGGAAACAAGCAGGGAAAATAAGATTTCTAACTGGAAATTCTGGAAGTACAAGTATAAAGCCAGATTATGATGACTGGAATTAACATCTAATCCTTCAATGTCCAGATGATGTCACACAACCAATATCAAGATTTTTCAAGAAATGTGACCTCACCTGATGGTCAAAATAAAGTGCCAGAAATAAATCTGATAATAACCAGTATGGGCACACTCAGATGAGGAATTCAAAAGCAGTTGTTGTAAGTAAACTCAAGGAGCTTCAAAAAAAATCAAAGAGAAAGCATTTACTACTCTAACAGAAAAGTTTAGCAGAGAAAAAAAAGAAAGAAATCATTGAGCTGAAAATATTCTAAGCAAAAAACAAACAAACAAATAAACAAAACCAGAATAGATCACCAGAAGAAAGAATAAAAATGTCTATTTGAAAACACACAGTTAGGGCTGGGGATATAGCTCAGTTGGTAGAGAGGCCCTGGGTTCATTCCCTAACACCAAAAAAAAAAAAAAAAAAAAAAAAAAAATACACAGTTAAAGGAGAAAAAAGAATGTAAAGGAATGATGAAATCAGATGGGAACTCTGAGAATGCATTAAAAGGACAAATATTCAGGTAATTGGAGTTATAGAAGAATTTGAGAATAACAAAGGGATAGAAAGTTTATTCTAAGACATAATAACAAAAGCCATCCTTGGTTCTAGAGAAGGATACAAATATCCAGGTACAGGAAGGTCAAACATCACTATTCTAATTTAATGCAACCAGTTCTACTCCAAGACACATTATAATCAAACTCTCAAAGGAGAAAGATGAAGAGAAGATTCTCAAGGCAGCAAACAAAGAAACAGATAACACATAAGGGTGTCCCAGGATACCAACAGCAGATTTCTGAGCAGAATCTTATAGACCAGAAGATTGACATGACATTTTCACAATAATAATGGAAAAAAAGAACCTGCTTACCAAGAATACTATGCCCAGCAAAACTGTTTTTTTATAAATGAAGGAGAAATAAAGACATTCCTAAACAAAACTGAGATAGTCATATCTCAATCAGATCTGTACTACCAGAAATGCTAAAGAAGGTTCTTCTAACTGAAAGAACTAAATTTAAGAGGCAGTAATGAGTAAGAAAACATGAGAAGGTATAAACTCACCACAGAGTAAATATAAAGACAAATTCAAAATGCTCTGATATTATAAACATGTTGGGTAAACTCTTTATATTTTAATCATGAATCCTGAAAACAAAACAATTAAAAAATAATAACTACATGAAGAGATAAGCAATAGAGCAAAATGAAAATGAGATATCAAAAATTCAAAAATGCGTGGAGGAATGGCATGCAAATGCAGAGTTTGTTTTAATATATTTTGTTTCATTTTTTGTTGTTTTTCCTCACCTTTACTATCATGTTAAGTTGCTATCATTTCAAAATAGGTCATTATAATCAGAGAAGGTTTCTATAAACTTCATGGTAACCACAAAACAAAAGTTATTACAGACAAACCAAAAATAATAAGCAAGAAGTCAAAGCACACTGCTAGGGTAAATCACCTAACCACAAAGAAAGACTGTAAAAGAGGTAGAAAAAAAGAGAAAGAAACTGCAGTAAAACTAGAAATATAATTACCTTAAACTTAAAACTTAAATGCATTTAATTCTCCAACATAAAAACGTAGGCCAGGCACAGTGGCGCATGCCTATAATCCCAGCGACATGGGGAGCTGAGGCAGAAGATTGAAAGTTCAAAGCCAGCCTCAGCAACTTAGTGAGACCCTGTCTCAAAATAAAAAATAAAATGGACTGGGGATGTGACTCAGTGGTTAAGTGCTCCTGGGTTCAATACCTGGTATCAAAAAATAAAAAATAAATAACATAACATAACATCACTGAAAGAACCAAAACCAAGACCCAACTATATACTGCTTATAAGAAACTCAATTCATCTCTGAGGACACAAATAGACTGAAACTGAAGGGATGAAATAAGATAGTCTAATCAAATAGAATCCAAAAGAAAGAAGGAGTAGCCATACTTACATCAGATATAATAGACTTTAAAAGAAGAGTAGTTAAATTAGACAAGAAAGGTCACTGCAACATGATAAAGGGGTCAATTCAGCACTAGAAAATAATAATTCTAAATTATTAGAGTAGGAATTACTTTACACGCACCCAATGTCAGAGAATTCAGCTATATAAAGCAAGTAGTAATAGACCTCAAAGGAGAGATATACTCCAAAACAGTAATAGTTGGAAACTTCACTACCCCACTTGCAGTAGTAGACAGATCTTCCAGACAAAAAATCAACAAAGAAACAGCAGAGTTAATTGTACCCTAGACCAAATACCTAACCCACATCTACAGAACATTCCATCTAATACCTGTAGAATACATATTTTTCTTATTAGTACATGAAACATTCTTCCAGATAAATCATATGATAGGCAACAACATAACTCTTACCAAATTTTAAGAAATTGAAATCATATCAAATATCTTTTCTGACCATGAAAGAACTAAGCTGGAGGCAAAAATGCTACAAAGTTCTAGTCTTCACAACAGCCTGGTATTGGAATAAAAACAGACAGCTAGCCCAATGAAAGAGAATAGAAAGCACAGAAGTAAACCCACACATGTACAGACATCTGATTTCCAGCAAAGGTGCTAAGAACACACAATGAAGTAATGATAATCTTTTCAATGAATGGGGCTAAGAAAATGGGTGTCCATGCAAAAAAATTAAATTAGACCCTTATTTCTCACTAGTCACAAAAATAAACCCAAAAAGGATCAAAGACTTCAATGTAAGACTTGAAATAACTAAACTGCTAAAAGAGAACCCAGAGGAAATACTTTAGGTCTTTGGAGTGAATTGGAGCAAGGCCCCAAAAGCACAGGAAACAAAAGATAGCATAGAAAAATGGGACTACATAAAAAGTTTATGCACAACAAAGGAAATAATGACCAGAGGAGACCATACAAAATGGAAGAAAGTATTTGCTAACTAAAAAGCTGATAAGGAAAATACCCAAATTATATAAAGAACTAAAAAAATTGAGTGACAAAAAAATCAAATAATTCAGATTAAAAATGGACAATAGACCAAACAGACATTTCTCAAAAGAAGGTGTACAAATGGCCAGGAAGTATATGAAAAAATGCTCAACATCAACTAATTATCAGGGAATTCAGATGTGGAATCTGGAGGAGGTGATCACCTAGAAGTAGAGTAGAATGTTGGTTACCAAAAGCAGGGAGGCGAGCAGAAAGGAAGATATGGGGAAAGCTGATCATGGATACTAAGTTACTTTTAGGTAAACTTTTCTCAAAAACACAAAAAACAGCAGATGATGATGATGAGGGGCAAACTCTATGCCCTTGGTGAGAATGTGGAAAATAGCATAGAGGATCCTCAAAAAACAAACAAACAAAAAAAATAGAACTACTATATAATCCTGCTTTCCCATCACTAGATATATATTCCAAGAAAATGGAATCAGAATTTCAAAGAGACAGCAGCACACCTGTATATATTTTAGCACTATTAAAAATAACCAAGACATGAAAACAACCTGTCTGCCCATCAAGTGATGCAAGGGTAAAGGGTAAAGGGTATACCTTATGTACAGGTATACATAAGATAACAGAGTACTATTCAGCAACAATGTGAATAGAAGTGGAGATCATTAGGTCAAGTGAAACAAGCCAGACACAGAAAGACACTACCACAAGATCTTACCAAACATGGAATCTGAAGAAGGTAATCACCTAGAAGTTAAGAGTAGAATGGTGGTTACCAAAATCTAGGGAGAATAGATGGGAGGGCGGTATGGGAAAACTTGATCAACGGATACTAAGTTACATTTAGGTAGTATTAGTAAATTCTAGTGGGCTAGTTCTAGTGGCATGGTAGGTTTGCCATGGATAATAGTAATATTCTGTATATCTCTAAAAGCTAGATAAAAGGACTTTACATGTTTTCACCATAAAGAAAAGATAAATATTTGAGGACATAGATATGGTTAACTTGATTTAAACATTTTACAAAATATGCATGCATCCTTAGATCACATTAACCCATTAATATGTATGATTACAAAGTTTAATCTATCAGTTAAATTAATTTAATTTTTAAAAATTAAAACCAGAAAATAGCAACTAGTTATTCAAAATTCAAAAGGTATTACTACCATATCCTACATTTTCAAGTCTCAATGTGATGTTCAAAGGAAGGGGTTCCACACTAAACCTTATCAATTACATTAGGCAATACTTTGCAGATATCAATATCTAAGCAAGCAGATACAGACACCAAGGATACCAGAGCTTCAATGATTGACGAGAAGACGTAATGCCTGACCAATTGTGCATCAATGAGCCATCTTCACTTCTGTTTGAGAAGCACTGCAAAAGAAATTCTAGGAGCCATTGTAAGGTTTCAGGTCAATAATTCCAAACACTGATTTATTCTGAGTCAAAAAAA
The DNA here is from genome assembly GCF_902686445.1 of Sciurus carolinensis. Classification (NCBI taxonomy): domain Eukaryota; kingdom Metazoa; phylum Chordata; class Mammalia; order Rodentia; family Sciuridae; genus Sciurus; species Sciurus carolinensis. The sequence continues at coordinate 56,445,436 of NC_062220.1, forward strand.
TATCATTTACAGTTCATCTTAGGATATTGAAACTTCATACAGTATTTATCTACAATGACCAGGTTCATTTATCAGTTTTATTTAACCCTCTAATTATGAGATATACTTCATAACTGAATATCAATTTCTCAGTTATTTGAATATTATATGTTCTCACAGCTTTAATTTGCTTAGCAAAATATTTATCTTCATTTATATTAATATTACTTAATTAATTCCTCTAGTAGAACACTTGGTTTTGCTTTTTAATCATTTAATTTTTAGTAGGTCTTCCATTTTTGGGGGGGTTCACCAAGGGAAAAGGTGCTACTTCTTATGAATTTTCAGACTTGAAGAAGAAGCTTTTAATGTAAATGTATACATTTCATGTAATCTGTACTTCTAGAAGAAAGAGAACACTGCCAACTTTTGTTCTCAACTTCTCTTAATCCAAACACTTAAAATTTCAGAAGAATATCTTGTTTTGAAGAAATTACAGTTATCCTGTAACCTGCATACTATCAGGTAAAATAAACAGTTGAATCTACACTAGAATTTGAAAAGTTTACCCTCCACTCTGTCATAGCTCCATTCTATTTTTCTGAAGGTCATTTTTTTTCTTCAGGATTTTAAAAATTATTTATACTCTTAAGAGTGTCAATTATTGGTGTCAAGTAAATATCCCAACTGTCTGTAAATGTCTTAGAGGAGAATGACAGTTTTTTTTCAAAAGATACTAAAGAAAATTCTTAGTTAACTTTGCAGTTTTGCTTTAAGAGATATTCCATGACTTAATATGCATTTTTCCAAATAATGTCTGTCTTAGTATATAATAGCAGGAGTTATTTCATACTTTTAAGGGAATTTGTTCTTGTTCTCTTTTTTGCCTTTAGGGAGTGGAAGAGAAAGACCATTTATCTGGATAGAGTGTATTAGATCATTGCTTAAAATAACTTCTGATAGCGTAACTTCCCTTCAGTGACTATTTTAAGTAAATCTCTCTTTGGCTATTTTCCATGCTTGAAATGTGCTAATATTTAATAAAGTAAATGTTTATGAAATACCAATTTCTCTTATGATGTTATTGAAATAAATGATTATTTAATACATTATACAATTAGAGATTTTCAACATAACTGAAATTTCTTTGTCTCTGTATAAAATGTGTAATTCATAATGGGGTTATGTGTGCATTGGTAACCATTGGTGTTTATGTAGGCATCCACCATTCCAATTTATATAAATCACTCCAGTGCTAAAAGGTACTCCACAGTAGCAAGTGTCAAGATGTAGTACTTTCGCAGTGTTTAGACCTCCTCAGTTTGTATTGGCTCAATGCCCCTCGGCAAAGATTCAAACTCCTCTGTAGAGGAAACCACACATTTTGGACCTCTGAGGGCTGAAGGGTGTCTTTTGTACTCTTTAGAGTTAAAGCAATCTATAACACGTAATTGAATTATGAGTGACTAGTTGGGAATTTTTCCCCCTGGGAACTTTTTTTAAAAAGAAATAAACAAAGAAAGAAAAAAAAGAACACTTTGGAAAGTATTTAATCGAACTAAATAAAATTTAGGATATATGTGTGTATGGAATTTTTGTAAAAACAACACTGTGCTTATTGCAAAGTAACCATTATCATTCACAATTGCAATGGATATTTAGTGTGAAATCAACAGAAAGTACAGCAAAAATGAATTAGATATAAATATTTAAAAATATCCTTCTTGTTATTCTTATTATTGTTCAGACCAGATTTTGAATTTAGTGTAGTGAATGGTACAGGGTTATGTTAATAAATATTTGACTAATTGAGTTCAGAGAAAGAAAGACAAAAAGAAGACCTTTTGGAAAACTTCTTTTTTTTTTTAACCTTTCCAAATTGAGATGAAAGAGATGAGATTCTGGGGTTTTTTATTGTTGCTGTTGTTTGTTTGTTGTTTGTATGTTTCGAGGTGAAGGAATAATTTGTGACTTCATAGACTTTGGGGCATGCATTATATCATGAGGAAGTGATGCCTTATAATTTAACAAGGCTTTTCTAAACTTGAACTATAAGGCCTCTTTTCAGTTAGGGACTACCCTGTGGATTCCTCTCTGGGACAGATAATGCACATTGATTAGACTTCTCTTCTCTTCTCTTCTCTTCTCTTCTCTTCTCTTCTCTTCTCTTCTCTTCTCTTCTCTTCTCTTCTCTTCAACTATAGCAAAATGGAGCAGATGTGATCACATTACAGGGGAAGGACATGGATCTAGGACTGTACTTGTAAAAAACTTGTGTTGCAGGGTGAGTTATCCCAGAAACCAACTCTGAGATGATGCTTAACTTGCATTTGTAAGAGTGCTTGGATCAGCAGGCATGGAGGGGAAGCTAGAAAAGGGAGAACATTAAGTTCCAGTAAAAGCTCCAGTCCGCAAGCCTGGCTACTACGGTTGCAAAAATTCCCTATGTTCCTCCAGTGTGAGTGATAACATCATGTTAAACCAACTTTATCTTTTTCTCTTACCTAATGCATTCACAATGACCTTGAAAGTTATCTTTAAGTATATAAAAGTCTGATCCTATCTCTTCATTTTTTATACACCTCTAACGGTTTTTCTAAAAGCTTAAATAAACTTCAGTCTCTTTATTATGACTTTTTTTTAGAATTTTTTTAGATGTTAATGGACCTTTATTTTATTAATTTATTTATATGTGGTGCTGAGAATTGACCCCAGTGCCTCACACATGCTAGGCAAGTACTCTTCCACTGAGCCACAACCCCAGCCCTTATCATGGCTTCTAAGGCTCTTCCTAACCTATTTGCACCCTGTGATGCTTCTGGTCTCATTTCCATTCATTCTTCATTGTTCCCTCACTTGCTTTCTAAAATTTCTCCATTTTCTATTTCTTTCTCTCTTCTACTCAAACTACTACCCTGTTAATTATTTCCAAAATCATTTACTTTCAAGTTCTCTGCCTTTGCTAAAACTTCCTGGGATGCCACTTTCTTGCACATCTCACTTATCTTAGTTCTTTTTTCAACTTTTTCCATATTTTTAATTGATTCATTACAATTGTACAAAATGGTGGCATTTGCTGTTACATATTTGTATAAAAACACAATATAACAATATAATTTGGCTGATATAATTCTCCAGTATTTCCCCTGTTCCTCTCCACAACCTTTCCTAGTCTATTTCCTCTACTCTACTGATCTCCCTTTGATTTTCATGAGATTCCCCCCTACACACATATCTTTTCCTTTTCTTCTCTAGCTTCTACATATGAGAAAGAACATACAGTGCTTGACTTTCTGAGTTTGACTTTCTGAGTTTGACTTATTTTGCTTAACATGATGTTCTCTAGTTCGGTCCATTTTCCTGCAAATGACATACTTTCATTCTTGACAGCTGAATAAAACTCCATTATGTATGTGTGTGTGTATATATATATATATATGTATATATATATATATATATATCACATTTTTCTGATCCATTCATCTGTTGATGAACACCTAGGCTGGTTCCATAATTTGACTCTTGAGAATATGCTGACTTGACTACTTAAGGATAAATACTGAAGAGTGGTACATCTGGGTCATATGGTGGTTCCATTCCTAGTTTTTAAGAAATCTTCAGCCTTTTCAGAAGTATTTAGGTTTCTCACTTAATCTTCGGGGATATGGGAAGATATTGAAGTGTGCTAAACTTCAGGGTAACATCATCAGAATGTATGTTTTTCATAATCCTTTTAATTACAAGGCAGGGAAATGGTAGACCATAAATAAGAGTGACTGCGGATAGATCAATAAGGATCATGGTACTAGCACAGAGGATATTACAGGTATATACATACATGTATAAAGAAAATATGTGTGCTCAAGCTTGTATGAATATAAAGCATAAAGAAGCTTAATTTCAACTACTTCACTTTGAGCTCTGGAATAATAACTTTATTCACTTTCTTTGATTTATTGTTGTATTATACTTTTTGTAAAATAATTAGTTATGTGTGTAATAATCAAATATCATAAACTTACATAAAGGATTATTTGTACAAAAAAAAAAAAGAAATCTTCACACTGATTTCCATAGTGGTTGTACTAATTTACAATTCCACCAACAATGTAAAAGTTTTCTTTTTCTCCACATCCTCTCCAGTGTTTATTATTATTTGCATTCTTGATTTTGAACATTTTTTTCATATGTTTGTTGGTTATTTATATTTCTTCTTTTGAGAAAGATCTGTTTAGTTCATTAGCGTATGTAATAACTGGGCTATTTTTTGAGTGTGTGTAAAGTTTTTTAAGTTCCTTGTATGTTCTCAATATGACTCTTCTGTCGGAAAGTAGCTAGAAAATATTTGCTTCCATTCTATAGGCTATCTTTTCCTGTTCTTATTTATTTTTTTTCTGTGCAGAAGGTTTTAGTTTGGTGCCATCCCATTTATTAACTGAGCTTTTGGGTTCCCATTGAGAAAGTCACTGTCCATGCCTATATGTTGGAGTTTTGTATAATTTCTGGTCTAATTCCTGGGTCTTTGATCCATTTTGAGTTGACTTTTGTGCATCATGAAAAGTAAGGATCTAGTCTCATTCTTCTATATATGGATAATCAGTTTTCCCTGCACCATTGGTTAAGAAGATTGCCTTTTCTCCAGTGTACATGTTTGGTAACTTTGTCAAAGGATGTATGGATTTGTCTCTGTGTCTTCTGTTATGTAGCACTGAACTGCATGTCTGTTTTTATGCCAAAACCGTGAAGTTTTTGTTACCGTAGCTCTGTAGTATCATTTAAAGTCAGGTATTATGATATCTCCAGCATCGCTTTTTGTTTTAGAATTGAAACTTAGATATTCTGGGTCTTTGATTCTTTCAAATGAATTTTATGACTTTTTTTCCTTGTTCTGTGAGGAATGTCATTGGTATTTTAATGGGAATTGCATTGAATCTGTATATTGCTTTTGGTAGTATAGACATTTTGACAATATTAATTCTACCTATCCACTAACATGAAAGATCTTTAAATCTACTTGTGTCTTTTTCATTTTCTTTCTTCAGTCTTCTAAGATTTTCATTGTAGAGGTTTTTGACCTCCTTGATTAGATTTATTCCTAGGCATTTTATTTTTTGTAAGGTTATTGTAAATAAGATTGTTTTCCTGATTTTTTTCTCAGGATTCATTATTGATATATTGGAAAACTATTGTCATATGTTGATTTTATATCCTACCACTTTGCTGAATTTGTTTATTAACTCCAGCGGTCTTCTGTAGTGATAATTGGACATTTTCCTTTCCCATTTTTATCCCTTTTATTTCCTTCTCTTGCCTAATTGCTCTGGCTAGAATTTCTGCTAGAATATTCACTAGGAATGGTGAGAGTGCACATTCTTTTCTTATTCCAGATTATAAAGGAAACACTTTCAGGTTTCTCCATTCACAATGATATTGGCCTTGGGATTATCATACATATCCTTTATGCTGTTCCTTTTATCCTTTGTTTGTTCAGTGTTTTTATTATGAATGGGTGCTGAATTTTGTCAGAGACTTTGTCTAAATCTATTGAGATAACTGTGATTTTTCTCCTTAATTTCTTCTTATTAATTTGGTGAATCATATTTATTGATTTGCATATGTTCAACTGTCTTTGCAGTTTGGAGATAAAAACAGCTTGGCAATGATGTACTATCTTCTTAACATGTTGTTGAATATGATTTGATAATATTTTATTAGTTGGCACTTAAGTTCATCAGCATTTGCTTTTTGTTTTTAATTTTTTACATTGGTCTATAGTTTTCTTTCCTTGATGTGTCCTTTTCCAGTTTTAGTATGAAGGTGATACTTACTTCATAGAATGAATTTGGAAGTATTCCATCCCTGGAATAATTTGAGGGGCATTGACATTAGTTCTTATTTTGAGGAGCATTGACATTAGTTCTTATTTTGAGGGGAGCATACAAATAAGTAAATAAACTATTCCAACAGGTAATTGGTCTAGAAATGTATCATGCAAAATAAACATGTATTATACCATGTACTGGCAGAAATCACAAAAGTAAAAATTGTTAGATTTAACTACATAAAGAAGGAAACCATAAAGCAAATTGTTATGATGAACCAGTGAAATTTCTAATCATAGACTATTTTTTCCATAAAAAAGGCAATTTCATGTGATCTAGCATATACAGGTAAAGAATAATGTTTATAACAAAATGAGAGAGTGGAATAATGCTTTAATGTACAAAGAGCTCTTAAAACCCAGTAAGGAGAAGTAAAACTTTCCAGAAAAAAGAAACTGGACAAAAGGCATGAATGGGTAATTCATGAAATGTTTCTAACTTAAAATATTTGAGATAATATTCAACCTCACAGACAAATAAACAGAGCAATAACTGACTAACTCTTCAACTAACAATGCAGATATTATTTAAAGCCTCTGTTGGAAATTCTGATAATTTCCAAAATCTGAAGGAAATAGTAACTTAATAATTTTTGTTAAGATTTATAATGAATTTATGAATATTTGCTCAAAATGCACATATCTTTTGGCCAAGTAATTCTATTTCTAGTCATTTACCTTAATTTATAGTCTAAAATATATACATATGCATGAGGTTGATCTTTATAAAGTGTTCATAGAAACCAAAGATTAGTATACTAATTTTAGTCCTTTGGGCATAAACCTAGGAGTGGGATAACTAGGTCAAAAAAAGGATGGAATTGGAGAATATCATGCTAAGTAAAATAAGCCAATCCCAAAAAAACAAAGACCAAATGTTTTCTCTGATGAGTGGATGATGATACATAATGGGGATGGGGTGGGGTAAGAGAAGAATGGAGGAACATTCATCATTACCCTATGTACACGTATGATTACATGAATGGTGTGAATCTACATTGTGTACAACCATAGAAACAAAGTCGCACCCAGTTTGTATACAATGAATCAAAATGCAAACTGTAAAAATAATAATAATTTTTTAAAAAGAAACCAAAGATTAGATAAGATAAATGACTTATATCAAGTTAAATGTCTAACAGTATCCAGATATTTGGTCAAATATTATTTTGAATGCTTCTATGAGGCTGGTTTTTGGATTAGATTAATACTGAAACCAATGTACTTTGAGCAGGGCAGACTATGCTCCCCACTGTGGATCAGCTTCATCCAGACAGTTGAGGACCTGAGTAGAACAAAGACTGACCTCCTTGGGGCCAGAAAGAATTCTGCCAGCAAACATTTGGTTGCAAATTGGAGAATTAACTCTTCCCCAGTCTCCAGTCTACTGGCCCACACTGCAGATTTAAAGCCTTTGTAATTGTATGAACTAGTTTCTTAAACTGAATTTCTCTCTCCATATGTGGTCTGCCCTCTGTATCCCAAGGTCTGTTAGAATTCAGCTGGGAATCCATCTGGTCCTGGGCTTTTTTTGTTGGAAGGCTTTTATTACCGCTTCTATTTCATTGCTAGTAATTGTTCTGTTTAGGTTTTCTGTGTGCTCTTGATTCAATTTTGGTAGGTCATATGTGTCTAGAAATGTATTTATTTCTTTCAGATTTTCTAATCTATTGGAGTTTAAGTTTTCAAAATAATCCTTTTCTTTTGGTTAGTTTGGCTAAGGGTTTATCAATATTGTTTATATTTTCAAAGAACCAACTCTTCGTTTCATTGATTCTTTGTATTGTTTTTAAATTTTCTATTTCATTGATTTCAACTCTGATCTTAATTATTTTCTTCCTTCTACTGGTTTGGGAATTGGTTTGTTCTTGTTTATCAACAGCCTTAAAATGAATTATTAGGTTTTTTATTTGGAATCTCTCTGATTTCCTTATGTAGGCACTCATAGCTATAAATTTTCTTCTTGTAAGTGCCTTCATAGTGTCCCAGAGGTTCTGGTATGTTTTATCACTATTCTCCTTTAATTCTAAGAATTTTGGGACTTCTTCCCTGATGTCCTCCTCTGTTACACATTCATCATTCAAACGTGTATTGTTCGATTTTACTCTCTTGTCACCTTCTACTCTCCAAGGCTTCATCTCACTCTCAGGAGAGAGTTCTTTGTGTTCACTAGAGCATGTTATATGCTTATAGCAATGTCAGATGCCCTATCTGATAGCATCACCATTGTTCATTTGTATAAATATATCCCTTGTCCAAATTATACCCTCCTGGAAGTGGGGAGGGATTCATGCCGCACTGATTCTTCTTTGGCACACAGCACAGTCTTACACATAAAACACATTAATGTTTCTTCAGTGATTTTGAATTGATGATTTGTTATTTTTCCTCCTATGCATGAGTAACCAATATATTACTCTTATCAAACAAAATGCTGTTAGCTTGGAACTAAAGAACCCATAACTATGTACAATTGTTACATTATCATTCAAAAATAAAATTCAAGAAAGACATCATTTGAACTGGTAAAAAAATCTAGTCTTCTAAATATCACTTTGATTTGGTAATACCATGTAAGTTTTCTCCCTTTAATAGATTTTGGGGGAGGTAACATTGCTGTGAAAAAGTGGGTTATAATTTAGATCAAAGAAGTAAAGAATACATCATTATCCTATGGTCATAGAATTTAGTATTATCCACTAAATATTTGATGTACAGGCAACACATTTTAATCTGAAATAACCAAAAACGACTTAAGGATCATTGAATATATTTCTTAGGAAAATTATGTGTAAGATAATGCCACTTCATTGATTTGATTTTGTCAATCTCTGAGGTTGAAATCAATAATACGCATTACAGAAGTAAAACTTTAAATACACTTTGAATAATTTTTAAATTTTGTCCTTCCCAAATTTTAGTCAATGTATTTTTTTCTCCATTATTTTTTTAAACAAAAATCCATTGGAGTGTGTGCTCTTGGCACTAAGAATATACAGTGGAATATAAAATTCAGATCTTTTCATGGTTTATAAGACAATGTTAGACAAGGCATAACATAGTTATAAGGCAGAAAATGTTTAAATATCCAAAATAGTGGGAGAAAAACATAGAGGAACCAGGAAGAGGGGTTGGAAATCACATGCTGTGCTTAAATTTGAAAGAATTCAATATGGATGAGTAAAATTTGAATTATTGTTAACTGGTTAAAACTGGTTAATTTAAAAAGGTTTAATTTGAAATTGGAGCTTGGGTTTAGTGTTTCTTTGTTCAATTAAGACAGGGAAAACCTTTTTTGAGAAATGGAGCAAGAAGATAGTGTTGTCTCTCTTCTATATATAGATATCTCACAGCTTAAATTAAAGGAGCTGAATTTTTCTGACCCAGCTCTTAACATCCTTCACCATCTCTCAAGTCAGAAGAAGTGTATTAAAAAATTCAATAGTCCTTGAAAAAGGTGATTGACTGTGGATGGACCTTAATATGCATTTATCATTCATTTATAAGTGATGCATTCCAAGTATGTTCAGCATTGACATTATAATAATGAAAGTGTTTAACATTTATGCAGTGTGGATCTTTGGTTTGTAAACTACATAATATATGTCACTTTGACCACAAGTAAATATTCTCTACCTCAGCCAGCCTCAAGTAGTCCTAGCAATAATTCACATAAAATACATAGCTTTCTATATGTAAACTTCAGGAGTAATATATACAAAGTGAAAGTCTTTCTCTCTCTTTCCATTTCACTTTTTTATAATGGAGTCATAGTTGACAGAAAATATATATTTTTTTTCAATACTTTGTTTGGTTATGTTATTTAATTGGACTTCTGAGTTAATGAATTATTGGGATCCTTCCATCAAGAGATATTGTTTTGGAAGCAGTTCAAACCTGTATGGGTGGAATGAGTCTCTAAACTAGGATTCATGTAATAGCTAACAAAGGGAAAGATTTATTAACTTTATATTTCTTTTTATCTATATTATTCAACCTTTTGTTTCTTAGTTTTCTTTCTTTTATTTTTTTCTCCCTTCTTTTTCTGTGTAGGCTGTAGGGAAAGGTGAGTAGACTTTTAAAAAATGAACTTACTCTGAGACCACAATCATTCTTTATTTGATCTACTAATCTAACAATAACTGGCATGCTAACTCATAGACTGTAACAGGACAACTTCATTCTGCCTCCTACAATTCCTTCCAATCTGCTCTGTGAGGCAAGTTCTTCTCCTGGGTTTGTTGGATAACTTTAACAGGTCCCATGGCTTCTGAAGGCACTTTTAAGTAGTACAGAAAATTATTATTTAAAAATGGAATGTCCAGTGTAATGTCATAAAACTTCATTTATCATCGAATTTCTGTGCTCTCCACCTGTCCCCACTTGAACCTGCCACGTACAGGAGAGCCTGTCATAGGGAGATAACCAAGGACTTCACTGTTGCCCTGGCTAGTACTCCTTCTCCTCCTTAAGCTTGTTGAACATACTGCCTGACTCATGCAGGGTCAAAAGATCAGAGGGAAAAGGGAAGAGAGGGAAGGGGTTCAGAGAAATGTCTCCTTTACTGGCATTGTCAGAAGTGGGTCACTTCCCAGATGTTTTACCAGACGTGTAAAATTGGCTTTTCTTTTGTACCTACCTTAATTTCCCTGGCGTGAAATTTCTTTCCTTGCCGTACTCTGGATAAGGGTGACTGCATTTCTCCTCTGACTAATGTGTTCTCATTCTTTATCCTAAGACAGGTTGAGGTACTGCCAGGTGTTAGCTTCTAAAATCAAAACCACACACTCTTCTTGAACAGCACCTAAGATGACCCCATGACCTCATTTTTTATCAAAGTTCACCTCTGTTCCATGGGACACCTTTATGTGCTTTTCCCTGGACATACTCTGGAGGTGCAAATTGATACCAGTTTAGATATCAAACCTGTCCTCTGTTTTCACTGCCACTTGTCATCTCTCACATTTTAGATATCCTAGAAAACATGCTCAAGAACAAGTGCTTCTTGAGGTTCCATTGATGCACCTTCCCTAGCATCTACTCTTCTTCACTCCTGGGGTTTGGAATAGATACACCTGTTTCAGGAAAAAAAAAAAAAAAAAAAAAAAAAAAAAACCTTCCTCAACAGAAAGTAAAATCTCTCTAATCTCCAGTTTTCATCTGTTTTATAATTTGGACATGGATGAAATCACGTAAATGATTCTTGGTAATAACCAAGACTTTGAAAATTTTTGCACTTAGAGCTTACATTTTATTTTGAATTTTGCTTCTGTTAGGATGTTCAATTTTACCATCATGCTTTACTATCCAAGCCATAAAATCAGATCTCAAAAAAAAAAAAAAAAAAAAGTTTTACCTTCTAAATGTCATAGTTGAGATCACTGTACATCATTCTTGAATATTCACATTAGAATCACAGGGTTAAGGAAATGTTAATATTTTCATTAATATTATTTACCATTTGGTATAAATAGCATCAATCAAAATATTTTCTCTTTCTTGTCTTATTTCACATGATTTTCAGTAGTATTTCTGATGGATTCCTGCAAAACTAAGTTATGACTGAGAATCTAGATGAAAGTGTAGAGCAAAATTAATCTTGAAATCATTCATTTTTATTTTCAAATATTGATCATCTTTATTCTTTTTATCCAATGAATTGTTAAATCTTGAAACTGATATAGGTGAAAATTAAATGTTGTATATAAAAATGTCAAATAATTATATTAGGAAGAAAAAAGTGAAGATTGTCTTTAACTGGACCCCTATAAAAACCTATTAGTCAAGTTTCTACTTATGGTGTTGAAGGAAAAATCCATATAATACATAAGCATGTCCTCCCTAAAGCAAGTTACATTTGTTTTGATGTAAAATTACTTTTTAAGTTTATAAAAACTGTCTAACATAAAAAATATTACATATGTACTGGCTAAAAAGGAAACTTTCATATGGATTTAAAAATGAGAGAACAAGGACAGGGATAGATCAGTGGTGGAGCACTTACTAGCATGGGTTTGATCTCCAGTACCACAAAACAATAAAATAAAAATAAGGCAATGCAGTCAAAGAATTCATAGATTTCATACCCTCCCTAAAACAAATCCATATGTTTATAGAATATTCTCAAACAATTTCATTTCACCTTAAATGAAATGAAACTTACAAGTGAAATTTAGGTTCCCACATTTATTTCAGAAGTTTACTCTTTTAGTTATTAAAACACAAAAGCAATGTGAATTTTATAAGAGAAAATATTGAATAAAACTTGAAAATAAATATTTAAGCTATAACCTGGATACTCTAAGAAAATTAACCTTTTTATTAGAATGTAACATATAATTCCAGGTTAATAAATGTGAGAATTTTTTTCCATATAGCAATGGTAATACAATTTTACTATTATTTTTGTCTGTATTTGACATGAAAATTTGGTACACAATTATGAAATTACTCAGATTACTTGAAAGTCATAAAACTATGCACTTAACTTTTGGGAGATTATATCATGAAAATAACTAAATTGTGTTTGTAACTTTATAATAATTTTCACTGGAACATTTAAACACCCTTCTTTGCTTAACATAAAAAGGGCCTTGTTATTTTCCTTTCTTTAAGGAAGTCTAAAACAAGAGGGTTTTCATACATGAGGATTCTGTACTTGCTTGTTTTTTATTGAGAATAAGCAGAAATTTTTTTATAAATCAGAATGACCTTCTGACTCCAGTTTTTTAACTTATTCTATTGCCAAATAAGACATTTCCATCTAACACTAAATTCCAAAAGAATTAGAATGAATATTCTCCTCAATTAAAAGCAAGATATTGATAAAAGAAAATTGCCACCCTTTTAATTCTGATTTAATACTTGAAATTAAGAAAATATAAATACTGGGAATCATGTAGCTATCCCAATAAATTAACTTTAGTGTTAGGCACCCTGCTTAGTTTCATGGTGATTAATCTGTTCCTATTGCCTGCTGAGCACATGCTGTCTAGTAATCGCAGAGGTACAACAATCGACTCGTTCATGGATGTGCTGGCTCCACAGCCGGGTGCTGATATGCAGGTCCCATCTGGTAACTGTAATGGACTGTCAGGATGTCAGGCTGCTCAGGCTCCTGCCAGAACTCTGACCAGAACTCCTTCTACGTTTCCAATTCTAAAGGAAACTCTGCAAGTCATATTGCAATAAATATTTATTGAGTGCTTATTCTGTGTACAATATAGGTGCTCAGGAAGGTAGGAAAAAGCAAAGTCCCTGCCACTGGACCTGAGTGGCCACTAAACTTTAGTGCCTTCTTTAAGAATCTAGTGAATGTCATGAACAATATTCATTACAGAATTTTGAAATTCATCCACAAGAGTAATTAGACCACAAGTTCACATTACTTGTGAAATTTGTAGAATTCTTAGAATTTATTTTATTTGAATGTTCCAATAGTATTTCTTTTGCTGTTCCAATGTGTTTCCAGTACTCTTCTAGATGCAGGGAATATAGTGGATCATAAAACACATTAGGCCTCTGTTCTTTTTTTATCCGAAATTTGAGGAAAGGGGGTTAATGGAGAAGAAAGAAGGAAACACAAAATATCACTTATTGTTCAGTGTTATTTTAAAAACCTGGAGTTATTGCTTGGAAAGTACTCAGTTTAATTAACAGAGAAGGTCTTTCTGGGGAGATATTAGAATTGGCACCTACTTATAGGAAAGGCTCATCAAGGGGAGGTCAGATGTGTTTCAGCTAGATGAGATCTACCTGGAGGATGATAGCAAAAGAGCAGTATTAGTTGTCATGTGGTAAGGGCTCAGTAAATGTTAAAGTGTACATTTTTTTCAAGTAGGTATTAGCTGGGTAGAGATTATAATCTGGGATTTATGGTTGAACTGTTGAGACTCACAGCCACCTAAAGTTCAAAGCCAACAAGTGGCACAACAGGGACTCAGACCCAAGTCTTCTACTTCTGCTGTTTCATTGATCATTTACACCTAGAACATGGCCCCAAACTAAGCTTATTTGTAAAAAAAAAAAAAAAGGAAAAGCCAGTGGATGTGATAAGCACAAGTGTTATGTATAACAGAATGGTTAAAGATGGTTCAAATGCAAAAGTTTTTTGAGATGATTCCTGAAAAAGAAAAGGAGAGACAATTTATTACCCAGGATTTCATGAAGGAAGCTATATGCACAAATCAGAGTGCTTTGACTGCATGCCTGGAACTCCAACTTCTGAACTGAAGGACATTTTCTTGGAAAACTTGTAGCCCTACTTTTATATGTAAGTCTAAAAACAAAGGAAAAAGTGAGAGCTTAAACTTCCCATCTGCATAATTTCTACTTAGTTCCCTTATTCAAGATTTACCTTAACTATTCCTGTCTTAGTTTTCAGTTTTTCTCTCTGAACTCAGACCTCCTTCCTCTCCCTGTCCTTGGATCTCTGGTAGTCATTGCTACATTAGTAATTGAAATACTTGACTATGTGACATTTAGAGCAACATTTTTCCAAATTCTTTACTGTCATTCAAACAGTTGTATCCTGTTCTTTGATAGAGATAGCCCCTGTTTCTGGGGTTCTGAATTTTTGTCTTTAATTAGGTTTTATGAATAAGTTGCAACTTCCTCTTGGGTGTTCCATTCAGTTGTTGTAGCATCTCTGAATTAGGCCAAAGGGCATTTGATTGACCTTGCACTTGCTAACTTGAGTCTATTAAATTGCTTCTCCAAAGATAAAACAGAGTAGATGTAATTAGAATTTCCTTTGGATGTTGTTATAGAGTCTTACCATTATTTGAATATTTCTGTAACTTGCCTAACAGTAAATGATTAAAAATAAGTTGTGTGACACTTTTACCCTACTAAATGATAACTTCTAATGAATTATATAAATTGTGAATGAAACTGTTAATGAGTAATATAAATTATGAATGAAACAAAAATTGTTAGGAACATTGCAGTATTTTATATGTAAGCCCCTCCTATTTTTCCCCCCAAATTGAAGTAAAAATGCTTCAAAATACAAAAAAAAAATATTGTTTTGGATTTTGGATAGAGGTAAGCAAGTAAAATCAACACATGAAAACTAGATCACATATTATATTTTTAAATCCATGTAGAAAAATTATTGTTAACTCTTTTAAAATGGATTGAAAATATAACTCTATGGCTTACAAGCTTTTTAAAAATAACTTTATGACATATGAGCAGATGTAAGAAGGCACTGAAATTGTTTCCTTTCATTAGAATGCTCTCTTCCCATATTGGTAATCTATGTTCTTTAATTCTAAAAGAAAAAAAATGTGTATATACATAAAAAATATTTATGTATATTCTTTTCGAACTTTCTGTTATATACATGCATATGTATATACACATATGTTTTGGGACGTTAATATATGTGCCTTCTAGTGTATCATGAGAAAATTCCTTAGAGATTATCAATTGTGAAAAATATAAAAGCTTGCACAAACATAGTCAAATGGTTGTCCATAAATTATAAAAATGGGTAATAGTTTATACTTTTTTTTACATTGTTAACTGTAAATTATTACTTCTAAATGTGGAGAATTTTGTAAAATTCTGTTCTGCTTCCCAGTTTTCTGTTGTCAAATGGATCTATAAAAATTGCCTCTCAGATTAAAAACAATCTGCAAAATCCTAATTGTGTAACATTGGTTCAATTAGTAGTTACACTTTGGATAAGTAAACTGGAATTGATTCTTGAACTCCAGCAAGATCCACAGAAAGGATCTCTGATTTTTCTGCCCTTCCTATGGAGAGAGCAAGAGTGTGCTTTCTATATATCTGCAATCCTTGATTTGAAAAATGTAAGGTCTTAAAGACCCCTGCCCACCAGAATGATAGTCTTAAATGCTGTAGGGTAATTTACACAAGGTTAGTTAAGAACTAATGTTCCATGAGAATATTTCTGGATAATTAAAATCGGGCAATTATACAAGTAATTTCTTTCCTTCTGGTATAACTCTTTGTTATGTGACTTTCTAGGGAGTCCTCATCTTTGAGAAACAGGTATATATGCTGTGTTTTATTCTGCTTAATGCAGCTTTTAATATGCTGAGATACCGTGTGTTTAAGGCACTAAAATGCAAGAACATACACAATTAGAATAGAAAATATGGGTAATGGAACGCTATTTTGCATGTGTTTGTGTGTACAACACATTAGGTATGTCACTTCAAAAGATTATTGAAACACAAAACTCTTATTTGAACATAATTTTGCTAACTCTATGTAAATACATATGTAAGTACTTTTGACTTTGGTTTGTCTTTAGATTGAATTCAGAATAATTCTCTTTCCTTAAAGTCGTTTACTAATTTAGAATTAAAAGAAATATTTTTTAAAAACTTTATTCTAATGCCTAGGTAACAAGGAAAAGAAAATCCCACCATATTCACAATTAAAATAATATCTTTTAAGCATTGGCACAACTACAATGGTATTTTTTCCTTCTCAGTTAAGTGTTTAGAACCTGAAAAAATCATATATATGTGATTATATGTAGGTGGTTATTATTTAAGTTAATTTTGTTTGTGATTTCTAAGTTCTTGATGGTATTATGCTAAAAAAACCAATATGCATTCTCAATCCTTATTTTGAAGACTTCAGTAATTTTTTAATTAGAAAATTTTTCTTTGTAACATTATCTTAGAAACCCTGAACCATTACACACATGTTCAAGGACAGTTTCTATTTATATCAGGGTTCTAGATATTATGGGATTGAAGGTGAATGATGAAAAATGAAGGAACATTTTTGGGGAAAAATCAATTATATAAACAGAGATTAGAAGATTTACTAAAAAATGAGTTCTGGAGTCCAACAAATTGTCAGTGCTTATACATCTCTGTATAACATTTATGTATGGATCAAAAGGTGAATTCTCTGAATCTTGTAATTAGTTTATTGCTCCACCAACTAGGATGATATAACTCAGCAAATGTACAACAAAAACATTAAAACTTCTTTTAGAGATTTGTATTTCTTTGGAAGAAGAAAAATGTGCAGTTGTTATTTTAGTGTCAAATCTCTAAGACAACTAGGGTTGAAACTATCAAACTTAACTAAACTATCACATTAGAGTTGAAACTATTAAAAGCCAGTAATGTGAACAATGACTCAAAAGTGGGGACTGAGAAGGACTGTTTACCACTGAGTGCTCCTAAGTGCTCCCTGGCAATGACTGCCCCCTCTGTGCTCTCTACCCTCTCTCTGACACCCATGGAAATGAAGACAGTGTTTATCGGACTGACTTCCAGACTCAGCTCCGAACACCTCAATCCCAGTCTTTCTTGGCATGGTGGCCCTTCATCACCATGTGTTTGATGAACAGTAACTACTCCATGCTAACTCTGAAACACATTTAGATTCCACTAAAGACATAAAGATTGCCTCCATGCTTTATCACTCTAACTCCTTCCATTTAGAGACCCAATGAGTATTTTCACACTCAGTTTTGGAGACACTATTTATTTCATAATTTACTTTAACTCAATCACTTAGTGTACTGGTTTGAAGTAAAAATAGATCACTGTGATGATCTTTATGCTCTTTAAGACCCATTTACTTAGTATAAAAGTGTTAGCTAATTTCCTTTATTCTATAGTATTAATACCAATAAGATTTGAAGCCCTGAACAAATATATATGTATTTAAACATATACATATATAAATTTATATGAATATATATATAAATTTAGGAGATATATATATCCTAAAATTATTTCTGAAGTTTGATTAAATCTGACCATCATCTACAATGGAAAGAACAGAATCTGATAAATTTAAGTGACTCAGAAATTTTGATCTAGACTGGAGATCTAAAAAAACGAGTTAAGGATTAAACCAATTGACAGATCACAGATATGAGTTATGTAAATTATTTTCAGTCCAGTGATATAAAGTTGTCCTTTGTGGAATCACTATTATATTTGAGAATGCAAGAACGGTCTTTCTGCTTCACAAGATGAAAAAGTTCTGGAAGTTCATTGCACAACAATATGAATATACTTAACCTTACTGAATTATATGGCCAAAATAGTTAAGATGGCAAATTTTATATTATGTATATTTTACTATGATTTAATATGATAATAAAACTAAAGTCAGTATGAAAAAAGTGAGATAACTTGAGAGAGTAGGCTCAAATGTGAAGCAAAGACTCCATAAATTCAAGATGTTATTTTTAAAGAAGAGGAAAAAAAACACCCAGTTCAGTATCTTTCTACTAATGGTTAAAAAAATCAAAAACCAAACAAATTTTTAAAACATGGAGAAACTTAAAATTTCCTATAGCTGCAGTGCTTTATTTTTATTATTTATCAATTTAGGATTTCATAATTCTGGGTATTTTACTGTTGACAATTAGTCCATTCATGGTCCATTTTACATATCTATTTACTAACCTATGTTATGTACTAGTTTTAAATTATTTATTAAATACCTGAAAATACACCAAATAGAACAAAAGCTATCCTCTGGTAAATAACCTGTTTCTTATATTAACTCATCCTTTCCCTTCCCCACAGTCCTACATCTTGAATAATCATTTTTCTGAATCCATTTATAAATATGCTTGGAATGTGACTATTTCATTTTAGTCATTTCTAATTTATTCTAAGAGGATTGTGCTGTTTTACCATGATCCATCCATCTTATTTTT
This sequence comes from Sciurus carolinensis, assembly GCF_902686445.1. Classification (NCBI taxonomy): domain Eukaryota; kingdom Metazoa; phylum Chordata; class Mammalia; order Rodentia; family Sciuridae; genus Sciurus; species Sciurus carolinensis. Next base: position 56,463,969 of record NC_062220.1, read on the forward strand.
TATTGCTATATTTTATTGATATTTGGTTGTTGACTGCTATTTAAAATTACCTGAAACTGTAACAGAAAATTAAACCATTTCTGAATAAATAACATTTTTAAGTCTTAATGATGACCCACACATCAAGTCAAGCTCATCAGTATTCACTGATGGTACAACCACCCTGCCTATATACACCTTCAGATTATAGTTTGGGGATTGCTAAAATGTTCTCTAGATGAATAAACTAGCTTCATTTTTAAAATATTAATTTGATTGTATTTGTCTATTATGAGCGTTTGGGATGCTATTTCCTCTTCTTTGCTCAGAAACATAAAATTCCCAAATTTTACTTATAAAGACAATATCATGCAAACATTGGTAACTCCTAAATCCTTTGTTAATTTCAGGTTTAACAAATCTCTTTCAGTGTATTGCCAGAGGATATTTTTTTTTTTCTTCACCCATTAAAACATTTTCTGTTAATTTTGGTGAGAAACATAATAAAAGTCTGTCAGGAACTTGTGGAGTGCACATTATAGGCAACTCAGAGCTTGCTTTTCTTGTTTCTTCTTGCCTATAACTAACACAGTGTTTCTTTCTGTAAGCTACTGGACTAGCATAAATAACTCTTTGAATGTTACTGTGCAGAATTTCTAAACTTTGTTTTAAAAATGAAGAAAAAAAAGCTCTTTTTGATAAATTCAAGACTGTTAAGCATAATTAAAATTGCCAACCAAGATGGTTGGTGCCCTTGACCTTAACCATTTGCCCAAATAACATTTTATTTTGTAAGGACTGCGACTCCCAGTTCAGAAGGCAGACAGAATACAGGTAGGATTATGGCTATATCACAAAATAGTTTTGTGTCCTTTGACATGCTTTTTAGTGGCTATGTGACCAAGTTTTCTGACCTAAAATTCAGGAGAATAACTAAAGCTATTTCTTAAGGTCGTTTTGAAATTTAAATAAGATAATTCTTTTAAAATATTTAGCTTAATGACAGATGTGTCTGAGCCCCATGCTTGTTAAATATTGTCAACAGATTCACACTGGTCCTTGGTTTGGAGTGATAACGTATGCATGTGACACAAAGCTATTTCCAACACCTTGTCACACATGTTCATAATGCACCATCACTCTAAGTAAACAAGAAACAGGGTAAACAGAGCCTATTATGCCAGTGTGAAATTCCCCTGACATTATTATGAGAACTTATGCCCCTTGAGCATAATTTATCTTTTATTATATACATTAAAAGAGAAACAAGAAGATTAATAAATACAAAATGGATGGTTCTACACAGTTCTGTTTTAATATAATTTTTAAGAGGGCTTTGAAAATTACTTAAATTTCAAAATTCTCACATTGACTTTAACAGCATGATTAATATCCATTCTTAGGATCACACATTTACTTCTTTAATCAAAATTATAGGTTAGAGTGCTATAGATATTCACATTCTGACATACCTTGAAATATTTTACAGATTTATTGGCCTGCTACAAAGGAGAGAGTGGAATTATGTAAATTAGCTGGGAAGGATGCCAATGTAAGTATGAAATTTATAAATTATCTTTGTTAAACCAGTACTGATATGATAGTAAATATTCACATTCACTTTTATTGAAATAATGACATAAGTGTATAATTCATTTATTTAGGTACTGGGGATTTAACCCAGGAGCACTTTACCACTGAGCTACATTTCCAACCCTTTTATTTCTTATTTTGAGACAGGATTGAACTAAGTTGCTTAGGGCCTTGCTAAATTGTTGAGGCTTGCGTTTCACTTGGGATCCTCCTGCTTCAACCTACAGAGCTTGTGCCACCATGCTGGATTAAGTGTATTTTTTTCTTTCTTTCTTTTGTACCAGGGATTGAACCTAGGGGAACTTTACCTCTGAGCCACATTCCCAGCCACTTTTATGTTTTTTATTGTGAGATAGGGTTTGCTGAGTTGCTTAGAGCCTCACAAAGTTGCTGAAGCTGGCTTTGAACTTGGGATCCTCCTGCCTTAGCCTCCTGGGTTGCTGGGTTACAGGTGTGCACCACCACATCTGGCTAAGTGTATTATTTTTAAGACAATAACTAATATTCCTATAAATGTTGATATAATATAAAATATTCTACCTTACCAAAAGCACTGATATCATTCATAAAAATCCAGAAATTTAGAAATACTATACTTTCTAATGTATTTTAAATATTATTATTTTCTTCACAAATATATCAGAAGTACATTAAAATATTCAAAAGCAAACCATCAGAAAGTATTGTATTTCAAGGAATGCGGGTTTTTTTCACTTATATGTATTTTGTAAACTTACAAGTATCAGTCATTTTAGCATCATGAGTATACAATTGATGGTTAATTTTATTTGAGTTGAAATTAAATTTACAGGACTTAGAAGGCTTTTATATTGTGACGGATAACAAAAAAAAATTGGTGGAAGAAAAATTAGTTGAGAATGAGTGACATGGGATTCTGGCATAAGAACTAGAAATAATGTACTCTAAAATTTCCTTAATAATTATTGCATGAAATAACTCATAAAAGATAATTAGATGTTCTTAATATAAACTTCTAGCTTAAACCACCCTAAGAACAAGAGCAAAACCCTCAGCAGGGGTGACTAACCTGTTCATCTGCAATGCAGTCCTGCCTGGATTGCAACTGTGCAGTTGTCCTGCATGCTCCCATACTGAGTCACCTGTTTTACCTCCACATTGATTGACTCCTCTCCTCATCTGAGCACTCTAGTTCAGGCCAGATGCTCTGTGCTCTGTTTTGACTTCTTGCACTTTGTGAATGAGGAGAATTGTTCTTTTTAGGCAAAATTAATCACAACCTGAATGTAATTCAAGATGGAAGGAAGTTCCAACCTTGGACAGAAACATGAACATCTTGAGGTTTCTTCTGCAATATCCTTTCATGTTACCTTAACCACAATAACACAGGAGTGTTAAACTGAGCTCTGCTTTCATATTTAATAAAAACAATTGTTTTCTATGCAAAAGCATAATTAGATTTAAAAGTTATCAAAGTGATAGAAGTACAACAATATGATGTATGATGTCCAATGAATTGAGGACATGCTCAAAAAATTATGAATCTGAGACAACAATCTGATTCACTATTTGCTCATTTGTTTGTTCAACAAATACTTTTAAGGAGCCTTAATGTATGCACAACTATACATCAATTATATGTGTGTGTGTGTGTGTGTGTGTGTGTGTGTGTGTGTGTACATAGAAACAGTACTAGAAAACAGAGTAATCAAACCAAAACAAAACCTGTGCTTATACCTGATTTTATATTCCGTTGATATGAAATATGATCCATTCAGGCACATTTTTGGTAATAGAAATATATCAGCGAGTGTTAACATCAAATGCCATGGGAGACAGTTTTACTTTCATTTTACTAGAAAAGAAAAGGATTAAACTTTTCAAGACTATATTCCTCTTTTCAAGACTGCATTCCTCAAATGCAGAGACATTGCTCAATATCTCAATACCCAGCAAGTGCTGGTTCTGTCAAAGCATCAATTCTTTATTGAACTGATGGGGAAAAGAATGCTTCAGTTATGAGAGTTTTCAAAATTATTTGTGGAATGAACAGTAGAAGCATGATGTAACCACTGTGAATAGTTTTATAATTTGTGTTTCACCAATATTGAGTGTTTTTTTAAAATGCAAGTAGAAAAGGGATACTTTCAATTTTCTCCAATAAACTAATGTCTGTTTTCCCATGGATTAGATGGGGAATAAACACTCAAGGTCAAACAACCAATGAAGTTTTCAATTGTAATGGTGTACTCATTTTAGCATGCTCACTAGGTCCAGTTACATAGTAACTGCATGGCCCCTCTTATTAAGTTAAAGTAAAGAGTAATAAGCTTTTCTGGAAGCAGTATCCTTGAGCATTTGGGACTCTGTATACTGAATGCATTCATCCAATCCAGTTCTGTTTATGAGCTAGTACTCACCACCACCTTTAAGCACTTCTACTACTAAAATAGGATTAGAAATTTGGAGTGCTTTCCTCTTTTCACTAAATCTATAAAATTTGATATTGACTCATGAAGACACAAGTCTTTATCTCTTTATTTTTAATCTGTCACTTAAAAATACTGTTCTATTTTAGAGTTACTGATAAAGGCTCACACTGTTACAGAACTTAACCATATTCAAGGTACTGCTTTCAGTACCTTATCCTTCTAATCTCATTTAATCATTAAAACAACACTATATGCTAGGATTTATTATTATTCCATTTTTTCCAGATGAGAAGACTAAAGTCAGAGAAATGAAATAACTTGCCCAATATCACACAGCTGGTAAATGCATCCAGAAGTCTGGCCACACAGGCTACGCTCCTATTTAGCACTATAAACCTATATATAGCATCTGAAACCTCTCTCTCTGAAATCATTTCTCCCTGTTATATCACCATGATGCAGATCCTCATTCTGAACAGCATTGAGCAGATGTTGACCAACAGAAACCTGAGACAAGGCTGTGGTTTTCTGGACATCTTTTATTACCTTTGGCATACCCTCTCTCCTTCCTCCTCTCTAGTAATTTTTACCTACTTCCCAAGAGTGTGTTTAGGATTAACAAGTGTTTGGAAAGACTGTCCCTTAACACAAAGGTACTATATAACTGCTAAATAGTGAATTATTTACCATAATGAAAGTTAGCTAATTGGGATGGGAAGGCAATGGAAGATGAGAAAACAAACGGGAACTATTCCACTTTCTTTAACATGGTCCCCCAGTTGAATCCAGGGAGGTGGAGTGACAGAAAAATATTTGGTAGTATTTCACTTCTATTTAGAAGGTTATTCAAAAGAAATCAATAAAGAAATGTCTTCAGTCCTGACTAGATAGCTTGGGTTAAACATCTCAGTCCAGGCAAAAGAAAAGACAACTAGGAGAGCCTGACTCTGCTTGTCAGCTCAGCTGCTAAAGAACACAGGCTTGCTGGTAGAGATGTTACAGAGATGAGTGATCTTCCAGCTGCAGGGTTTTGTGGTTATATTTCATTTTTCCATTTTAGTTTTTAAGAAAATCTAAAACTAAAAGGCAGTATTTATTCTACAAAATTTTCAAATTATATACAAATGAAAAAAAAAAGTTGCTTGTAAATACTTTCTCCCCCATAAACACTACCCAGAGATAGTTGGTGACATGATGGTATTTATTCTTCTATCTTATCTATTTACTATTTTTCAGAATGAAATCATTGTATACATAGTCCTTTAAAACGTTTTTTTCCACTTTGCAGACTGCCATGAGCATTTTCCCATGTCATTAAATTCCTTTTTATAACACCACTTTTAATAGCTCCACTGCATTCCTTTATACACTATTTCATCAATCCCCTATTGTTAGAAGTCTGGTACGTATCCAGTTTTTATTATTGCAAATGATGCTGCATATGAAAATCCTTATATATAAACATTGCAAAGATCTTTGAAAATTGAGCAGACTTTTACTAATGACGTAAAATTTTTACACATATATTGCTCAATTGCCCTCCAGAAAGTTTATGTCTCATGTGTTCTAACCAGCAGCATATGATTTTAAGAGGGTATGTTTCCTCATACTCTTGCTAATATTGAACACAGCACAAAGTGAATATTTATTACAAATGCATAACAATGAATGAAGTATTTTTAATCTTTGCCAACATAAGGAAGAATATTTTCAGTTTTAGATTGAAATTCTTTTATTACTACAAATACTAAATATTTTATATGCTTAAAAAAGTATTTTAAATGTCATGCTTAATGTTTGCCTTTCCTTACTGATTATTTAGATTTTTAAAACGTATATATGTACACATGTATATGCTAGTGTGTGGGGTGTGTGTGTGTGTGTGTGTGTGTGTGAGATAAAGCATAAAACTACTCTGTCTTCCATTCATGGAAAAATATTGTTTCAGTTTTCTTTTATGAGGTCTAGACTTTCAATATTTCAATACTTTTTCTTTTAAATGTTTTCCTTTGCTTTTTTAAAATGACTAATTATTGCTCTGTGAAAATGTTCACTGTTACATCTTCCCTTTTTAAGAGAGAACGTGACATTTGAATTTTTATATAGTTACTTTAAAATAATGACAATGTATTAACATATTTAATCATTCTGAGAACTAACCAGATATCTCCACATATAGGAGACCATATAGGAGATACCTCCACATACAGGATGCTGTATAAGAATGGCATTCCATTAATGATCTAACAAGGTTAAATGATTACATTATTCTACAAATACATTAAAAATAAAAACATACCTTAGGAGATTTAGGTCATGTAACTCAGTGATAAAGTATTTGCCTAGTATGCATTATGTTCTAGCATCACCAAAAAAAAAAATATATATATATATATACATATATATGTGTGTATAATATATAAAATATATACACACATATAAAGAGACAGTCTTTCCACTTTTAACCATATAAAGCTATATTGGATTTAACTGGACTCCATGTAAGTCTTGATAATTGCAGATACTTCTTGTTTTCTAATATCTTTTTAGATACCTGAGGAAAAACAAAAATCCTAAATGTTTGTGCATAGGCTATGATATATTTGTTTTTTCCGCAAATGTTGATTCAGCTTTATGCTCATTTTGTTTATTTTACATATATAAATTCACTAAAGAGATAGTATATTGAAATGTCTAATATTACTTGAGAGAATTTAAATGTTGATGCTTGGTTTGGGTTTCCTCTCTCCTTTTTAATGAATGGGGTGGTGTGAGTAGAAAGGAGAATCTATAGGAAGAATAAAAAAGATAGAAGTTCAATACTTTTCCAGAGTTGAATATATTACTTTGTAAATTGTTTGGTACATACAACTATTGTGGGCAATAGCTAACAAGTTAGTCAGTTTTCAGGGAAAGTTATAAAAGCTGCTTCTCAAAGTTATCTTTCTTCATGCCTCAGAGAATTACCTTACCATTAATAGTCAAGCAAGTTGCTAAATGAATTAAATCAAGTTAATTATTGATTTGTCTGTTTAAGCAAAACTTTGAAACTTTGTGCATATTTTTAAAAAACAGTATGTAATCTTTGAGACTGAATAAAATTGAAGTCATGAATTAGAAGGGTAGTCACTGTAAAGTAAATGCGGCAAGGTTGCTTGGCTAAAATGTCCTGCTCCAGGCAGTTCAAACTAAGAGACCTTATCTTTCATGATCCCTAATCATAGGTTTCTTTTCTTCAGGCAACCAATGCCTTCCACTGCCTCCTGACCACTTAGGAACTGCCCTCTGTCAACTTCCCTGAACACAAAACAAAGCAAAAACAATTTTGAACGGAGTTTCATTTTTTGTGAAATGTGTCATATAATTCAAGACTCATCCACACTGTATTCTATTCCCTTTCGGCCCAATCAGAAAGAGAGGAGGGATTCCAGAAACTAATCCTAGGTGATCTCTCACCATGTGTGGGAACTGGCAATCTAGATTACTTTCCAGGGCTGGTTGCATTCTTGTAAATACTCCTAGATACATTAAAAGTTGTGAAATGTTTTAGGTGTGATTTGTTCTTTTTGTTTTATAATTACTAAAATATCTCCTATGTATATACAATTTCACCATGGGTCTTGTTTTCCTTTTTAACAGTAAGGTCTCTCATAGTCCCTAGTCTTTCTGATTTCATTATTTATAATCCAGAAAGGGAGTTATTTTATTTCTTTATACAAGTATTTTTTTCAGAAGTTTCCAAAATTATCTAATGACTATTTGGTAAAGCTAAGTTTCTGAAAAAAGAGTGAAATAGCTCTGAGTGCATCAATTGCATCTTCCTTCAGCCATACATTTTTACTCTTTCTCTTTTTGTGGACTTGTGATTCCTTGTGTAGATCTTGCCCTTGTATGCATCTATTCAGGAAGGAAAGACCAAGAAATAAAAGTCCTGTCAATGAGCATGCCTGAACAAAATAAAAGCTGAATAATTTCCCACCTTAGCCAGGAGTTCATCATTAAAAATTATCTGGTGATCACGTATGGTTTTATACTTTCAACCTTGAAATTTCACATATTACTGTGACTTCAATGTTCATAACTATTAGTAAAGCACATTTTCCTTCTGAATTAGGTTTTCATTTGAAATTTCTTCATGTGATATTAAAAATATTGTGAAGCTAGTTTCCTTTGGTGTCTTTGTGCAAATAAAAGACAATCTCACCATTATCAGACAGTATGATGGAAAGGTGGAAATCTGATTAAAATATGATTTTTGTTAAGATGATTCACCAGAAAATTTTATTAAGTATAAAATTTTCTTTCTTAAGAGTGTTTGTATGATAAACATGAAATATATACTAAACATATGAAAATATCCAAGCTAAAAATACATGTGCAGTGTGATTTGTACATTTTTAGATAATGATCTTCTTTGAAGCACTTGATCTAAGCAACCATATGATGACTTTTTCAGTGCAGTGTACAACATGAGCGACTGCTGCCGCAGTTAAAAAGTGCTCAGACTATCTGTTTTGAGAAACAACCCTTTACCTGTGTGGCTATCAGAGGAACCAATACTGGTATTTCATAGTTTCAAGCAACTACGTTGTGTTCATAAAGAGACAGAGAGCAAAACTACTCAATGAGTTTAATGAGACATTCTTTTGTGATAGAGCATGCAGATTTTATTTATTAAGATCTACAAATTCTTGAGACATAAATTTGCAGGCTAGTTGGGTGAAGAAAGGACTAGAAATTAGGAACAGTTGCACAGATTTGCAGACATAGCTATTCACTCTAAAACCAGAGCAGCCATTAGGATATTAATATTTTGTATTAGGTTTTGTATTAGGTTGAAATCAGAGTAAGGAATGCATAATTATTAAATGTTATCTGTTTCATTTAATCTGAGTTAGCAATTACAACAATCCCATCAGTTAAGTCCTTGTCTCTACCTTTTTTTAAATTTTATTTAATTTTAAGAACCATTCTAACAGTATGTCATTGCCTGTTTTCCTTTTTCTTTCATCTAAAATAGTCCTCCCAATATCCCTTACAAGATTGAGCATTATGTAAAGATAAGAAATCACCGGTGTTCAGGTATATTGAAAATTAATATATAATAAAAAGAATGAATACTCCAAAAAAATAGAAAGCTACTATTTATTACTAAATGGGGGATAGAAATTCTAAAGGCTCAGAGACAGAAACTAAAGATATGCACAATCTTTTCAATGAAATAATATCAGAAAATTTCCCAAACTTAAAGAATGAAATGAGAAATCAAATCCAGGAGGCTGACAGGATCCCAAATATACAAAATTACAACAGACCCACACCAAAGAACATTAAATTCTAAACATGACGAGGATATAAATAAATATTTTAGGAATAAACATATGCAAAACAAGAAGAGAGATAACGGTCTTAGATAATTTGACTTGGTGTACAGCATTTCCATGAGAAAAAGAGAAGTGACTATTGAAATCAATAGGAAACAATCTGAGTTTTAAAGGTTTTGTAGCATTTGAAAATAAATGTAAATAAATGTAGAACATTTTGGTCAATAAGAATGGAATCCATATCTGCATCTGGAGTTGTGTTCAGTGTAGCTGGGACAGGTGGTGTTGCAGACAGAGCTATAAGGGATAGTGTTAACACCAGAGCCTGATGGATGCTGTTCTTTGTGTATCTGTTGCATTCATATTCTGTGTATATCCCTTCTCTGGGCCTCACTGAACATCATTAAAGATATTTGAATTCTAACATTCTGATTACTTCAAAAATTTTATTATTTTAAAATGTTTAAGAGTCACTCCATTAAGCCATACTTTCCATGTTTGCTCTTTTTTCACAAGTTGGGTATTTAAACCTCATAATAAACATTTTTTAAAAAAAATTTTGATGATTTATCTACTTGGAAAATAGGTGATATGAAGGATAATCTCTCAAACACTTGAACCTTGAACCCTGTGCTAACGCTTTAACTTTTACATCCAATAGACAGAATGTGCAAATTTCATCCGAGTACTTCAACCCTACAACAAGACACACATTTATGTGTGTGGAACTGGAGCATTTCATCCAGTGTGTGGATATATTGATCTTGGAGCCTACAAGGAGGTAATGGAATGAATAGTATGCAAAGCATAATTAATTACAATATTCTCTTAATACCTATAACATAAGAGATATATTTGAATATAAACATTAAAAACACAGTTTATTAACTGTATAAGGACTCATGTTCCTAATCATTTTATGGGCTATTATTTTGATTGTACATTTTACCTACCTAATAAATCTCTTTCTATTAAAAGTTATTTTTAACAAAAATTAATAATGCAAAATGTTAAAACTCTTTTTGTTTTCTATGGTCTCTCTGAATACTTTTATTTTCCCATGAGTTTCCTTTATAACTAGATCTATATAGTATGTTGCTGTTGGTAAAAATCCATTTTCCATAAGATCTTGAAATGGAATTATATCTTATATATAATTTCATTTTTCCCACAATAAAGTTGACCTGTCATAAATGCTTATGATTATTAGTACTGAGAAAAAAGAATTTTGATGATCTTTTAAAATTTATATAAATAGTTATTATCAAACTTAACTCATTGTTTCTGTAGTACCTAATAACACAGAATAAATAAAAGATATGCTAATTAAGATGAATTTATTCCAGTTAACAATGAGCATTTTTGCAAATAAGAAAATGCAAATTTCAGAAATTTAATGACTACTTTAGAGTGCTATGAGTTATAGTCAGCACATTACATGGATTATTTCTTTGGAATTTCACAAACTCTTAATGAAGTTAGTGCCTTTCTAAGATCTAACATACAGGTTACCAAAAGTTGTCTCAGTGGGAAAAAAAATTATTTTTAAGTCACCCAAACAATAAATGATTTAGCAATGAACGGAAACAAGGCAGCCTGCATCTAAAGCAAGCATGCCCAACTGAGCTTTAAAAATATGAGCTCTAAATTATTTCTTTATATGGACTGTTATCCTCATGTTTATGCATATGCTTCTTGTGAATAACCACATATATTTGCGGGTTGATTGGCTGTATGTTTGAAAGTAAAGTCTGGGTTTCTGGACCAGGTTTCCTTACATTGATTTAACTGATTCATGCAGAGATCAAACCCACGACTGTGGCAGGATAGATTTTCCTCTCTAACCAGCTTGTCTAACCAGTCCAGATTCCACTGTTTGAAAATAAAGCAACCGTGATGGTTAAACCTCTGAACCACTAGGAGACTTGGCAACTGAATCCATCATTCTTTGTTGCTGGTGTAATGTTCTCCTGCCTAGCTTTGATGAAGGGTAATATATAACAGTAGCTCATAGCATAGGGTGTAATTATATGAGATAGTCCCACAGCTTGGGTGTGTTTTGAGACCTGAGGTTAAAGGCCAAACTCACAACCTGCTGAGGGAAGCAAATAGTGTTTCATAACTCCTTAAAAGTCACACGTGCTGAAAGGGAATTTGGATGGAGCTAATTACTTAGCTTGGGACTGTCAAGAAGCCCTGAGGCAAATTTACAAGTTCTATGAATAAGAAAATTATGAGTGAACAGGGATATTGAGCCTTGTGAGTTTTCAGCAGGTCAAAAGTACAGGTAATTGGGCAGGCTTTCTTCAAGATTGTTAACTTTTTTTAATGAACCATTAATTTCAAGAAATCATTGTACTTCTAGAAAGAGTTTTAGAAGGCCTTTCCATTTTTTAAATAGATAAGATTTGCTCCTAAGATGGCTGGGGAGAAAGAACAGTGATATTCAGTAGGACTGGAGGAAGGAACTCTCTGGGGACCACTATTTAATGTGGCTGGGGCAATGAGAAGAGGAAATAGCTATGATGAATCCTAGAGAATTAGCAGCCAGTTGGAGCGTGGTGCTATTTATTGAGGTCAGAGTATTACCAAGTTTGTGGGTAGAATGGTGAGTTAGTAATTGCACATTTTGCATTTGAAACCTGTTCAGTAGGCCATGCCAAGAGGGCAATTGGATTCAGAATTCAGCAGAGAAGTCAAGGCTGCTGTCAACAACTTCTAATAGTAACTTGGGCACAGACCATCAGTGTTGGACATATGACTTCAGTCATTTACCAACACCCAAGACCCGATAGATACTGCATAAACTTTCTAATTTTTTGTTTATTCAGTGAAATGATAATGATGATGATAGCAACTGCTTCACATAGTAATTTAGAGTTAAAAATGAGAACATGATTGTATATGATTTGGAATAGCACTTGCTCAATTCCAGTCACTTAATATTCATTCAAATAGGCAGTGGGAACACAGAAAGGTAAAAAGCATAAGTTTAAAATATATAATATATATCTTTACTTTATAGGAAATAATATTAATACTCTGCAATATTGGGAGTTGTGATAGATGTTTAACAATTGAATTAGAAGCAAGTTCTTTCTACTCTATTGCTGTACATTTCACCTTCAAATGGGGATGATATTGACAGTGACTTGCCTAGTTGTGATGATTGAATATTTTCTTACTATCATTCTTGTCTACTTATCTTTTTCCTTCTCTTAACAATATTTTTGTATGAGAAGCTCAGACAGGTGATTTTTGCATAGGTAGTTTGGATTAAAGAATTTCAGGAGGCAAATCTCATAAAATTGAAATCTTTTAAAACTTAAGAGTGCCATGTAATGCAGTCAGGAAGAGCATTGGATCATCCATTCTTTTACTTCATTTTCTTGTAGGTGCCCTTGACTGGTTCAAGGAAACCTGCTTTCCTGCTAGCTCCTCTCTCCAGGAGATTAAAATTGAGGTCTCGTCCTCAGTTCCCACAACGATCAACTGTATAGGCTTTTCTTGAGAATTTAATGAAATCTTGTATTTAAAAATAAAAGTCTATGCAATTCTAAGGATATACATAATATATTGGATCCACTGTGACAGTCTTACAGATATTTTCTAGTTTTGTGTTATAATTTGGAAAACAAGGATTTAGTTTACTTTTCCCTTTACAGCATATCATTATAGGCTTTAGACTCAACAGGTCTTCTTAACCTGTGGAACTAATGTAATGTGCCCTTAATGAAAAGTAAACTTATTTAAGAGTCACTATCACAGCCCCCCCCACCACTCATCTCTGTCCCCAGCTAAATGCCTTAAATGCATTTTCATTGTTTTTTTTTTTTTTTTGGTAACTAGGCTCCACTATTACTTTTCATTAACTCGTGTTCAAAGTAAACACACTTGGATTTGATCATGTTACATGGTCACAGTGAGTCAATAAATTAACATCAACACATTCTTGAATTCATGAGTCTGAAATTCTGAGACAACATTAATTGTTAACTTTGGAGACAGCCCTGAGTTCAAGCCCCCGCTTTGCCCCTTCTATCTTCCATTTTACAGTAACTTGCAGAACTGGAATTGTTGGAGTAGTTACATTGTTAGGCTTGTGGTGAGGATTCAGTGAGAAAATCTGCATACAGTTCCTGGGACTTGGTTTGTTTAATCTTTTAACCGTTAAGTGCCACTCTGGCTAGCATTAAAGTAGGTTTATTGAAGACTACAAAATATTGATTGTTAATCTGGTCACTTAAATTGCTATTACTATTTTTTAGTTACTATTGGTCTTGTTCAAAAGAGGGGAAAGTATCTCAAATGACAATATAATAAAATAAATAATACAAGGTCCTCTATCCCTTTTGCTTCAGTGCTTGTAGCATTGAATAGTTCTCTCTTATTACTTGGAGCTATGGTATAACTTTGCAGACATCTAGACAGAATGTCTGAAATGCTGGACTTCTCTAGCAAGCGCAGAGGGTGAGTCATCTGCCTTTTTGCTGGATGTAGTGTTGTCATTGTTACGAAACACTCAGACTCATGGGACTACATTCATTATACATTCATATTTTTCTTGGAAAGATCAACTTATGATGTTATTTTTTTCTGAATATTAAAAGTCTGCCAATGTCATTCTGTCTGTGGCCACTATTACAAAAATAGATGTTTCAGCCAAAATAACTATGTGGCTTTAATGTGTATAGTGTTTTTATAATAGTGAAAATACTACAACAGGACCTTTTTTTTTTTTGCCCACATGTATCAACAGCCCTGAAAATTAACTGCCTGCCTTAGAACACTTTTATGTCATTTCTCTCTCTCTCTCTCTCTCTCTCTCTCTCTCTCTCTCTCTCTCACACACACACACACACACACACACACACACAGCTTAAGTAATCTGATACAGTTGCAGATGCTTAATAATATAAATCATAATCATTAACCTGAAGGCATAAATATAATAAATTTATTTCTTATTTTATTAACAATAATAAACTAATTAAAAAATATGTGTGCTTGCTGATTTTGATATTGATCATGGTTCATTACTACCTTGGGAACAAGGAAACCAAACATGAGTATTGAGTCTTGCCAGATGTAATATTGGCTAAAGAGTTAAGGCTCAGCATGAAGTACATGCTATATATGCTCTATTAGTTTTCATTGAATTAATGACTTGGAATTTAATTCTTATCTTCTATGTTCTTATAGACTTGATATCATTAAAAATCTCACTTTTTTTAACATTTCTCATAACAGGAAGTCATATTCAAACTGGACACACATAATTTGGAGTCTGGCAGACTTAAATGTCCTTTTGATCCTCAGCAGCCTTTTGCTTCAGTAATGACAGGTAAGATCAATGACACATAGACATTGCTTTTAAATGATTTTCTGAAAAGGTATGTGTAGACTAAACCACATTTTCTTATTGAGTTTAAGATAAATTTGGATTAATCTTCCACCAGCTATTTGGTTCCAGTATTTTAGTGCCAAATCTTTTCATACTGAATATCCTTATCAATAAAGTGAAGTTTCAGCAATCCTAATGTCTACACAGCTGCTTTTTAAATGAACTTCTGACTGAAGTTTTTTTAATGCAAATGACATGCTTACTTCTTCTATAATTTTATATTTATCTATCTGGAATTTTCTCATACTGAGTTGTGTCCCTATTTGGCTCAGTAAGGATGTTAAATCTAAGAATTCTGCATGTGTGTAAATTAATAAACCAAATGAATCAAGCCATCAAATACAGATATATAATGTTATAACATTTTCCCAAAATTGCTCTAGTCTATTAATGGAAATGGGAATTTTTTGCTGCACATTTAGTCTTTTCTTACTTCGTATAAATCTTAAATATGAAACGGTTATCTTGTTCAAAGAAGGCAGGCAGTACTGTATGGTCTAAAGTTTGCTCTATAGAATGTCAGCAGGATCCCAGAATTTCAACCATTACCCAAATGCCTTTTGTCTTGGTTTGCTTCATGACTTTGGTCTCTTTTTATGTAACATGTCTATCAAATGTTTGAATAAACCATCAGAATGAAGCACCGTGACATTTTAATTTTCACTTAGTGAAGTCAATGATCTTGCTTTGAAATGAAAGTGTGCACGTTTCTGTGTGTTTTGAAAATTATGGGGCTAATGTTTACTCATTCTCAGAAAGTGAAATAGATGATTTGTGATTCTCTTCTGCCAAGTGGAGTTGACACCCTTAATAAAATACAATAGGCAGTGGGCACTGACTGGTGACTCCTGAATTGTGCATGATTTTAGATGCAATGAAGACAGTTTTTAAAACCAGATATTCAGATCCAATTTTTAGTTTGAAACCTACCATGTTTTCTGATAAAATAGTCAAATATCTATAAATTTATATATTTCAAAGTAATGGTTAGCTTGCCTTCCTCTTATCAAACTTTTCACAATGTCTTTATTGAGATTGTTATGTTTTTCTCCTGTTTTTTAAGAATTTGTTGGCAAGAAAATATTTCCATTTACCTGACATATGTTAGGAAGTACCTTAAGAGGAGGAGAGTGCTACTCTGTCTTTACCAAATTTACACAGCTGAACTTCTCTCACTTGTGTTTTGTTTCATTTCCTTTAAAACTTAGCTACTGTCATTATTTAGGCAGAATTGTCCCAAACAGAATGTCCCAAAGGCTTATTTAGATAAATTTAGATTACATTTCTGAGGAAAGTTGAATTTCAATGGTAAACCAATGTTTTTACTTGCATATGTAGGCATTTTAAAAATTTAAATGCTCTGTAGAGATTATCCATTTTTACTTTTTCCTTTGACATATAATCCACAGCAGTTGATTATAAAAGGCTCTTGAAATGGCAAAGGCTTCGCCCTCAAAGGGTGACACACTGCTGCAGGATCAGTCTTTTTCCTACCATCCCCTCTGCCCCAACCCAGCGCTGCCACTAGAATTAGGGAACCCTGACTGGGCATCCCCTCCCCGCCCATCATCATCTCTCCCTTTCAATCTCTGCTCCTCCTTCCTTGCTCCCTTTGGTTCTTTTTATCCTCCCCTTCACCTTCCTCCACTCTTCCCTGAAATAAGGAAATTCCTTATTTCCTTTCTTCCGCCTCCTTCCTGTCATTCTTTCCCTTCTCCTCCTCCCCGATCCTCTTTTTCCCCCTTGCTTTGCCTTCCTCCTTTCTCTCTTCTTCCTCTCTTTCTCTCCCCGATAAAACATGGACATGCACTTTATGTAAATAATAGGACAAAAAAGTTTGGTATGCTGTAAAGGCAACATCTTTCTCTTTTCAAGAATTCCTGTTTATCAGAACTATTCGAGACATGATTAGCTACAAGGAATGCAGCATGTTATAATTACAAAGAATGACTTCAGTGCTGAAAGCTCCCTTTCAGCAGAGGTTAGGCAAAGAAAAGTTGTGGTCCTTGAGGTTGTTCGGTTAAGTAAATACTAATTACACAATCCATTCCTCATTATGGCATTTAATTTTTTAATACTTTCTGTGTGTTGTTACAAAGAGGAACTCCTAACTACAATGTTTTTCTGAAATATTTGTGGGGAGAAGGGAAAGAGGAAGAGTTGGTTTAGAGAAGCCAATGCATGTGCAATTATTAATTTAGAAGAATTTAGCCTTTTTAAAGTAGCTAGCATTAACTGACTCAAGCTAATTGACTTGTTTTTTCAACTAAACTTGTTTTTCGAAATCTGAAAGTAAAATTGTGAAACAGTATATTCTGATGTGCAGCAATCATTGTCTTTGGTGTCACACTGTGAAATTTGTGTATTTTTGATAGTATCTACAGTCATATTCTGAGAAGTCCTACATGTGCTTTTCTTTCTCCCAGATGAGTACCTCTATTCTGGAACAGCATCTGATTTCCTTGGCAAAGACACTGCATTCACACGGTCCCTGGGGCCCACTCACGACCACCATTACATCAGAACTGACATTTCCGAGCACTACTGGCTCAATGGTTAGTGATTTTCCACTTTGATTGTTTTGTCATTGATTTTGAAGTGAGACGTGATAAGAAGCTCCTTATTGTTCATTCAGTTGTGTTTTGGTATAGTTGATTAAGTGCAACATTATAAAATACATTTGAAATCAATTTCACATCAAACTGGACAAATCTTCAGAAATTTTTGTTATGTATAGTAAGAGCTGATATTTACTGAGTGTAAGCTGTGTAGTTTGCACTATCTATGCTTTTATAGATACTTTTAAAATTCACAGTGATGTAGAGGATATAGTATTATTTTATGTTTTTTAAAGATCAGCAAACTGCAGTTGAGAGGGTTTGACTAATTTGGTCAAGGTCTCTCAACTCCTTAGCTTCAGATCCAGGATTCAAGCTGGTAATAGGACTCCCACAGTCTGTGGTTTAATGACTAAGCCATCTATTGCCTATTAGCTCAGTAGAAAGGGGTGAGACTGTAATGCTAACTTCTTTTCTAGAATATATTTTTATTTTTAATCGATACATAATGTACCTTTTCTTTTTAATTAACAATGATTTCATGTTTGGGGATATAGTATGAAGTTTAATATACATGTATATGATGTATAATGTTCAAATCAGGTAGGTAATATTTCCCTCTCCTCATCATTTCTTAACACTGATAGTTATAATGACAACTTCTGTTGCTAAAATTTATGTTTGACTTTACACATAGTCCTACAAATTGAAATTGACACAGGTTTGTCTGATTACTATTATGTTGAGAGTCATGCCATATTTGGGGTTTAAAAAAGAAAGGAAAACCAAGAAATTTCTAAGTGAATTTCTTTAATTAATTCAAGAATTAATACAAAGGTCTTTTTTGTTCCCTTGCCTTACAACAGGCCAAATTTTATCATGATTTTCTAATGTTTTTGAATTACCATATGCCTTTATTCCTCTGCAGGACAGAATAATATAAAACTGTTATTTAAGCAGGCGGAATACATTTACCATTCCCACCATAAATTTTGGGTTTTAGTGGAGGAGGCCAAGGTAGAGCATTTCTAAGGACCATCTCTCTATCTGTCAGTGTGATTTAGGCAGTGACAACATAAACAAAAAGAGAAACACTTTAGAAACATTTCTTTAGTCAAAACCTCCAGATCTATTTGTTTACATAACAATATGATCTCTAAATTAACTACAAAGAACAATAAAAGAAAAAGAAAGGAAAAAAATGCCCAAAAGTATATTTTTGTGGCATTACTTGATTTGAGAATAACTCTTCTATATTTCACCCATAGAAAAGCTTAGATATCTCTTGAGGTGAGAAGATATTCTTATGACTTCAAAATGTCATATAAGATTGAATATATCAGTTTAGGAATGGCAAATATTATCACATTGTTACTCTTTTAAGAGAGTATTCTTCGTTTTCCATAAATAAACCTGCAGCATATTAAAATAATAAATGTAGAAAATACATATGCAACATTATTTGCCTGAGATGCTGTTGTTATTGCTGTGTGAATAGAATTACAAAGTAGAAAGCCTTTGAATTGTTGAACATTTCCGTAATCAACCACTTTCGAGGCCTCATTGCATACTGAGTGCTATTTTGCTGATGGTCCCTGTCCTAATAGAAAGGGGAAGGGGCTGCCCTCACGTATCACGAATGGACTGCTCTTCCTGCAGCATAGCAGACACTGGGAGAGGAAGCTAACAAGTTGCTAATATTATTATAAAACCAGAGGAGAACCATTGATGATTTTCATTTTAATCAGTAATCAGTTCTTTATGTTTTTTAAAAGTTAACTGACAATAGTATGCTGTGAAAACTAAAGGAGAATGAGGATAGAGAAAAGAGTTCACTGCCTGAAAGTATGAGAATGAGAAGGGAACAGAAACAAAGGTGGTGGTTGCAGAGATGGACGTGAGAATACCCAGCAAGTCATATTTGAGGAACACATTTGTGAAAGGAAACTGAGAAGTTCAAGACAAGAAGGCAGTAGGAAGGGAAATTCTGAAGGAAGGAGAAAAAGATACATGGTAAAAGTCTCACATCGATGAAACTGAATTTAGGCAAATTATTAAGAATAAAGAGAACTAACATTTATCATTCAGGGTAATGGAAAGCAGATTTAATGTTTAATAAACCCGAGTAACCATAGGATCTGGTTTTGCCCACGATTTTCAGTTTACTTACTTCTCTCTTTTATTCTCAAAATATCCCAGCTTAGACAAAAAAGTTATAGCTGTTTGGAACTTAAGTATTTGTACTTAAATCCTGAATATTACTTATATGTGATCTTGATCAGAACTTTCTGAACTGTCAAATCTTTGTTTAAAATGGCATCCATTGATAACTTTATATATTCAGAGTGTCATAAGCATTATATTATATCATTTAGGGAAGTTTGTTCAAAGACAAGAACTGAATTAGTGCCAGTATCACCCTCCTCACTATCATTCCTGAGTGTGGGACAGGTCAGATGTGGGAATAAAACTCTGAATGCGCCGTGGTTCTCTGACATCTCTTTAGCTTGTTAAACTATTGATCACTTTTTTCTTTCCCCTTTATACTTCATCATTCAGTGAGCTCGTGTAATCTAACAGTTTCAACTATTACCTGCATTCCATTGTTTCCCCAAATTGTAATTCCATCCTTCTCCTGTAAATCCGTGCCCTTAAAAGCTATTTGGATGTCCTATATCTTCATCTCAGATTAAAATAAAAGCGATTGTTTTATGTGGAAATAAAGATATCATAGCCGGGGCTGGGGTTGTGTCTCAGTGGTAAAGCACTTGCCTAGCATGTATGAGGCCCTGGGTCAATTCTCAATAAATAAATGAATATAATAAAGGCCCATCAATACTAAAAAAAAAAAAAAAATTTAAAGAAAAAAAAAAGATATCATAGCCTTAGCTTCAATTGTGCCACTAACTTATGTTGTGATTTTTACAAGTTAATAACCCTTCTCTTTAATAGGATCTAAAGTCTAAAATCCATGAGTCTAAATTTTTAAAAAATCTTGTTTTGCTACTAACCTGACCTTCAACACCCTTTTTAACTTCATCTTCCCCATTATCTTGGATTTATCTTTAATTCCTTCCTCTCTTTTACCCCTTTATCTAATCTATCACTAAGGCTTCTACTTCCTTCAACATGTGTATTGACCTTGTTCTTCTATAGCCACCACCTTCCCATTGACCTTCATGATCTCATCACTGGTTTATTTCCCCTATTTTAGTGTTTACTCCCTGATCTCTGTCTCTTCTCTCTTTCCTTTCAAATTTATCTTATATAACATCCATTGGGAACTATCTTGTGCAACTTTTAAAATGTTATTTTGTGGACTGGCATAATCTTGAGAGAATTTTTAGTTGCACTGTACATTGGGAGATATATTAAAAGTCAGACAATAGCCCATATTTAAACAGCTAGTGTAAGTGAGATTAAAACTGAGATCCATCCCAGGACACTAGTCTTTCTAGTGTGTGACACAGTCTAGCAATTTAAATTCTGCTCTTTTGGTGGCCTATCTTCTGCTCTTGTAGCCTCAGCATAAAAAGAGTCGATGTCTACATGCCATGTTGGGTAATAGCAAACCAAGGATGTGGGTCTGGCAGCAAGGACTAGGACAGTGAGAGAAAGCGATGTTAGGGGAACAATCAGGACAGAGCCACAGTAAGTGCAAGCAGCAAAAGGCAGACCAGAGTGAGGACAGTATGATGCTCAGGAGACCAGTCAGTCACAAGTTCATGGAAACTAGGGCAGAGCAGGGGGAGAAATTACATGAGATTCTTATTATGAGGAGAGACTTGATGGGCTATGGCAAAATATTGGCTTGCTCAGAGAAATTTTCTGTTCTCCTTTGTGAGAAATGGCCATTTTCCAGATATCATTAGTCCATGGTCCAAAGACCAAAAGTCAGGCATTAGGAGTGTGAGAAGAGAGAATACAGATGAACTGTGCCGATGGTTGAGAACAAATTTTATCTTATACGTTTCCTTATTTAACCGCATATTTTACAACTTGAGATAGAGCATAAAGAAGAGACATCTCCAGGTCTGTCAACCACCAAGCCCAGTCTTCCATTATGATTCTAAATTTCTGCTAAGAGTAAGCTGTTGTGTCCTTTGAGTTTGGAAGTTTGACTGCTCTTTTGTGGCAATTATGAGAATAAAGGTTCTTGCTGTTTAAAACTGGACCTGTCACAGCACACACTGAAATTGGATTGGTCTAAGGCCATCTGTCCATTATGGTAAATACAAGTAATATGTGGCTACTTATACTCAAATTAACTAAATTTAAATACGATTAAAACTTCATTCAGTGTAGCTATATTTCAAGTGCTCAATAGCCACATGGGTTAGGGGCTACCATATTGGACAGCACAAATATGAGACATTTCAATTAGTGCAGAAATTTCTATTGGACAGGTTGGTTTAAAGTATCCCTACTTATAAATTATGAACACTACCCTACAATCATATACTATAACACTTTTGTGAATATTATTTACTAGTCATGTAGCATGTAGATGTGAACTTCGCTATTGGGTTTCATTAGATTGTTGCCAGATGAAAAAGGTAAGAGATAATTAGCATTTCAAATAGTGGGCCCATGTCAATGCCTTTTTGTTGTTTGTTCTCCTACATATTAGTGCATCAGTGTGTTATTTAGTTCTGGTTAAAGAATTTTTTGTTAAATTTTGCTTTCTGTGCTTTCGTTTTCAGTTTTCTTTCCTACTTTTTATTTGCATGTGATAAACTAAATTCTCATTAATGTGATATTATGTTTGGATGAAGTGAATGTAAAAGTTTAATTAGCAACTGGGTATTGAATAGTTTAAATATAGATTCTATAGAATTATGCTTTTTAGATATGATATTACATGAAACTTTAGTAAGTACATTTTAGTCACTGAACTATTTATGGTACTTAAAATTCTTAAGTACATGAGTGTGTGCCATATTGTGTTCTGTGCCCCATTTTGGCATTAACCAATGGGAGATCAACTGATCCCTTCACTTAACAGTGCCAGGATCCTGCTCAGCATTTCTTTAAGGTTATCTAAACTTTTTTTTTTTTTTCCCCCCCTTTGGTACCTGGGATTGAACCCAAGGATGCTTAACCACTGAGCCAATCCCCAGTCTTTTTTAATATTTTATTTAGAGACAGGTTCTTGCTAACTTGCGTAAGGGCCTCACTAAATTGCTGTTGCAGACTTTGTGAACTCTCAATCCTCCTGCCTCAGCCTCCAGAGTCACTGGGATTACAGGCATGCTCCACCACACCCAGCTCTAATCCAGTTTAAAGACTTGAGAAGAATGAATACTGAATTCTTCCTTGAGATACTAAACCATACTATGGGCAGTTGTAGATGGAGAGAACTGCTACTACTTTTCTTTATCAATTTGATCCTAGAACATATGAAGAAATAAGAATATAAACACAAGTTAGGATGGATACTTAAACAGTTGAATTTTGCTAGAATTTTAGGATGAAACTAGGGAGTATGACCACTTGGAAAATGAAAACAAACAATGATGTCTCCAATGCATATGTTTTTGTTTTCTTTCCTGGAATCAATGGGGACTTTTTTAACTTTTCAGTTTTAACATATGGAGGCAGTTTTCATTTGAAGTTTCTTTTGGGGTGCTCTGTTGTCTGAAAATTCTTCTCCCACATGAAAAAAGTTTTTAAAAATAATGGGAACAACATATTATAGCAGAAATAAAAGTTAGAAACTTAATATGTTAAATCCTTGGGTAGGTGTGCTCATCTGGATGAAAAGAGCTCATGGGGAGAAGTAGAATTGTTGAGTTCTGCAGGCCACATGGGTTTATGCCATATTCACTTGGCAGAACTTTGTGGTGTCATGCTAGAACTTCATTTGTGAAAATGCATGGTTTCAAACTCCATCCCTATTAGTGCATGTGTTTCAAATGCCAAAGAGAGAAAATGTGCTGTAATAAGGCCCAGGTGCCTCCTGTATGATTTTAAATTGTTTAATTCAAGGACTATGCACTAATTAAATGATACCTATTTTTACCCACATTTGGCAGCAGGTCAGGAAAGAGTATCATAAAATACTAAGATCAGTGTTATAAGATAGAACCTTAGTAAATGGCAAGAAACTTTCTATTCTTGAAATTTGTATTTGTTTTTAACTCATAAGTATGCTTATTATTCAAATCGCAGAATAGAATATTATTTGATAATACCTATTTTTTCGATAATTAGATTTTATTTAATGTTTATAATAAACATTTGGCTTAACCATCTCTATCATTCCCCTCCAAAACAGTTTTCTTATAAAACTTTTAAAAGAGGGACCATCTAAGAGAGAGTTCAATAAAATCAAAAGTGACTGAATAAACATGAAACCTTGCATGTTTTATGTTATATATCAATTGAAAGTTAAAAGAAATAGCACTTGGAAAAGTATCTACATTATTTTCCTCCATTGATGTCATAATTAGATTGTTGAAATGTGGAGTGGAGTCATAGTCTACTTTTAACCATTTCAAATGACACTACCTGGCAACACCTGAATAGTGTTTTTCATATTTGAAGGAGATTGTCCTATGCATTTCTGCAATATGGCAAAAATTGGCCAATTTTTTTGTACTTCTTTTAGGTCTCTAAAACATTCTATTTTGTTTTAGAATCCTGTTTCCTTTGTAGAACTCTCAAAACAACTGAAGACCCAGCAGCTCATGTAACCACTTCCCCGACCTGAGTGTCTGAGGGAAGATTTACAAGCCACTCTCTCCCCCTAATCCCATATTTATAAGAAAAGTTTTGTCCACATAGGTATTCCTGTTACCTGGGATGATTTTCTATTTCAAATCATAGAGTTCTCATTTCTTTCTGGAAGGAAGATTATGTAAATTGTGTGCCACTCTTTTAGTATTGTACCAGTATGTTATTTTAAAAATTTAACTCAATTACTATATCGATCTAATGGGATACTAATATTACAAGAGGCATCATGCTACATAGGTAACTTCTACTGAAATTATATCTAAGTGCTGTAAGAAACTCTTACTCATGTTAATATCCATTTTAAACTCACATTATTTGTCAAAACAAGGTAAGTTGATTATATTTCTTTAATTTCTGCATAATTTGAGTTTTATCCTTCTGTCTTAAAATTTATATTTACTATTCAACTCCCCACTATCCCATCTACCCATATATCTGCATAATTGACCATCATTAATGAATCTGACTATATATTTTTCCCCATATCCAGAACTTTAGTCTATTAGTGACTCAAATTTGGATACTTTTAAGAATCCCCTACTATGGGGTTTTATTTATTTTTATATTTATATATATATATATATATTTAAAATATAGTTAGAGGTTTTCAACCAGTTTGTTGGCATTATATTCAGGCATCTGTAAATTCAGAAAATTCTATAGAATATTATCAATTCCTTGTCATGTCTGGGGGAGCCCAAAGTTGGTTGGAAATGTGAAGACCATGTTTTCTCACTAACCATATCTTGATCATATGTCAATATTTCCTTCATCCATATTAAAATTGAAAAATCAATTCTTTTTCATTTTTGTTTTCCTAGTAGTCCATGAATATAGAAGAAAGTAAATAATTTCTTATTTTCATTAATTTATTGAAACCCTAATCCCATATTTATGAGAAAAGTTTTGTCCACAATGAGTTTTACTAAGAAATCATTTAAATAAATCAAAAGTGTTAATTTGTAACTAGAAAAGGATTTTTACTCTGCTCAGGGATCAAAATCAAGCATTTGTGATATGATAACAACTGGAAAGAAAGACTGAGAAGAGGAAACAAAAAACATTGAGTGAATTGTTAACAGAATTTGCCCATTTGAGATCATAACAAGGAACATTTAAAAAGTCCTATGTGGTTTTCTAAAATTTAATTTTCATGTAATTTCCTAGGTCCATACCAAAGTGATATTATCAATAGTGTCGAAGTCCATCAGAATTTTAAATTCTGAAAAGGAGCAGGAAAATAATAAAGAATAAAGAGAAGAAGAAAGTTCATGTATCTATTTTCCCTTCTCTGTTTTTCTCTTAAGGAAAACATTCAGGGACTGAATGGAGACACAGGGCTGACTCAGAGAGGTTGGGCTGGTAATGACTCAACTACCCATCACTTGGAATTCAGCATTAACTTTTGTCCACTGAAGAAAGCTATTGTGAAGCTTTCTTTATTCATCTTTTGACCAATTGCTGTACATTTGCAAGAGAACAATTTTCAATGCTTTTGAGATAAAACACTACGGAAGGCAATGTTGATCTTTTCACCTCCCATCAATTTATTTTTCTTTAGAAGCTTTTTGTCTTCTGCTTCTACTTCCCAAACACTTGGTGCTCAGTACTTCCTTCCAGATCCAGGTGCCTCACATTTTCTAATTAATTAAAGTCCTTTCCTGTGTCTCAATAACCATTCTTTCTGTCTTCTTTGCTTTTCATCAAAATTGGTATCAGCCAATTTCAGATCTGTTACCTAGTTAATTCGTAACATAGAACCAAGACTTAAAGTGCTGAAAGCTTTTTAAACAAGGAGTTAGACAAATGGATTTGTCATTGATGTAGTGCAAAGAGGTTTTTTGTATTGCAAATAGTTTTTCACTTTACATGGACTATGGACATCTTTCCAAGTCAGTATATATGGAGTAACATTATTTTTAATAACTATGCATTATTACCCTGTACAAAATTCAGCTCTAAATGGATCAAAGATCTAGGTATTAGACCAGAAACTATGCAACACTTAGACAAAAACATGGGGTCAACACTCCAACATAGGTGCAGGCAATGATGTTCTCAGTAGGACCTATAAAGTTCAGGAAATAGTGCCGCGAGTTAATAAAAGGGAGGGCATCAAATAAAAAAGCTTCTGCACAGCAAAGTAAATGATTAGAAATGTAAAGAGAGAGCCTATAGAATAAGAGAGAATCTTTGCTAGCTACTCTTCTGACAAAGGATTCATATCCTCAATTTTAAAAATACTCAAAAAACATAAAACAAAAAAAAAAACTCCAAATAATAAATATGCAAATGAACTAGAGACATTTCTCAAAAGAAGAAATACAAATAGCCAAGAACATACAAACAAATGTTCAAAATCATTAGCAAGTAGGTAAATGCAAATCAAAACTACACTGAGATTTCATATTACTCCAGTTGGAATTGCAACCATCAAGAAAGCAATAATAAATGCCAGAGATGATGTAGAGAGAAAGGAACACTTTACACTATTGGTGGAATTGTAAATGAGTATGACCATATGGAAATCAAGTCTTTTGAAAGTTCCTCAAAAGACTAGAAATGGAACCACCATATTACCCAGCTATACCATTCCTTGGTATTTATCCTAAAGAATTAAAGTCAGCATACTACAGCAATACATGCATACTCATGTTGATAACACTACAATTCATAATAGAAAACTATGGAATTAGCCTAGGTGTCTGTCAATGGATGAATGGATAAAGAAAATGTGTTATGTGTTGTGCGTGTGTGTGTGTGTTTACATTTTATTCAGCCATCAAGAAGAATGAAATTATTTTATTTGCAGGAAAATGGATAGAACTTGGTAACATTATGTTTAGTGGACTAAGCCAAACTCAGAAAGTCAAGGGTCATATATTTTCTCGCATATGGAAGCTAGAGAGGAAAATTGAAAAGAAAAGTAGGGGTATGGGGCAGGGGGAAGAATCCAAAGAAAATCAAAGGATGTCAGTAGAGTACAGGAAAAGGACCAGAGGAGGCAAAAGGGGAGAGAAAGAGGAGACACTGGGAAATAATATTGGCCAAATTTTATTGTATGTAGTTTTCATGTACAAAAATGTAACAATGGGAATGATATTGGCCAAATTATATTGTTATTTTGTGTCCATGTACAAATATGTAACAAATATGTAAGGAACTTCACACTTATGTACAACTATAGTGCACCAGTAAAATATGGGGGAAAAAACATATATTACTCTGACAAATACAAGATAAAATTTTCTATCAGCCTCTTGATGTTGTTCATAATAATTGTAATCATAATCCTCATCACCACCATCTCAATAATAAATTACATTTATTGAAGCCTTATGTCAGGAACTGCCAATGCTAAGTGCTTTATGTATATTAACTCACTTGGGTATCAAATCGGGTATCCTAGAAGGTAGATGACATTAAGAGCCTTTTATTGCATATGAGGAAATTGAGACATAAAGAGATGATAATTAATTTGTCTAAGGTCATCTTTACAATAAGTGGCAGAGACAAGCAAAAAGAATGCCTTTCAGAACTTTTACTGGAGAGGACCCAAACACTATTGTTTTTTTTTTTTTTTTTTTTCATTTTTCCCCCTTGGGTAATTTCCCAAAAATGTAGCAATAACACCATCTGTGTCAAAATTTAGGGTACATGTATAGTTTTCCTAAGCTCTTTATAAAAGCTGGTGTGGTTAAAAGTTGGCAAATCCATCATATAGAAAGATAATATAAAATCATAGAGAATCTCTAGATTTGACAGTACTTTTTAAGAAGAGTTATCCACATTACATTTCAATCAACCATGGACCACCTATCCCATATACAACAGTAGTCCCATAAGATTATACTGCCAATTGACATCATGGTCATCTTGGTTCATGTAATTATATTCTATGATGTTTGCCTAATAATGATGAAACCAGTTAACAAGTCATTTCTCAGAACTATACCTGTCATTAAGTGATGTGTGACTAAGATTTAGTAGAATTGCAGTGAATGTGAGTATCACCTGGTCATGTTCTAACCTGCTGTCTGGAATTCCTAGAGTACTTGTTGAGTACCTTTTGGTGCTATTACATGTTTTTACATTATATCGTGTTTATTTGTCTACCTATCTTATTTCCCACATTTGACTCATGGTATGTGTTTTTATTCTGCTACTAATTGTTTTACATACCAAAGATACTGGTACTATTATGACTGGATTGTTTCAGTATTTTAATTTTTAGTTTTCTCTTTGAAACAGGAGCCAAATTTATTGGAACTTTCCCCATACCAGACACCTACAATCCAGATGATGATAAAATATATTTCTTCTTTCGGGAATCATCGCAAGAAAGCAGTACTTCTGATAAGACCATTCTTTCTCGAGTTGGAAGAGTTTGTAAGGTAAGATATATACTTATGGCATATGTGCATATGTATGAAACAACAAGGTAATCTTGAAATGAAAGTTAATGCCCATTAATTATAACTCATAGGATAGATTGATACTGTTACATGTAAGTTTTGAGTTCCAAAAGTTAAACAGAACAAGGATTTACATTTTTAAAGTATTATAATTGAGTTCCTAGTGCTGAACTGTTACTCTGATGTGAGTTACACCTCTTTGACAGGACTATTCGTTGCCAGTTATTTCAATTCCCAGTAAGATCACTGCATTATTCTGATTCATGAAAGTTAAAATGTTATCCAACAATGTTAAATAATCTTATTTTAAAATTAAAAGTAACTTAACATAATCACTGAAGTTACTTAGACACTAACAGTCATATTCTGTATTTTTATCAAAATACACATCACATATAAAAGGTTGTATTTTTTATGAATTCATTATATTTAAAATATGCCTATATTTTTACTACAGTATTTTATAAACCAAGTTCTGAGAGAAAATGGAGTAAAGAAGAAAAAACAACTCCCAAATGCAAAACATTTATTTTGAAAATAAGTTAGAAAATTAAAATTGTCATTAGACTTAAATAGTGTCATTTTATGTAAATTACAGGTAAACCCAGAAACTCTATGAGACCCCACCATTTTGTGCCATCAAGGCTCTCATTTGATAGTACCCAAGCTTTAGAGAATAATAATGTTTTTTATTTCAGTAACTTTTTTGCTTGGATTTGCAACTAATAAGAAATAGCAACTTTAGACATTTTCGTCATAAACTCAGTAATTAAGGGCAAGAGCTGTTAAATTAATAAATACTTTCAACTGGAAACTTTCTTTGGTTTGTGTGCAAACTTTTCATTTCCTTCCATTTGAGCCTATCACTTTTTGTTTCAGTCTGTTTCATCAGGTTCTGAACACTTCCAGGGTTAGAGATACAAACCACCATTGAAGTTAAAAGTGTTCACGAAAACTCAGCTTTTGAATGAGGTCAACTTATGAGCCCAGATCATTCTTTGCCTAGTATCCTAGCCAATCATGCTGTCTCCCACTGATCCTCTTAACCTCCAGTGGACAGACTCTTGAAAAAGGATCCTCATTCTCTCAGAATTTGAGTTCACAGTGATTTTTCTTAAAGCCTCGTGCCTAGGGATGAATGGCTGTTGTTTAGTAGACTTAGTGTGTTAGTGTACTGAAGCATGACTTCTAACAACAGTATTCTGACCCTGAATAGCTGTGACGTTGTTGACATTGTCTGCATAAGTGAACTACGTTAGAGGTATTTCAAGAGTCACTTTCTGATGAACATATATAAGAAGTTAGTGTTTATGAGCCATTGCAAGGCTTAGTTCTTGGTAGGTCTAATCATTTAATAGAAATTCATTTATAATAAAGTATTATTTTTATCCTAATATAAACATAGTGAGAATTGACCTTAAAGGTAGAGAAATATCTCAAAATTTTGTTTTTCCATTTGTAAAGTTCACCATTAGAAGTTTAGACTCAATATCAGACATGGAATATATTATTTAAATTATGAACAAACTCTTACTGAACTAGAAAGGCACAGAAGATTGTAAATGAGTCTTTCCAACTCAAAAACCTCTGAGACCACACAGCAAGATTTTGTCATGCTATTGTTCTTAGTTAAAAGCTAACAAATTGTAAGATCAAATAAGGACATGTGATGGATGAATTTACTTTAGGAAAAACAATAGAGGTTCTTTACTCATTAGTTTATCTCTCCACTTAATCCTTCTTTTAAGTGAGTATCATCTTCAAAATTTCTCACTGAACAAATGATCCACTGGTCAAATGTTTATATCTGTTCTAAATGCTTATATGCAATTTCTTAATTATAGTAATCCTAGCTATGTTTCTAAATTCTACTTAACAATTCAGGATAAAATTGTGACAAAAATTGAGCACATCTAGGCAGAGATTTCTCTCAGTACATTAAAAATGACTTGAAATCTTTAAAAAATATGATGACATGCCTTACAAAGCAATAACAAGTTTAATAATGATTTTTAAAAACTCAGCCTTTTCACATGAAAAGTCTCTTCTGAAATTATTTGAAACTTTCCCCATTCTGTTGTTTCTTTTTTTAATCCCCCAAATGACATTATAACATCATAACATTGTTTTTTCTACATTTGATAAACATCAGAATGCATGTCTATATTATGAAGCAAAATTTGATAACTACAAGAAAAGATTTAAGAAAAAAGAAATCATATTAGAATGAAGAGAAAACTGTGTGTGCTTTACTGAGTTTACCAAGGTTTTTCAGTAACATGGGAATCCTTTGTTCTATTTGTTCCACCAGCATTTTCCCACTGTGTGTATCTGAAAATATTCAGGTTCTGTTTTTCCTGTTCCAGTTGTTTTCATTTTTAACTGAATACTTTAACACAACGCAAAACTATGACAATTTAACAGCTCTCTACCTCTTCATCTACTAAAAATATATACATATATTTTAACTAAATATATATATATGTATATCTTGATCTATAAGAGATTTTTTTTTACCTACCCATTATATTACTATTAGACCAAGTTCCATATAGTGATTAGTGAGGAGGTTTTGGTGATAGGCAAATATCACACAAAAAAATGACTAAAGGAGTGCTTACAGAAGAAGAGTAAATCTTTTCAATTTTGTAATCCATTAATTCATATAGTTGTTATTTCAACTATAGCAACAAAATAAAAATTTTGTGCAAAATGTACTATGTAAGACAACTTGTATAACTAAACCAGTCCCTTTTTTAAAAAAATTCATTGTACAGTGAGAGCAATAGACATATAAACAGATAACAAAAAATATAATGTATTAAAAGTAAAGAGCTAAGAACTCTTAAGCATTTAGTGAAGCTCAAAAATATTATATAAAGGAAGTGGTGCTCAAATCAGGTTCTATAGGGGAGCAGGACAGTACTAAAGAACAGACATTTCAGACAGCACTGTGACAGGGTTTATTTTGTTCATGGAACACTGAAATCATGTAACTGTGACTTAAGGGGTGTGTACGAGGAACAATGTCTTTTGAGATTGGAGTGGCAAATTGGGTGATAAGTCTTATTTCCATGTTAGCAGTTGCAAATTCTATTCTGTAGCCTATGAGGAGTTATAAGATGTTTGAGACAGAGAAGTAGCAAGATAGGAAAGTATATTTAGCAACAATTTGGAGAATGTATCTGGATTTAGAAATATTTGTAAGAAGAAGGTTTATTAGGTTCCAAGACAATAGGAAAAAAAGAGATAAAATTAGATTCAAGAGATTTTTCAAATAGAAACTTTTTGCAGATTTCTAAAAGCTCCTTATTTATCATTCCTTTCTTAAATATTTTATATAGACTAGTGCTGTCCAATGGAACTTTTCATGATGATGGTAACGTCTTGTACCTGCATTATCCAATATAGTAGCTATGTGATGGTTACTTTTGAAATATCACTAGCATTACAGAGGATCTGAATTTTTAATGCATTTTAATTCTTCCTTGTCCCTATCTCAGAAAGATAGTTACCTTGTAGACAAGTATTTCCACAATCTTGGAAATTGTGGTTTCTAGAAGATAAGGCATGGATCACAAAAATGTACAAAGGGACACATTGATAGGAGATAGGAAACACCAAAAACAGTTTAGAGGCATAGATTTTATATTTGGACTTGTTGAATTTGATGTGACTCCGGGATATGCTGATATATTACCTATGTGAAAATATAAACCTGAGGCTCAGTAGTATCTGAACTCCTGAATTTGGAAGTCACCAAATTCCTAAGTATCTAAAATTGCTCAGTAAAATGTGTGCTATAAGATCAAAGGCAAGGACAGAATCCTGAAGGAAAATGATATTTAAGAAAGCATATAAGGGCTGGGGATATAGTTCAATTGGTAGAGTGCTTTCCTCGAATGCACAAAGTCCTGGGTTAGATCCCCATCACCTCCACCACCACACACCCACACACACACACAGAGGGAGAGAGAGAGAGAGAGAGAGAGAGAGAGAGAGAGAGAGAGAGAGAGAGAGAGAGAGAGAAAGAGAGAGAGAGAGAGAGAAAGAAAGAAAGAAAGTATTTTCAAAGGCAATTGAGGGGCTAGGGTTGTGGCTCAGTGGTAGAGTGCTTGCCTAGCACATGTGAGGCACTGGGTTCCATCCTTGGTAGCACATAAAAATAAATAAATGAAATAAAGGTATGGTGTCCATCTACAACTAAATTTTTTTTTTCTTTGGCGGTGCTGGGAATCGAACCCAGGGCCTTGTGCTTGCAAGGCAAGCACTCTACCAACTGAACTATCTCCCCAACCCCCTAAATTTTTTTTTTTAAAGGCAATTGAGAAGAAATTGTTTGATGGCTAGGCAGAGAACTGGAATGGAGTGTTATCACATTTTAAGGAAAAAGGTTAATTCAAAAAGAAAACAGATGTCAGGGACACCTCAAAAGAAATCTGAGGATTATAATTTATAGCCAGGCTTTAGGCTTGATGGTAAGGATATCATCAATGACCTTTGCCCAAGTGATAACAAACATTCAGTTTGAAATCAGATGTAGATTTAAATCTCATTCTACTTACTACCTTGGTTTCTTAAACTAGAAAATGACTTTTCTGTGACTATTTTTACAAGTAAATGTGAGGCTTCAATGAGAGCATTGAATCTGGGTGCGGCAGATATTCAGGAAGGTATTGAAAATGGAAGGGACTTAGATTTGTGTTTTTGAATATGAACTCTATTATAAGACATTTACACATAAAAAAATATAAATACCTGGTCATACTACAGTGAGTTTAATGCCACAAAATACAAACATATGTACACACACACACAAACATGCACTCACACATCATACATACAACCTTTTGGAGCTAGGTAAACTTAAACTCAACAGTGATTAGAAGCCGGGAACAGTGGCACACACCTGTAATCCCAGCAGCCGCATATGCTGAGGCAGGATAGTCAGTTCAAGTCAACCTCAGCAAAAGCAAGGTGCGAGGCAACTTTGTGAGACCCTATCTCTAAGTAAAATAAAAAATAGGACTGGGGATGTAGATCAGTGACTGAGTGCCCCTGAGTTCAATCCCCAATACCAATAAAAAGAAAAAAAACAGTGATGGTGGTTTGTGTGTGTATTAACTGGTTAGGAACAGGTTAGTTGCCAAATGTTATTGACAGTAACATTTTATTAGTTTTAGTGGATGAATTTACTCTTAATATGTTTCCCTCATTTTTAAGAATATTTGTACTTTGAGGGTGAATTTTATTTCTAAATAAAGTCAAAATCATTTGGAATCATATCCAGTGAAAATTTTTTGGATGGTTGCAACAATGTAAATTTTAGTCAAGAGATATGGATGGGGAGAGACATTATAAATTGAATAAATTGATTTAGAAGATAATTTCACATGGCAATATTGATCAACAACAGTCTAAGAATACTAATAGTCTAATAAGTACTTTAAAATACTAATAAAGAATACTAATAAAGTCTAATAAGTACTTTAATCCACACTCCTCCAAACCCAGTCTGTTTGTCATTGTATATGGTAGAGAATTATTTTTCAGTAGGGTCACACTTTCCAGTCCAACTACTTAATAATCTTTTCATATTTAAAATAGGTACTTAGCCTTGAGTCCTTGTCAAGCTCTATAATTCTTCCACGCTTTTAAACAGTCAGAACCTTGAAGCACTTAAACCCAGGAAGACTCCTTTCATAGATGGTAAATCACCCAGATCTTCCTGGTGAGGTATTAAATACTGACTGAATGAACAAGAACAGCAGCATGAAATAAATGCTGAGAAGATTTGTGTCTATTTACTTCCCAAGTTATTACTCTCAGATACCACTGTTTATGTCTGTGTGATGTTTATTACTCTGTGTGTTTGTGTGTGTGTGTGTGTGTGTGTGTGTTCCCATAAACTAAAGCGTGGAAATGCCAGTCCCTTTTGCAAGGCTAGCTTGGGACTTTTCACCTCAAGGCTGTTTTGCATTACTTTTGGATTCTATTCATTTTTGGAAGTGTTGTCCATTAGTTTACTTATGCTAGCCCACTCTGGATTCCAGCTGTAGGATATGCCAATTCTCTTTTTTTGTTTTGCAGTATTTCCTTTTGTTCATGCCAGGAATTCAATTTGGATGGCCCTTTCACATAACTTGCCTGGGGGTCTCATTAATAGCCTTTTGCTTCAGTTCCACTTGCATTGTCTACTTGATATATGATCCTATTTGGACAATTACTGTCTTTGAAGATTTGTGTTTTTAGGCCGATGACACTTTCCGTATTTATTGATCTCTACCGAGCTGTGGTTTTTGTGCTTACTTTCAGTGTGTCACTTACAACCTAAATGAGAGATTTAGTGCCCATGAGTTACAGATGTGCTTTTGCTTCACTTCCATCTGTTTTCCTGTCTGAGAAATTCTTAGGAAAGGATTTATACTGTTTGTTATAGATTTTTTTTTTTTCCATTTTTTCCCCTCTCTCTTAATTAATGAACTCTGATTCTACCTGGAATAGATTGCTAAATATTCCTAGATTTACCTAATTTAATATGCTCAACCTTAGGAACAAAGTTCTTTAGCATAGTATATTATCCAAGTCCTGCATTTCTAATAATTTTTATGAGTTTTTAAAGTAGTTAGAAAAACATGTTCTCCATTTCTGTTTGCTTTGTCATTCTCTAATGCCAAATCACAAACAGTTGTCTCGAAATACTGAATATTTCTTTAAGAAAAAAAAATTTTCCTTGAAAGTCTCTATAGAATTTATCCCTTAAAAAGTACTGTGTCCAATGCCTGCCATTGTGTGCTTATTCACTTTTATCTTCTCCTCTCCCTGTGTCTTAGATGTTTGTATGTTTTCGTTTCCTCTACTGCTAAGGTATCTCAAGATTATTAGTAGGTGAAGTAAGAAAGATTCTAGTGTCTCTAATCTCTCTTACAGCTGTCAAGCTTTCTGCAATTTATTTTGGATTACTCTTCCTATCAGAAAAGACACTAAAATGTTTGACAATAGTGAAGAGCAAGTGATAATAGATTTTATGCTGGTAAAGAGAAAAAAGATGCCTATAAATTTCTCTTTTTTGCAAAGAGAAATGCCTACAGTAACTTCAGTATCTCAAGACAATAATAATGAGATACTTATTTTTACACATCACATGTTTCTATATAGTATAGATTTTATTTCTACAACTTACCTGAGTTGATCACCAGCTATGATGTTTTGTGAAGTTAACTCAAGTAATTCTTCTTGATAGTATTATCATTTTAGAATTATTTTCATTTTATGCATTTATTTTTATTAGTCATAATTTTTTTTAAATCCCAGTGAACCAGTTACATGAAATACAGTTTAAGCATATTGTAAAAGAAGACTCATGGTCCGAAAAGGAAAGTATAAGAGTTTTTTATTTGATTTGCTGGGCATAACTTCAGTATCTTTCATTACTTCTTTTAACATATGAAAATATCCTCTTTCGAGCTCTTCTTTGAAATATAATAATGTATTTTAATAATATGGCATACTATCCAATGAGACTTGTGAGGCCTATTCCAAGTTTATTTTACATTTCCACCACATCATGATCATAGTTTCAAGCTTCTGAATTGGCCACCCCAAGTTTGGATTATCCTTACCATTATTATTTACTTATGCCTCAGCAGACTTAAGTCTAACCAGTATTAAATTTTCTTTTTTTTTTTCACTTCCAAAGTTTTTTATTATTACTTACCTATAGTAACAGATATATAAC
Organism: Sciurus carolinensis; assembly: GCF_902686445.1. Classification (NCBI taxonomy): domain Eukaryota; kingdom Metazoa; phylum Chordata; class Mammalia; order Rodentia; family Sciuridae; genus Sciurus; species Sciurus carolinensis. The sequence goes on from NC_062220.1 coordinate 56,500,129, forward strand.
AGATAAAGCATTATCAAAAAAATAATCTGCCTGTTTGCCTGTCTCTTCCTCCCCACAGGCTTTTCCCAGCTCTGTGGACTAGTAATCACAGATGAAGACAGTTTTACTGGTTATAGAGATCTTTAAAGCAGGGGTTGGGAGGAACAATTATATTGAGAGACAAGAAAGCATCACTTAAATACAATAATATTAGTCAACAATTCCCACTTTAGTTGCCCAGAGCTTCACACTCCTCCTCTCCTCAATCCTCAGATTTTCCCCCATTGTACAGCAGAGGAAGAAACAATTTCAAAGAGACTCAACTCTGTTGGAAACTAACCCCCATGGGGCACACCAGACTACAATGCTATGAGACCAGCTTATTATATTTCCTTATTCTGCAGCCATCAAAACCAGTGTTCAGATCCAATAGAAAAGGGAACCCGAGATTTATATGAGGTTTTCAATAAAAATTTTAGAAACATTCTAAAACCTAACCCTAGACACCCCGAAGACTGAGGTGGCACAGAGAAAAGTAAATGACCCAACTGCTGTGAGGTGTCAGGCTGTGATCATGTCTCCAGTGGTTCTTAGTACAGGAACAGTCTTGAGGATATTTGATGGTGTATTTTAACACAGGGCTATTTAAAATCTGCAAGGCCCATTTTGTTTAAATGACAAATCAGATAAAGAACGTGATGGTATCATTGAATCAAAAGCACAAAAATGCTAAACTTTCCTCATCTTTTATGTTCAATTTGTGAAAACAGTCCATGGAAAATCAGTGTGTTTGCTCCTTGAGACTGTTTCTGTGATGGAATAGTATTTTTAATAATTTAAAATACTATAGCATTTATATAACACTTGAAAAAAAGGTGAGTAGTTTAATTCAAGGTAAAATATGTGAGAGTAAATGATGTTACTGAGAGGAATTGGAAAGAGGGGCACACAAAAGACACACACATTATGGTTTTTAAATTGTTTCAAAGAACTCCATTCTTTTACCTGCTTGAGAATATAGAAGAGCAGAATTAGGCAAAAGAACTGAATTTTAAGCAAAGGAGAATTTCTAACTTTTAACTATAGTGTCAAACACTTTTTTTTTTTTAGGTTTTTAAGGTGTGTGATTCTCTGGTGTCTATTGATTTGAAAAGTTTGGCATCCAACTTCAACCAATATTATTAAAATCTCTGAATGAACATAAGATTTTAATAGACTACAATTTGGTCTCAAATGTCTTGGAGATTTCATTGACTTTATAAAATTATAGGGATTCAAAAGCATACAAGTTTAATGCCAATTATTATATTTTCCAACAGCTTCTGTTTCCCAGTGTGTAAGGGAAAATGATGTTAAGTGCTGAGAAAGCCTCAAAGAGGATGGTATATACAGATAAAGCCATGTTTACCAGATGAAACCAGCATCATGACCCAGAGGTCAAAAGACACACTCAATAAAAGTTCATGTGTGACAGCTTCTTGCTACTTTACATGTCTATGTAAGATTTATAAGAACTCGTGTGTGCCGGTGGAAGGAAAATGTAATAACCATTAGCCTCATCATGACTACCTGTTACTAGATGCTATAATTAGAAGATCATAGCAATTTATATCATGCAGCCAACACCCAATCAAATGACTGACTCGTTGGTACTATATTTTCTTTTTTGTCACTTTAAAATTAAGAAATATTGCAAACATAAAAGCTACAGAGAAAAAGAAAGCAGGCACTCTGTACTCACCACCCAGAGAGAGCACATGAGATCAAACTTGTTTACATTTAATTTCTTTGTTACTTTCATCTGCATCTTTGTAAAGGATGTCAAGGTTTTTGGCATCCTGGCCACAAAGGGGCTGTGTGATAAATAGAGTGGAGACACATAGAAGTGACTGGTGACTAAGTGCTCCTGATTCTGACATCTCAATAGTAAATCTATTGTGTTGGTCAGACGGTTGTATTCTTTAGAACTTCACAAAAATAAGCAAGGAGGTGACAATTTAGTACAAAAGTGATTATCCCCTTTCAGTCCCCTTGTGGGCTTAAAGTTCTCAGGGGTGGATTGTGTGGATTTGCAAACAAATCCAGGGACCTAGATCTGGTCAACAAAGTCAGCCCAACTGACTTCCCTATAGGAGAAATACAACTACTTGTGAATTGAACTTTGCCATCCCGGGTCTGGCTTCTGGGTGTCTGTAAGAGTTACTATCCGGTCATTAAATGCTTATAACCCATTCCTAAGAACCTTCATGCCAGAACTATACTCATTTCCCTGCTGACAGCAGGTGGCTTTCATCTTTGACCTGGATTTTTTTTGTTTGTTTTTATCCTTTTACTCCTTCAGGGGCTGGAAAAATGTTGCTGGATGGATGGGTAGGCAGGAGCATTTGAAGATTATTTTGTTGAAAGGATTGTAATTTCCATTTGTCAGGTTAAAAAAATACAGGTGTGGTATAAATTCCTTTCTTATCCAACAGATTTGGAGCTAGTAAATAAGAATTTTCTTACACTACCATTAAGTATGGGTGAAAATTATAAATAGAAATGGGAGAAATGTGTGAAAATGACATTTATTGTCACTTTTATATAGAAGAATGTTTAAAAGAACATGATGACTCATTTTTATGATGAACTAGTATTGCTGCATCTGTTAAAGAAATGTTGTTGAACAAATACACTAAGTATATGTTTATTTATTTAGGAAAATAATTTAAGCACCACCTCTCTGATAGTGTGAAGTACTAAATCAAACATAGTCCTCTTCATGATCATGATATATTTATTTCCTTATGAATATTGAATCAACACTATTTTTAGTACTCATTGCTGACTCTTTCAAAATATACAAATATAGGCAAGGAAATTTAATAATATCATTCATATGAAAAATTAATGCATTGAAATGAAAACAATTTCCAAAGTCTTTGTTTTAGAACAACTATGGAACTGCTAAAACAGGCTGGAGATGTGACTTTAAAAGGTATAAATCGAGGATCATGAAATGAGGGAGAAATAAGTCACTTTGTAGTTTTAAATTCATTTAAAAATCCATTACTTTCTGGTAATCCATATGCACATTTTCTCAAGGGAATCCTAGGATACACGAGCACACAATCCATTAGTACATTAGAAGGACGCATCAAAGTCTATATCCATTCATTTTAATATCTAGATTTAATTACAAAGTGATCAGAGGATATGAGCATTAAAAATAACCTATATCTAGTTAAGTCTGCCTTCACATTTGCAGATATGGGAAATCATCCAGTAGTTAGATGGAATAGTGTTTGAGAAATGACATTCAAATAATTAGAAATGGGAGAATAATAGAAGTGCCACAAACAAAATAAAAATCCAAGAAAAATTGCACACATACTTGTTACTGACAGATCACTATATAATATGCCATGTAGTTTTCTTAAAAGAGGACTCTTAATTATTTCACTTTTTTGCTAATCATTACATCTTTTAGTAGTTCTTCATTGTGTGCTTATTAACACACAGACACTTTGGACTGATACCAAAGCCTTCCTTGATCTTACCCCAATTTACTTTTATTGCATTTTCCTTCACTATTTTAATTGATCCCAGTCTTCATGTGAACCAAATTTGTCTCCCAGTGAATTTTGGATGTTAGACCCAACACCCGTTGGTTGTCCTTTTCACCTCACTTCCAGGACCTGAAGTTTCTCCTGAACCAGTCTCTACACATGTAGTCTGAGACCACCTATCATAAAGTCTGAGTATTAAATTTAACTCTTTTGTGATGCTTTCCTTATTTTCCTCACGTAAAGAAATTTCAGAGGAGGCTTACTCTCCTTGGCTCTCTATACCTTTCAAAAAACTTGCAATTTCAGTTATTTATTAACTATTAAATGTATACTTATTAATCTGATTGGCAGGGTATTTGTGACATATCTGGAGTAGGCATTGGGTTTAATACAATAAGGAATGCATTTTCTGTTTTGAATTAAAAACTATTAGAGCACAACTACTGGCTATCATACATTTTATTATCACCAGAAGCCAGCGACTCTAAACTGTATCAGTGACAGAATACTACAACTAGGAAAGTGTTTTGTTGGTGCTAGTTCCAAACAATTGCTGTTACCTATTTTGTTTATATTATATGGACATTTACATGTATAGTTAGTCCCCAGCACACATGAATGGAGCTAAACATGTTCCATGCTTTGTAAATTTGTAGTAATTTGGAATCATGCAAAATTAACATAATGAGTGCAAACTGTGAAGTGTGATATGTCATTGTTAAATGCACATTTTTAACTCACATAACACATATTTGACTTAATATTAATGCCTTTATATTTAAAAAATTTTTTTAATTATTGTTTGGCGTAGGAAGTATATGTATGACTTTGAATTCTCTTGCTTAGAATTATCATTTGAATGCTTTTCTCTAATTTGGTTTAGTTTAGAGATGAAGAAGCACAGAGAAGATAGTTCCTAGATATTCAGACATAAAATTTGATGGTTAACTTTCATTAACTTTATAGAACAAAATGTAATTGAAGGATAATAAATTTTGTATAGCATTTAAATATAAATAAATTTAATGCAAAAAGTGGCTCCAAGAGCAACTTTTTAAAGTTAAAATTGAATACATTATATATTTATCCATGAACCAGTCTTGCCCTTTTATTATAAGAATAACAGGGTTGGCTGAGTCAAGTAAATGGAAAATTATAATAATTAAATGTTCACAGGGACACATTAATTTAAAAATAAGAAATACATCTTTTTGCTGGATTATTAAATAGCCCAATTCTGCTTATTCTATTTAATTGATTAAAATGTTTATGTTTGGATAAATGCCTAAGGAAACATTTAAATAAAATATTTCAGAGCAAAAAACAGTAAGGAAAATATAGGCTAATATCTTTTAAAAGATCATAAATTATATATGTTTATATCACCTTGATGTTTATTTAGAAATTCACTAAATTTGGTAAAGACTATTTTCAAGTTTATACAGAGGCATATTTCTAAAAGCTGGAAATGTTTTTTAATCATAGAAATAATAACAATCAGTGCTAGCATTTATTGTGCTCAGGTTGCCTGGCATTATACTAAACATTTTATATGAATTTTTCTATTTGATTTCAAAATAACTGCATTGCAAAGCGTTAATCATATTTTATCGATGAGAAAACAGAGAATTGGAGAAATTAGTCTTTTGTAGGTCATGGAAGAAAAAATTGGCAGACATAGGACTTGATTCCAAGCCTGCCTTAATTGCTAGAGTCTTGCAGGCATCTACTCATTCAGTAGTTATTTTGCTTTCATGGCATTCATTTAACCATTAGAAAATTGCCTTTGGTTGAAGAAAAAAAACTGATTTTTCCTTTATTTGGAAGTTCAAAGACTAAATATCCAGGATCTGTGTCTTTCTAAACAATAGCATTAATAAGGTACTACCTGTAATAGCTATCAGTTTCAGTTGGTGAAATTTTGCCTTTATTTTTGTTTTCCATTTTTCAGAATGATGTAGGAGGACAACGCAGCTTGATCAACAAATGGACAACTTTTCTTAAGGCCAGATTGGTTTGTTCCATTCCTGGAAGTGATGGGGCAGATACTTATTTTGATGAGCTTCGTAAGTCATATGTTCCTTCTTTCTTGAAAAAGTCTACCTAATTAAGTAATTCATCATTTGTTATATTTTAGCCCCAAATACCTCATTATATGTAACTCAGCACAACTCGGCAGGAGTGGTTCTTACTAAGTTTGCAAACACAAAGCACATGGGGTGCTTTAGATCTGGACGCAAGGCACATGGGGTGGTCTAGGCCTGGAGTTACATAAAGTAACTCCTCTCTTTGTAAGAGTCCTGGAAAGTTGGTGAAGTCCTGAAAGCACAAAATCAATCCATCCCTCCTGCAGCCTTTCACTTTGATGGGAGCCACTTTCTTCAGGGAGGAAGAGCTCATTCCTCATTCCGTGGATGCCCTCTGCTGGACAGACTGGGAGACTTTTCATTTCTCCATTCTGCCCAAAGCTCATTCTAGAAAGAACATTTTCATTTTATATAAGTTAAACATCATTAGTTTTTATCTACTCAAACTTGTTTTTGTTTTGCCATCAGTGTAAAAATAACTATTTATATCATCCATTATTTCATTATTATGTTTTTTATACTATTAAAGTACATATTCAATATTCATGGGCCATCTCTGATGTTGTTTATAAGTACACTCACCTCTTACTCTTTTACAAAATATTACTTACCAATAATCTACCGTCAAGATTGTGCTAATTACACAAACAATATTTTCATATTGTTACTGAAGAAGTAATTTAATTACTAAGTTGACAATGTTGGAGTACTAGAGGGGAAAAAATTCCTTTTTCTGGTTTTTATTTTATATGAAATCACATCCTGCTAATTGGAAACAGTCAGCGATTATCAATTGGATCACCTCATGTATGTGATTGAAGTAAACAACTAAGAGGTTAAATGTTCAACTCTATATCACGTAGCTAGAGAGAACACTTTTACCCTTAATTTATTTTCTTATATAAGCTTTGCATTTACCCTTAATTTCTTAAGAGATAGTATAGTACACTGTTATCTTAATTTTTTACACTGTTTAGAGTTTCAGAGATATTGTATTATTTAAAAAAATATGTAATATTAAAAAATAAAAATATACTAAATAATTATTTTTTCCATTAATAGAAGATATTTATTTACTCTCCACAAGAGATGAAAGAAATCCTGTAGTTTATGGCGTCTTTACCACAACAAGGTATGTGCAACAAAATGCCTTTAATCCTTCTAGAGAATTTTTATATGTATGTAAACCCTTATAGTTATATGAGTTTTGTCTCTTTCTTTATAGTAACATGCCATGCCATTTTTTCCATCTTACCTGTTCACTCAGTGTTTTTTTAAAAATCTTTCAATATCCCTATAAAAACTTTCCTTGTTCTTTTTAAACCAGAATAGCAGCCCTATGTCACCACAGTTACTTAAGCAGCCCTCTGTACATTCCTGGTTTCTTGACCTTTGTTGCTACATGTCGTGCACCCTAGCACATGCTCTTCCACAGGTAAACAACTATATCTCAGATGAATTCTCATCATCAAATTGCCAGGTACAAAAGGTGTCTGCATATGCTATTCATAATAAATACTTTCAAACTTACAGGCATAGACATAATACTAAAGAAATGAGTAAGTTCACTGGTGAAGCTATAAATAATCATGAATGGGATTCTCTTGACTTGATTCTCATCACATCACAAGATGTCTTACTTGTACATCCTGCTACCTAAAACAATGAGAGAGTGGATGTTAGGACCATGTCATGGCGTTACTGCTTTAGCAACAAAAGTTGGTTTTACCCACCCTAAGAAGAGCAGCCAGTTAACAATAACAGTAGGACTAGAACAGAAGAGGGTTTTCTAATTTTCATCCCTGCATTCTTGTCTTCTTTCTGATTAATGCTGTCTTACATGTATTATCAAGACTCTGTGACTTCCTTAAAGTTGTACTAGCATCTAAAAAGCTTTCTCAAAGAAGATGTGATCTCTACCGTCTTTATTTTATTTCATGAGTAACCTACGTTTGCAGTGTTCAAAGTGTATTTTCGCCTCTGTGATATGTTACTGCTTGTGTCCTTGGAAATATTTTTCACTCTTTCCAAACTCTACTTTCATTCTTAATGTAAGTTGACATGAGTATTGGAGAAATTGGAGGTATTGATATTGTTTGGTTTTACTGCCTCCTTTTGAACAAGTTCTTAAACTATTTTGTATTTTGTACTTTTTAGTTTGATTTCCTTTTTGTGGCATATTTATTTAGTTCATAATACCTTCTGCACAAACTGAAATTCTATAATGGTTCAGAATATATCAGAAAACAAAATATTATTTGATTATAAAATGAAGTAAATATTTAAGCATGAGAATAAAGAAGACAACTTAAGAACCTGCTAGTTTGGAATCCATATTTCTATTATTCTATCTATGAATATAAAAATATGCAGGCTGCCGGGTATGGGGGCATACGCCTATACCCCACACCTCAGGAGGCTGAGCAGGAGGATCATAAGCTCAAGGCCAGCCTCAGGAACTTAGTAAGACTGTCTCAAATTAAAAAATAAAAATGGTTGGGGATGTAGTTCAGTGGTACAGTACTCAATCCCCAGTACAAGGGGAAAAATTTTTCACAAAGAGAAAATGCCTGTAGTTACTCAATTATCTCAGCCCTAGATCTCTTGGCACCTTTCCTTTCGGAGAACTTTCTTTGAAGTCAATGTGTACTTCATACACAAGACACAGATATGTGCCAGGGAAATGCAGCCCCAAGATAGTTCTTTTTTATTTTTTTCCTATCAAGTTTCTGCCCACCCAGAGTGTGAAGTTACAAGTTAGCTTTCTGTTCTTGGTGTTCTTCGTTATTTTATTTTTAGTGGTGCTCTGAAGACTGAGGTAATGTCAGAACCTATGTCGTGTCTTTGTCAAGTGAGAACACATAATTAGCCTGCAATAATGCCAATGCCATTAAGCATGATGCATTATTCTTTTAAGATTTCATAGCAGATGTGTGATTTTTATGGGAACGTCACCTCTCTTCTTAGCTGCTAGTTCTCTCCTAACTGCCTGTTTACCGTTACCTCCCGATGTTTCCCATTAATGTCATTCCAAGAATATTAATAATTGAGTTACTCATGCTAGAGAATTGTTGGCTTGTTTGTGCAATGCTGAGGTGATAAGTTTCTTAGATCATACAGGGTGATCTCATTTTTAATAACAGGAATCACTGAAAGAAATCATTCAAAGAAATTTAAAGAAAATGTTCTGTAACTTCCAGAAGGAAAATAAAAAAGAATTATCTGATGTGTGCTAACAGTTTTTATCATTAGTGTGCAAAACTTTGTATAACTCTTATGGAGCTTCTCTTAAATGCTATCTCTGAGACTATGTAATTATAATTAAGTATCAGATAAGTAACTATAATTCAAAAGCTTAATTCAGGTAGCAAAAGGAAAAATGATTAAACATTTTAAAAATCAGTTGAATAAAAACCTTAAATAAGTTATTTAACATGTGAACTTTATGATGAACAGTACTTTTTCGGTATTTTTTTTGGATCACAATTGTACATTATGGCGCAATTTGTTGCTACATGTTCGTATATACACAACATTAATAACCTAATTTGGCTGGTATCATTCCCCAGTATTTCTCCTTTCCTCCCCACCTCTCCCCCTGATCCCTTTAATTTACTGATCTCCCTTCAATTTTCATGAGATCCCTCTCCTGCCACCTTTTTCTTTCTTTTTTCCTCTCTAGCTTCCACATAGGAGAAAACACATAGAACCCTTGACTTTCTGAGTTTGACTTATTTTGCCTAACAAAATTGAACATTCACTTTAAAAAGGAAGGTAAATGAGATGATTATAATTCAACAAATTATTACTATTTTAAAATTGAGATATAACTTTTTATATTGTAAACTCTTTATATTGTAATCTGTTTATAATAACTTCAAATAAAATTGAAGGATATATGAACAAGCACAGTATCCTTTCCTGCAAATTATTCTCTATCATCTAGTTTTTATAGATAATTTTATTTATCTATCAAGTTTCAATTCAGACCTTAATTCCTCCCTAAAAACTTACCTGGCAGCCATGGCCTGGGTACCCATCCATGTGCTTGCTTAACTTACTTACCAGCAATAGACTTATTATCACCTATTTGTCAGGACTTCTTGGCCACAAGCTCCTTGGGAACATAGGCACACTTTTTCTGCTTCACCTGTCAAATAGAATGTGCCAAACCTATTTGTCCCCATAGCTCCTGGTTGCAGTATGTGCACAATAAAGGCCCACTGGATGGTTGTGAATGACTGAATCATGTTGCTTTCTTTCAGCTCCATCTTCAAAGGCTCTGCTGTTTGTGTATATAGCATGGCTGACATCAGAGCAGTTTTTAATGGTCCATATGCTCATAAGGAAAGTGCAGACCATCGCTGGGTGCAGTATGATGGAAGAATTCCATATCCCCGACCTGGCACAGTATGTATCCAACTTAACAATTGAATTATTTTTCTAACCCCATATTCAATTCCTAATTCTATTATAAACTTAACTATTCCCACAGCAACATGGGCTGTTGATTTTTAAATAGCTGTTATTTATTTCCAGTGATGTTTTAGCATTTCTGTCCTCCATCTGAACATATTTCTTTTGAATGAGAATTTTAAGTACTACGGGAAATGATGAACTACATTGTAATGAGTGGATTATAGTCCAATGTCGAGTTTATCTTTAATGTCTATAGACTCATTAAAATGATTTAGTTATCTAAAATGAAAAATACTCTAAATTAGATGGAAAGGACAAATAAGTATTTGTCCTATACATATAGCTGCAAATATAGCTAAAAAATCTTCTAGTTTCCAGTTCTACTTTGAAAAGACTTCATCAGTTATAATGGCCCATTTAAATTACCTTCCTTCTTGTAATGTATTAATTTTTCCTTATTTTGTTGCACCTTGTTGTATGTATTTCTTAGACAGGAGGAGATTTTAAAGAACCCTGAGTTCAAAATTCTTTTCAATTAGTATAAATCATGTTTAAAGCACAGATAATAATTTATGCATTTGTTTGAAAAGAAAAACAACTGAATTTGAAGTGCTATTTGTACCTTATAAGCAGAAGACATTTTTCATTTTGTGATAGAATTAAAATAGTTGAAATTATTTAAATAATTCAGGATTGGCTGACTTAATATTAAAAGGAAAATAACTTTTTTTTTTTTCATTTAGTATTTTTTTCTCAATATTTCTACCAACGGGTATAAAATAATCATCAAAATCTGAGAAAAATTTTGACTTAACCTTTCAAATTCTACTTAATATTGCCTTTTCATATGTTTATTCCTAAGGAGGAAATAACTAGTGGTTATGTTTTCTGAATTCTCTTTCCAACTTCCTGTTATGTAACAATTTTGGAGCCACACTAAATTCTTCCTTTTATAATTCATTCATATAAATCCACTTCAGGGTTGTTTTTTGGCCTGATTATGATGTAATCACTCTTTTGTGGAAATATTTTTTCAAATAATATTGTGATTTTCAGAATTCACTCTTGTCTTACCTCTTTTTAAAAGATGGTAACAAAAACACTTAACCTGTGATCTACCCTCTTAAATTTTTAAGTGTATGATACATTAATCTTGGCTACAGGTACTATGTTGTACAGCAGAGCTGCAGAACTTGTTCATCTTAGTTAACTGGAACTTTGCATCCATGGGATGGTAACTTCCCTCTTGCCCTTTTCCCTAAACCCTGGTAACCACCATTGCATGCTTTGATTCTGTGAATGTAGCTGTATCCATACCTCACATGAGTGGAATCATGTCTTTCTGTGAATGACTTACTTCACTTAGCATTCTCAAGTTTCATTCATGTTGTTGCATAGCATAAAACTTCCTTCTTTTTCTCACCTTTTCACTATTCCTTAATTTGTTGATGTGCATTTAGTTGTTTCCAGAGTGCTGCAATGAACCTAGGAATCACAATATCTTTTTGAGATCCTCATTTTAATTCAGGCCATTACAAATGTTTTCCCCAATTATTGGATTCTACTGGAGAAAGAATTCAGGGCTTAAATCATTCATATTAATTACAGCAAATTATTTGCATACATAGACACAGCAGTTGAGTCCTATAATACTCAGAAATGGAAAATAATAAATCATAATAATTACCTATGATGCTTTAAGATTACACTACTTTCCAATTATAATGTAAGTTAGAAATGCTAATGTGCACTCGCGATGTTACAGAGATGGTTGTTGTTGCCATTTTCCCAGCTCCTGACTGGAAGAGGTGTGAATATTGTACACAGTTTAAAGAGGAGAACTCATATTTTATAAGACCCTCCAAAGTACACAGCCAGTTCTCTAAAGTGACAATAAGTGTCCCCCAAAATCAGACAACATAAATATTAGTGAGGAGTGTTTTTCATGAGGGAGAATTATGTTAAACATGATGGTCTTTGCTGCTGAACCCTCAAAATCACTATAACCAAATTTGGAAATATCTAAAATAGTTCATAGATGTGTAACCCCTTTATTTCCTTACTTTTTTTGGTCACTTTTAAATAATATTTCATTTTATTTGCTTATGCTATTATTCTGCTTCTACATTATATTTTTATTTGGAATGCTGATGTTGAGGTTAGAAACATCATATATCTGATGTGAAAATCTGTTACACAAACATGCTTTTCCTAAATGAACTTTACCATTTTAAATAGTTACATTCATAAAATCAGTGAAATTGTGTTTCACAGTGTATCAAGTGACTACACTTGTAAAAATTGAGAATGTAAGAGCTGGAGTGAATGATAGAGACTACATAATTCACCCTCATTTTATACAGGAGGAATCTGATACCTATATAATTGTTGCTACTAAGAATAATTAAGTAATTTCCCCAATATCATGTTTCCATAAACAGCAGAAGGAAAAGGGATATGGTTGGAGTTTTTCTGGGGGTGGGGGGGAGGTATTCTCTCCCTATTCTGTAATATTCTGTGATAAGTCATTTATTTTCTAAAATTCACCTGTAGTTGTAGTGCTTGAATGTCCTACCTAAAATTAATTGCATCTATTTTTATATCGTCTCCTGCCATTCTCTCTCATCTGTACTTTATTTAAGGCACCCAAAACAGTGATTCTTTCTACTCTGTATTTCCTCCCATTCAGAAATTTTAGTAATGAATTATAATTGAACATTCCTTATGACTTGGAGTGATAAACACATGTTATCTCACTACATTCCTAAGAAAAAATCATAGCATGAGTATTATTTCATGTTTGTGGTTGAGAAAAAGACCAATGAGGGTAATGCATGTTCATGGTCTCATAGTTTGTGAAGTGGTAAGACTGGGATTACATTTGGATCTACCTACCTCCAAATCATAAGTCCTGTTCTACCTTCAAAGAAATGAAAACAATCAAACTGAACCTATGTTGTGTCTCTGGGGTCGAGCTATTGTCTACAGGTGTCGCAGTGCCATTATGAAACCTTCCTACACTTGTCATCTTTCTATTATGATGCAGAAGAATACATCTTACTTTAACAAAGCATTGTCGAATAATTTGTTTTCTCTGTAATTGGTTGAATGTTTACTAAAAATTATTTTACCCTTAAGTTGAATTTTTAAAATACATTATTTTTTAAAATCACCTTTGCTTTCGCAATATCTGTATCGGTGTTGCTACTAAGATTGAGTTCTAAGTGGTTCTCCCAGAAGTGACCTTCTGCTGAAATTATTACTCAGTTAAATACTGCAAGCATGGTCGCATGCTGCACCTACTTTCATTTTTTTTGGTTTTGACAGAATACTGTATTTTGTTTAACCAAAAGTCAAACCTAAACTCCGAGCCTTACCATGATGCTCTACAATTTTATTAGGTCTGAAAATTCACAAGATACATTTACAAAATTCCTTCACTTCAAGTTATTCTTCTGCCCTCTGGTGTCCAAATCTAGAGTCTGATCATATCATATTTTATTCAGGTGGACTTTATCAATGTTGTTGACTCACTGGGTTTGGTAATATGAATTTCCAAGTGAAATGAAATATGGAAGAATCCATCATAAAGCAAGAAGTATAATTCAGATATGGACACTAAATTGAAGTCAGGACAAAACTAAGATGGCTAGAAAACTCAGAATCTGGGGAAGATTTGTGAAGGCAGAGTTCAGGTTTGATTGTTGATTCATTGGAAATAATCTACCCCAGTTTCAAGTTAATACGTTAGTTTTATTATTTAGTTTTATTCTGTGTTGTCAAGGAATTTTTAAGATTTATACATAAATGTAAAATAGTAGTTGATATCTTTTCAAAAGGGAGTTCATGTTTTTAAACCATTCCCTTATCAAAAAAGTGAGAAGAAAGTACTTGTAAGCTCGGGGGGCAAGGTTAGTGGCCAAATAAAATTGGACAGAAAGTGGCCGGAACAAGCTTTATTGGAATTTGGCTCTCGGGTGAAATTCCCAGACCCCACGTTCAGCTCAAGTAGGGACCCAGAGAAAATCGTGCAGGGCTTTGGCTGCCCAGGGTTTTTATAGGCCGGAATGGGAGGGGGTCCTGCTGAGTGACAGGTGGATGTTAAGGGTCAGTGGAATTTTCTAGCCCACTTGATCAGTCACCATTTGGGGGGCTGGCCTTTGTTTCAGCTGCTCTGCTCTGCCCCCTACAGTCGCCTAAATTCCAACCTAACACTTGTTTTTAAAGTTTAAATATTTATGAAACATGTTTAACTATTCTTGAAACATTTTGCCATAGTTGTTGACATTTTATAAAAGTCTAATTTTGTAAAAATAACAATCCACATATTTTTAATTTTTTTTTTTTAGTTGTAGGTGGACACAATACCTTTATTTTACTTATTTTTACATGGTGCTGAACCCAGGGACTCACACATCCTTATATGGTGCTGAATCCAGGGCCTCACACATCCTTGTCCAGCACTCTGCCACCAAGCCACAATCCCAGCCTTACAATTCACTTCTTAATTCCATTTCCTTCTACATGTTTGCTGGTTTAAGTGTGAAGTTTTTTATCTTTACTTTTATGGATCAAAACACATGGTTATCTCAATTTGATGGGGGCAGGGTCTGAAAGAGGTAGTAATAGGTACTATCATTAATTTCATAATTTTGAAGTTTAAATATTTATGAAATATGTTTCACTACTCTTGAAACATTTTGCCATAGTTGTTGATCTTTTTAAGTGTCTAATTTAGTAAAAATAACAATTCACTTATATTTTCTAATTTTTTTTTTTTAGTTGTAGGTGGACAACTTTATTTTACTTATTTTTATAAGGTACCAAACCCATGTATCCCTATGCGGATACTGGTGAATGATAGATACATTGCAACTCCTATGAGTAGCTTAAACACCAGTAAGACCTGTTCTTTCTTTGCATGTAGATATTTTTTAAAAAGTGGTACAAGTAGTGTAAGAATTCTAATGAGTTTTTTGGTTCAAAAATTTGAAGCAGAACTATATTTCAAGGAACACAGGATGTGGTAAAAGCATCCTGGAAAGAGTATGTAAAGACTAGACTTCTTGCGCTAGCTCTGCATCTTCCACATCTGACCCTAGACACGTAAAAGAAATGCTCATTTTCAGTTCTTTCTAAATCCTTCCCCATCTCCAGTTTGGTATAGGGGCTATGGTTGGTTTTCTTTTGTCTAATCTTCTTTTCATGGAGAAAGAAACTGCAAGACACACGAAATATCAAAACCTCCTTTTCCCGGCTTATTGCCCTTCCATGATTTATTTCTGAATATTATTTATTCTGTTAGTGGGACAAAAAAAGGAAATAAATATTAAAATGTCCTGTAAAACTTGATCAACAGAACTTGATTAAGAATATCTTGTAAAACTTGATTAAGAAAAACATTAAAATGTTCTGTAAAACTTTTTATATCTCAAATATTCCCTGAATAAACTTTTCCCCTCTTTAATTCTCTTTTAGGAATTCAGATCTTTATGGAAATGAAAATCTTCTTTTTTGAAAGGCTTATTTACATTAATCTGTATTTAATAACTCTCTACAAAAACAATTTTAAACAACTTAATTACCACCAGATATAAAATATGAAATACTTTCCTCTCTAAATCATTTAAAAATTGTTTTAGAACAAGAAGCCCCATCATCTATAATTTTTCACTGGGGTTTTTCTCCAAAGAAAATTAAAAGTTAAGAGTAACAGTTTCTTCCCTTTTTTGTAGGACTCTTATTATCCTTCTTTTCTGCTGAGATAAAACCTCCTGAATTCAGGATGTGAGTAGATATGTTAAAAGAGTTCTTATTTATTTTCCCCAGATTATTAGACTTTCTAGAATTGTAAAAGACATTGAGAAGTTAGAGGTTCTTTTGATTCCAGGTCCACTAGAAAATTCATCTTACCAAAGATACTGCCATGGACCTACCCAGGGCTCAGGCATACCCACCCAGGCTAGAAAGGTCTTTTTCACTTTTACATATTGGAGTATCACTGAGTTTTACTTGAGGCGAGTTTGTGGTTTTGCTACAAAAGCAAACCCTAAAGGGGCTGTTATATGATAAAAATCCACAATGTTGAGAATGATCTATGTAGCAGACTGGATTTATGTAACGGTGCTTCAGCTAAAACTTTTGTGGAGAATCTTCAACTTTTACCCTGGTTTAGTTTGCAACAGCCAGGATTTGAGGTGAACATGGAATCCACAATAGTGAGAGGTACATATGGAACCCACAAGTTCAAAACTCTTGGGCATCCTGTTTCTCTCAGAGTTTAGGCTCCATCTAAACTATTCAGCTTAAGTTTTGGCATAATCACATCATAAATTGTTTCAATAGAGAGCTGATGGTTCTCAGAATTTTATGTCTTTATTAAATTAATGGAGATCTAAAATTGTCAAAAGATTGATTACAAATTGTGCTGTTCCCATTAAGTAAGAATTGTCCTTTTACTGTAGTAAAGAGATGTTTGACTTCCAAATATAGGTTAATTGACCAAAGAAAAACATGTAATTCAGAATTTATACATTGAAAGCTCCTCTTGATTTGTATAGTATTAGACTGTGATAGTCTCACCAAAGGAAACTGAAACATATAGCGCATGATGGAAGAGTTCCCTCAGTGTCTTGACCCATCCCCTCCTTTGTGCATCTAAAGAATATGGTTAACATTGTGGTGTTGTTACTGTTTGTTTTATTTTGCTGTAAGTTGGACTTTCCTAGTTAATTTAAAAATCTGTATAAAACTACGGGGAAATCGTACTTTTACGGATCACTCATGCATCTTCATCATATTGAATTCAGCTTTATTTTCTCTTAATATCTGTTCAAATGGACTGCCTTCAACTTTATTGGATAGCAAACCACCTCTTTCAAATTACTGGAGATATCTCTAAACCCTTCTTTCTAGGGATTTAGTTCTAGAAAAGAAAAGCAGAGATAGGACTAGAACTGAGCATCCTAAATTTCAGTTCCTAAAACTGGTTATACCAACAGTGTCTGACAAAACATCCCTGTCATTCCTCTGCAACTGGATCTAGACTACATTTCTGTAAAATGGTGAGAGCACAGCCTGGACTGGGGACACAAGACTGTAATCCCAGCAACTGGGAGACTAAAGGAGGAGGATTGCAAGTTTGAGGTCAACCTCAGCAACTTAGCAAGGCTCTAAGCAAGACCCTGTCTCAAAATAAAAAATAAAAATGGCTGGGGATGTGGTTCTGTGGTTAAACACCCTTGGGTTCAATCCCTGGTACCAAAAAAACAAAAAAATAAAAATTGACCAGAGCCAACTGATTTCTTGACATGAATTAACCTTTCCAACCAACTTTTAGTTTTTTATTTCTGGAAATAGTTCTTTAAAATGAAGTTCTTCAAATTCCAGTCTACTTGCTATGTTTACTAGTGTTTTGCTTTTTCTAGTATAGAAATTCCAGCAAGTGAAAGAAATCTTAAAAACAGAGAGGGATTGATTTACCTCTGTACTTCTACCCCTGGCCTTTCTATCTCTGATATTTAAGACAGGATCTTTCCTTGCCCATATCTGTTGTAAGGTGACTCTCTAATAATCACAGAGATAATGTGGCATTTACTAAATTTTCATTTGTACACTATAAATAAGAATCAGACTTCCTTTGCGTATCATTCATTAAATATTCAGTTTATTTTTTTCCAGTTTGCTGAAAATGAAAGCCCGGTTCAGTCTTTCCTTGTACCATGTCTTTGCTCACATTAGTCATTCCTCTGATCTGTTTAAAGGGAAACTGCAACCTGTTGAGAATAGCCTGAAGCAGCAGGGGGAGAAAACTTTTAACAGCTGTCTGGTGCCTTGCCAAGGGGCAAAGTTCTCTCATTGGATAAAAACCATTTTTCTTCTCTTATCCATTGCTTCCCACTCCTCTCCTAAAGGCCCTACACAAACACGCAGATTTGCCAAGCATAATAGGATCACACCTAGCCAGTTGTGGCAGCCAGCCATGGAGATAGGCGCTGAACCAGGGCTTGTTGCTGTTGTGTTTACCCTTTCATCTCAGAT
Organism: Sciurus carolinensis; assembly: GCF_902686445.1. Classification (NCBI taxonomy): domain Eukaryota; kingdom Metazoa; phylum Chordata; class Mammalia; order Rodentia; family Sciuridae; genus Sciurus; species Sciurus carolinensis. Next base: position 56,518,202 of record NC_062220.1, read on the forward strand.
TTTTCTAGACAGGTTCTTTTTTCTCTTCAACTCTTGTGATGGTATTAATGTTTCCAGCAAGATGCTAGCATTTTTACCTTTATATAATCTTTTCCTTTCTTTTTAATTTTTTTTTCTCTCCCCTCAAATTTTACATTATCATACAGTTTTCCAAAACAGTAAGCAGAGACATGAATAAATTGCCTGAGTTATTTACTCTATAAACAGGATCTAAAGTGGTGGAAGTGAGGTAAAGTTAGAAAACTGCAAGCAGACATAAAAGCCCTGTATGGGATATCCAGGTAGACTACGTTAACAGCCAGGAATTAAAAGGACAGACATACAGAGAAAAACTCATGAAATTTTCAAAACCTGGGATATAAAGCTGCAATAAGAAATTTTTCTAGGAATTTTTAAAGGAAGATAAATGACTGAATATGATGTCTGCTTTACATGAAGTGTTTCCCTACACTTCATGTTTTCCCTTTATGGAATTTTCTTTTCTACTTTACTCTTACCTAAATACATTGTTTGGCATCTCGTTATTTTAAATCTGTGTGCTGCACAGCTATATGATATCAAAGCAAAAATTCCATTGGCTTGAATGTACTAAAATAACAATGTTTGGTTCATACTGTCCTATCTTGAACCTCAGGGAGTAACTTTCTCAAATCACTTTCATTTGTGCAAGCATAGTAATGCGGACCTGAGAGATCACACATAGCAACGGAGAGGATAAGGATCTCATCCAAACACTGGCAGCATGCCATGAGGAAAAACTGCCCCAAGAAAGTGATATTTCCAAAGATCATTTTATAATAGTGGATAGAAACCAGGTTTCCCTTCTTTTTTTACTCTTAGATTTTATTACACATTTATTATATTTTGTCAGAGGCAAGCACTGAGGAAAATTGTCATACTTATTTCTTAGCTAAAGGTTTATATCTTCATTCAGCTGTACTTTCTTACCTTAAAATTTCTAATTATTTAAAATGTGATATCAAAAATCGTGGCTTGTATGTCATGATATTATTTCTTTTGAAATTTTGACTACTGTGTAACCACAACTGCAAAATCAAAAAAGGTTTTTCTTTCTTAAGTTGGAGGGCTCTTTCAAAAATGTAATGCAAGCAAAATCTTGCTTGTGCTTTGATTTTAATGATAGATGAACCAAATAGAACCGCAGGCATTATTAGGTGTAAGTCTACTGTGAGTGGCCTTTGACTAAACCTCAAACATGCAGTCTGTAATTGGCCAAGAGCTTTGTATTATTTGAGCTTCATATCCACTCTGAGTCTCTGCTTAATCTATTTAATATAGGGTTCCTTCCATTATCAAGTTGACAGATTCCACTTGGCTGAAGGCTAAGTTTCAGGAAAAAAAAAAAAAAAAAATGACCAAACACACAGACTTCCATCTTTAGTCCAACATCCAGTTAAGGATATACTAAATAAGTACCAAATGGCTAATGATCTAGGATATTTCTAATCCTTTTGTTACATACCTGGAACAAATAAATAGATATCCAGAAAGTATCAGTTTCTTCAGACATCCAATATTTTTGTGAACAGTAGATACTTCAAATTAATTATAGAAAATTATTAACATGTATTTTTAGTACAACTTCAATATATCTTATAATTAATAGTCATTCTACTTTTATGTATATGAAGTTTGGGGTCAGGGTCTTAAACTGTGACTATCTCCAGGGTCTACAGTTCCTTAAGAATGACCTTCTTTGATACTGTTAGGCAAGCAGTATGTTTTGGAGTCTTGATGTGATTCTAGTGAGTACCTAGTATAAATGATCAGTGGAAACTGGATTCCAACTCATTGAAAACTAAAAAAGAAAAAAGACATTTTTCATACAAACTTTCTCTAATGTCCCTCATTTCTTCTCCTTATCTGCATCAGTTAACTATAATTTTCCTTTCCAAGAAATTCATTAGTTCATTAATAATTCAAATGATTAACAGTATTGTTCTATAAGGTTACTTCCTAAATTATAGTATTTTGAAATATACATTAGATTTAGGATATAAGTGAGGATACATCGTCTGAAAAAAAGTCAAATTGTAAAGTGATTTATTTATTTTTGGATAAAGGCACATCAAATTCATTAAATTTCTATCAAGTTGGACTTTTTAATTTTTACCACCAGGGGGCAGATTATGCTAGCTATTTAGCAGATTCTGAAAGAGACACAAGGGGCAATTTTAGACAGAAGGGGGAAATCCCCCAAGGATTTCTTCACAGATCCTTTAGCAGAAGAGTCATTCAATTGTTCCCAATATAATTTTTACACCAGTTATAATAAAAGCAGATAACTATAATTTCAAATTATTTAAGTGCTTTCTAAAGTAATTTTTGTGACCTGTTGATTTGTTCCTTTTTGTATTTAAAAAACATGGTTACAATTGAACTGAAATCTTAACTTTACTCAAAGGAAATTGAATATAATGGTTTCCCATATATTCACATTTATAAGTTTAACAGGTATTTCAACCTAAATTCCAAGTATCTTCATTAGAAACAATAATCTTTATAAGAAACAATATTGTGCATAAGAAAAGAGTTCACTATGGAAAAAATTTGAAAATATAGATATAATTTAGAATATTTTTGAAGAGCAAAATGGGATTTAAAAATATTAGAGGTCCACTACACTTATTTACAGGTGTATATGGATATGATTCATGTTAACTATTTATTACTCCTTCAAAATTATCTATGATATACCTTAAAAACTTCATTAGAATCAAGTGTAAATTTCTTAGGTACATAAGCAATGTCTTATTCATGTTTCTTTTTAGTGCCCAAGCAAAACCTATGACCCACTCATTAAATCCACACGAGATTTCCCAGATGATGTCATCAGTTTCATAAAGCGGCACCCTGTGATGTACAAAGCAGTATACCCAGTTGCAGGAGGACCAACTTTCAAGAGAATCAATGTGGATTACAGACTGACACAGATAGTGGTGGATCATGTTGTTGCGGAAGATGGCCAATATGATGTAATGTTTCTTGGAACAGGTGAGTTCAAACTAAATTGAGCTTTCTTTCAAAGGAATTTTTCATTTTTTGATAAAGAAAACAAAAACTTCAACAATATTTATTGGTCAAGATCAAAATGCATAATATTTAGACAATACCTTGTCAGTGTTTCTTAAAATTATTTAACACATGCTTTAAATTGAAACTATAAATATCTCCAGTCTTATTTGAGATTATAAAATGTATTTGTATATTGTGGTTGCAGTAGGCCTAGTATAGATTATGTGCTCAATACGTATTTGTTGAATGACCATGAACTAAAATTAAATTAGTAGAGCATAACAATGTGTCTCTATTTTCCAACTTCACCTTTTCCTCTCTCTCCAGGGTATCTGATAAGCTATACCCCAAGGACTCCATTCACCTTAGTTTGAGAATCACTGACTTAGTTGACTTAAGATGACTTTTCAAAAATATTGATCATTATTTTGTAAAGACTTTAAGCAGAAACTTCTTGGAGATCTTTTTTCCAGTTGAATTTTGTAGTTTAGAATAAATTTTGTGGACTCTGATTCTCAGAGCCCATCTTATTTATTTTTTTTGCCAACTTGGTAATTATAAAATGAGTTAAATGTATTTTTTTGCAGAAGGAAACATTACGATTTTAGTGAGACTCAAAAAATAGGAAAAAGCATTATCTAATAATACTTTTCTATTGTGAATTTTAATGGCAGTAGTGATAATATGTATCATCAAAGTAAAAGTGTTACATCCTAGACACTGTTATCTGATAGATTGAACATTTCATAAGAAATAGAAATTTAATAGGTTTTGACAAGCAGACATTTTTATTGGAATTGTTTTTTTTAAGTGTGTAAAACAATTTTAGAATTATTTGTCTTTTAAAATCAAATTGGTTTTGTAGAAGTTAGGTTTCTTAGGAAGCACATGTGTGATAAACAGAGCCTTCAAGCACAATTGTCAAATGTGATCATGTTACAGATGGCAATTCTAAGATCCAGATAAATAAGGAATGTTACCAAGACTGCAGAGTGGCTGTTTAAGGGTCAGAACTTGAGATAATGAGTCTGTTATTACTCCTCATGTGCTTGACATTTAATTTGCACTGTTCATCTAAAGCTCATTCCTAGCTTAAAAGTTCATTGTCATAAACATCATTCAGCCACTAGGTGGTACTACCAAACTTTAACTGAAATTATGGCAATGTTAAAATAGTCAATTTGACACTTAAAGTGTATGGTTAATGTATTTCACAGATCCTAGAATCATTGAATAACAATATGAAATATTACAGGCTATTGTACATGTAGTAACATTATTATGTATGCCCCTATACTCCAATGCCATGACTTCTGTTTTATATAAATTAATTAAACTGGTATTTTTTTTTTTCTTTTTCCAAAGTATTCTTTTGACTGTCTGTCTGTACTAGCATTCTACCACATGGAACTGCAATAAAAAATGATGTACTTAAGATATATTTTCTAAACATCAGTTTTCATTTTACATTTTTAATTTTGTATTATCTTTTAAGTTGAATTAAAATAATTTAAAATAAAACTTTAGTTTTGGGTATATTAACAATGGTTCTGAAGGTAGAATATATTTGAAGAGCTGCAGTTTCCCTCGTGTAGATTAGCTATAATAAGCATTAAATATTTATTACATAGAGATAACTATGTAGAAAGAAAACTAGTTTTTTAAATATACTTTAGCATATTAAATTAAGATATAAAATATTGTTCTATCTGTTATCATTTTAAGCAATATTTAAATTAGGCACATATATTTCTTTTGTTAAGAATATGCACTAAAATGCCAGGTGTGGTGGTGCAGGCCTATAATGAGTTCATGGTTTTTGCCTCAGCAATTTAGTGAGGCCCTAAACAATTTAGCAAGACAAAAAAATAAAACAAAAAAATAAAAGGACTGGGGATGTGGGTCAGTGGTTAAGCATCCCTGGGTTCAATCCCTAGTACCAAAAAAGAAAAACAATATGCACTGAAAATGTATTTTTTAATAATCTGTTTATAAATATGTTCTCTTAGCTATCATGATTCTGAAGGGCAAAACAAATATACATTAGGCGTCACGTTTAATCTGATTTCTTCAAAAACATTTAAAGAAAAGTGAGACAAGCAATTTGAAGATTTCTAGGAATATACTTAATATTAAAGTAGAACAGCAGGATTATAAATTGTGTATTTTTTCAGACATTGGAACTGTCCTAAAAGTTGTCAGTATTTCAAAGGAGAAGTGGAATATGGAAGAGGTGGTTCTGGAGGAGTTGCAGATATTCAAGGTAAGGCTTAGTCCAGAGTTGCAGGGAGAAAAGAGGGTGAAACTGCATAGTCCTTGCTATAGGGCACTATTTAATACATCACTTTTGCTGGAAAGTCTTTGAAATGAGTTCCCTTCTTTTTCTTTTCCCTAAGCATTGAAAAGAGTTTTATAAGCAACTAAGAATGGGACTTACCTTCCTCTGTAGAATACCACTGATTGAGAACTCCTGGGATTGCCTCTCATTACTGCATTCTCTAAGCATATAGTCAGACAAATTGCCACATTAAATGAAAGCCTGGGGTCTCTTTTACTATCCAGATGCTTTTCTACTTTATAAATTTGAGTTTGCGATTTTTCCCCAATTGAATTTGAGAAAACTGGAAAAGAATATAAATCATATATCCCTGCTTTTCTGTAAGGAAATTTTTAAAAATATGTTACGTGATAGTAAGTCTTCATGTATGCCAAAGTCCTCATCCCTCCTACCCCCAATAATTAGTAGAGCTAGAAGAATTCTCCAGGTTATGGGAATGCCTTTGACTTTTAACAATACAATTGAATTGTGATATTGTTTGTGGATCCTCAATGAAGTTTAATTTTAAAAATATTTCATGAAAATACCATTAGAAATAAAATTGCATTTCTTGGAAAGACTTTTTAAAAATATTCTGGATATTTTATAACATTTTTGTTCAAAAAAAAGTTCCTTAAAAACTGTTTCCATGTAAACATCTATTGCTTTAAAGGAGAGTAGATTCCTCCACTGTGAGGGGCTCAAGTTAATTAACATGCTGGGTTCCACAGATCCTGTTTACATTGTGATGATAATAGTGGTCAAGAAGTTAACAAGAACAAGACCTGCTATCTGGCCTCTACCAAAGCAAAATCTTGGGTGGTTCCTAAGGGAAAGGCTGATGTCAAATATAAGGATGAACCCAGAGGCCTAAATAAAATCCCCACAACACACAAGCACATTAGAACACATTTCATTCAGTGGCTGATAGACATTGGTCAAGAGGAATTCTTTGGCTTCACTGTGAAGATTAAACAATGCAATATTTTGTTCTCTTTTCTTTTATTCCCCCTCTTTTTTAAAAAACATGTTTATTGAGGTATAATTTATGTTAAAAAACATATAATTAATATACATCACTTGATGAGTTTGGCCATTTTGTAAAATTCATAACAAAAGAAGTTATGAAAAGAACTTTCTTACTTAAAATTTTTATTTTATGTGTTTTCTTAAATCTTTTACATCTGCTACTCTTTTTCAATTAGTAAATACAGACAGGTGATAAATGAATAAATAGAAGATAGATGATAAACTATTTTTAATACTGTTTTTTTCCTTCTGATAGCTTTTATGTTCAAGTTTCTGATTTTACCTTGCATGCATACAACCATACTCTCTGCATGTAAAACTGGCTCTAGCTCATATCATGGTATCTTATAATATTACAAAGAATATGATCATCCACAAGGAGTACTGTAACTTTTCAGAACTCTGCTACTTGAACAAGTGTTTGAATCACTGATCTAAGTAAGAGCAGAAAGAGGTAATAAATAATTATGGAGATGTTCTTGTCAACACTAGTCTGAATTATATGGAAACAGTTAAGATAAGCAGATTTAAAAGAAGTAGAAACCTTGTGAGTAACTGGGAACAATTTTCAGTGCAGAATTCTTCATAAATTTAGTTTGTTTTTCTTTAACAAGATACTTTAAAATAACTACTTTCATCATTTCTATTAAGGTAGATTCACAACACATTGGAAAAAGATAGCAAACAGAACGTAGACTTTGACTTCAGTAATTTTTTTGTATAGGATAAAACAACATATCGGCTAATATAAAATAATGTTAATGGTTATCTTTATTAATGTTTACTTTCTATTTTCAGCACCCATCAATCATCTTGAGCATGGAGTTGTCTTTGAAGCAGGTACTTTCCAATTTTGTGTAAAAATTATTTATGAAAGTAATGAGTTGCATGAATGAATGTTTATTTGAAGTTAAACTGCAGATAATTTAGAAAGTTTCAGATTATTTGTTTATCAAACTATTGATTAGACACCATTGTTCCAACCTTATGTTGGTAGAATGGAGACAATGTTCATCCAATGAACTGTATATAATATTCTATATTTTCCCCTTCCTTTGGCTCTTAAAAATTGAGCTCAGTTTTCTACTCTCAGGAGGATGTCCTCTGTCAAGTTCATAAGAAATACATGTAAAATGTTAGTTCTAATGACTTCAAAAGGTTTTTAACTAGGGAGTGCAGGAGTTAGATTATGGACTATAGTGGCAAATAGCCCAACACACTACTCCATATCTCTCACTCAGATTCAATTTCCTCAACAGCAAAGTTGAAAAGCCTTCCATGTTTGTTGTGAGTTTAAATAGGAATGCTCTGTGCCAAAGTTTTAAACACAGTAGCACATTATAAGTATGGCATAAATGGTAGCTAATTATAATAATGATAATAATATAATGTAATTTCACAGTTCCCTGGTATGATATTTGAATTCCCAATTCATTTAAGATTTAGACTTGCATTACCATTTCTATGTGTACCCTTGAGATTTAAGAAAATCATATGATAACATGTTCAACATTAAGATGTTGCTAAAATTATCTTACTATACTCTGCTTAGTATGGCAGAAAAATTATTAGGGCAAGGTATAATTTAGGTTTCTTTTTCAGGTCTTTTCCATGAATTTGTTCATTCATTCAACCTTTATTTCTAGAAGGCTACAACTGTGCAATAAGAGTATAGAAATCAATGAATGACATACCATAATATCCAGAAGTTCACAGTAGAATTGAGAAAAAGCATTATTAGATCACAGAGTAATAATGGAAATAGATACATAGAAGGTAGCCTGAAATGAACCAGAATGAGCATTGGAAGATACTGAAAAGACAAATGACCTGAACCATGAAGGGTATTGTTAACCAAAAAAAATAGAAGAGGGTGGGATAGAGGAGAATAACCCAAATAGAAAGGGAGAACATTTCCAAAGATGTGAAAAATAAGAGCCCATAGCTGATTCTTTAAGTTTATGTACAAGTAGAAGCAAGGGCATGGGTATTCAAGGGGGAAGGAGGCTAGAAATGAATCTAAGTAAGCCAGGGTAAGATTAGGCACATCCTACATGTCCTCCCAAGACGGTTAACAATTTATCTTAAGGATGTGAAAACCACTAAAGATTTTAAGCAGGAGGGTGCTGTGATAAGATTTTCTTTTTTAGAAGGATCAGTCTAGTGTGACAGTGTGAAAGATGGATTGGGTCCTATGATAGAAGTGGGAGTTGCTGGAAAAGAAGGCAGAAGTCAGCAGAATTAGTTAGGACACTTAAAAGTAATCCAGGAGAGAAATGATAAGGACCAATGCAAAGACAGTGGCAGTGCAAAGGGAGAGGAGGAAACAGATTAGAGGGTTCTATATGAGGGCATGGAAATGACCTGGTGACAGATGGTGTAAAAACAAAATCTCAAAGACAACTCCCAGGTTTCTGTCTTGCGTGTCTGGATGAGTGATGGTTCCTCTTGCCAAGGTAGGGCAGGTGGGTAGTTTTAGGGGAACTGCTATACTCCTGATTTGGCTGTTTTCAAGATACTTCTGAGTTTCCCAGGAGAAAAATACATGAGAACAGAAAAGAAAGAAATCCAGCATTTAATTCAAAGAAAGGAATCTCAGAAGATACAAATGTCTTAGGCAGAAATACAGAGAGAGGATAAGAAAAATGGTGAAGAATGTTTCAAGGAACGTTGGTCACTGGTCTCAAATACTGCAAAGAATTTTAAAAAAACTGATAGGAAACCCTGCCCAGTGCATTTAGTAATAAGGAAGGTTTAACTGGGAGTTTAATGGGCAGCAAATGTATATACTGGGTTAAGTGTGTTTCTTATGCTAATATCTATTTCTAAGGGGTTTTCCCTCTGTTTAAAGCCTGGAATGGTCCCCTAGAGTTGACCATGAGTTTGTTGAAGTTACAGACTCTGGCTTATTAATGCATGTTATTCTCCTTTGGTCCCCTCTGCTACCACCAAGTTAGACACTCCAATGAGTATACATAGCGAGTAGTGCATCAATTTCAGGACTAATTTTCAAAATTTGAATTTATTTCCTAGGTTTTTTGGTATCCTGTAGACTTTCATCTGTGATGTGGCATCTCTCAGCCTTCTTAGTACTTTCTTCATAGTGATGCTAAATATTTATTCTCCCACTTATAACTTAGTTGCTCTCAGGGATCAGTACTTCATTAGCAAATGAAATAATTAAAAATGGAATGAAGTTTCATCAGTCTCTTCAGCCATCTCTCATGTAAGGAATCATGGCAGAGGAAGAGCATCAGCTTTGCCTACAGCGTCTGTGCTAGATATGATCTACAATTTCTACTATTGAGAATTCGACATCTTAATTCCTCAGCCTAGCAGCTGTTTTTTGAACTTCTTAAATTACTGCCAAGTTTACTCTAGCTTTATAGAACACTGTGCAGTACAGCATCAGCATCTTCAAACTACAGGGATAGAAATAATTGACTTATTTTACTCTTCTTCATTACTTTTCTGCACAAGTGTTTACAATGGTCAGGACACCAGGGAAACAGATTTAGTGCTATCATGTGGTGTTCAAGAAGGGGAAGTTCATAAGACTCATCTGAATGATGCTTCTAATTCATTTGTTTTGCCTGATTTGCAGCAACAATTGTACATTGGTTCACAAGATGGATTGGTTCAGCTCTCCTTGCACAGATGTGACACTTATGGGAAAGCCTGTGCAGACTGCTGCCTTGCCAGAGACCCCTACTGTGCCTGGGATGGAAATGCATGCTCTCGATATGCACCCACTTCAAAACGGTAAGAAGTACATTTAGTTATTAGGAATCTTCCCTTTCCATAACATTAATACCTCCCGTAAATACCTTGTCTTATAATTTAAAGAGAAAGATGCAGAAAACTTAGTTTCTAGAAGGAATATTAAAATTAAAATATAGTTCCATAGTTTTACATAATACTAAACTATGAAGGAAGAATTCTGGAATTCTAAAATGTAGAACTATTAAAAAAAAGTTTGATAGATTGTTTATATTATTTCATTTATGTCAAATACCACTAAAATTATTTTATTCACTACTTTCCTTTTTCTATTTTCCTCCCACCTTATTTCTAATTTTGCACTACTCATACTTATTGTTTTGCAAATAATTTGCAGATTATTATAGCTCATAGTGCATCTAATGACTGGTACAATTGTATTTTTATTCTAATAACTCTAATTTGGTCAATTTCTTTCATCATATGTACTTGAACAGCAATCGTTTCCCTGCTGTGTATAGTTCATTGTTTTATGTACTCTCACAAATAATGCTACTTTGAGCCAAGAATTCCCAACTAAGAATTTGTACTATTCACACATGTGCAGAAGTCCCGCAAAGTTACAAGATATTCATTTCAGCACTGTTGTTAATTGCAGAATAACTGGGAAAAACCCCGAATGCCTATTAATATGCCCGCTACTAGTTAAATATATTATGATAATTAGTTTTAGATGCAGACTAAGTAACATTATTTTCTAAACTATTGTTAAAAGCATATTTCCTCTATGTAAAACATCAACGCATTGTGTGTGGTATTATTTTGTTGCTGTTTGTTAGGTCTGTTGTAACAAACTAAGAGGTGTATATATATTAATCTTACTACCACTTTTTCTTTTTGAAGTTTTCCTGATTTGTCAAATTCTAAACTTTAGGGATCACAGACTGAATGTGTGGTACAATAACACATAATGCTTAAAGTTAAGACATATTTTATATTCCTTCAAATCCCTGAAATAAATGTCAGTGGGTAGATATGATTATTAAAAGATAACAGTAAGTAGTCACCAACATTTGCTATAGTTTTTGGCCGAGGTTATACTCATCACAGTGAGTCTCCAGGGATTGCTTTTCTGGAAGCTAAAAAACCAGAATGCTCATTAGTTGGCAGTAAAACTTCAGTTTGATTAATTGACCCTGTTCCTTAAGAAGCCAAGATTTAAAAACATTCTTGACCTTATGTACCTTATACTACCATAATTTTTTTCTTTTTGCATTTCCCAAGACTGTCTCTGATCTTAAAGACATGCCACTGTGATGTTTTCCCTTACCTAGCATAATGTCTGTGCGAGTCTAAAGATGTGTACAATGGATGAATCTTACAGGGTTGTCATCTGGCCAGCACTGCCCTTGAGGAACACCTTAGTTTTCCAAGAAAGTTTGTTGTTACTTCTCTGCAGCAAAGACTGTGGTGGAGCGGGGAGTGGGCTGCAGGAAAGGACCGGGAGAGGTTGATCAATGGGTACTAAGTTACACTTAGACAGGAGCAAGAAATCCCTGTGGGCTACTGCACAGTAGGATGACTATAGATAATAATAATGGACCTTACATTTCAAAAAACTAGAAGAAAGGATTTTGAATATTTTACCATAAAGAAGAGATAAATATTCCAGGAGATAGATACATTTAACATGATCTAAACATTACACAACATATACATATATTGAAACATCATGTGCTACTCCATTAATTTGTATAATCTTTGTTTTTGTTTCAGTTAAAATAAAGTTAAAGTAAAAACAAATACCCAAAGCAAACGAAAATATACTGTGAGAGTTTAAGACATACTTCAGATACAGCAAATTTTTTTATATATGATAATTACTGTTTTGCCTTAAAGAAAATATGTGCCCTAATGCAAAAGCCATTGATTGTGTCCTTATTGTTACTACCACTAAAAAAAACACGTGAGCTACACATTCCCAGATAGAAATAACACATAACAATCCACACCATATCAAATGTGTACCTCTGTTTCAAACACTATCTTTCTGTATTGTGAATCTACACATCATAAAATGCTTTGTATTAGTGTATACTCTTTATACACCGACTAAAAATCTTATATATTACTTTTACCATAACTGACTGAAAAGAGGGTGAGAATAGTTACCTGCATATCATAAATCTAAAACATGGATTCTATTTACATACAACCTGTTCTGTTCAATCATTTGTCAAGTCAAAGTAGTTAAATAAAATTCAAATCATCTTAATGCAAAACGCTATGTGTTCTATTAGGCCTTTAATACTAGTGGTATTTAAATCAATGTTAGATTGACCAGAATGCTGAACTGATTTAAATTGAGCAGTAAGACAAATACAGTTCTGCATCTGCTACTATTAGTGATAGGTATAGCCTTTCTATATTCTGATTATAATGCTTAGAGTTCTAATCACGCTAATCCTCTTTCCACAGGCGAGCTAGACGTCAGGATGTGAAGTATGGGGATCCAATCACCCAGTGCTGGGACATAGAAGACAGTAAGTATTGGTTTAATATGCTTTTGCTCCCAATTAAAATGATAAGTCTGGGCTTTGTGTATCTTTTTAATTTCATGACTCCAAACAACTGTTATATAAGATCTCATTTTGTGTAGTGCTAATAGGTGATTTTATAAATCAACCCCTGTCTACAGGCCTAAGTGAATAACCTTTTGTTATATCATGATTTGTTTCACATGTCTTTTAAAATTCCTGTGCTTTAGCTTTTGTTTCTTTTCTTACTCCTTATCCATCCTTGTAAAGTTTGAAAACTGCAATCAGAGATAAAGCAGGATATATCCCAAAACATTTGGACATACAGAGTAAATTCGAAAGAGACCTCCCAGGAAAGCATACTAAAAGTGTAGGCACTTATTAGAAAGATGTTTTAGGTAGCCTATACTTTATTTGTACTCAAATGATAATTCATGTATTCATGATTGTCCTGAGTATACTAGGAGTATACTATACTCCTTAAAGGGCTTGTGATTCCTTGGGGAGATATCCTAAGGCACAATTGGTGACATGGGAATTTAGTGAAAAAAGAGATCACCAGAGACTGAATTGTTTAGAAACACAAAAATTATAGAATGGAAGATTTTGAAAGAATGAATGAGAAAGAAGTAGAATGGGGAGTAGAAAGGAAGTCTAGTAAGCAAGTCTAAAAACTAGGGACGGGGGGGATCATCTACAAGTAGATATCCCATAGTTTGACTCTGCCTCCAGATAGAACACACAAGTGTGCACGCCCACAAATGCACACATGCAACTAGTGGAAGGATAGCAATTTCCTTTTTCACATTGTTACTAACCATCCCACCAGTGATGTAAATAACCCAATTTTCACACTTTATAACAGGGGAACCAGCAGCATTTTCTTGTTTTAGAAACAAGGCAGTCATTTTTAACTCAGAATTCTGAAAAATAAGTTTAGGTCTAGCACAATGTGTTTGCCTTCTCATTCTAACACATAGAAACATTAGGGGAGAAAACAGACAATAAAAATAAAAACAGGTAAAAATGCTGTGTCATTTGATGATAAATGTTATAAAGAAAACAACATGAAGCACACAGTTGCTCCCTAAGGCTCAGAGTCACTGTCTCCACTGTGCCATATTGCATTCTTGCTGTAACCCATAGTGCACAGTCTTTTGCAATCATCATTGTCACTCTGCTCAATCCATTCTTGTTAAAGTCACCAGCAATTTCTTCTTGCCAAATTCAGTGGCCAATATTTAGTTCTCATACTTACATAATCTCTAATTCCCTCTTCCTTGAAACACTTTCTCCCCTTAACTTCCTTGCAGTGGTGTACTGGAGCCAGTTGATGAAGGCTCATGAAAGTTGTTGCTTATTACTTATTTTGTGAGCTGATTTTTTAAACCACTGGTTAGCTTGAATCAGCTACAGTGGTGGGTATTTACACCAGGAAAATCTGAAAACACTACAAATCTAGCCTTTCTTTTTCAAAGAGCTGGAATACTTGCCTGCTTAAACTTTTATGGTACTACATTCTTCTGGTTTACCTCTTACCTTGTGGGCTGCACCGACTGTGTATTCTCAACATTTTTTTCATTGCACAGAGTTTTCCAGTGACCCAAACCACTTTCTCAAACTCTGTCTCTTCTTTCCCCAACATCATAATTTCAATACTATCAGGGGCTATTTGACTCCCCATAATCATAGTCCAGTTTAAGCTTGTCCCTATCTGCCAATCCGGAATGTTTATATGCCTACTCAATAACTCTTTTTCAATGCCTAGTTAACATCTCCTACTTATATCTAAGAATTCTTGCTATCTTCTCCAAAGCTGTATTTCTGTACTTTCCCATATTAATAAATATCAATACTGTTCACCCAGCAGCTTAGGTCAAAAAGCAGCTCAGAGTCACATCTTTATTCTTTTCTTTCTTTCATATCCTATCACCAACCTCTCAGTAAGTCCTTTTCCTCATCTTCACTGATACCACTGTTTCTCTTCAGTAGCCTCTTTTCTGGTCTCCCACTTCCATGCTTGCTCTGCTTCAGTCTATATCCTACTACTAGCCAGAGTAGTCTTTTCAAAACTTCAGTCAGATCACATCATTTCTTTACTAACAATGTTTCATTAGTTTCTTAGAAAAATTAGTACAAATCCACAGCCTTTACCATGGCCTGTAAGAAACTGTTTGATCTGGTCCCAAACACATTCCTAACTCCCCTCTCACATACTATTGCATGGTCCCCTCACTGGTCTTCTCTTTTTCAAGAGCACCAAATTCGTTCCTGCCTCAGATCTGTTTGTATTTGTTGTCCCCTGTACCTCCTCCTCAGAAGTTCACATAACTCTACTTTCATATCATGCAATTTAATGCCTAAATGAGACCTTTCCTAATCTTCCTAATAGAAATACTTTTCTTCCTTCTACTTACTATTGCCAACTTCTTTTTTAGTAGTAGATACTACCATATACTATATTCTTCCTTCATTTACTTGATTATTTTGTCTGTGTCACTAGAATATATGTTTCTTGAGGACAGTGAATTTGCCTGCCATATTCATCTTGTCACTTAAAATAATCCCAGTATGTTGGACACCTAAGACTATTTGCATAATGGATGGGTAAGGGGAAGCCTACTCAAATGGTAGCATTTGAACTATGCCTTAAAGACAAAACTAAATTTTACAAAGTAATAGTAATTAAAACCAGAAAGAGCCTTGGAGTAGTGTGGTACATGCTGTGATCTCAGGATGCTGGAGGCTAAGACAGTCTTGGTATTTTACTGAGACCCTGTCTCAAAATAAAAAAAAATAAAATGAAATAAGATAAAAGGGGTTGAGCGTGTAGCAAAGCATAAAAGTGGCAAAGCATAACTGGGTTCAATCCCAGTACTGCAAACAAAACAAAAATAGAAAGACTTCACATAGGATGGGTTACATTTGTGACAGTCTCTTGTTATTCCATGAAATTTATGTTTACCTTACAAGTGATGAGCTATTTCATATTTCTCAGAAAATTTTTTAATTAAATTAATTGTCCCCTTATAGATAATTAATTAGAATAGAAGGAGCTAGAGGCTGAGAGTCTATTTTGAGAGTTAAATAATTTCTCTGACAATACTTACAACTAAAGCAGATGCAGTCTTAATGTAGAGAAGAGGGCAATTTGGACAGTAACTTGTAGAAGAGAAGAAAGGAGATGATTTGAATCTAAAGCAATAAATGTTTGTAGCACTTTACTAGGTAATCAGATCTTAAATAAATGACAAATAGATGTTTTCTTTCTTCCTTCTTTCTTTTCATTTTTTTGCTAATTGCTAAATGCTATGATAGTGCATGATTACTAATGATATAAAATCAATACAAGTAGATGAGCTATGTGTAACAACGTAAAATAGACCTAATCTTGCATCTCAATTTCATATATTTAATATAAAGAAATATTCCAGGCACTTACTGTGAAAAACAATTTTTGACACCAAAGTGGAAAATTGAAATACTATATTCCAAATTATGTTACACTCAATAAGGATGATAGTCCATTTTAAAATATTATTCTACACAACTTTTACATGTTTAAAAATTAGATCAGAAGAGGATGGTAGATATTTTCTCGTATATATATGCATTTAAACATTTTTTAAAACTTAAAACAGGAAATTTAAAAATCAAAAATGAAATAAGCATTATTGTAAGAAACAATAAGTACATTTTTAGTCAAACAGATTTCTTGATAACTGTGTTATGGGGTGTGTTTTTACTGATTTAAGAAGAGATTTCAGACCATTCATTCACTATTTCAGTTTTCTAGTTGATTTCACTCATGTATCTTTTACCAATTCTTTGCTTGAGTCAGTCTGAGTTTCTTCTGAATGCTTACCTCACAACCTGACAGTCAACCTGCATCCTCCCTGCTTTGTAGACTTTGTAGACAGATTCCCTTTCTCACGATCTTATTATGAAATGATCCATGTCTTTTTCTCCCATCATTGGCACTAGTGATCTTCTGTGCATTAGGATCTTATTGACTGTGAAAATTGCAGATGTAATCTGCTGAACTTCTGGAGATAGTTGATAAATTACAAGTTTTAAATAGAATCCAAGCATTATAAAGGTTGGATGAGGTTAATCCATAATGCCGTTAGTGTGCTTGACTTAATCATTGCAGGTAAAACACAAATGCATTCAAAAGAAGTTTCTTAAAAACAAGTCATGGTACAGATGTGCATGCATGCCATTGCTGAGAATTTTGTGTGATTTTCTTTAGAATTCCCATTGGTCCCTCAAACCTAAAATGCTGAAGTAGGCCCATCTGTAGAATTAAGATATCTAAAAATGATGAAAAAATGTCTGTTTGGACCAAGCTGAGCAGCCATCATTTTTTATTTGATCAAATCTGAGCTACAGATCTTCAATTTCACCTGGGACACAGCCTTTGGCTACTCTAAATAAAACGTATTTCAGATGCTGCAGTTGATTTACGAGAACAAGGTGTCTGAGACACTGCTTCTTAGCATCCCATGAACTCTCTATAGCAAAAGCATGTTAGGCTAAAGAATTGCTGAAAAAAAAGAAAAAGAATAGCAGATAATACAAATAAGGTCCAGATTGTGAGCTTCAGATTATTTGGAGTGTTCTCATCACAGAATTTCATCAAATATCACTGGACATACTTCTCTGATATCAAAATTTCTAAAAGTTATCTGGTCAGTTTTGTGTATCAATTCAGTTAGAATTTCTCTTAAAAGTTCAGTAAACTGCAGAACTAACTACACAATTAGTTATATTTTATATAAAAAGTTATAACACCAAAATATGCAAAAGACTATGCTTAGAGAAAAAGCACAATTTTTAGAATTAAATCTTGTGAATTGTTTTTTAAAAACCAACTGCAAATTGTTAATATAGTGATGAAAGAGTAAAAATTGCAATACAGATGTACAGTTTTAAAAATCAATCTATTGGATAATATTTGACTTGAAGGTAATAATATTATAGCATGAATTTCCTTTCTCTTTAATAATGTGCATGATTCTTTCCTGATGGCATCTGTTCTGAATCAATCTATTTTCCCATTGCTTTTACAATCAGGTCAAGGTTAATCTTCTACTCCATGTTTGCTTTCTAGGCATTAGTCATGAAACTGCTGATGAAAAAGTGATTTTTGGCATTGAATTTAATTCAACCTTTCTGGAATGTATACCTAAATCCCAACAAGCATCTATTAAGTGGTATATCCAGCGGACAGGAGATGAACATCGAGAGGAGGTGAGTTATCATTATCAAAGAATTCTTTGTTGAGGGAAATAGCATAAAGTTTAAATTGAGTTTTGGTTATGAGATATATTCAACTCTTAGTTCCATATGGTACTCTCATCATTATTTGATAAAGGGGAAAATAACAGTTCATGCTAACACCAAAGGGTGACAATAGCTTTGAGAATTGGCCAACTTAATACAAACACACTAATAGAATGTATTTAAAAGTAGACTGAGTTTTTAAAATAAATTTATATTACTTTTAAAAGATTTTTATTTCCTAAGATTTGACAACTCCCTCAATAAGACAATCTTTTTTCTCTCCATAGTAGCATATTAAATTTTAACTCACATCATATTCATTTTAGATTACAAAATGAAATACGTTGAATTTTGTATGAAAATACATATATCTACTTTTATCCTATGATAAAATTCATAGGATAAGTATTTGGACATATATCTTTTCACTTTTATGTATTAAAATTAAATCAACAGAGGGAAATGTATTATCGGTACTCTAATTTTTGACATTCTTTCTACTGATGTGATACATGTGATTGAAATATTTCATGGAGATTTTATAATACAGATAGGTTGTATATATTACAGAATTTAATGATATTACTTTGGGTAATTAAGAAATCCTGAATTGATATTATTTGGTTGTCAGGAAACAATAGTTAATTGGCAGAATTGTTTGTCATTGTTGGTTCTTACTACTGTGTAAAAAGAAACCTGTAATGCTCAGATCAGAATTCTAAAACTCTCAATATTAAACTGAGGACACTGTAATGAGTAATAGATTGAATGCAGGATTCTGGATAGATGTCTTGATTTGCAACAAGGTCCTGACATCTTTGCTGATATCATTGAGCCTAAGAGGACAGGATTTTCTAAACTGAACAGAATGACTTTAAAAATTACTGTTAAAAGCAAATAAGTTAACACATATGAGAAAGTAGAATTTCAAAGCAGAGGTTTTTATAACTATAAATATACAAATAAAATCACATATACTATCTATCAATAAAAATATGTGGGATAGGAAATAATATGATCAAATGCTTAGAAAATGCTGGCCTTTCCATTGGTTTGACTGCTGAGGATTCATGAGCAGTCTGTCACTTTCTCAACCTCTTTGTTAAATTTACAAACATTAAGAATCGTAAATGTAACTAATCAAACATTAGTAGAAAACAGTAGATCTCAACCTTGGGCAATTTTACTCTGAGAGGACTGACATTTGGCAATGTCCTACAACATTTTTGGTCATTGAAACTGGGTGGGTAGGTGGTAAGTGGGTGCTTCTGGCATCTAGTCTATAAAGGTCAGAGGTGTTACACAGAATTGCAATGCACAATTTCCCAAAAGAAAATATTATCTGATACCAAATGTCAATACTGCTGAGATTGAAAAACTTTGGAGAAGGGTCAAATTTTTTAATAAGAAATTGATTTAATGATATAATTCCACAGTTGCATGAAAAAGTATCTTTATCTAAGATATGCAAGAATAATTTTCTATCACAATGTTGATTCAACATATTTAATACCATGCCAAGGGAATAACTCCATTCTTTATTATGTCACAGTTCTCCAGTAAAACTCAATTATTCATCATTACTGACATCAATAAATTATAAGATTATGTAGATTCATATTTACACTGAATATTTATCTTAACAGTCCCATTTTTATCAATATATAATGAAACATTATCTGATATAGTATTTAACTATTAAATTCCAAAATAGAAGGCTTTTACTTTTTATCTGAGAAACATTAGAAGAAAGTCATTTGTATTTTTAACATGCTGATTGATTGTAGGTACATTGAAATATTTTAATCTTAAGTTTAATAAACCAATAATTTTAATTTTATATAGCTCATAAAGATTGACTATTTCCTTTGAGTTAAGAATAACTAATACGTGATTTGTTCTCCATAGCAAATGTAATCTGTGGTATATCTTCCAAATGCAGATAACTATTATATTTGTCTGTGGTTGTCTGCATTCACATCTTTCATTTTCCTGAAAATGCTATGCATTACTTTAATGTACTTTTTAACAGTATATCATACAGTCATGATGGTACCATGCTCCATGAATTTCAATGGAGCAGAAATAGAGTATTTATTGAATCTTACTTAAAAGTATTTTAGCTGTAATGTTTCAACTATTTTTGTCTGTCTTTGTAAATGACATGGTTTCACATGGTCCAGGATATGCAATTCTGCTTCCTGAGCTAAGGAAAAGGGCAACATCCAGACTGCATGAAGCACTTTTCCCAGCAGGATGCCTTCTGCTCCTTACCCAGAAGGTCACAGTTTGGAATCTTTCCTCCACTCAAAAAAGCCTGAGGGAGGGACCATGATCTCCTGTGACACAGAGGCTGTCACCAGGTTATTCTCTGCCAGGAGGAGAACATTTCCTTACTGAGCTGTGTCACAGTTGGGTGCTGTTGGGGAGGTCATGAGTCAGTTATCTGCTGACTTTCTTATAAAGCTGTTCTTGAAATTGATGATGTTTATGCTATAACTAAGCAAGTTAATAGGCAGTCCCCAAGCTTCTGTTGAACTTGTGGGACATTAATGAATAAAGGAGGCAATACCTCATGCCATTTACAATACTGTATTTTCTCTGTGGATTTTCTCATTTTTCAAACGTCTTTAAATATTTTCATTTCTCTGTTCCTAGGTCTTTATTTTGTTTTTGTTCTTTTTTATCACAAAAGCAATGTAAATGGTTTTAACATTGCTTAACACAAGAAGAACTTTTATGCCACTAAGTGTAAATAAGCAGAATAATATTTTAGTGTGTGTTCTACTATAGTGCTTACCATTGCACTGTGAGCATTTTCCATTATCACTGTGTTAATAAATACTGTATTTTTTCTGTCTCCCTCCTATCCCACCCTGATACCATAGTCATTCATAAGTAACCAAACTTTTTAAAACTACTTCATGTTTTCTCTAAGAAAAAAAATAACGAACTTCCATCTGTTCAATTTTTTTCTGTACTTTTCTATTTTCTTAGGACAGATTCCTAGAAGGAAAAGAAATCAATTAAAGACATTGGTTATCTTTGTTTTTTGATAAACAACCACATATTTGCTAATTTCCCATTGAAATCACCATATTAGTGCATGCTCTGAACTGAAGCAAAATTGTATTATAATTTAAGAAAATTTTTACCAGTTTGATATAAATAAGTATATTATGTACTATTTATTTATTTGAATAGCAGTGTATATGAACATACCACCTGTTTTTGAGCTGTTGGTTTGAGTGGAATCTGGTGAATTGCTTTGCCTATCATTTCTTAGTTTTCATTTAGAGATAATTTCAAAATGCTTTCATCAAGTCCTTTATGTATTATAGTTGTTAATAACAATGTTGTATGGATTTTAAATAACATTATTTTGATACAATCTTGATGTTTTGTGTTCCTAACAATTTCTGACTTTTCTATAAAAGTTTTATATCTGCTATAGGCTAATTTAATAATTTTATAGCTCTGTAATTTCTCAGCTATTATTCTTTGAGACTCCTATCACAATGAGGAGCATACATATATTTTTTCCTAGTTATATATGATTTTATTTCTACATCTATACTTTGTCTTTTATTCTATTAAATTATAATTAATTATTCATTTACTGTTTGTTATATATTGAGAAACTTAAAATATGTATTCATATTATTCCATTCCAGTTCATTTTCCTTCTCCCATATTAAATTAGAAAACTTTTGATTGCTTTATTTTAAATAGTGATAATTTTTTTTTGCAACAGTTTTATAAACATTTGTTTTTTCACACCAGAATTTTTATTCCTTATTTAATCCTAACATGCCCCTAATAATACTTTCTGCATTTTAGAGAAAGGAGATATTCTTGAAACTCTAGTCTTTTCCAAGACATGTGCAGTGGTTTAAGTATGAAACATCTGACAGGTGAATTATCTGTAAAGGAATTACCATTAGGCGCTATTATCAGAGATAAAGGCCCTGACCTTTGCCTGCTGCTTAGTACCTAAATTTCCTTTGTCCTTTTCCTGTTTCTCTTCTCACATTAAATGAATTGCCCTTCACTGAAGATCTACATTTAATAATGCCAAATATATTATCCTTGTTCACATCCCAGTTCAATCCCAGTAGTCAATCCCAGTTCAAACATGGTTTTGATTTATAAGGTAGAACAGTTTTTGCTTATCACTTCTATAGTGGAGAGAATTCCATGAGTTTAAATCAGTGACCAAAGATTACATTATCTCTGTAGAGGAGCTGCATTTTCTAAATGGACTGTGCTGACATTTCACTGTGGAAATGCAGACTGCATAATGCATCCTATTCCAGAACAGAATGAAAGCTTCTCAGAGAGCAAGAATGTAAAATAGGCAAATGTTAATCAACTTCCTAACTTCTGGTCACAGATTTTACCTCTAAAATGTGAAAATCCTGGAAAGGATATCGATTCAAAATGTTTTATTAAAAATGCCATTTCTTTAAAGCCATATTTTAAAAATTTTCAGAAAGGAAACAAAAATTAGCTAAATGATCTAATAGGCAGCAGGTAAATATATAAAATTAAAAATTTGCTGAAGCAAGTTTTCTATCTATAGATCAAAAAACAAAGACCAAATTAAGCATTCCGTGGAAGAAAGAAAATGTCGAAGGATCATGACCAAGTAAAGGAAAGCCAGGTGTTTATGAAATTTTGAGTCCTGTGGGGAACAAATTTAGGGTGGAAGGGAGGAAAGGGAACTAGATCTTACGGTAAAACAACATAAACAGGATACAAAAAGAGAATAGCAGAAGTAATGATGAAGTGTTGCACAATATGTGTGAAGTCAAAGTCATAATTTCTTCCTGTCAGAGGATTAAAGAGAACAATAAAAAAGTACTGAGTCAAAGCTGTGAAAATCTCCAAAAGCCACATTAAATGCAGTTTAAATATTAGCAAGAATACAGGTTGTATAAAGGAAATCTAAAGATGAACTCGAACTAAAGTCACCCACTCTGTCATGTTAATAGCCTCAGGCTGTTTTCTATTAAGGGAATTATAGAAATAAAAGCTTCAGAATATTACCCCTCAAGCAACATGGCAGGAGTCTATAATGTTGCTAATAATACTTCACACTTTAACCTTCAAAGAGCTTTGCTTTTAATCCCCCAAATACACCATATGCTGCACACCAGTTTGATAGATGGGAGACCAATAGGGAAGATAAATGAGTCATCATAGGAAGCAGAGCTGATAGAGACCAGAATCCAATGTATAGAGCAAGTATTTTGAGATTTAAGATTTATTTAAATTTTTTAAAGTAATTGTTCCAGCTAAATTATTTGAAGAGAACAAATTCATTACTGTTCATTACTGGCCCTTTAGAACCTTACCAACACAAATTCATATATATTTTAGGCAGGAGATTCCTGTGGTATATGAAAATGTAAATGGATTCAAGTTTAGTTTGTATTACAGTAGCATTTAAAAGTGTTTGGGCCTTCACAATAAATCCATTAGGAAAAGAAAACTACACATCCAACTCACCAATTGGACAAAGTAAGGGAAATAAGCAAACAAATAGACAAAACCTTGATGGTGTGGTTTCAGTGCAGAGCAAAGGCAGGCCCGAGACCATTCAGCCTCATTAAGCAGGGATCTGAGCTGTGACCTGCCTTTGGCCTCAGATGGTACCCCGCCAGCTGCACTTCTCTGGCACAGAGGGTGGTTCAACATATACTTGTTAGTTAACTGGGCTGGTAGCCAGAGATGTTTCTTTTCCTTTTCTCATATTTCCAGAATTAGAGGGATTTTTTCCCCTACATATTTTTCACATAAAGATGCAAAGTATAGTCCACCCACTGTGAATAAATTTAATTTAACCGTCTTTATGCCTCCTTGATTTCCATCAAGTAAAAGTCTACAATACAGGGGCAGATGTGTAAACTGGGAAATAGTCCAGGTTTCTTTGTTGTTGTTCTTCCACTTCATGGCTACCCATTCAACAGTATGCCACGTTGAACAGGGAACTTGTGCTGGTAAACATGCCTCTACTTTTACTGAAGATAGTTCACTATTCACACCAGACTGTGGGCCAGGCAAGCTTCATGTTTGAATTGTTTTTCAGTAAAACTGCTACAAAGGATGAAGAGCATCACATTTCAGGGGAGGTTCTTTTTGTTCATGGTGCTTTCTCACACTTGAAATCACATTACCATGTTAGTGAACACTGAGGTAGGGCAAATATTTCTACAAATGACCTAGTCTAAAGTATCATATATATTCACAGTATCAAAATTCAGTTCAAAGTAAAAAGGGAAATTCAGCTTTAAATGTTGCGAACTTTTTGACTATGGGTTTGCTCACTTACAGCTCTGACATCCAAAAGCTGCATCCAAGTCTTTCTATTTGACTTTAACAGGTCACCACTTACAGCTTTCATATGCTATTAAGGTCATTTATTGGTGATATCCAGAAAACAAAGTAAATTTCTTTTGGTGTGTGTGTTCTCTTCTACATTAAAGGTAGAAGCATGCACTAAAGTTTCTTTTGTACAAAATTACTGTTATTGTCACATTCTTGCTCTGAAATTGGCATGCCAATTTTTTATCTTAGTACACCAATTGCTATCTGAAATCTCTGAATAGATGGTCAGTTTTACTTCATTGCTTTTTGCAGTTCTTCATTCCCATCTGTATATTCAGAGGAAAACTCAGTATGTTCTGAACTTTCAGTAAGACTGAATAAGTCACCAATGTAAAAAATTCAGAATATGGTTTGGAGGCTATTACATTATTTGCATTTTTCACCCTCTTTAGCTATAGTTGATGATATTATGCTTGATGACGGAGAGATGAGGAATATATTTTTTAGTTTCACCCAAATAAAATTATGTAGCCTGTTTTCATTTGCTCATAGCCCTCTCTGTTTTTAATTTATTACCTGCATTTTTCCAATTCTGCAGTTGAAACCTGATGAAAGGATCATCAAAACGGAATACGGGCTACTGATTCGAAGTTTGCAGAAGAAGGACTCTGGGATGTATTACTGCAAAGCACAGGAGCACACTTTCATCCACACCATAGTGAAGCTGACTCTGAATGTCATTGAGAATGAACAGATGGAAAATACCCAGAGGGCAGAGCATGAGGAGGGGCAGGTCAAGGATCTATTGGCTGAGTCACGGTTGAGATACAAAGACTACATCCAAATCCTTAGCAGCCCAAACTTCAGCCTCGACCAGTACTGCGAACAGATGTGGCACAGGGAGAAGCGGAGGCAGCGAAACAAGGGCAGCCCAAAGTGGAAGCACATGCAGGAAATGAAGAAGAAACGAAATCGAAGACATCACAGAGACCTGGATGAGCTTCTTAGAGCTGTGGCTACGTAGTTTTCTGATTTTTCTTAATTTAAAAAAGAATTGTTTACCTGCAAAAACACTGTCTTCTGTTTTGTACATCCCTTCTACTAACTCATAAATGCTTTCCATGAGTTTTGATATGACACAAGGACAGCAATCTGTATTCAGTAAGACTATATATGGTAAATATGGTAAGGGCAAATAATTCATCTGAACCAGTTTTCCAAGAACGAAGCTTGTATCTGCAAAGTATAAGAAATACCCTGAAAATAGGAGCTTTACATTTGTAAATGTTGTGTTTGAATTTTTAAATTCATTGTCTTGTAAATAATTGCGCTAAACAGGCATCAAATTTGATATTGTATTGAGGTGCTGTATTTCCTTGCATGTCCATTAAGCATGGAGGTTGCCATGCAGTTGTGCTATGTTCTTATGAACAGATAAATCATTCCACGCTAGACCTGGTTATCTTGTGGAAGGAACTGAGAGGGAAGCCACAAATTAAAATAGCTCACATTATTAACAGGAACTTTTCCAGTGAGCCATTCACTCTTGGAGTGTGGTGTGGGAATTTGGAGAGGTGCGCTATTTCTTTCAGGCCACAAGGGTTGCATTTGGTGTATTGCAACATTGATTTACTGAAGGGCATTAATACTCTTCCCAGGAATCCTTATGATTTGTAAGGAGAAACAGGTTCACAGACAGCAATTGGTGCTTAGTTATGTATTTCTAGAATATATGCTAAGCTCTACAGGGACAGGATGCTTAATATATATTTTAATAAGATATGGGGAATATTTTAATAAAATAAGGGAAGCATCATGATGTATACTACACCCTACTGGGAAGACATGCAGATGGGATTTGTTAGGAGACAGAAGGAAAGATAGCCATAAATCCTAGCTTTAGGGAAAAAACTGATATCCCCACAAAAAGGAAGAACAATCACAAAGTGGACAAAATATAACAGAACTCTTTTCACTGGAGTATAAATAGCTGCCAATTTGTAATTCATCTGTTAAAAAAGTCTGGATTATAAAAAACTTCTAGCAAAAGTCTGAGGAAAAGTCGAATTTCTAAAGGATCATGGGAAGGATGAACATTTTATTTATAACCAATGTATTTCAGTATGTGTTTCTTCTCTTTTTTCAAAGTATTTATCATGCTCTGTATATTATTTTCATATACTTTCTTTATTCTCTCCTGCATATTGGATTATTGGATTATATTTGAGTGAATAGGAAAGAACAATATATAATACATTAAGAAAGAATTAAGTAGAAGACCATGGTGGGAGTGGGGATATATATTTGTTAAATAACAGAACAAGTGCAAAATTTTGACAACGGAAAGGGTTTAAATTAACTCTTTGACACCTCTTTCTTTGCACAAACTTTTTGAATTTCTAGCGATATGTTGTAATTCAAGTAGCATTGTTTTAGTAATTTAAAAATAAATAAGCTTACAGCATGTAAAGAAAATAAACTCACAACATTAACATAAACACCTTTCATATTTTGTTAGCCTGTTCGAGTATTTCCAGTTCAACTTTCCTTCTGAATATGTATGGTGGTTTTCCTGTCTGTCTGAGCAGAACTCACCTTTCCTTCTTACAACACACAACCCTTAGCCTTCCTCTGTTTTGCCTTTTCACGCCCTTTATAGTGTGAAATGAAAAATTAGTCACTTCCTCACATGGAAGGCAGCTTTTCAGAAACGTAAATAACAGACGTTGCTCGTTTCTCATGCATTCTACATGTCTTGAAAGAAAAGTCTGTGAGAACCAGAGTGATGAGAGGGCCACTTGTTTCTGAGCCTGTGACTGTCTCTGTGTTCGGAATATTATCTGTGTCTTCCATTTACTTCGTGTGCATTGCTTACCTATCTCAAAGTAGTCACACTGATATATAACGTCAAGTACTCTCTTTTGGTAGTATACTCATGAATATTCCTAAGAGTTTCTGTAAGAAAAAGTTAAGGAATAATTTTAATAAAAGTGAACCAGAATGAATTACTCTGAAAAATTAATGCATAAGAATAGTTGTGGCAGGGTCAGACTGCTAACTGAATATCATACGCAAATGTTTATAACTATCAACTTGCTGGGATAAAAGTGTCCCAGGAATTCATAGCAAGCCCAAAGCAAGTAAGTGAGAACAATGCTTTATTTTTAAGATTTCAATATTTGTGCATCAGACAGCAATATGCAAATGTGGATGATTTTGGAAAAATTATCTGAAGCTCAAATGTAATTAGTTAGGATTGACTAGTGAAAATTAATTTTATTTTCACCCAAATTGTGAATGTCCAGTTCTTAATTCTTTCTAATATTAATTACCAGACAAAATTTTAGAAAGCTATTTTATGCCTTATATATAAAATTCTGACTGCTTTGGATACAAAATTATTAATTTATGATAATTACATAAAATATATCTGAAACATTAGTATAGTAAAATTTCATTTAGAAAAACTGGGAACAAAGATTTATGTATATTTTTAAACACAGGGATATCTAAACAACATTTAATTTTTGAAATGTTGAATCCTAAATACAAAACACTTAGAGAAACAGTGTGAATATATTAATTTTGCAAACCCAATATGTACATCTTCACCACTCAAGATTTTACCAAATTTGTCTTGATATAATAAAAAAGAAAATTATAGTTAATCATTCCAAATTTTATAAGAAATCAGCTCTCTCTGGGTAGGGTCATAAAATGTCTACTTATTCTTGATTTCCTATTTTTCTCCCTTGTCTTCAATACATATGTCTTTGAATTTTCTTCTGTGTTTTTTTTCCCTGTACTTTATTCTACCTATTTACTCTACTAAATGGAATCCTGTCTGCAATCATTTACATTCAATTTGTTGAGAATAAAGAATTCTGATTTCAGAATTTATTGAGAAATCAGTAGTCTAAATAATTAACATAGAATCCTTTTTCTTTTTCAAAAAACTCAAAACACTACATTCATACCACTGTATAAACATTTCAAAGACCAACCAAATTACTGAAGAAAGGCAAAATGGTCATAGAAAAAAATTTACAAAAGTCACAACTGTAGTAGAAGTGTAATTCACAGTTTTATCATTTTGTTGTTTAGAATAATGCTCATTAACAATATTCTGACTACAGAATGGTCTTATTTTGAAGTTTTCTTTGATTCTATTTTGTCTCTTCTTATACTGCTTTTTTTTTAATTCCTGCTGACTCAACTGAAATATACATTAAGAGTCAGGGCATGTTTTTTAACATTATCAAAAATGAATTTTCTAGAACAACTTGGTATCACTCAAATTTCTATCAAATAATAAAAATTAAATAAGACCATCCATTAAACACTGATTTTATTAAGCTTAAACATAAGATATTTTATATCTATAGATATTATATATTTGAGGATCAAAACTGAAGTACCCTCTTTTAGAATGCCACCTTTGTCTTAAATAATATGCTTTAATGATTCACCTTATTAAGAATAGATAGTTTAGGGAAAAGGATGAGTGAAATGCTTCTACAGAAAAGGTATATTTTTCTCAGAGTGAATGATCAAAGTATTTAAATAACTCAAATTACATGTGAGGTTAAAATAAATAAAAATCTACAATTCCCAGTTTCTATACATTAAAAGTGCAAAAAGAGGAGTATGCACACGATTTATACCTCTCTTTAAGTATTTGTAGTATACAGTATTTATGAAAAGTTTGAGATAGATTTTTTTTTTTAAGAAAGGGCAAATATATGTCAGAGGCCATAGTTAATCATGTAATTTAATCCTGGTTTTGTGAGTGGTTAGCAATCAATTTTGAACTTACAGTTTTGCTATTTTAAAAGAAATGTAGTCTTGTACTATAAAATAATTGAAAATTGTTAAATGTATATTTTGGTTGTATTATAATAAAACAAACATTAGTGTTCTATGATCATAAACAGAGTATTGGTTTGTGTGCAATTTTTTTTAACTGAAAGTGTTAAATAAATTTTATACATAGCATTGAACTAAATAAAATATCAAGGAAAATATGTCCTGAAAATTTTTAATAGATATTTTTTGCACAGTAAGTATGCAGTGATTTCATTTGTGAAAGAAAAAAATAAGTATCTCTCCCTCTTGGATACAATTACATGGGTAAGCTTTATGGTGATTTAATTTAGATTTTGGTTTACTGAGATGAACATTATCACCACAGGTAGCCACTTCTTTTAAGGTTTCCAATTGTCATCCAATAAGTGAAATTTTGAAGTACTCATCTACTTATCCATGATGTAGGATGTGGTTTTTGTTTTTATTTTTGCTTAACAAAGACATTTCTTGAATTCCTTTTACAGAAAATTATATGTCCAATTTGTTACACAATGAATGACACTTGATATCTGCGAATAGATAATATTATAATGTTCCCACAAATGTGGTACTTAAAGAGCATATAGCCACTGTGCTAAGAAACATCTAGTTTTCTGATTAATCAGACAAACTTCAAACATGACTTTAGAGTAATATAGTTTTTAAAAGAATAAATATTTTATAAAAGGCACTTGAGGGGCTGGGGAGATAGCTCAGTCGGTAGAGTGCTTGCCTTGTAAGCACAAGGCCCTGGGTTCCATCCTCAGCACCCAAAAAAAAAAAAAAAGGCACTTGATTTAGTCTGTTTGGACTGTTATAACAAAATAAACGAGTTAACTTGTAAACAACAAAAATTTATTTTTTACAGATCTGGTATCAGAAAAGACCTTTATAAGGGTACTGATTGCATTCATCAGGGCTGTACCCTCATGGACCTAATCATCTCACAGAAGGCTCCCCTCTTCCTAATACCATAAATTTGGGGATTAGAATATCAATTCATGAATGGGGGTGGGAGGCAAGCCATGCAGAGGATAGCAGCATATTTAGGTCTTGGATAGGTCTAAACTATTATTGTAAGTAAAATATAAGACAAGCTTGATAATTGAGAAAATTTCAGTTATATTTGTTTCAATACAGAAAGACATGAGTTACTCTCAAGATAGAACAATGGAGAGTGTAACTTTTAAATTAAGAATGAAAGGCAGCTATTACCTGCTGCCTGCACTACATGGCTTTATTAATAAAGAAAACCCTTGCCTAGAAAAATGAAGTTGCAAAATATAGCACCATTGCCAATTGCTTCAGAAGCTCAAATACTTCTACTTTGCATATACATTGCTACAAAAACACATTTCAGAGAATGATTTGGCAGTAATCAGTGAAGTTAAAACTTCAAATATCCCAAGAACTGCCCCAACCCTCATTTATTTTTTTGTTTTTGCAGTCCCAGGAGCACTCTACAATTAAACTGTGTCCCCAGCCCTTCCTATTTTTTTTTTTTTTTTTTGAGATAAGTTTTCACTAAACTGCCCAGGTCAGCCTCAAATTTATGATCCTCCTGCCTCAGCCTCCCCAGTCACTTGGATTATAGGCATAAAACACCACACTCAGTCTTGTACAAGTTATATGTACCTTAGAGAAACTTCTCCACGTGCACAATGGTAGACATTTTCAGAAATGTGTATTGCAAGATTCATTCTAATAGAAAAAAGAGAACAACCTATTTGTTCAAGAAAAGGAGAATGCATAAGTTAAAGGCAAATTACTAAATGGATAAAAAGTTTAAATGAGAAGAAAAAGAACTGCCTGCATCAATATAGAAAAGTCTCAAAAACATAAAAAAAAATCAAAGAGTATAGGAATGCAAACAGAGTTTTCCTAGATATATTAAGTTTGAAGAAGCAAATGATTTTACTTATGGATATTACATTCATATGTAAAGAAGTAAACATATAAAAACATTTCTGAAGAACATAAGCACTAAATTCAAGATAAATTTTACTCTAATAAACAAAGGAAAGGATGAGGATATAGGGAGCTCCAGCTGTTTCAGTAATTTTGTATTTCTTTAAAAATATGTAAACAATGTAGAAATAGGTTAAAATTTGACAAAGTTAGGTAGTAATATGCTGATCCTAACACGATTCTGTGTCCTTAAAATCATTCATAATAAAAAAGCTTAAGGATCTACAATTCAATAAAAGAATAACTCACTTGGTGGTAAATTTTAAAGAGCAAAGGAGAGAAAAAAGAGACAGAAAGAGGAAAGAATAATATATAGGAATGTTAAATATTCAGCCATTGTGTAGTAGATATAGTCTTCCTGTTCTAGTTTCTCTTAAAATATAGATTTTCTCTCAGCATTCTGATTATTTTAAAACTGTGTCAGTTAGGACCTTGTTTGGCCTCAAGGATGCAGACTCAGGAATAAAGTCAAATCTTTAAGTATTAACATATCTCTCTGAACTGAGTTCAACAGACCAGAGTTAGCCATTTTTGGATTGTACACTAGTCAAGGTTTAAATATGGAGTTTCTGGCTTTAATATCAAATTCATAAACAAACTCATGCTTTGTATGTAACCCAAAGAGTGAAGAGAAATATTTACATCTTGTTCAACATCTTTAAATGGTCCCACAAATCATTATTTTCCTAAGAAAAGACTCTGTATCAACTTCTACTTTTATGTCATTATGAAAATTTTGTTTATGCATAGATAGGCCAACACTTGGCCCAACATTTTTGCCTTTCACAAATTCTCATTTCTAATGGATGGTGTTAGTAATGGGCTAGTATATTTAAACATGTACTTTAGGTGTAAGGGTTAACCTATTTAGAAAGTATTGATTTTAAGTTCATAAACTTGGATAAGAGGAATAGAAAACCAATTTACCAGATAGGATGTTCTCATTTAGAATTAAAAAAAGCTTGTTTAATGGGTCATATTCTTATAAGATTTTAATATAGTGATACAAATTTCTATTGTGCAATTATCTCTATTTAAATATAATTATAGACCTTTTTAGTATTAAAAACACAGAAACTGAAAATCTGAATCTACTGTCATGATTTGTGTTATTGTAGTTTGTCTTTGTAGACATTTGGTAGTACTCTTCCAATTCAGTGGGCATAGTTAATTGTGGCCAAAGCATGAGATTTATCACACTTTATCCATGTACTGGACAAAAAGTCAAGGATTGATTATTAAGAACTTTTTGATTCACATTAGATAGATTTAATCCTGCAAAGAAGAGACAGACGTGTTGGTATTTTTAAGCAGAAAAACGGCATAATGAGATTTCATCACTTTCCCATATGAGAAATAAGCAAAAATAAACAATGGTTCATTGGTGTCAAAATTTTTCAACTGGATGAGCAATAGTGTCATTTAAAAATGATAGGAGGTATAGTAGGGAACTGGTTCAGGTGAGAGATCATGGTTTCAGAAACCAACTCCATGAGTCTTAGATGATTTGAACAGGGTCTGCTGGAAGTTGATTTTAAGAGTGTCTGTTGGCACTCAGGTGAAACAAAAATGGAGATTAATTTTTGGTCACTGGCTTTGAGATACAGAAACAACATAGTGCAGAATGAAATGAACATTAGCAAAAAGTGGTGATAAATTTGGGGCCCACACCATATTATATCTATATCATTAATTTTTTGTACCACAATGAAATGTCTCCAAAATATCAAAGAACTTAAAATGTATGAATTTTCCTTATTGCTTATACCAGGAACTGAATTTCATGAAGACTAAATCTCTATTCTTAATACCTACTGTAATTTCTAGCAACTAAAAAAAAAGAGCTAAACCTGAGTGAAAAACAACAAAAAAAGTTTTCCTTAACTAAAAAAGTTTTCCTTAAATTCATTATTTAAGAAACTAGTAAGAAAAAGTTCCTCCATTTAAAAAAAAAAAATCCTCCAAATGAAAGCATTTTCTAAAATTCCTATACCATGTGCTTCTTTTTACATCAAATTGGTAAATTGATGTAGGTCTATTTTCATTTTGAATGTTCATCTGTTTTAAAGACAAGTACACACTGGTATTGCTGGTCCTCTCTTCCCTTTGATTCAGGTGAACTCAGTGCCATAAACTCCATGAACTACAGTTCTAAACTGATAGACAGAAATTCCATATGATTTGTAATGGATGCTTTCTTTAAGTACAGGGACTTCGAAGTGGTCTTTGAAGAAAGTTTTAAAGATTTCAACTCAAGGCACAACCAAATTTAGATAGAGTTCTCTACAATTAGTCTTTGGTTAAATGTTATTTTATTGTTTCATTTTAAAGTGTACAAAAATCTTAAATGGAATCTTCTTAGAAAAATATTCTAGTAGATCTTCAGTTTCAATGCTAAACAAGAGCAAAACAAAATTATAATACTATTCATTCATTCACTTTTCATTGTCTTATCTCAAAAATAGTTGAATTAGGCATATTGTTTAGATTTAAATATCAAAAGCATAAAGTTAATTTCTATTGCTTAGAACTCTTAAAATTCATTATTTAAGGTTAAGTTGTACATTTTAAAAAGTGAAATACTGATAAATTAGAGTTTTGGTTTTAATTTGAACCCAGGATGGTATCTATAATTTGATTATAAACAATAATCAATTATTCAGATCCTCTCCCAAAAACCAGACATCCCTAGCCATTAGCAAAATGTGGATCTCTTTCTTTAATTTGGATTATGTGAAAACAAATATAGCAAACAGAATAATTTTCTGGGCATTCACTATTCATTAAAGTTATAGTCATATTTGTATAACAGAATCATATATGAAATACATAAATTAATTAACAAAAATATAAAAATTAATATATTTCCCTGGGTAGAAAATTATCTCACTTTGATATGATGTATATATCTGGGAAACCTAAGAAGGAACTCCAAACCAAACATATTTGGACAATTCATCATTGCTTTCTGTTTATTTTTACCAAGGGAAACTAAATCACACAGAGAAGTGTTTTGTGGCATCTCTTGCCAACATGGCAAATTGGAAAATGTTCTAGTTTATCCCTCCCTGTTAGCCCTAAAGAAACTTCAGAAGACAATGTCAACATGGTGGTATGTTAAGTGACAGGAAACAAAGCAAAATAAAAGTGCTCAATTCTTATTATACTGGTGAGGAAGTGCAGATATTAATAAGTACAAGAAATCAGTGACAGTGAATACATAGGAATATGTCTTAAGGACAATTTTTAAAGTTCCACTTAAACCAACAGATGCAAATTCTTACTATCCAGGAGACAGCAGGAGGAGAATAAAAGGGTGCAAAGGGGAAATGTTATAAATATCAAATATTATATGACAGAAGCATGGCCTAAAATGGTATTTAGAACAAATGAAAGGACTTAACTACATCAATTTAAAGATGAAGACTTCAGGTAGGATTTTAAAATTTCCAACCACAAGTCATACACAAGAAATAAACATGAAACAAAGAGAAACACAAATAATAGCATCAAGTTAGTGTGCAAAAATGGATCAAAGACAAGTTAATAGGTGACTATTTTTCAGGTGAAGAAATATAAGTAGTATGATTACTGTGATTAAAGAAATTCTTTTATCAGTTAAAAGATTCATATTAAAGATTGTATGACATGATTTATGGAATTAAAATATTTTTTAAAAGAATAGATGAAATACATTTGAAATAACCACTGAAGCTACATAATGATGAGTACAGAGAAGCTTACTATGCTATTGTCTTTCCACTTCTGTGTTTTTGAAAGTTTTCAAAATAAGGATTTTTTAAGTGTAACATATATAATAAAAATTATATTAAATTGGAGTGAGAAAAAGGAAAAAGTGAAAAAAAACTATAAAAAGTTTTATTTAATACTTTCATAGTAATGGGTTATTAGGGAAAAACTTAATTATATTGAAAGTAAGCAATTCCATAAAATTAAGAGAACAATTAATAAAAGTAATAGCGGACAGAATAAGATCTCTGTAAGTTCTACAATTAGTAATATCTAGAATAAATTTTTGGCCTACCATTATTACAGATATCATAGATAGTAATGATAGTAAATGATAGAACCAAAGCTTATATCCTGGGTGTGCAAATCTGAATTCCAAGTTGTTAACAAGAAAAATATTGTCTTTGGTCAATTAGTAAATAGGAAATGTCAATAATAAGTACTAGATGTAAACTAGTAACTTTTTTATATTTGTTAAAAGCTAAAAATTGTAGAATATTTAATACAGTATGTAATATTTAATACAGCATTCATTAAATTCTTTTAGCTAAGTTTTTGTTTATATTTCCTAATAAAATACTATTTCATAATTTGGAAATTATGAAGGAAATTTTACTGTGTTTAACACATACAACTATAGCATATATTTGGTACCAATTCTAATGCTCATTTAATCCCTATGACCTTCTGTGAAATCAGTATTAACTTAAATTAGATTTTACAGATGTAGTCTGAGGCCACATGGGTATAGAGATGGGGTCTGAACCTAAGCTGGGTGACTGTAATATCCACTCTGTCTTGCCTTAAGCTAAAAATTGATAAAGCAAGCCCTGACTCTCAAGACTGAACCTCAAAGTCTATTCTTAAAATATATCAGTCATATTAATACAGTGAAGAAATTATGCTTACAATGACTGTTAGATGATGAAAATTAGCCATACTAATTTTCTGTAGCAGCATATTTATGTTTAACTTCATTTGTTTTCTTTCTTGTTCTTTCCTTCCATATGATATCTTTTTGAATGATTTTCTGAATCATTATACTACCATAGATTTATGAAATGCAATCATGTAATTAACTAAGTAGTAGTTGTGGCATTAATTAAAATATTTCTGTTAATAAATTTAGTTAACAGTATTCTAGATGGTTTTTATTCACATTTGTGAAGTTGAAACCATATCTTTCATAAATATTCAGTTATGGTTGTATTCTAACACTACCCTGTCAGTTAAGATTGATTTTGGTTTCCAGAATGAATTTCAAATAAATATCAAATGAAGGTCCCCTGCTAAGTCTGAAAGAGTCTGTTGGTGAAAAGTTATTGCTCTTCTGCCTAGAATTAAACAATAAGAGTAGCTACAGAAATTAAATGAATTTTGGCTTTTAAGAGGCATGTTAGAACACTTCTGCTAGAGGCTTAGAGAACTTAATTCTACAATTAATTTTGGCAGGACCACTTTCTTTCCATGAAACCAAGTTTGTATTCAGGACAAATTAAGTTTGTAATCAATAGTAGGAGACTGTTCTTTTCTTCGGAACAGCATTTGTATATTCTGTAATAACTAATGTGTAAGATTGATTGTACTCACTTGATTATACACACAAAAGTGGATTGCAAAGAAAGTTTGAGGTGATTAATATAATGAGCATTTATTTAAAAAAACAATAAACTCAAGAGGACATCTAGTCCTAAGATTTTAATTTACTTGAAGGAAAAATAGGAGAAAAAAAATGATGTGCTGATAGAGATTAATAATGTTGTAAATGAGAAATTTCTAGTGGGTGGAAACCTGACATTTTTTCATCAATACTTTATCCTTTATTCCAAATTATCTCCTATCATTTTTTTTATTTAATAAGAATTTATTATGTGAACACATTGTGAATGAACATATACTACACAATTATTCAATATTCCAAGACCAAGAGATGCAACACAGACAGATTTATTAAACTGTATCTCTATTTTCCCTTTGGACTTCTGCAGAATGTTCTCATGTCACTGTTGAAGTGGAGATACCCCCAGAGCAATAGGATCAGTCATATTTCCTTTTGGACAGCAATCTTTGTAGAAGCAGAATCCAAACTC
The DNA here is from genome assembly GCF_902686445.1 of Sciurus carolinensis. NCBI lineage: Eukaryota > Metazoa > Chordata > Mammalia > Rodentia > Sciuridae > Sciurus > Sciurus carolinensis. Next base: position 56,555,110 of record NC_062220.1, read on the forward strand.
TTCAGATTTTTTTTTTTTTTTTTTTTTTTTTAGTGTATTTGTGTGGGCAATCTTTACTCATCATTCTGTCAACTTTAATGTATGAGAGTCAAGATATGAATCTGGCCAGGGGAAAAGAAGCAAGAAGAACATGGAAAAGTCTATTCTTTTGTATGAGTATCTGGGCATGGTAAGTATTCATGGCTCATTTTCCATGATTTCTTCTAGTCTAGTCAAATTCTAGAATATCTTCCTTGTCCTGTCTCCACATTTATCAAGTCACAAATGTTCAACAACTTGCTCATTTGATTTACACATATTGTCTTCATCCATTTGTACTCCCTATAATAAAATACTGTAGAATGGATAGCTAATGAATAATAGGAATCTATTTTTCACAGTTCAGGAGTCTGAGGAGTATAAAATCAATGTGCAGGTGGATTTGGCATCTAGTGAGGGAGTTTATGTATACTGGTTCATAGACAGTCATCTTCTCATAGCAACCTAACACTGCAGGGGCAAGGGAGCTCTTGAAGACCTCTTTTTTAAAGTCTTTAATCTCATTCATGAGGGTTCTATTCTCACTCTCTTCTTCACCCTCTGAAGGTCTACCTCCAAATACTGTCACATTAGAAATCAGGTTTCAGTATATGAAAGTCGGGGGAACCCAACCAGCCCATATCCCTCCAGGATAAACAGGAACACAATTCACTGAATAGAAAGCTTCGATTACATGTTTGATTGTACATTTACCCCATAAACACACACATAACATGTCCACTCTAATGGGCACTGTGGAACTCTTGATATATCAAGAATTGAAGTCAAAATGAAGATAGTGAATAGAGTAAAGGAACTGGAATGAGAAGGGAAGTCCAATAGGTGAAACTACAGTAATAGAGATGACAGGAAATTAATAGGGAGTAAAACCTGGAAAAGATGCCAAGTCAAAAGCCAGTAAGAAGGTCAAATGAGTGACTTGAAAGCTGGTGCTCAAGTTCTGAGTCTTATGTGGAATGGTCATAACATAAACATCAGAATCTGGTATTTTGGACAATTATATGAATTATGATGAAGTTAAGGTCAATAAAGGTTTTTGCTCCAGAAAAAGAAATGGCCATCAGCTAGAAAGGCCCCCAGGACGTTTTCTTTCCTTCTGAGTATACAATTCCTTTTTAGCCTTAGAGAAAAGGTGTTAAAAATAGTTCCTATAAGTCCCTGAATACCTCTAATCAGGCCAACTCTTTTTAAAATATCTTGTCAAATACTACTTCAGGTTTTGGCCAAGACAAAAACAGTAAATATTCCTGACTATATTGAACTTGCTTTTTTTCTTTTTTTAAACTAGAGTTATACTTATTCCAATTGTGTAGTTCAGTCATCCTAAGTGTGCTTCAGTGGAGTATTAGGAACTCCCTTATGACTAAAGAGCCAGTCCTCCCACTTACTAGCCCTAATGGTTGTCATTTCCATGATTAGAAACGTAAATTTTTTAAAAAGTACTTAATTTTTAAAAATTCAATTCTTATTTCTTTAATTCTTAATTTAAAAATGTAAAACACAAAAATGCTTCATTTACTATTTATCAAAGAAAAGATAATCTATCAGGAACATATTTAGATTTCCCTGTAACTATATTACTATTATCTCTCAACTATATTTTAGAATTTGAGGCTAATTGTGCACCCATCCCTTGATCTCATACATTTTGGCCATTTTAAAAAAAATTAGTACTTTGATTATTTGTCACCTATTTCAACATCACTTCTTCATTAGATAGCTCCTCTGGTAGGATTCATTCTCCTTCCTATCTCTCTTCCTTTACAGTCATACTTCAAGATAAAGTTACTATAATTGCTGCATCTATTTCTTTTTTTTCCTCACAATTCTCAAACCATAGAACAGGGATTTTTTATTCTCTTTCTTAATCATTCTATCACCTACTAACACTGAATATTAGCAGCATCTTCCCAAACTAATTGCACACTAAAAATTCAATTAAATGAATCTCTTTGGGTTTTTGTTTTGTTGTAATTAATTTATTTTTAAATTGACGGGATTGCTGTATTTTTTTTTTTAAATTTTATTTGTTCAAGTTGGTTATACATGACAGTAGAAAGCATTTTGACACATCATACATAAATGAATTATAATTTCTCATTCTTCTGGTTGTACATGATGTAAAATCACACCAGTTGTGTAGTCATATATATACATAGAGTAATAATGTCAAATTTCTGTATTTTCATGATAATGTTTTGATATATATATACATGACAGAGTGGCTAAATAAAGCTTATTGTCATATTTATAATCTTACATACTTATTTCATGTGGGGGCGTGTATGTGTGGTGACAACATTTGAAATCTCCTCTCTTAGGGAGAGTGGACATGATCGATGCATAATATATGCATGTATGGAAATGTCAGAGTGAAATCCATTGACTGGTGTAATTAATACACGTTAATGAAAAAAATCACATAAAACTACAAAAAAAAATTTCTCTTTTAACAATTTTCAAGATTATAATACATTGTTATTCACTATGGTCACCATGTTGTACAATAGGTCTCTTGATCTTATTCCTCTCCAACTGAAGTTTGGTGTCCTTGGACCAATATCTTCCCAACCCCCACTTCATCACAGTCGTTGGTAACAATTCTGCTACTCTCTGCTAGGAGTTTGACTTTTTTATATACCTTATGTAAGTTACATTGTGTAGTATTTGTCTTTTCCCTTGCTTCATTGAGTATAATGTCCTCTAGGTTCACTCGTGTTGTCACAAATGACAGATTCTTCTTCTCATGGCTGAATAGTATTCCATTGTGTTCATATGTCACATTTTCTTTATCCATGCAAACATGATAGGTTGATTTTATATGTTGGCTATTGTGAATAATGCTGCAATAAACATAGGCATGTATAAATCTCTTTGACACTCTATTCTTTATGCTTGAACAAGATAATCCATGAAGTTTACCTCCTTTGTCCCCTGTAGGCTGTTTCCTCCATCTAGACTGCCCAATTTCCAATTTCTGTGTCTACTTGACAAATGCATATTGTTAGATTGTCAGAGTAAATGATGCTTTTTCTGTGAATTCTGCCCTGTTCTGGTCATTATTCTTGGGAACATTTTATTTTCTTCTCCCCAAGCATTTCTATGTGAATGATAGGAAATCCTTATTATTTATGGATATTGTATTTGAGAATTTATCTAATTGCTGAAATTTATTTGTAACCCCAAAATCAATGTTCACAGCACTTTATCAGTTGTTTGTGGGCATATTTATTCCAGTATGAGTTATAGTACTGTTGGCCATGAATTCAATGTTAATAAACCAACAACATCTTTAAACAGAAACACATAAAATAAAGTTACATACTGATTGCTTAGCAACAAACTTTGTGACTGTAAACATGCAATAATTTAATCCATGTTGCCATACACAGCTTTGTTCATGATTCATTATTTCAGTTTTCATGATGACTTTATAGAATATTATTATAGCCAATAATGATAATCAACTATACATTTATTTGTACATCCACATATAATTTTTTGATGGTGGTTACTCTGTCCTTAGTATTGTCTATCACCTAATTATGAACAATTCTTGACATACAGTAGATACCTAATATTTTTCAATGCATAATGTGAAAATAATATATGCAAGAACAAGAATGTATGACAGCATTATTCATTGTAGTGTGAGTCTAATCTCTGAAGCAACAGAATACAATAGGTGAGTTTCAATGAACAGAAAGAAGGAAAGGATTATTTAAAGGTAGAGCTGGTTAGAACATTGCCATCAGGGTTTATGTGTCTTGGGAAGGGACCTAGGGTGAGTAAGTGAAGAGAAGTGGTGACAAAGGAAGTAACTTGGGTCAAGAGCTCTTGGACGAGTATAGCTTTAATGGAAGTGACCAAGAGCATGAGGGTTCAGAAACCAATCTTATCTACTGAAGGTTTTTATTTTCCTCTCCTTGTCTTCTATTTCCTATGTCCAAATAAGTTGACAAATCAACCCAAAGTGCGTAAGACTGGGTTGTGCCTAAGACTGTCCTGGTTTTGACTCAAGACTCCTAGGAAATTCCTCAATCCTGAAAAATAGCTAGTCATTCTATTAATAAACCAGTATTTCTTCAAGCATAACATTTTGCTAATTGAGACAGTGTGAACTTAGTTTACTGTACATCCACAGTTCAAACTATAATGCCACTCTAGCTTTTGAGGACAGGAAGGTGAATTTGATATTGACTTTTTCCCTTAATGATCCCTGTATAACACTTCACAATAATTTACACTTCAAATAGTTTTTATAAGTGAACAGATTCAGGACAGAAAATCACAGCATGGGTTATTCTGCTACAGATGCTCCACAGGGCTGAATAATAGACTGATTCCAGAAACAGAGAATGTGCAAAGGTTAGAGCTACTTTTAACCTGTACTTAGCTGGGACAAGGAAAAAAAAAGATCTTTACACTAGAGAGAGGAGAAACATTTTGAGGGATAACATCTTCAGAGAAAGATGGCAGTAAAGAAAAAAGTTGTTTCCTTATACAGTATGTAATCAAGTTTTCCTAGGACCCAGACACCCATGTCTCTGAATCCCAAGACAGAAATATAAATAGGTTCCTTTCATATATGACTGATCCTCCACTGGAATTTGATAAGCTTTCTTTTTCTTAAATAAGATTTTGTGATGCTTAAATCAAAAAATCTTTTTTATAATAAACACAAATAAATGTATTCTCTTTGAAAGCATGAAAACAATGCAATTATTTTAAAAGATACTTATATTAGTCCAAATTTTGGCTTGGATTAAGAATAGTTCTTAGTAAGAAATAATCACATTTCTGTTAGTTTATTTTCTAAGTTATCTCCAGATTAGTAAAAATTATACTTACTGTTCTATTTACCACATAGTCAAAAAGAGCTTCAGGAGAAAGTTCCATAATACTTATGCATTAAAAATGCTTATTTTCCCTCAATCTTTAACAGTTAAGAGTTCCAGCCTAGTTTTGTTTACTGACCTAAGAGTTCATGTAATCCTTTTACACAGCTGGTATTTGCTTGGGAAAAAAAATATCTTTCATATATTATTGAAAAGTCTAACTTGATTAATAGTAAAACTGTTTATTTACAAAAGAGACTTCAATCAATACTGTATTCTGAATATGCAGTAGATATATAAACATTGTATTCAGATTAAATTTACGGCTGTGGCAATGAAGAGAAACATAAGATTAGTCTACTTGACTGTATTTGTCTGACTATATTTAAAATTTTAAGTAAAATCATCTAACTTATATTTATTCCTTTCAGTGTTATACTATGTTGTTTTAGGATATATATATATATATATATATATATATATATATATATACACACACACAAATGTTTTTAAAAGGGACCAAATATAGGTAAAAATAAAACATCACAGTTTTTTCAGCTACAAATAATTTACTTAATTAAAAACTCATTAGACAATGAAACAAATGTTAATACATTCTAAAGGAATAAAGAGAGAGCACAACTTTATACAAAGATGAATATTTAGCAATGATCCTCTGGTGCCAATATGCATACATATTTGAAGTATGTAATGTATACAAAATGTTGGCCTGGAAACAATTGTTCTGGGTACTGCTCTGGAAATTGAATACTAATTGATTATGGGCACATCACTTAGCTGCCAGATTTCACTAATGAAAGTGAAAGAGCTGGTATAGATGTGAGTTTCCTAAAGAGTGTTTCTTAAAATATTATTATATAAAATTTTAATAGCCATGAAATTGAAAAAGGGTTGATTGAGCCAACAAATTTGGGAAATTCTCTGTTCTATATCCTGTCTTGAAAATTCACAGTACAAATTTGTAAATGAAAGAATCTAAATAAAGTTGCAAATTACTTTTGGAAGAACTTATATTTAAAGATATTAGTTGAACATAGAACAATTTATTTAAACACACTTATAAGTACTTTTAGGCACATTTATAAGTTAGATGACTTCCAAAGTCTTTCTCATTTGGAAGTTCAGGACTGTGTTTCGGAAAGCACCTAAATAATGTGACATTTAAAAAGAAACCAGTCCTTATCAATCTCATTCATCCTACTGAGCAATGGCAGAAATAAAAATGATCTTAAGTTATTTTGCTTTAATCAGGTATTAATGGTTGCAGAAATTATAAATATATTCCTTCTAATTTGTATTTTTCTGAGAATATCACTAAAATGCCTCTATTCCTTTATGATTCATTGGGGTCAAGGGTGAGTGATTAGGATTTTCAGGGTGAGAAAATAAGGCAGTCTGAAGTATAACATTAGATTATTTCCTGTTGACAAAGTCCTTGATTAGGAATATATTGGCAGGTGCATGAGGGGCAATGTGATCATCTCCTAGATATATCTGTGTTCAAAGTGTTTTGTTATGTAGCAGGAAGATACTGGAGGCTTTTCTTACCTACAGGAGTAGAGAATATCTCAGTACAATTGCTAAAACTGATATCCTTCTCATTTGGAATGAATGTGGTATGGAATCTATCTTACTCTGAGAATTTTGGATTCATGAAATATTGCAGAAATCATAAAATCTTCATGTAAAACTTCTAAGTATCCATCATAGAAAATACACCTATGTTTGTTTCAATCTTTAGAAGTCATATGAATTTCTCTAGATCAAAGAGTGAATTGATTACTCCCAAAACTAATTTCCCTTTCTTCGCAACCACTTCCCATGGAAATTATCAGGAATACAAATATTTAAAAAGGCTGTAAACTTTAAAAGTCTCTTACTGAATATCTCCAAGGCAGTTTTCAGTTTTTTGTTTGTTTTATCTAGACTGATGGGATGAGTTTAGGGATGGCATAGAAGAAACACTTGGCTTTGTTCTCACATTTTTGCAGTTCGAAGCTAATTCAGATGAAAGCCCGCTAATATCACTTACACAAGATGGAAACCACAAAGGGGAAAATGAAGTGGGTGAGATCATTAATCCAAAAAGAAGATATTTAGAGTGATCCTTGTTTGACCAGGCCAGCAGAGTACAGATACTGCCAAGGCTCACTTAGACCACCACTAGGGTGGCTTTGCAGCAACAAAACTCTCACTTGTGACTTCTTTTCTTTATATATGTATATATGTATATGCATATATATGTATATGTGTATATATATATATATGTGTATATATATACATTTGTTCTAAACAGCTATACATGATAATACAAAACATTTTGGTATATCACATATAAATGGAGTATAACTTCTCTTTTTTCTGGTTGTACATGATGGAGTATTACATCGTGTAATCACCTATGCACATAGGGTCATAATGTCCGATTCATTCTACTATCATACTATTATTCCTGTCCCCCTACCTCCTCCCCTTTTGCAGTACCGGAGATTGAACTCAGGGGTGCACTACCACTAACTGGAAAGACATTTGTAGCTCTTCCACCCAACCATTTCTTAATTGAGACAAAGTCTTGCTGAGTTTCTGAGACTGGCCTCTAACTTGTGATTCTCCTTTCTCAGCCTCTTGAGTCTCTGGGATTATAGGTGTGTGTCACCATGCCTGGGTTTCTGTAACTTCTTTGACCCTGACACTGTCTTTATTTTCCAGCCAGGCTCTTTGATATTACAAAGTAAATTCACATTAGCTCTATTTTTCTTCTTTCTTTTTTAGACCTAAGCTTTCAGGAAGGAACTCACACCAGTATCTGACAGGATCTACTCCATCTTCTGCTTGATTATAAATCAGTTCTCCCAAACAGAAAAGGTCTTTCTAGGAAGAAGTATGAGCAAACAGAGAAAGGTAACTGTATGAATTAAAAGATGCATTCCAAAAAATGTGGCTGAGAGCTGGTAATGAGGCCTAATGTTTCCAATGAACATGAACAACACTTGCAGACTATAAACAATAACCAGACCTGGAAACTTGGCAACTATGGGAAACAAGATAGAAAAGGCCAAACCATGACTATACCTGAGACAGGACAGACTTAAGAATGCTTTGCATCTAGGTTTTTTTTTTTTTTTTTTTTTTTTTTTTAGTTGTAGAACACAATACCTTTATTTATTTTTGTGTGGTGCTAAAGATCAAACCCAGTGCCTCACATGTGCTAGGCAAGTGCTCCGCCACTGAGTTACAAACCAGGCCCTGCACTTCTTTTTACTAACACAAGGGCCTATGTTTTCATTAATGTCAACTCTAGCTGGGCTTTTATTCTCTCACATCCTAGATAAAAATGACTACCCATGGGTTGGGATTGTGGCTCAGTAAAAAATAAAGAAAGAAGGGCATTTTGTCCATCTACAACTAAAAATATTTTTTAAAAAAATGACTACTCACCCGGTAACTGAACTGGTCTTGTTTACCAATAACAATCAATACAAAATGAGCCCCCACTTCCTTAATTTTCATAGTCTAACTCAAATACTGTAATAAGTTCCTCTGTAAGAGTTATTTTCCAGGTACTCCATGCATCTTCAGCAAGGGCAACAAACAGAAGTGTGTTCTTAGAAATGGAGGCTGGTGGCTTTGACCCCATCTTGACACATCAAGGATGTGATTGACTATGAATTAGTTTGTAAGAAATCAAATCAAAAGAAAAATAACACAAAAGATGAAGGAGAAAGAAATGTTTAGATTGTCATTTTTTTTTTCCTTTTTGAATAGATTCAAGAGTATATGGAACTCTGAAAGTTGAATGAACAATTGAGTGAAGGGAGTATCTGAAGAAAGAAAGAATCCATGAAAACAAGATGCATTATCAGTGACTTTCAAAGTATATGGGGTTGGTGGTGGGGATTGTGGCTCAGTGGTGAATCACTTGCCTAGCATGTGTGAGGCACTGGGTTTGATCTTCAGCACCACACAAAAATAAATAAATAAAACAAAGGCATTGTGTCCATTTACAACTAAAAAAAAATTTTTTTAAAGTATGCAGTAGCCAGTGACCACTAGATTGGATACTGCATAAAACTAGTTGAGTGAGAAAGTAAGACCATAAAATGTAGAGTAGGCATACATCTATGAGAACCCAGTGTCTGAGTTAGCAGGGGTTGAATCCAGTTCACATGCTTCTTGCCAAGCTTCTGGTCTCAGATGGGGACTGCATTCATCCACAGGAAGGGAAGCATTTTAACCTGAAAACACCATTCGTTCAAAAGACACAAAGGTCAGAATAGGCTACTATCAGACCTAAAGAAAAGTTAATTTCCAATGTTTTCATAGATTAGGTTAGTGCTTCCCAAGAAATCGGCCACAACATTTGTAGATGCCCAAGAACACAGCTGCTCCTCCTTTGGCACAACCCTAAGTCCTGGAAAGGCCGGAATTCCAGGAGTCTGTATTCTAGCTGCAAGAAACCCCATCTGTTTACCCCAGTTTACCACACATTTCCTGAGTCTTCCATGGAATGAAAAAGCTTTGTTAACAGGGCTAAGAGCAATGCATATATTCAGTCAAACATTGTTTATCAAGTTCCCACGATGTGCCTAGTTCTGGTGAATATCTGAACTAAAGATCTAAGGTTCTTTAGAATCCTATATTCCTCTACAATTCCTATCTTTTGCAATATCCTCCTAATTTTATTTTTTTCCTACAATTGTACAACTCTTCTAAAAGTTCTTTAGCATGTTAATCCACAGAATCACCAAGCACCAGATCTCTTAATTAGTAGTTAAAGACACTGTCACCATCATCACCATTACCAGAAGTAGCAGCATCTCAATGTAAAAGCATGGGTGTGATTCCCTTTTGTAAGTATGTGTGTTGGGTGAGATAAAAATTCAGTACTTTTTAATAAAATTTAAGGATGGGGGTATATGTTTCACAAATGCAATTCAAGTCAATTCTATTTGAGAACTAAGAATCTTTAGTAAAATTCAGAGTGTTCAGTCAGCTTGATCATGTGGAATGTAGTTCTGCTGGAGACCCTGCAGAAATTAATCAGGATTGAACTTTTCTTTTTAATAGCTCCTCAAATCCTTTCTTCTTACATTGTAGGTCCTTGCATAAGGCACAACATATCCAAATCTCATTTTTTGTCATATCTAATTTCATTCTCAATTTTTACTTCAAATCATTTTACTTTAAAGGATTTTACTTTAAATTATTCAATTTCTCTTATCATCTCAGAATGGAATTACAGTGTTTTCTATTTGGGTGTCACATTCAATTTTTTGTGGATAGTGAGGAAAGAAAGCAAAATGAATAAAAGCAATATGAAATAATACATAATAAAAGCCAATAGCAACTTCTTACTACCTTCCTGACCATCAGCATTATCCTTCCTCCTGTTCCTTTTTAAAAGTTCAGTTTTTTAGGTAATTTCTCATTCCAGTTCTTGATATAGGTCCTGCTGTCTACATTTCGGTTTTTGGAATATTCTTAGCCTTGTTTTTCTCATGTTAAGCAATTTATTAGCTATTGAACCTAGACTCTTTATTTGGTTGTCTTCATTTTTTTATCCTCAAAGGGATTATATTCCTTGAATCAAAATTAAGACAGCATAATGAAATTATGAAAATCAATTTCAGTTCATAGCAACAAACAACAGGAATGAATAATTTAAGCAAAAAGGGAATGAATGAAATTTCAGGACACTGGAGATCTTGTTGAATTGATAAAACTCATTAAATTGGCTAAAAGTAGGAAGCTGTGTGTCTTTCACTTAATTTTCAAAGTTGGATTTGAAGCTTTACTATGCTGCGTTTGGAAGTTTTCTGAAATAGGAGCTATTTTATTTTTGCAAACATTACATATAAATTCATTGCTTCAATTCCACTTCCTCATTTCTATTATACTCTCTCTGTTTTAGCTCTTGTTTATGGATTGCTAGTGGTTGATATGTCCAGTTTTCCTATTTATGATATGCCCCTCATAGTGCTTTATACATAATGGATGTTCAGTTAATGTGTTTCATTTTTCTTGTATTTTCTGTTTAAGTACATTTCCCCAAGGTTCTTTCTCCTATCTGTTTTGTGAAGATGTTTTTTTCCCCACACTTCATTCTGAACATACTTAGGGCTGAAACTGTTACAATTCTGGGCTTCACTATATTTGTAACTTAAAGGCAATGCCAACTCCAACTGTTTTCACAATACTAATGGCCCAGTGATTACATTTCAACATGAATATATTAGGCCTTCTCTTGAGAAAACCTATTTAAATTAGTAGTCTTTGTACAGGGTGTGTTAATATTCTAATATGTGAAGAGCCAACTAACTAGACATGGACATTTTTGTCTCACACATCTATTACTTATCCATTTCTCCAAACTCTATTTTGGGAAAAAAGACAAATGGAAGAGAGTAATATTTTAAGTTTTAAATGTTTTTTCCTGAGTTCCCTTGAGAATCAGTGTTCAAAATCATGTAAATGATGTTTCTTTTAAAGATAAAAGGAGATACTGTTACTCCCACATGGTAAATAAATCATAATAAATCTAAGACATGGAACAAGATGGGCATTAGCAAGAGACCAGAGAGCAAGTTTGGAGAATACGAGGATTAGCCAATTGGTCCCTAATGTCAAACCAAAATCCAGTAGAAATAATCATTCTGGCATCTGACAAAAGAAGTCAAAGGTCAGGATTTAATTCCTCCATAGTTTGATTTCCCAACCTCATTGAGCAGGTGCTTAATAAGGCATGATTATTTGTTATGCTTAAAGAGTTCAGAGCAAAGTAAGATGTAAGTCACAAAAGAGAATCATTCCCAGCTCTATTATTCTGGTGAGAACACTGTAACCTTTTTGTTAAGGACAATTATGTTGAGGTCATTACTTTGTCAGAGTTGATTTCTTTGCCTAAGAAAAATATGGAATGCAAATGTATTAGATTACAAGGAACTACTAATGTCACTGATGAGTCTTCCGTGATTACAGAGGAGAAAGAGTTTGAGGTCAGCAGAAATAGCCCTGCATGACTAGGTGATTAGATAAAAATATTTCACTTCAGCTTCTAAGTGAAAAGTCTATATAAAGCTGACAGAAAATATCAAGCAAAACCCAACATTCACCCATAGGAAGAAAGAATGGAAGACTGAGAAAAAAATTGAAGTGAGAAAGAGAGGAAGAAAGAGATAGGCCTTTTCACTGTAAATTTAATTAATGTGTACTGTAGGAAGTTTGACTTAATTAGGACTTCTTAAAGAATAATAAGCATAACATTAGGGATTTAAAATATTGCTAAGTAGGCCCATTTCCTTCTTTTAATTTTTTTTTTCTTCCTTAGAAAGAATTTGTTTGAGTCAACAAATTTAACACTTAAAACAATTATCAAAAAGTTTGGGACTCAATAATCAGAAAGACTGCCTAAATTTTAGTCCTAATTTGCCCACTTACTGAGGGACCCCTGCTTAAACCTGCTATTTAATTTCCCTCTCTCTGTTAAGATACCAATATACAATTCTGAGAATTAACAGTGATATAAGCATTAAGAATAATTTTTTGACTCAAGGTAAGTTCTCTATTTTTTTTTACTATTGATTATAGAAATTTTAATATTATAACTGATGTTATTATTGCTACATGTAAAATTCTGTCATAGAAATACTGGGAAAATAGTCTTGAGACAAAGTGTAAGAATGAGACTGAAGAAATAAACATCTGTTGAAAAATTAACTGACATTCAGGGACACTAATCTCCAAACTGGGCCACAGTAAACCATGCCTTCTGGTATTTATGCCTTGAATCTGTGCTGCCTCTGGGACTCACTTTGAACAACAAGAAGTTGAAGTACAGACACTAAGTTTAGGAAGGCCTGGCAGTTTCTACTTTTGAGATTTTGGAAGCCCTGAACATCAAGTTATAAACCTGACTACCCTATTGAAAAGACCACATGGAGAGAGATGTGTAGAGGACAGGAAGGGAGAGCGTGGCTCAGCAATGCCAGCATCCCAGCACAAAGCAGTCCTGCATCTCTCCCTGCCCTGGAGCCAGACCTGGGACATTCTAGACCTAGCAGCTCTCACTTTCCATAGGCATGGGAGAGTTCAAGCAAGACCAGAAAAAGGATTACAGAGTCAACTCAAAAAAATGTGAGACATAATGAATTATTGCTATTTTAAATCACTAATTTAGGGAATACTTGATTTGCAGAACCAGATAATTGAAATAAGCAATGCAGAAAACATGTGAAGTCATGCTGTTCAATGAGGCAGCCATCAGTCACAAGTAGCTATTGAACATGGAAAAGGAGCAACTATGCCTGACAAAATAAAGCTTGAATTTATGTAAGCTAATTAATTTAAATGTAAAAAATTGAAGCAATGTAAATTTTTTTTCCTGTTAAACACAATTTTGCTTTAGTAAGATGACATTTTATGTTAACTGTTATATAATCTATGGTGTTTTCATTAGCTTATAATTCTCTCAGTGTTGTTTCTAGTATTACACATAAACATACCACCAAAAAAGATTATATCTTATTAATAACTTTTTTTTAAAGATTAAAACTATATACTACCATGCAATTGAAAATACCGCACTTAAGGTATAATTACATAATGGAAAATGGTACTTGTTAAAAGGCAAATCTCATAAGATGTGTTTAAAATTACCCATTTCAACATCTCAAAAAAAAGTTGAATTTATTATTTTACAAAAACATTATGTAAGTCAAATTAAGAGAATAATCAAGTTGTTTCATGAACTGTAAGGTGACTTATTAATTCCCTTTCATTTCCAAACCTCATCAAGCACTACATTTATGAGGTAAGTCAGCTGAATGCTTAAAATCTAGATGAATTTTAAGATCTTCGATCTGTCCTGTTGAATATTCACAATATGAACATGAATAAATTCCTTTGGATAAATGTGAATTTAAATGCTTACAATATTCTAGCATGCTTGAAAAGCCCTTCCCACAGTCATCACAAACATGAGGAAATATTTTAGTATGTTCCATAGCAACATGCCTGTTAACATTTGTATGAAGTCTACTCTGAAAACCACATACTTGACATACAAAGAAGTTCTTACGTTTGTCAAAGGTAATTTTGCTTAAGAGGCTGTATTGTCCTTGTTCTCCATTGTTATACTTATCGCTTAGTTCTGTTAATTTACATGCATGCTCATTTACCACATGGCTATGCAAGTCTTCTGGATCATTCGTTTCATGTTCACAGAAATGACACAAGTACTGTTCATCACAGTTATACTCCTGGAAATGTAAGTAGAGTTCACTGCTTGAAGAGAACTGTGTGTCACACTGCTCACACCAATACAGATGATCACTAAAGTGGGTGTCTGCAATGTACTAGCTGAGGTTCTCAAAAATCACTGTCCTGTAATCGCAGTATTTACAAATGTAGGGATCCTCCTCATGTAGTTTGGCATGTTCAATCAGAAGCATGTTGGTAGAGAAGCTTTCCTTGCATACTTGACACACATTAATTTTTTTATCAATTATATGTTGAAATGATAATATTTTGGTTACATTGGGCTAAGTAAAATATGTTAATATTTTACCTTATTTTAGTTTTTGAAATGTGACCTCTAGTGAAGTTTAAATTACAAAAGGTCATTTACATTATATTTATGTTGGGCATCATTATTACAGAGAATTAAACAGAATTGTTTTTAAGTAGAATTTGTTTTCTAAAACAGTTTTAGATCCCACATTCCTCAACCCCCAGGCATACACTCAATTACTCCTATTTTTAACATTTTGCAATAATATGGTTTGCTATAATGAAAGAACACATACTGCCATTTACTAAGTCCATGTTTTTTTTCCATATTTTTATTGGTAGCATGACAGTTGTACATAATAGTAAGATTTGTTGTTACATATTCATACATGCATACAATATAACAATGTAATTTGGCCAATATCATTCCCCAGTAAAAGTCCGACTTTTTTCAAATTTCCTTAGTTGCTACCTAATTTCATCTATTTCAGGATTCCATCCAGGCTTTCCTTGGCTGCCACAATTTCAGATCTTCCTTGTTTTTGATGACTGCCGGAGTTAAATGGTGTCCCTAAAAAGATATTTCCATGTCCTAATCCCTGGAACCTGTGAATGTAACCTTACTTGGAAAAAGGTTCCCTTAAATGTAATGAGTTGGGAGTCTTGAGATGAGATCATCTTGTTTTATATGGGTGCGCCCTAACTCCAAGGACAAGTGTCCTTGTAAGAAATAAACAGGAGACATGCATAGAAGAGGCAGAAGCAATGTGGCAAAGTTAAAGATGGTAATGATGCAGACACAGTTCAGAAATGCTAACAGCTACCAAGCTGGATCTCTTGGAACCTCTGGTAGGGGCACAGCCCTACCAATATATTGATTTCAGATGACTAGCCTCAATTAATGATGAAAGAATGAATTTTTGTTATTTTAAATCACTGTTTGTGGTAATTTGCTATAGTAGATAAGAAACTAAAACAAAGTCATTGACTATTTTGATAGTACTGTTCAGATATTTTTCCAAGTCTCCTGTTAGAATTTATCTGGTGATTTCCCGATGGTTTGGTAGGGTTATGACGTCTCCTTGGGAACAGGTCCACAGAGTACCATTATTATATTGTTTTGAGTGTATGTGCTATTGACACAATCTGTTGCTACTGATCACCTACATCAGGTGGTGCCTCTCCACCTCACTTTTCTCCCCCTTTTTTTCATATTTTACCCTTTGGAAGGGCTTTTAACAAATCAAATAAGACACAATAAGAGGGAGAGACAAAATAGCTAAGAGAGCTGCTGAGAAAGAGAAGTTAATACTGAGTGGCTTCTAGTTAGTCAAAAAGAAAAATAAATTAATGATGACCACAGTGCCAAAATTATGGGGTCACATTTGAAAGTAGAGGAGAACTCTATTCCTCTGAAATACGAAATAAATAAAAGTCAGAAAGGAATAGAAAGGGAGAGACACTTTGAAAAGGTGATGCAAAGAAAGGTTAAAGACCTTAGAGAAAAGATCTTCTTCTCATAATGTAAATTCCAATTCAGTTCAACAAATATTTATTGAAAATTACTATCTACTTCACACTCAACCTGGACAAGAAGAATCTAAATTTAGCGAGATTTAATGTCTGTCTTAAAATTTTTAGTATTAGAATAAGAAAGATATCATATGAGTAAGATATAAAAATAAACATAACAATATAAGGATATTTTTAAAAGGCTATACAAAAATAGCATTCACATCCATCTGAAACTCAGGAAAGTTTCCAAGGATCAGATGGTTATTTGCCAGAAAAATTCCTAACCACAAAATTTGACATGGTAGCATGACCTAATAATAATTGTCAAAATAGCTCTCAATTCTGCAGGTTCTGAAATGTTATTTGTCATTGGCCCAGAGTTGATTGGACTTGGGGATAGAAGCCAAGCCAAGAAAAATCATAAAAATATAAACTGTAATGAAAAGTATTAATTATACTGAGAACTAAATATGTCAGGAAAGCATTATATGGAAAAAGTAGGTGGAAAACCAAACATTGTTTGGTAAACCTTGAATGGAAGAATAGGGGATTAGTTATTTATGTGGGTTCCACATGTAAAGGCATTAACCTAGAAAACTTCAGTGCCATGGTCTTTAAGAAATGAAAAATAAAAGGAACTCCTACATCAAAGGGTCAAATAAAGTAAGATATGCTTAGCACAGGATCTGACACATAATAGTCTCCCTGGAATTATTATTAATACTATGGCAATAATTATTTGTTTAGCTATCATTTTCCTTCCCACCATGGTTTTCTTCAAGATGGCAGCCATATCACACTCATCTGTGCTCTTCTTGTACTGGAACAAGTACTTATCATCAAGAAGAAACACAATAAATGAGCTTATTTCAGTTAATTAAAAAGGAATTAGTTGTGGCAGGAGCAAGAAATAGAATCAGTTTAGAAGCTTATAGAAGCAATATGCTTTAAACTAAGTTGGTCCTTCAAAAAAGAAGATAAAATACAAATATTTACCCATTAAAATTGTATTCTGTTAAAAATCCATTTTAATCTTCCTGAATATATACATTAGAAACTATATACATGAGAAAGCTATGATTTCCTTTGCAGCAGTGCTGTGTCCTGTTCTTAATTAAATGGAAAGAATTAAAGATAATCATATGGGAGAGGGGGTCAGGGTGTCTGTGGTTTGGATGCTTGGTAGGTATTTATAAGTAAAAAATGGAAAAGAAGGTGTCATAAACTTAAACTAGGGAGGTCCAATGCTAACTAAGTCACAAGACTGTCTCTATGGACTGAGTTAAGCCCCTTAACAACTTCTCTGTTTTATTCTCTCCATCTGTTTTACCAGACTATTGGGAGGATTATTTAGTTAATGTTGAAGACTATATTTATCAATTCCACCAAATGTCTGTTATTTAACGATGAGAGAACTCTAAACGATGCAGAGGGAGTATCATGGGGGTTAGCAACAGCATTATTGTCAGTTGAGTCCTTTAGAGACCCACAGGACAAAATATGATATGCAGTTTTCAGAGCATTTGGAATTGTGTTTCAATAATTATTTTTCTCTCTAACTCCCCCAATTCAATTGGGTTTTCTACTTTGTGGGCTTGACAAGCAATTTGTTTTTCATGATGGTGGAATTTTTGAGTGGTTTCAACATTATCTGCAAAATGACTCCTGTAAACAGAAATTACAGTGACACAATGTACTACAAGGTGATAACCTATCTCTCTACATATCTAAGTAAGTGAATTCTTCACTTTAACTATTTATCTGAGATCTTTCTCTTTTCCTTTAGTGAAAAAAAAAACAGTGTAGTTTTTTAGTAACTTGATACTAAACCACATACTGGAAAGCCCCCAATATATTACATTTAAATACAGTTTTTCCTTCTGCAGAATACAGAACACAGAGAATTTTATATAACATGTTGAATACTTCAATGAGAAAATGATCTCCTTGTAAATCAGTTTTTATAAATAGTCCGCATTTTAAAAATATCCATAATAGATATCAAGCTGACTCAGCAAATATGAAAACAGCCCAATATGCTTTAGCATACCTTTGATTTCTAAATCTACAATATTGTCAGCCCCTTGTAATATGAAACTAAATATGATCTTTCCTATTTCAAAAAAAGAACCACAGGGAAGAATAATATTTCAATATACTCATAATCAGCATATAATATCTCAGTCTCATAATAAAGTCTGGTAAATAAAATCCTCTTCAAAATGAAACCTCTATATGAAGTAAATCAGTTCTTTCAGGTCAGTAGGGTATCATTTGGTAAATTACTCCTGCTCCCCTACCACGAGAGAATGATGTTAGCTCACATATGTGGGCGAGTAATGCTCTCCAAGCATCAAACTCTTCTGAATTGTTCCAAGGATCATGCCCATTTTGAATGAGGCTGAAAATATTATTAATGGGTAATTTAGACTTTAGGCCTGAGGCTAGGTTCATGCTGTTACCAGGTCAGGATATTGGCACTTTCCCTTCTCTAATTTATGTTTGCACAACACTGACATGAGCTAAGTTCAAACACCCTTCCAGAAATCTGGCCCCAGTCCTTCTTTGTGTGGGTTTAATTTGTGCCCTTCATAGTACTTCTGTGTATTATAGTAGTTTTTATTACAGTTTTGAATGGAATTTCAGATCTGATAGAAAGGTGTTCTATTTTTATAATTCAAAATTAATAATGCTCCAGCAATGTGCATGTAATTTTCTGGGTGGTAATCCTGAAGTTAATGGTCTCACTTGAAAATGAAAACATTCATTTGTGATCTTTATTGAAGATTATCTTGTCTATAGTGCACGTGTCTGGCATGACTTCAGAGTGAGATCCTAGTAACTTCTACTGTGCTGCATGTTAATGTAGGAATTCAGTTTCATGTCAGAATCATAGATGGAGTTGGAGTCTAGGATACTTTCCAGTGTGGAGGGTATGGTTACTAAGGTGTCATCAAGAGCCAAAAGGAAACTTCATAGGAGGTAAAAATCAAGAGAGAGATTCCTTGACCTGGGCTGTGTAAGAGTTCTTGTCTTTTCCCTTCTGGTAACAAAACAGCATATAGGAGTAAGTGCCTACTGATTGAACCAATACTCCCGGCAAATTAGGAAGATTGGCCTATGTGCTCAAACATAAGTTTCATAATTCAGCACCCTCTGTTTCTGGTCACTATTTTTTTCAGTCAAATCAATTTCACTACTTACCGTCTGTTACTTTCAAAATGCAGATCCCATCTTGCCTTTGCCCACCCCAAAAGCCTGTTATGAGTCTAAGCACAATTCTAGTATGGATCTTCCATCACACAGCATTGATCATTTGAACAGACTACAGAATTATGTTGGCAAAGTATTAGCAATGATTTCAATCAGTGTGCATATGTGCATGGCCATTTTTCTAGGTAATATTTACATTTAAATTGTGTCCTTTAATAATTAAAATAAAGGCAGTGTTAGGTAATTTTTTATGTGCTAATGTTCAAAATCTATTACTTATGTATTATTTTAAAATTGACAATAAAATTATGTATTTATTTTATACAATTTGATATTTTGAAGTGTGTATACATTGTAGAGTGACCAAATCCAGTTGATTAATGTGTCATGTCACATAGCTATTATTTTTGTAATGAGAACATTTTACATTTGCTCTCCTGACTTTTTTTATGAATACAATGTATTGTTAACTAGAGTTACCATATTGTACAATGGATTTCTTGAACTTACTCCTCCCATTTTACTGTAATTTTATATCATTGGAGCAAGAAGACATTGGCTTCTTCTCCCTGCTGCCCAGAGCCACCCCAGTCCCTGGTAACCACATTCTATTATCTACTTCTGTGAAATCAACTTTTTAAGATTCCACTTGTAAATGAGATCATTCTGTATTTGTCTTTTGGTGCTTGGCTTATTTTACTTAGCATAATATCCTTAGGTCATTTTAAAAATGTCAGGATTTCCTTCTTTATTAAGGCAGAAATGTAGTTCTCTCTCTCTCTCTCTCTCTCTCTCTCTCTCTCTCTCTCTGTGTGTGTGTGTGTGTGTGTGTGTGTGTGTGTGTGCACTAGTTACTTTTTTTTTCAATCTATTCATCCACTGACAGATACTTAGGTTGATTCCATATCTTGCCTCTTGTGATCAGCGCTGCATGAAACATGAGTGAAAATACCTCTTTAACATACTGACTTCATTTTCTTTGAATATATACCCAGTAGTGGTATTACAGGATCATATGATATTTCTACTTTGGCATTTTGAGAAACCTCCATACTATTTTCCATAATAGTTATGCTAATTTACATTCTCACCAACAGTGTGCAGGGGTTCCCTTTCCTTTGCATTCTCCCTATTGTTATCTTTAGTCTTTTAATAACAGCCTTTCTTACTGGGATAAAGTGATATTTCACCATGGTTTTGATTTGCATTTCCCTGATGATTAGTGATATTGAGGGTTTTTTCATTTTTCTATTAGTCATTTGTGTGTCTTCTCTAAGAAATGTCTACTTAGGTCCATTGCCTATTATTTAAGTTATATCATTTGTAGGATTTTTTTGGGGGGGAGTTGTTGTTGTTATGGAGTTGAGTTTCTCATGTATTTTGTGTATTAACTCCTTATCAACAGTTTAGTTTATAAATATTTATGTAGTCTTTTTCATGTGGATATGCATTTTTCTCAACCTCATTCATTGGAGAGATTGTCCTTTGCCCAGTCAACAAAAATCAGTTAACTGTAAATGCATGCATATATTTGTGGGTTCTCTATTCTGTTCCATTGGTCTATGTGTTTGTTTTTATTCCATTATTATGATATTTGGGTTATCATAACTTTGTTGGATGTTTTGAAGTTAGTATAATGCCACCAGCTTTGTTCTTTTTCCTCAAGATTGTTTGGGATTTTTGAGGTCATTTGTGGTTGGTTCCATACAAATTTTAAAATGTTTTTTTATATTTTTGTGAAGAATGTCATTGGTACTTTGATGGGGATTGTATTGAATCTGTAGATCGCTTTGGGTAGTATGGACATTTAACAATACCAATTCTTTCAATTCACAAGGCTATCTTTTCACCTATTTGTGGGCTCTTCAAATTTAGTTATCAGTATTTTATAGTTTTCAAAGATCTTCCATCTCCTTGACTAAATTTATTCCTAAGTATTTGATTTTACTGTAGACATTATAAATAGTGTTGCTTTTTAATTTTTCAGAAAGTTCACTGTTAGTGTATAGAAATTGTATGTTGACTTTTTATCTTGGACCTTTACTGAATATTTTTCCTAGTTCTCACAGTTTCTGAGTGAAGTCTAACACTCAGTTCACTTTTACTTTTGCTCTTTTCTGTGGTAATCTCTCTCTCCCTCTCCATACATCTTTAACTTGAATTTCTTCAGATTTATTTTCCTTGAAGCTAAATAATACAGTGCAGTTTTTAAGGACCTTGGTAGGATCAGTGGGAAATTAAAGTTTATTTATAAATGAATGTGTTGGATATTGAGGGACTGGGGTTCTTCAGTGCCCCTCCATTACACCTTTATCTAAGTGTAAGAAGGAGCAGCATTGGTGGTAAAGCCTTTTAAATAATGTTATTAAAGTTTCTGCTGGTCTATTTCAAAAAATAGTGTGAACTGTTAGCAAAGGTATGACGTATTTTCAGATGTGAGAATAGAAATTGTGAATTCTGAGAAGGCTGGTTGTAGGTGCTAAATCATTTGTATACTGTTAAATGATATACTGATGGGGGTATCAGTTTCTTGAACAGTATTCCCTTGATATTTCCAACTCCTCAAACTTTTTACAACTGCTTCTTCTGTAATCATTGAGTAGAAGAGAAGTAAAAATGTGTAGGTGAAATGAAATCTTTCTTTTGGGAAATCAGTGAACAGAAAGGATTGTAGGCTCCCCCAGCGACTTTAAGGTCTGAGAACAATATAGAACACATGAAATCTCACCTTCTGTGTGGAGCTGGAGCTTCACAGTGGTCATTATAATGAGACTCAACTATCGACTATCTAAAAAAAGAAATTGGCTTAAATACCCTAAGGTTATTACCCTATCTTTACCTACATTAAATACTCTATTGGATTGTTTCTCTTCCATTATACATTAGTTTTAAAGCATGAATTAATTTCAAAGAGTTTATAATGTGACATGTACAAGTTAAACTGTAAAAAGAAAACTAACTTCAAATATAATTCTGTATCCCTGGCATACATTTTACCTTTCCAGTTAATTTTTTTCTTTTGATTTTCCTCCATACCCTATATTTTCCTGCCCAAGATGACAGCACACAGCACAGGGAAATAAAAGAGAGAAGTCATCTTGCCTTGTTATCATTTTACTGTTTTGTTTTATTCCATTACATATAATTTTAACTCTCCTGTTTTTCTTTGACACCCTTTAAAATACTGAGAAAATCTCTAATGTTCCTAGTTTATTGAAAGTTTTTTTTTATCAATGAAACAATTTGTCATATATATCATTAAATGTTATATGCTGCTTTCATAAGTATAATAACGATATAATTTTCTTTTATTTTGCATCAAAATGGACTATAAATTCTAATTCTTGTGGGAGAGAACTGATTGGTCTAGTGTCAAGTGTGAACTTGGGTCCAGCCTATTATAAAGCAGAGTAGGCTACAGGTCCACATAGGTTATTGTAGAGATCATAGTCATAGACCCTGTGGTCAATTTTACTATTGAAAATGCTGTAAGAGTCTTCTTGAAGCTGGGCATGGAGGCACACGCCTATAATCCCAGTGACCTGGAAGATTGAGGTAGGAGGATCTCAAGTTCAAGGCTAGCCTCAGCAACTTGGCAAGCATTTCGGCAAACTAGTTAGATCCTGTCTATAAGTAAATAAATAAATAAATAAATAAATAAATAAATAAATAAATGACTGGGGATGGAGTTCAGTGGTAAAGCAGTCCTGGGTTCAATCATAAGTACCCTTCCTACCTCCCAAAAAAGGCCAAGTGTTATATACTAATTTATATTTAATTTAATATACTAACCATACCTAGGAGATTATCATAAACTCACAAAATCTTATTTCTTATTATATCTTGGCACAATGCCAAGTCTGACATTAATTGACAGTTTTCTGGCTCAAATAAATCAACATTTTAGAAAAGGTTCTCAGTGACAATATAATAAGCCTTAATGTACAAGGATAATGAATATATTCAATGTAGAATACAAAAAAATGAGAGGGCATTATGCAGGTTTTGGCAAGATAGATCAAGGAATAAAGAAAAGAAGCATGACACAATTTGAAAGTCAATGATTTGACCTCCCATGCAGGCATGAATGGTGAGGGAGATTTTCTATCAATCCAACATTTACAAAATAAAACCAAGTATTATTAATCGATTAATGCCACAACTTACTAGGAAGTTTGCTTCAACTATAAGTAACATCTGAATTGTTATTAGCTTTATTTTAATTTAGAAGGAAATTTCTAAAAAAGACTGAAAATGCAGGGAGTGGTACTCACTACACTTTGCAATACTTTACATACACAATTCATGTACTTGGTAGGACAAGGTGTGAAGGAAAGTAATATTTTGGCTACATGTTTCTGAAAAAGCTTCTATTTCTATATTAAGAAACTGAACATACAAATGGACAATGGCCAAACCATACATGATAATAAAACTCTAACCTATAATCTGAGCAACCAGCAGGAAAGCTAAACTGCAACCTCTCTGCAGCAATCAGCCTAGAAAATATAGTATTTGTCAATGACTGACAGCTGCCCTAATTTTTGCTCTTGTTTCCAACTCAGGATCAGCTAGTGAAAGTCAAATGAACTCCACAAATTAGTAACATAACCTATCCCCTTTTGGTTAACCTGCCTTCAGATTTATTTACCGTGCCAACAAACTCCAATGAGAGCATACTGAAGCCTTCATTTTTATTTATTTTCTTCTTCACTGTAAAGTTTCCCAATGTGGTGACTGCCTTTGGGTCTTTTGCCAAACTCAAGTGATGGTTGCTGATTCCCTTGTGATAGCAAGTTCCGAATAAATAGCCTCTGATTGTTTTTATTGGCTGGTCTTTATTTCCCCAATATATTTTTCAGTGTCAAGGTATATTAAGTATTCACTTTAAAACTTAACCAGTAACAGCAATTTCTTCTATTTTTAAAGTAATATAATTGCATGTATGTATATGTAAAAATGAATCCCACTACGATGTATAAAATTCAACAATAAAAATACAGAAAAAAAGTTATTTTTATTTAAGTTATTTCATGATTTCACTGAGGATATATCTGAGTATGGTGATAGTCTGATTATGTGTATTATCTACCTTCAAAGACACTCATTAAAACATATCTCCAACAATGAAAAGAATGGTAGCTAAGTATCAGTGGATAAAATATTCAATATACAACTAAAGACAAGGCCAGTTACCATATGGATAATGGGGAGGAGATTAGTCTAGAATACAGCTGGGAAGGACCACATCTATTCTGTGGAATCATGAAGAAGTTTAACAAATGGACTATAGAAAATAAATGAATTTTGTTAAGAGGACTAGAGAATCTAGGGTCACCAAATAAAGAGCCCTTGATTCTGGATTTGAAGGTTCCATCAACTCTACTCAACTCTAAACATCACTGATTGTGGAACTCCAATTAAATATACAGAATTCCCAACTGGCATAACCGAGATGCAATGAGGGTAGGCAAGACTGAAATTTCCACTATAACCATTAGAAAAAGCTGGTTATATAATAAAGTTCACATTTCTTTAAGGCATCAGAGGGATGTGAAGAGAAAGAAATCTTGGCAAGATAAAATTCCAGAGATGGGCCTATGCGAAGTCAGCTAAAGAGAGGAATCCTGCTTCTTTGGTGGTATTTGATGGTTATGAGAACGGTGTAGGGTACAAGTTTGAACGAAGGAAAGGGACTCTACTTGGGAAAAGAGAAACCAGCAAAGCTTTCAACAGGCACACAGAGAGAGGGTAATGAAACAATGTTTGTGTCAATATAAGGATGAATTTATGAAGAATTTGTTGACGTCTAAGGCAGCAGGGAAACTAAAAAGCATAGTGCGAAAGGAAGAATATCATCTGCAGTGTTTAAAGAAGGAAAGACCCTCCTGGGGAGGTCTGCAAATAATTGAAGCAAGAGATAAAAACCTCAGAGGGAATGGCAAATTTACACTGGGGGTCTACCAACACTTTTCATTTTGAGGCACTTCCTGATTCTGGACTGTGGCTAGCAGTCAAGGAATCTTAAGAATTGAAGCTTAGAGTAAGACAGAAAGCTGCTTCTCAGGTCAGTGCTGTGGACACAAATTATTGACAAAATAGTAGGTGTGAAATGAACAGGTTTCTTTTTAAGAAACTTGCAAACAAAGAATGTAAGTTGATCAGAAAGCTGAAGCTTAAGATGAAAATATTGAAGGACAGAACTGAATTTCCTATAGTCTTTCAAAGCTCAGTTAATAAACCCTTACCTGGATCTCAACTGAAATCAAGGAGGATCAAGCCTAGCATCAGGTATAAATTAAAAATAGAACAAATCTTATAAAAATTATCCAACTCTTACCTAGTTCAATTTCAGATTGTATTATAGTGAGCAGTATCATACACTCAGCAAAACAGAAAACAGAGCACCCTCCCTGTGGAAGACGTCTGCAGTGTCAAAAATTCCTTTTACATGAGGTCCAGCATTCGAATAAAAAGCTCTATGAAAAGGCATGACCACAAACTCAAGATCAAGGAAAAGAAAAAAACAATAACAACAACAAAAAATAAATCTAAATAATAACTCCACATTCATAGAATTGTCCTAAAGGCAGACATTTTAAAATAACCACAATTCCTATAGTCAAGATAAAAATAGATTGAAAAAAAATAGAAAGAGAATAGAGAGTTTCACCAGAGTACTGAAATGTTTTTAAAAATCAAATGATCATTGTAGAATTGAAAAATACCATATTTGAAATTAACAACTTAGTGAATTAGTATGTAATTAGTTAAGACTTGCTATAAACTATAGTACTTAAGATAGAGTAGTATTGGGGCTGGAGGTGTAGTTCAGTGGTAGGGTGCTTGCCTACAAGGCACAATCTGAATCTACAAGATTCATTTCCTAGCATTGCAAAATAAATAAATAAATAAAAATACAGTATGGTATTGATTCAATGATAAGTAAACCAACACATACAATAATAGAAGAAAGAAGGGGTTGACAAACTACAGCCAATGAATATGACTGGATTTGATATTTTTTTGTGTGGCCCATGAACTAAGAATGACTTCATACTTTTAAATAGATGGAAAATTTTTTTTGTAAGTAAGAAGTAATAATTTTGAAATGTGTTATCTCCAAATAAGGAACAAAGTATTGGGAAGAGGGGGAGAAAAAAGAATTTCCAATATACATTATTTTGTTACTCTTAAATTTTGAGTCATGTAAATACATTATCTATAAGAGTTGAACATTATGATGTGAAGTAGAGCTGCAAATTTAAAAAAATGATGACGAAGTAAAGTATAATCATACCCTGCATTTGTTGGGCACACACATGTGCCAGGCATTTTGTCCATTACCTCATTTAATCCTTACAAGAATTCTAGTTATCAGATATGGGGAAACTGAAGTTTGGTGGAATTGTCTTTTTAAGTTTTATATAGGTCAGTCCCTCTATGAAAGACTGCTAGAATGCAAAACATTTGCCTTCAATTAGTCAAATAATTATTTAAATATCCAGGTAAGCACTGCTATAGCAGTTAGCATTACAATCTCTTCAGGTATTTCTTTTTCAGGTATTTCAACTATTGCAGATGAGCAGATATATAGTCTAAAATTTGAAACTGACTTTAAAATAGAAATATTGTACAGTATGTAAAGCATCAGAAAGGCTGAGCGGTGGATCTGGAAACTTGTCCACAATTGCAGAGTAGGAATAACTCTCTTCCCCAGCAATCACTCCCTCAGCTCCAGCTTTCTTATATACCCACTAGTAGAAGTGGAGCTATAATCATGCAGCCTTCAGTGTCCTCCTCCTCTGCCATTGTGAATGATCTTCAAAGAGGAGGACTGTATTGTGGTATACCGAAATCCATGTGTCAAACATTTTCTTGACTGACTGTGGGGGTGAAACGTGATCTTAAGTTAACTTTCAGAAACTCCTTGTATTATATAGTAAGTTGTCTAACATCATCATCTTTTCAACAAAGAGGTGACCTTAGAAATTCTGAATATAATTCTCACACAGTTTGAAGAAGACCAACAAACTGCACAAAACTGAACACTAATATTTTGGGAATCCTGCAGTATAAATTTTGTGAATAATCTAAAAGAAGAGCAATGAAGAACTGTTCCTCAAAGTTTTTAAATCTTAAAATATCAAAAATATGTAATAACCTTCATGCTTATGAATCTCTGAGAGCTTCATACCTTTAAGCTGGATATTAGTTAAGATTATCCTAATTATGCCACACAGATTTAAAATGAAACAACCTCATACAAATAATAATTACAGTTACCATTTTAATTTCTGGGTCCTATAATTTCAGGAAGGATCCTGTGATGGTAAATCTTTGTTGTCAACTTGATGGGATTGAAAGACTCACCTCAGAAAATTGGTAAAGCACAGTTCTGGGTGTGTCAGTGAGGGTTCTAGAGACGATTGTCATGTGTTCAGCAAACTGAGGCGCAAAACCCGCCCCGAATGTGGGCGGGACTGTAGATAGGCTAGGGGCCCAGATGGAATAGAAGGCGGAAGAAAGTGGAATCTACCGTAGTGCGCAAGGTCATTTCTTGAGAGGAAACAGTTTTTGCGTCTGACATCGCCATGGACCTCGAACTCCAGAGTTTGGAAGTTGGACTCAAACCAGTTGACTCTCCAGAGACCTTCCAGGCTCCTTGACAGGGGCTGCACCATTGATCCCTCAGATTCTTCCACTGAGCATCTACTGCTTCCCTGATTCCCTGCCTGCTGAAACCATTGTGGGACCAACCAGCCTCTGATCATGTAAGCAAATCCTCTCTTATAGGTACGTGTTATTGGATCCATTCCTCTGGAGAACACTGACCAATACAGAGCCCTTTACTCTAGGCTAATTAGTAATTATTTTTGTAAAACAGGTTTTCTTGTATTGAAAGTTTTCTGTGTGTTCAGACGTTTGCCTCAACAATAGCTATCTAATTTAAGAGATTTCTAGTCCTTGGCTTTCTACATAGTGGCTATATTCTAATATGAAGGCCTGTCTTTTTAGTAGAAACTTTTTAAATTGCTTTCTACTAATTATTTAGTGACATAACCAATCCAAATTCAAAATTACATGCATTTCACATCAATAATGTTAGTGCAATTTCTATACTATTCTAATATTGGATTTCATCTTCTGCAAGTGATTTTATTTAAAAGAGATTATAATTTTCAAGAACAAACTCAAATGTTTCTGATGCAGAATTTTATTTGAAACACTATATTCCTTGGAATGATGACCTGTATTTAACAAATCCTCTGTGCTTCTAGAATTTATTTTTTAGAAAGGAGTAATCGACTTCTAAAATTTTACTCATAGCCTTTTTCATTACAGTTCCATACCACCTGAAAATAATCTAGCAGTGTTATAACTCACCAAGTCTGATGGACATGGAAACATTTAAGTATCTCTTAGGAGGGAGGGAAATGCTATCTTAATGTGCTTCTCTATATACTCAGTCAACCTTATAGTTACATTGCACTGTGCACTCATACCAAGCCCTATTCATGGTCACACCTCTTATCCCTTTATTAACCTTTAGGTTTTTATGATCTGCTAGGCATAGGTACACATCTGTTCAACAGACCAAACTCATACCTAGCCACCTGCTTAAATATTTCCAAGGCTACTAGGAAAAATACCTTGAGTGTATAAACAGTGCCTGCTTTCATTTTTAAGGTAAACACGTTAAGCATCACAATCCTTAGGGCCTTGTTTTCAGCAACTCACCTAGTTTTCACTGGTGGCTAGTTGGTTTTAAAGTTGCATGAGGCACAATATTTTAGGTTTATATTGCATCATTTCTGTGTGGCAGAAAGCCACAAATTAACTACTGGAATATATAATGACAGTTCTTAAAAAAAAAAAAAAAAAAAAAAGCTTGTAAGAACTTGTCCTCAAGTGTAAATTTTATTTTTATTAAATTTCCTGAGTCCACATGGTATAATAGGTATCTCAAGATTTTTATAAGGCAATTTAAATATTAAAGTACTTAAAAATAGCCATATTTTGTCCCCTTTATTTCAAAGTCCTATGTAAAAGAAGTTGATTAAAAAGTATAAGCTTGCAATTCATGATTTATGTATTTTTAAATTATTTTCTCTTTATTATTTTTTCTCTTTTTCCCTAAAAATTTTTAATTCACATAAAAAAGGAGTATACTATGAACAAATCTGGATCAAATTAAAGATACCAGAGGTAATAGAAATGCACCTTTAACCAGAAGAAGGCTGCATATATGTCAAATAGCCCTGGAAAGTGAGAAATAAAGCTAAAACTAAGATTATTTATTATTTGTAACATGACAAATTACTGGATTTAGGAATGGCAATAAGCAAGAATATAGTATTTATCATTTATTTATCATATAACTAATGAGTCCATATACTTGTATAATAGAGAGAAGCACTTAATACTTAAATCATACAATGAAACTGAGTTGGGTTTTGCTTAAAGAAAACGTGAATCCTTAGAAATATACTAAGCTTGGGATAATATTATGTTTGGGAAAAATATTGTTCAGATAGCCTCTGTTAACTTTCTGTCAACTTTGTAAGAGGTATAGATAAAGATATTAGGAATTCAATTTCATTAGGGTAAGAAAAATATAGATAGCTGCAGCAATGTCCACAGCTATGTATAAATAGTTGAGTTTATTGAAATCTTAATAGGCTATCCTTGAGGGAGTATTTTTTTGTGTTCTTGAAGCTAAGAAATCAAAAAATGTTTTACAAAATGTGTTAGATTCTAATTATAGGAATTACATACTATTTTGAATAATAAATGGATAGAAACTTAATTTGAAAATGCAGAGTTAGTTATTGATATGCAAATATCTTTCCATTTCATTTTTTTGGGGGGGAAGAATAATTCCATTAGAAAATCTATAGTAGATTGTTAATGAAAGTTGACTTCATGATAGATGCTCATTTTTCAAGTGTCTTCAGAATCCCAGTAGATTTTGTTTATGACTGTGGTTCCCAGCAAAATATTTGTTCATTGAACAGATTACTAGTTTGAATACCTTTATTTATAGCCCATTTTTTATAGTTTAACCCTTTTAGGTAAGTTTCAGATAAGACAAGAAGGAATTTTAGAAGTATATTGTTGTATACATATATAATCTATTGTCCAGTGAGCAATATAACACTCATCACATTGTATATATCTAAAGTAAAAATAACATTTAAGATTCATTGCCAAAGACAATATACTTATTGCCCAAAAGTATCCAAAAAACTGTTATTTCTATCATATTTTATATCATATATTGTTGGCAGTTCATTATATTTTTATAATGAAACTAATGAAATTAGTAGCAAGGTAAATGATTTTAAAGTAAGATGGAAGTGAAATGCATAATTAGCTACTATACATTCTCATTAGCCTCTGCACCTTTATTTTAAAAAAAAGAAAAGAAAAGAAATACACACACACACACCCACTCCCCACACACATCAAGGACACATGTGTCTTCATAATACTTTATTTTTGTACTGGGTGTGCTCTAGTACTATGATTGAAATAGCAGCCAGTAAGATACAATTATGTCATCAAGGAATCAGCAGTGAACTTAAGATTTGTTGCTGCTTCATTACCTCTCTTAATTTTTAGTGGCTAGGCTTTTAATACAGGTGTTTGCAGTTATCAATCAGTGAGAATCTCAGCTTTTCTCTTCCAGTCAACTTTTGATGACTTGTTGATGCAAGGAGGACATTTGCCTCAAGCAATTCTTTTAAAAGCAGTTATAATCTAGAGAGGAGTATTTTATGTTGTCTCTGTTAAAACATTAAAATTATTACTTTTTCTCAAATTTCTGAATGCAGAAGGGAACCCAACTTAGGAGCTTTTGGTGGAAATTACTGGTGTCATGAGAGATGAAACAGGCAATTTTGCAGCTCTTGCAGGAAGGTTCATTTCCATTCTTGTTTACCCCTGTATTTGAAATTTGAAGGGTTTGCATTACCGATGACAACTGTTACACAAGTTGGAATGTGAACAGCTTGTATAACCAGTATTTCCTCCGAACACACTAAGCTAAGGATTCATTAATGTCACAATTATAATGATAAAAGTTCAACTGCAGAAATGTGAGAATTCTTAGTCCCTCAGACCCTTCCCAGCTATGTTAAACATTTCCTATTAGCAAGGAATCTCAAAGAATAACCTCTTGGGATTCTAGAGGATATATATTTAAACTTTCAGGGTACCCCGTCTCTACAAAGATTTAGATACAAATCCTTGTGAGCTGAATTTAGGAAATATGTTATGATACTCCTTCAGAAGTTAATATTTCCTCTCTCCTCCAAACCTTACCAAATATCTTCTATTCTCTGTCCTCGGGAAAGTGTTTTCCTATGAAATTCCATAGTTCCACATATGCTAATCCACACTGCTGGCCATTTAGGTTTGCTTCGGAGGCCTCTTGGTATATATTTGTGTGTATATACATGCATATATACAAGTATTTAATATTTTTATTGTGGTAAAATAAGCCTAACATAAAATTTACCATTTAACCATTTTAAAGTGTATGGTTTATTGGCATTAAGTTCATTTACATTGTTATACAACTATCCCTACCATCCTTTTCCAGTACACTTTCATCATTTCAAACTGAAACTCTGTGCCCATTAAACAATGACTGTCCATACCTTCCACCCCACCCCTAACCCGTAAAAAGCACCACTCTAGATTCTTTTTGTGTTTGCTTTTCATTACTGTGACCAAGTACCTGAAAATAATGACTTAGAGGAGGAAAAGTTTATTTTGGCTCATGGTTTCAGAGGTTTAGTTTTTGGTTGGCAAACTCCATTGCTCTGGGCTCAAGGTAAGGCAGAACATCATGGCAGAAAGACATGGTAGAGGTAATTGCTTACTCATGGCAACCAAGAAACAGAGAGAGGAAGGATGAACTTTTTCAGGGCATACCTCCAGTGACCCCCTCCTCCAGCCATGCCCCACTTACGTACATTTACTACCCAGTCAGTCTATTCAAACTAGTCTGGTCTGATTAGGCTACAACTCTCACAACCTAGTAATTTTATCTCTGAATATTCCTGCATTAACAGAGGAATTTTGGGGGCTACCTCATCCAAATTGTAACAGTTTTATAAGTAGAATAGTACACTATTTGTCCTTTTTTGTCTGGCATGTTTCATTTAGTGCAGGTATGTCTTCCTAGTTTCTGTGTCATTATATATATCAGAATTACACACCATTTTAATGTTGAATAATATTTCATGGTATGTATATAAAACATGTTCTTTACACATGCACTGATTAAGTTTTTCTACCTTTTGTCTATTGTTTATAATATTCTTTCAAACTTTGGTATACAAATATATGCTGAGACCCTGCTTCAAAAATTAACCTAAAGTCTGATTTGAGATGTCAACTTCATGGGGTTAAGAGAAATTCATACAACTGGTATTGTGAATATATTCTGGTGACTTCATAGTGAATTGCAGGACACAGTTCAGGGAAACACAACAAACTGCTGCTGCACAGAACATTCCCCCTGTCTGTTCAGAAGCAATACCAGGTTGTAGGGAACCCCAGCAGTCCTTTTAAGCAAAGAGTAACTAGATAGGAAAGCAACCAGGTGATTTAACATGATATCAGTTGCTTTTTTTGGTTTACTTGTTTTCCTTTTTTATTTTTATGGTATATAAGACTAGTTGTGCATTTGCAAGTTTGGAGATTCTGTCTTGGCTTTCTGCTGTTCACACTACCTTGTGTGAAAATTCCCTCTAAATAAATTTTGACTACTACTTGCCGGGAGTGATCTTCCTGTGTATTTGGTCTGTTCTTGCCCTCTGCTTATGGAAGGTGGTTCTGGGTCCTGACAGGGATTTTCCCAATAACTGGTAAAGCATTAATTCTTATTGGTTTAGTGGGTACTGAGCCCATTTCTCTTCTGAAGATAGGAAAACTTAAGTGCTTTTTTTTTTTTTTTTTTTTTTTACTAGCATTATTGGATGTGTCTGTGAGGGTGTTTCCAGAGGAAAATGGTGTATAAATCAGACTAAGTGGGGAAGATCCACCCTTAATGTGGGTGGGTACCATCCAGTCTGCTGGAGGCTTATGTGGAAAAAAAAATGGTAAAGGAAGGGTGAATTGGCTCTCTGTTCTGGAACTCTAATGCCCTTTTCTGCCCTTATATGTTGGAACTCTAGATTCTCTGGCCTTTTAAATCTGGGACTCATACCAGCAACCCCTGAGGCTCTTGAATCTTCAGTCTCGAAATGAAAATTGTACCAACATCTCCCTTGGTTCTGAGGTCTTTGAACTTGAACTGACACACCCCTTGATTTTCCAGATTATTCAGTTTCCAGACAGTCTGTCATGGGACTGTTCAGTTTCTATAATCAAGTGAGCTAAATCCCCGATAAATCTTTTTTCATACACCTCTATATTTTCTTGATTCTTGTTTCTCTGAATAACCCTAATTAAAATAACTTAATATGAGGTCTTTTGGTATCATCTGTGGTGTTACATATATCAGAATTTAATTTTCTCTTAACTTTACCTTTTATTTGGCTTTCTGATATTTCAAAGTCCTACCACCATATCTAAAGTTATAATAGTTTTGTGCAAGAGTGTATCAGGATAGTAATAAATTTAGTCATTGAACTGAAGACCAACATAGATTGTTCCTGACTCTTACAATTAATTTCTAATGAATTCTGGAGAAATTTTCAACACCTGTAGTAGTTTTGTAGGGCTACAGTAATAAGTTCCCACACATATCTGGCTCACTCAAAACAACAGAACTTTATTCCCTCACAGTTCTGGAAGAGGAAAATCAAGATATGGCTAGGGCCACATGTCCTCTGAATAAAGGCTCTAGGGAAGTATCTTTCTTGCTTCTAGCATCTAGTGGCACCCTCCCTAGATTCTTTATCTTATAGCTTTATTGCGATACTCCATTTTCTGTTGTTTTTACAGGGCCTTTTCTGTGCCTCTGTATCTAAATCTTCCCCTTATTTTCTTTTATGAACTTATAGGTCATTGGTTTTAGGACTTAACCTTGAATTGAGGATGATTTCATCCATATCTTTAACTATATCTGCTCAGGCCCTGTTTTTATATAAGCTCACATTTTGGGGGTCTAGGTAGACATGAGTTTTTGAGGAATGCTGTTCAACACACTACCAGGCCTAAGCTTGTTTTGTAGTCCCCTCCTTCCTCTGTCTTTTCACTGACCTAATTCTATTCTGTTGTGAAGTTTACCATGTGGTATCTTAGCAACACATGTGTTTATGTGTTTTCTTATATAATGAACACTTTAAAATCACATTTTATGACTTATCCATCTTTTTTGGTTCTAGTTCATAGGATAATGTCTGGTACAGATCAATATGTGAATATTTTTAGCTTAGTGTACCTCAATATTTTAGGAGGAGCAAATATCTGGCATTTGTACTTCACATTTTTACTATCTTTGTTAGTATAATACTAGTCATAGAAGTAATATGTCTATTATCAGCTGAAACATACGAATAAATTTTATTCAGATTAGTTCTAATATGTTACTATTTCATACATTTTGTTGGTGGATTCTGGTTATTCATAAATTTAAAGGATTTGTGCTATGTTGAAATCTTTCTGATATTCTAATCTGTGAAGATTTTCTGTATTGGTAGGTTTGGGAAAAAAATTGAAACAACTTGGAGTGAGGTATGGGGCCATGTGAAGGTGTAGAGGCTCATATAGGAGAATGAGATGGAGAACAACCTCTCCAATAAAATCAAGGAAAATGTAGTTAATTTCAAGTCTTTCAAATTGGATAGTTCTCAATTATTATAACTTTAAAATAATTGTTCTTACTTTTAGCCATTTGTGTACTTGTAAACTTGTAGAGGAAAGAGTGCTTCTGGAAGATTGACCTGTGTCCTAGAGTGTTAGTTGTCCACCAAAGCTGTATCACATTCTCCTGTATCCTGTAAGGTTGTTGCTGAGAAGCAACTGCTCAAGAGTGAGTGTGTTTTACCAGCCTTAATCCCTTCAAGATCCAGCACACCAGATAACTAGTACTTGCCAAGGGAATGTTAGTGGAAGCTATGCTTTATTTCTGGGCTAAGGAAGAAGTATGCCTTTTCTACCCACCTTTTCCTTAATCTTCCATCCTAAGGCAGAGGACTTAAAGGAAAGAAAGGAATTGAAAATGGAAAAGATCCTGTCTGCAGAATGTGTGAGCTTAAAAGGCAAGTTGAGGTATAATGGATGTGGGAATGAGGAATTTAAATGAGGATGGCAACTCAGGAAGAATGTACAAATTTTAGTTGCCCAGAATGTGTTCCTGAAAATCATCTGAGAAGTCTGGGTTTAATAGATAAAGAAGAACAAGAAGGAGGTTACAGAAAACTGGTTGCTATAGTTGCATTGAGAATAGCACAGGATATCAATTGGTCATTGATAGTACATACTTCATGTACTATATTCTAGGTAAAAATTGCAATAAGCAGAGAAAGGTTTTTATTGGGGTTATTATTCACTTATGGCATAAGGGAGTCCATAGAAACTTGCTGGGATAGGTCAGAATGACCAAGTAGACTTTAGTCTAAGGCTCATATGTTTTCCCAAGGCTAATCAATTCTGGGCCCTCATTTTTATGACTTTTAAAATCCTTTCTTGAATGGAAAGCTTGTCTGCCAACAGGGAACATCTGTGCTAGACACTTTTGTGAACAAGAATCTACTATTGTGGTAAGCAACGAAGATTTTAGAATTTACTGCAACTAATGCTAATCTAACATATACAGAAAATGGTATATTGAAGAAGGTGCAGCCATAAACAAAAATTAACATATGAGCCATAAACTTAGTGGCAAATAGCAAAAGAAATAGCTATCCTATGTGGGTAGCTGGATATCCATCAGCTACAAAGGCAAAACTTTTATAAAATTATTTTCCATAATTGTGAGGAGTGGAGCCAGCAGCTTTTGAGTCTGCTAAGAATAGCTTCATGGAAACCGTCTTTGAAAAAGAAGTGCCATTGAAATACACCCTTAGAACAAAAGACATCCAGGGTACTGCCAGTAAGACAAGGCTTTAGGGCATGACTCATTCAATAGCAGGCACCTTTGTTAGATCTCTGAGAGGATTAAAATGGTACCTTTTAGATTCTTTGACTTGGATAAAAGGGATTTGATTAAATACATGGTTTACAGAAATCTGATATGTCTAAAATCTAAAAGAAAGGGCATGACTTAGAAAGACTTGTGGTTTATGAAGTTTACTTGAATCAAAAACACAGGAAAGCAAAATGTTTGAGAGAGCACCATTACCCCCCACCCACAAAACAAATCAAAACAAAAACAAAACAAAACGCACTTTACTATTGAAGATCTAAAAATACCTCTAGGACACTAACTTTATACTGTCAAAAAGTGGGTTAGAAGGCTACTCAGCCACAAGGAATACCTTCTTTAATGTTCTTTCCATATGTGGGAAGGGAGTTGTTGTAAAAGAAGGACATCTCCTGTTGTGAAAACAAAATTCTGGAGAAAAATAGACCGAGGAACTACTCCTAGGAGATGTATAAGGGACCCTTGATCAAGGGACACATTCAACATACAAGTTAGATGAACCTTGGAATATTTGATTTACAGAAATTCAGAATTGAACAAAAACTACTGTGAACATCTCGGTAGTCTCCCTTTTTTGTTTTTAGTTATTAGTACAATAACTAATAGTGTTTGGGGAATAGTTACTTGTCTTTTTGTTCATTGGTTTTTCTCAACAAGAGGATCTTCATCTGGACCTGATTTGGAACATAACATCCAAACTTAAAGCTTGATTCTGTGATTGGTTGAAAATCTGGAGATTGGGACATACTAGAGAAATTTGCAGTGAATTAGATTCTTTCTCCCTCTCCCCGTTTATTTTTCTTCTGCAGTGGTATCTTTCAAATGTCTAGAATGAAGGACTTTGTCTCCTCATGCCATGAATATTGGGTTCAGGCACATGAACAGTTTGACTAAAGAAGTTTTAGTGGAGTCTGATACAAGCAGAGATTTTAAAAGTGTTTGCATGACTTTGCTTTGCCCCTTTATTCCACTAACATAAAATGCACTGGGGAACTACTGACCCAAGAAGCATTAGAGATATGTGGGTTGAATTGAACCTCAATTTGAAGCCTATACTCAAACTAAACTGACGCATGTCAACATATTCAAATTGCAAACCTGTGACTGAGAAAAATAATTTTTCCTTGCTGTAAGCTAAGAGAGGTTTAGAGGTTTGCAGTGGCTTATTTCTCATAATTATGGCAATACTTGCCTAATAAAGAGATAATTAAAATAGATTTTTAATCTATAAAGGATTTCCCCCTTTCAGTTTCCTCTCAAAATTATTATTAATGAAAAGCAAATCACTGAGGACAACCTAATTTATTGTTTTTTTGTATCTTGGTTATATTCTTCTTACATTTTCCCACTTCTCCTTTCATTCCAAACACCTATTTTAATATATAACATGATCATTCTTGCAATCTTATCCCTGTACATTATTTGTTCTTGTAAAATATAAACCTCATTGCATCCTTATATGCACACTTTGCATAATTTACAAATAACCTGTGTTTCTTTCCATTTTCACTGAAAATATGATATTTTTGAGATCCCTAATGTTGACATATATGAATCTCTTCTTTGACTATGGATACTGCAGTGGTATTCCAACACGTGTATGCAACAGTCTTGACTCACCTTTCTCTGAGTCATGGCACCCAGACTGTCCTTTGCTTCCACAAACACCATTGGGATTAATATTCTTGACTGTTTCCAAATAATCCGCTGTGGAGTTTTTTCTATGTTGTGTACCTAAGGGTGAACATTCTTAGGTGCCTTGAATATTTGACAAACTTTTCTATAAAATGACTTTGAGTTTAAAGTAATATATTTGTACTTCAGTTTATACTTATGTGTTCCTTATGAATGTATACCACTTTCTCACTTTCTCTCTCCCTCCCTCTCTCTCTCTCTCTCTCTCTCTCTCTCTCTCTCTCTCTCTCTCCTCTCTCTCTCTCTCTCGGGTTTAGTTTAATGTATTTTCTTTTTTTTATGCCCAAGAAAATTTAGGGGGTAGATAACAGGAAATTAAAAAGGACCTGTTTGTGAATCTCTTTGCAAGCTGAAATTCTTCCCACACTACAACTGCAGCTCTGTTAGTCTCCATAGTGCTTTTCCCCACGGTTGAGGTGAGTTGGCATGGCATAGATCCAATAACCTTATCTCTCTCTATGGCATTTTCAGGTTTGGAATTCATGCTGATTTCTTCAGAATCCCAAATCTCCACATTTTTGATCTTTAATAGCTTGTTATGTTGGTGCTTTCTGATGGTTCAATAACAATTTCTTCAGAAAAAGAAAACATATCTAATATCTACTAATGTTATTTCAGGCTCCCTCTGTGAGCAAGTTTTCATGCATAAAACATATCTAATGGACTCTGACTATTCATCTCCAAATTATGCCAGCATTCTACTGTAGGAATGTTATTTGTAACTGTTTCTAGTACCCCCTCGGAATAATTACCCATGTTGATCATCATTCGGAAGCATATCAATGTGAAATATCTTCCACTTCTTTTCAGAGTATTTTAGAAGGGTAGGCACCTTTGCCTCGCAGCATTGTATTTACTATCTTAAGCACAATGAGATAATTGTAAGCTAAAATTAATGGTTTTACTTAATTTTTTTTAAAGTTAGGAATAGTAAATGTCAATATACAGTATTGCCATATAAAAATAAAATTTTTCAAACCATTCAGTCTTTTGACTTTCTAAACAACTTAATTTTGTACTTTAATGTGCTTGATTCTAAATTTAGTATTAACTTTATGAATTATGTGCTCAGCACATAAGAGAATATATTAAATTCTAAGGAATAAATTATTTTTTACTCACAAATTATATTCAAATCAGGAAGAAAACAAAAAATAACTTTTTGTAAAAGGGGACAATGTATTTTTTCATCTATTTCCTACTTGAAAACTTAAACCAGTGAAAAATTTGTAATTGTAGAACATGAATGTTGTTAGCAAATTCAAGGGACAATGGCAAACTCACATAGCCAGAAAAATAGTTTCAAGTGTTACCTTGGTTATCTTTCATTTTTTTTCACCAGTCATACAGTGTCAGTTTGGTTAAGACTTTATTGATAACCATGAGAATAAATTACCTTAGTAATTGGGTAAGTATAAATATTCCTAGGTTGAGAATAAAATATCTTTCTCATAATGTTTGGAGAAAACTTTGTAGATAGTTTATTTATAATCTAAGGACCAATAGAATATTTTGATAGAGAATAGAACTCTCTTGATGTATTCTAGAGAGAAAAAGGATATAGATTTGATGAAATATCACATTATAGATTTTTAAATCTTACATACTTTTCAACATACACTAAAAAAATATTTTGAAGCATATGCCATTAGAAAATAAAAAATAAGAAACTTTCAGACTAAGCATTTTTTTTTCTTTTAATGGTAAATTCTCTCTAGTCATTTAGATTTCCATTTACTGTAACTTAGGGCATTAGCTAAAACTTTCAGGGACTTTATTCTAGCTTGTGTATCTGATTTAAGTCTATTTTAAGAGGAAACTAAACTGACAAAAAATTACAAACTAGTTACTCAGTACCAAAATTATTTATAGTATTTGCAATTTGTTCATTCCTACTAGGGATACAAGGTGATATAAAATCCAAAGAACTAAGGGTAATTTATAATTGACCTTTTATATCAACATAGAAATTCACATCCATTTGCCCTGAGATGAAAACATTTGTATAGAGAACTCTAATGTTATTCAAAGAAATGACTCTTTTTTCTTTTCCAGTGTCACTTACTCTATCATGAGTTGCTTGTGTATGGATATGGAATGGGCATTTAGATTTCAAAAAACAAAAAACAAAAAAACAAGTAATGGTTAAAACAAGATTTCATGGACTTTAATTCTCACAGAATTTAGCAAACATTGAATTCAATCTGCATTACAAGAGTGTATGTAAATGTTTTAGACATGGAGAAAGGAGGAATAAAATTTTATGTAAGGTAGAGAGAATCAATTTAGTTGAATACAATTTGATAAAAACTGGACTTCATTCAAATTAATTTCCTCTAACCTAAACAAAAACACTCTTTCTTATATGAACTATTATGCAAAATTCTTTGACTCTGGTATCTATTGTGAGACTATTTTTGACATAAGTAACCATGGAGAAAACAGTATCATTTGAATCTATTTAGTGTAACCAAAAAAAAAAAAAAAAAAGCTATGGAAATTCTAGAAGAAAAAAGTTATTGAGATACAAATTAGATTGTAAAAGAAAATCAAAAGAAAGACAATTCATTCCTTTAAAATCCTTGCCTTTAAGTGTCTGTATAATAATTATTAAATTATACTCCTTTTAAAAAGAAATTATAAAGGAAGTCATCTAATATTTTATTCTGGAGACAATGTATAAATGTTTGAGTCAGTCTTATTTGCAATCCCCAGATGATTTTAAAATCTGAGCATTGTGAACATCTAATATTCTTCTGTAATTTTTTAGGGTGAAAATCTTTTTATATTATAATAGTATAGATCCTAGGAGGCTACTATATAGTGAAAATCTTATATTTTCTTTAGAAGTATTTACTAAGACTCCATATAGCAAATAACATTTTTTTTTCTTTTCAGATTTACTTAAGATGGGCTGAAAATTCTAGCTATGTGGGAGACAAATTAAATAAGGAATTCAAGACCCATGTTGGTTTTTAAAAATATTTTCTAGCATTTAAAAGTCATTCCCTCATTTTGCTCTTTAGACAGGGTATAGTTTTATAATTCTGAAGATATGACATATGTAGGTGACTATTATTCAGAGACTGAAGACCATATATAAAAGTCACTTTGGGATGATTCTGCCCTGATAAGAGAGGGACAAGGGTAGGAGGAGGGAGTTCCTGAATTTGATCCAGATTTTAGTTTCTGGGAGGAATCTTCTTATCTATCCTTCTCCATGACTGCTATTCATCTTCTTGAAAATATATCTTTGCTTCTTATCCTCCATGGACACACCCAAAGTGGCCTTTGGGGAGTAAACTTTCTTGGGTATGACAAAGATTTTTTCCATTACCAGCTTTGATATCTGATCACACTCAATATCTTATCAGGTTCCTTAGCCTCAGCCATCCCACAGGTGATGCCTGATCACCCTGGCCTCCCTTCAGCAAGAATCCTGTTAGGTCAGTTTAGACAGAATGTCTCCTTACCCCAGATGTTTCCTGTTGGTGATTTTCTATCATAAAGTATGTCCTGCTCCTTCTCTACAAATTCCTGCTTTTCCTGGTTCTATTTGGAGTTAAGCTCAATCTCTGTCCCCTACTGCAAAACCCCATTGCAGTGGTCTCTAGACATGTCACATTGATTCTGAGTAAAGTCAACTTTATTCTTCAACAAGTAATATGAATATTTTCTTCTCCTTAATAGATACTGTAAAAAATTTCAAAGCAGACATCCTCATACTGTAAATTTGAGCAACTAATGTTTGTTTTTACTTGCAAATAATCAAGTAACCACTTTTGCCATGAAATCAAAACAAAACAAAACCAGAAATGATTATGCTCTTTTGCATGCATGACCCATAGAAGTAAAGAAGGGAAAAATAAGCAAAAGGGAAATATGGAATTATGAAGGGATTATTTTTATATCTGAAACATTAATGTTCTGTAGAACTTTAAGGTCAGAAGCATGCTTCTCATTTAATTTCTAATCACAGTTTTAAAAAGCAAGCAGTATTATGTTAGTTACAAAAGAAAAATACTAGATTCTTATGAATAAGGAAAGTGAGAATCATAGTTACTTACTTTGATGAAACATACGCAAAACCTGTCCTTGGATGTGATTTGGCCACCATTAAAGAAATTTTGAAGCCTGAGTCTGTTACAGTAATCACAGCTTTGGCTGACACTGCATCCTGCTTCATTGGGCATACAGGTGCAAAAATATTCCTCACAGAATAAAGCAGTTGACAAGTTGAAGAAAACCAGGTCTTTTGTGGAAGTCAAAAATGTAGCTTTTGGCCAACACAATAAGAATACTATCCATGTGAGTGACAACCCAGGACACTAGTAAAAGGTGGCCAAAATGAATAGGCACCATTGCACTGTCTTCTATAGTGACAGTTTTTGATGAGTGTTGTCTGTGTGTGTGGCGTATTAACATGTTTAAGGAGAAATAATTTATCTCTAAAGGTTTGGTGAGAATATGACACTTATGAAAACACATTTTTGTTCCTGACAGTAGCTTGCTTTGCTATCTTTAGTGCACATTCCATCTATTTATTAGGATGCCATAAATAGGTCAGTTTATATGAAGAATAACTCAGTTATTTCACTTCAAACAGCTTTGAAAAATATTTACTTTGTCTCCCTAAGCTTATTGTGGTGATGAAGGTATTTGAAGATTCAATGTTAATACAGAAGAAATTCCGTGCCAGCTATGCCATTAGGATGTTCAAGACACTGTGTTGTAGAATAATTGCACAGTGGAGAGCCTGGGGAAGTTGGAAAAATCATTTGTGTAACCAAACATTCAGGATTTTACAGTGGAGAAACTAACAGTTGTTTAATGTCAAGAAATGCAAGACAGAACATCTGAGCAAGATCAGGCATATTATTATTGAATTCCACTCCTTAATTTCATATTATTAACCTCTTCAGATCACTTTAATCTTATAAATCATTAAATCACTACCAGCCAGTCCCTGTCTGCTTTTTCTAAACATTTCTAACCACTCTTAATATTTCCTATCGTTTGCATGCACATTGAGAAATGCAATCCAGTTTTTTTTTTTTTTTTGATCCGGTATGTCCCTATTGTTGATATTTAGGAGAAAAGATGAAAAGAAAAGTAGTTGAAAATATCTGTAACAAATCCTTTGATATTTTGGTAAATTTTGTGGATTAAAAAAAACTTTCTCAGACTGCTGCACAATTAACTATACATGAAGTGTGATGGTAAGTTTTTAACCCTTATAAAATAATGCTACTTTTCCCAATTAAAATAAATTAAAATATTTTATATACAAATAAACATATACTATCACATTAATAATGTCCAAGATTTATATACTAGTTCTGCTCCACAGTTCCTGAATTTTTACTCATGTGTCACTTACCAACGTAGAGATGTTTTGAGAAATGCATCATTAGGCAATTTTGTT
Source organism: Sciurus carolinensis (assembly GCF_902686445.1). Classification (NCBI taxonomy): domain Eukaryota; kingdom Metazoa; phylum Chordata; class Mammalia; order Rodentia; family Sciuridae; genus Sciurus; species Sciurus carolinensis. The sequence continues at coordinate 56,598,467 of NC_062220.1, forward strand.
ATTTGTAAACATCATAGAGTATGCCAAATCTGCTTGGTATCATTGCTACACACCTAGGCTATATGGTATAGCCATTGTCATATATACAGTCTGTTGAATGAAACGTCATCAGATAGCCCATGACTGAATTGAAAATGCATGTCACTGAACTATTGAAAAAATTTTGTTATGACTCTTTAAAAAAATACTTACTTTGCTTCAAATAGGTATGGTTATAGTTAAGAAAATACATGTTAGTATTTGCTTTAGTAGTATTGATAATCATGTGAACTGCTTAAAATTTTAATGGTTACTTAATTAAAAATATTATAGTAAAATAATTTGAGAATTATTATCTGACCACACTTCATGCCAAAAATATTAGCTAATGTTATTCTCTTTTCCCTTTTTAAGATGAATTTTTAACTTATACATACAAACATAATAGTTGTACCATGTGATGTGTTGACATGTGTGCTTTACATCCCTAAATCAGGCTAAGTATATCTGTTTTCTCAAAAACTTATTTCTTTATGATGAAAACTTTCAAACTCTTTCTGGATTTTTGAAATGTACAGTATATTATTGTTAACATAGTCACCTTACTGTGCAATAACCCTGAAACTTCTTGATCCTATATAACTGCAACTTTGTGCCTATTAATCAGTGTTTTCTTATCCCTCCCTACTGCTACTGTCCCCAGCCTTTGGTAACTACCATTTCACTCTCAACGTCTTTAATATCAACATTTTTAGGTTCCCCTTATGTATGAGATCATGGGGTATTTATCTGTGCCTCATGTATTTTGCTTAACATAAGAATCTCTAGTTCCACCTGTGTAGCTGCAAATGACAGAATTTCATTTTTTTAAATGTCTGAATAGTATTCCATTATGTATCTTTCTTTATCCACCCGTCAGTTGATGGACACTTAGGTTGTTTCCACTTTCTGGCTATTATGAATAGTGGTACTGTGAACATAGGAATGCATATGTCTCTTTGATCTACTGATTTCATTTTCTTTTGATATATACCTAATAGTGGGCTTGCTGGATGTCATGGTAGTTCCACTTTTAATTTTTTGAGGAAACTCAATGCTATTTGCCCCAGTGACTGTATTAATTTAAATTCTCACTAACAGTGTGCAAGTGTTCTCTTTTCTCCACATTCTTTCCAGCACTTATCTTTAGTCTTTTTGATAATAGCCATTCTTACTGAGGTGAGGTGATATCTCATTGTGGTTTTGATTTGCATTTCCCTGATCATTAGTGAGGTTGAGCTTTTGTTTAATTATTGGCCATTTGTATGTTTTCTTTAGAGAAGTACCTATTTTTAGGTCTGTTGCTTATATTAAAAATCAGGGTATTTGGTTTTTGTTGTTGTTGCTGTTATGGCTGAGTTTTTGGAGATCTTTACATATTCTGGATACAAACCGCTTGCCAGATGTGTACATTTGCAAATATTTTCTGCATTCTGTAGGTTGTCTCTTCATTCTGTTGACTGTTTGCTGTGCAAAAGCTTTGTAGTTTGATGTACTTCCATTTGTCTGTGTTTGCTTTTGTTTCCTGTGCTTTCGGGGTCTTGTCCAAAATATCCTTGCCCATTCCATTGTCCTGAAGACTTTCCCTGTTTTTTTTTTCTTCTAGTATTTTCATAGTTTCAAGTCTTATATTTCAGGCTTCAACCCATTTTGAGTTGAATTTAATTCATTTTGATTCTCAAACTGGAAGGAGTATTTTTATCTGAGAGTCAAAATCCCTTCCTTGCTCAAAACTGATTATTTTCCTTAATGTTTGAAAATCTTTTCCTCTCTCCCTTACTTAACAAAGGTTTAATAATCTGGGGAGTTCAATCAGGTATGGTGGCTCATGCCTGTAACCCCAGTTGCTTAGGATGCTAAGGCAGATAGATTAGGGGTTCTAGGTCCAGCCTGGGCAACATAGGAAGACTGTATCAAAACAAAACAAAACAAAACAAAACACACACACACACACACACACACACACCCATAAAAACAATAGGATCTGAGGAGTTGAGTAGTGAGAGAGAGTTTGGAGGACAAGACTATTTTTGCGGGTTCACAGTTTTTCAGTATTTTTATTTCCATGTGTACATGTGGGAAATACTTTGAAAGTCAGAAATTAATAATTAAGCTTTTACCCCACTTTAGTCCCCAGGGGGCATTTTTTGAACCACTTATTCAGCTTCAAATCTTACTTAGGGCAAAAGATGGTGCCAAATCTTCTGAGCTAACTGGAAAGTTTATTAAAGACAAATTCAGAGATGACTACAAATTCATATTAGGGGTACCTGATCCCCAGATCCACTGAGTATGTATTTTTCCCCACTTTTATTCTTAGTCTGGATGCTTAAAAATCATACTATTTTACCTGAATTTATTGTACCAATATCCAGATAGTTGAATGATTAAATATTTGTTCTAGATATAATTGGACTGTAAAAAATAAGATGACAGTCTCTGTATTGATAGAATTTATGTTCTCATAGAGGAAAATAATATGTTGTCATGCAACCTGTAACAGAGTGCTGTCAGGTCATAGAGTTAGGAGTAATTCATTCTAATTAGAATTGCAAAAACGTCCTGGAGAAAATGACATTTAAACTAACCTTGGAGTATGAATAGAGTGTGATAGATGGCAGTGGATAGTGAATGGGGAAATCATTCTGATAAGATGAAAAAGCATAAGAAGAACCCATTAGGTACAATAATGAAACCTTCCATAGGCATGATTTTGAAATAATAAAGTTTTACTATAATATTGTACTTGTAATACATGCCACAGTATCTTTTTTTGAGAGAAAAATTTTAACCTTTTTAACTATTTTTTTATTTCAATAGAGTAATGCTTTACAGTGAGATAAGATACTTTTGGTTTAAAATAAATTTCATAAATGTTGAGCAGCGATTTTTCAAGCAGTTTATAAAAGAATGTTAGAAAAGTTTGGATGATCCCAGTTGAGTTTAGTGAGTTAGCCTTTTTTCCTAGAATATTTTATCTTAACTATTGTATGTCTTTCAAAATGTTTTTTAATATTAACATTTCTATTTTTTTTAATGAACAATATTGCTACAGTCTTGCTGTGCCCCTCCAAAACTCATATGTTGAAATTCTAACACCCAAAGTGGTAGTAATGGGAGGTGGGGCTCTGGGAAGTGATTAGGTTGTGAGTGAGGGCAGTATCCTCATCATTGGGATTAGCACCTGCTATGTTTTATTCCGGAATCTTCTCTGAAGTCTCAGTGTATTCGAGGAGGACTTCAATCATGAAGGCTCTTACATCATCAGTGGATTAATCCATTGTTTGTAGTAAACTACTGAGAGTTGGGGTCTAATTGGAGGAAGTAGGTCAATGGGAGCATTCCCTGAAAGGTTTTAATCTTTTCTCCAACCCCTTCTCTCTTCTCTGTCTCTGCTTCCATTATGTATGAGCTGAATTGTTCTTATGATATATTTGAGACACAGTGATGAAAAGTTGACTATACAATACCCTTAGAGAGATCATAAAGAGCAGTCTTGCCCTTTCTATCATATGAACACAAAGCAAGAAGGTGCTATGATTGAAAAGGAAATTATCCCTCACCAGATATCTCTTGACATCTTGATGTTGAACTTCCTAGCTTCTAGAACCTTAAGAAAAAAAAATCTGTTCTTAAATTATGCAACATATGATATTTTGTTATAGCATCCTGACTGGACTAAGACAAAAATGATATTATTTTCTTTTATATTATCAGGAGAAGCAAATTGATAAATACCTTGAAGTAATGGGGAACAAAGGAAAATAATGTTAGTTTATAAAATTAATAATTTTAAATCTTTATGTTAAAATATGGTAATGATTTAAGTTAGATTTTGAAAACACAATGATAAAGTAGTTACTTATATATGAAAAGAAATCCGTGTATCTGATATGATATTCTTAGTTCTATGGGTTCGGGGAAGGTAGGCAACAAACTATTGATGAAAGCTGTTTAAGACCATGCATAAATTGCTGAGACTTATTGGTGTGAAAAATTGTAAAGACGTGTATAAGATGCATTAAATTTATTAAGGGGGTGAAGATTTAATTTGTGATAAAATATCACAAAGGAATATAAAGAGATTGACTAATATCATAACTACCTATAAGAATAGTAAGAATAAAATACTAGAAAAGAAATGAAATTATTTGGCTAGCCTGAGCAGCCAAATAATCCCAGGAGCTCTGGAGACTGAGGCAGGAGGATCATGAGTTCAAAGCCAGCCTCAGCAAAAGTGAGGCTCTGAGCAACTCATTGAGACCCTTTCTCTAAGTAAAATACAAAATAGGGTTGGAGGTGTGACTCAGTGGTCAAGTGCCCCTGAGTTTAATCCCCAATACTCCCCAAATAAAAGAAATGATAAAGCCAGCATAATCATAATATGAAGCACTTTGTTTTAATTTTTAAAAAATCTTATTACACTAAAGTTAATATTGTACATTTTCTGTATTTTAGACAGTAGAGTTGGATGTGACATAAATATTTGGTTATTCTAAATCCTTAGCTCCATATTGAGACTATTTTCAGAATGATCACCTTAATATTTCTGATATTCCTGGACTTACAAAAAGTTGTTATAATCAATTAGAAGCAGTGAGGGTTTTTTTAAAGTTTAGTACATGTGCATGGGTTATTTTCCCTTCTCTCTGAAATATATAAGTACTTTTCTCAAAAGAATATCTTTTATGGGCATAATGTTATTGGAGTTCTAACCCTAATTAATACTTTAATTTCCTATGATTAATTTTATTGTTGAATAAAAGTTTTCTTAAGTGTGAACTAATGTGGACACTATTAATTTCAGAATCACTGTCATTTTGTGATCCTGGTGTAATTTTGTGACATTATCCATACTTTGGACATATTTGCTTTTTACTATGTTTCAAAAGCATAGTTTCCAAATATATATGGATAATTTCCCCAAAACCATGATTTAAAGGCTGTAGGAGATAGTTTTTCTTAAAAGGATATTCACACATTCTACTTTCTTTTGTCTTTTATTTAAGTTTTGTCATTAAATAAATGCTAGTGTGGAAAATGCAATTATTACATACCTGCTTGTTGATGCTTTATTGATAAGGAAATTCCCTGATGGTTCATCAGCTTTGACTTGATAAGTTGTTCATCATTTCTGATGTAGAATCATGTGATTGTTAGGATATAGAAAATACAAAATGAGAATAGAATGAGTTAGGTAGCAGGACAGAGTTTCAACTTTGAACTCATTAAAAAGTGAGGAATGAATGAATAAAAACATAACCATAGGAAAAATTGAGTTACGAGGAAACATGAGTTTCTATTATTTTTTAGTCTATTATTCAGACTATAGCTTGGGATTGTAGATTAGAACTTTAGTTACATAACATTTTTATATTTTTAAAGGAACTTTTAATCCACTTTCCTAGTTTTAGGTCAGTATAAGAATATAGTGTGAACTTTATCAAATCTTTAGTTTCTTGGTAGTAAAATGGGAAGACTAATAATCCTAATCAGAGATCCTCCATCCTTTGGAGGTAAAATTATTTAAAGTAAGTTATCACTTGCCTTACATGAAATTAATTAGTTTGAAGTCTAAAATATAGCAGGGAGGAAATACTGGTGCTGAAGACCTGCAAACCAGGGCTTGCAGGCTACTTGGGAATAATGGGATTCAGATGAGATGCAATTGATGAGTCTTCACTGAGTACAAGCTTGGATAACACTACTTCCAAAGCCTCTTCCAACTCCAAAACCTGTGACAATTTATACATTCTCAGTTGAACTCTTTGTATTGGAATTAATAGTAAACTAATAAAAGTGAATAGATGGTATTTTCTTGGACCCAAAATAGATACAAATTGCCTAAGGGATATAGTAAAGATAGGGCTGTTGCAATTCTTCTGTTTTTTTTTTTTTTTTCCCCCACTGTCCTTTAGGTCCTCACCAATAGTCTTATAATAATCCATTCTTCCTTATAACTTAAAGCCAGTGTCACATTTTTTTTATAACTTCCCCATACCTAGGAACCCAATTCTGATCTTGTTATTTATTATTGTATAACCCACAACATTAAGAAACATACAATAACAACTACTTAATTTCTATCAACATTTTGTGACTTAACTAAGGCAGGCTGCATCAGGGTTGGCTCATCCCTGGGATTTTAACGAGAGTAGATTGAATATCTTGAGATTTAAGCTTGAGTAGGGCCATGAGTTTTTGGTCCCTCCTGCCCTTTGTGACCTTCTGGAGATGGAATATATTTTCTCACATGACTGGAACCTCAGCTAGGGGAGCTTTCTCCATGGCCTATTTACTTAACTATTCTGAGTGTTCTTAAAACATGATGGTCTTACTTTGTTAGAGTTTTTAATATTTCTTTTATTTTAAGTGATTATTTCAAGAGTCTAAGACAAAAGTTTCAGCTTTGAACTCATGCAGAATTTCTTTTAGTTATGTAGGGTCAGGGCAAATTCAGTGTTGGACTGACTATACAAGGGTTTGACTATCAGGAGATATGACTTATTCGGGGCCCTTGGAGACTAATTATCATAATGCCTTATGTCCAAACAAAAGAAGTAAGTAACTGGAAGCAAGGTAGATCACAAAATACTATAAAGAGCATAGATGGTGAGCTGCAATTCGATATTATGTTAGAATTTATAATACTGATTTACTTCCACTATTGTGTGCATTTGTGTTCTCCTTTGCCTTTTAACTAACATTCACTCTCTTGAGATTTTGGTGAAGATTTCATAAAGATCTATGGCAATCTTATATACACTTTGTAAATACCTAACTGAGATGCTACTAGATTTTTGTTTCCTCTGAATATGTCTTAAACATTTTTCTAATTTTTGTTACTAAAATTTTTAATTTGTGCCAATAAGAGGCTTTAAATTCAATCCTGAGATATTATTATGATAATTTTCTCCTTTCCCCAAATTTTTATACAGTGTAATTTGTAGATGACATGCATGATTAAAACAGTTTGAAATGATATATTAGAAATTCTAGTTTATTTAAAAATCTTCATTGCCATGCTCAAGCTTTAAAAAAAATAAGCTTACTATTTTTTAACCCAGAAAAAGAGTCAGTTTACCAAAATACATTTTGGGAATTCTAAATAGATAAATGATTTCTGTATATTAAGTCTTCAGACTTTGGAAAAAGTAGAGCACAGGAATAAGTTGTGTGGACTAGTGATGTCATGTTAGTAAAAAAGAGACTCAGAATATTCTTTGAGTATGTCATTATCAGCTGGGACATTCTGGACATAGTGTAAGACACATGACTGTGACTGATCCTAAGGATGAGAAGTGTGGAATGATGCATAAATGGTATTTGAAAACACAAACTTTATGTTGCTCATCAAATTTGAGCGGGATTATTGTGTCTAGGAACATGAAACAGACCATCCGTTCAAAGGGCAGCAAATCGGTGGTGGGAGTCGGGTAAGGTAATGAATTAAGAGAGGGAAAAAGGAGGCAAAATATGGCCCAGATGGCAGTGTAATTGATCAGGGAGGGAAGGACGGCAGTGATGCTCTGGTTGCATGCTTTTGTGTTCTTTATTTCCAAGTGAGTAAACTGGATGAATTATTTTAATTGCTTGGGCATAGTATATTTTCTTTTTCTTTTTTCCCTCTGTGTACACTGGTTCAAATTATTTCCATATTGGAATAAACAGCACAGATATAGATACAGGTGGGAGAAATCGTACTCTACTAGTTTTTCTATTAATTCAAAACAGAAACAATCTGTCTCTATTCACCTTCTCCTCTTCTTTAGGTTCTTTAATATCTTTTTCCAGCTTCCCCCATATTGGAGCTGCTACAGCTGCAAAACACACTGAATAAAGCATATCCACAGGGAGGAAAAGTTAATGGACCTTTCATTCAGCAAGTGGTCTTTGTATATCTGTTTTTGGTAATATCTGTGGACAAGTATCTTGGAATCTTATTGTGAATCTTATTATTTTAATAGAGGGAGAAAATGCTTTTTCCCCCCTGAGTTTATTTTTTATTCTAAGCCACCACTGACGTACATTCCAGAGTTGCGTGAGGAAGCACCAAAGTGCATCATAAATGTTTTCACAGTGAAATTTCTGTTTGAACAGAGATTTTATTTAACAAATGAAAATAATCCTAGCAATTCTATTATATAGGTTGTATTTCCTTTAGGATTGAAGCTTAAAATTGAGTCCATAATCTGGTTATTCTTAGTTGAGAGCAGAAGAATTTCCTTTGATCCTGTGGGTTTGACAGATAGTGGCTGAGACCACACAAGATATGTGGAAATTGTCGGAAACAAACTTTTAGAGGGGAAATGATTACACTATTTTCTTACAAATACGATTTTTTGGAACTATTTCCTGAAAAGGTTGTACATATCTCTACAGTATTCTAAGAAGTCCACACCTGGAAATCTGAGTGTTTCGCTCCAGGCATTTTGCTACAGAGGTATTTGAAAGGTATTGGAGAGATAAATGAAACCACCTGGAGACTACTGCGCCAGCAGTGGGCAATTGCTGGTCTGTCCTAGAATGGGGCTATGTCTGCTCTGCCACAGCTGTCAGGCTGTGACTTTGTTCTTTACAGCTCCTCTCAAAGCAATATCCATCAAAAGGTGTCAATTAGGTTTTATAAGTGCAGAGCTCTACTTTTATGAAGGGTTGTTATTAAATATGTGTGTATAATATTAATAATGCCTACTTAAATATTTATGAGGGCAACTGTATGACTTAAGACCTAGAAGAAAAAATTGCTCACAAAATCAGCAAGTTCAAGGAAGCACAGCAAAGTATTTCAAATGCATTTAAAATAATAATTTCCCAAAATGTTGAAGTCTAAGATACAACCTAGAAGGGAAGAGAGGCAGTAGGAGAATGCAATAAAAAAGTTTGAACATCTCTGTTGCAATTATGGTCCTTATGCAGATGGAAACGAGATTCTACCATAAAATGTGCATTTGGTTTCTACTTTTTCAAATTTCTCCTCTTAAGGTTTTGCAACTTATAAAAACATATACAAGTATACTTTGTGAAATAAAAGTATTTCACATATTAAAGATACCCATGTATTTCTTCAGGTGTATGGCCAGGGGGAAGATGCTATGTTTAAAAGAGGTAGTCTTAATATTTCGGAAACCATCTTATTTTAAATATTAAGAGAACATTTTATTATTACAAAATATATGTATTTTTTTGTAAAAAGATAAATGAGAAAAACTAAACTATAGTGTAACCTACACAATTCTTCAATCTTTAAACCTCATTGATAAGAATTTCTATCTAGACTTAGTTTTTATATATGTATGTGTACAGATTATATATTCATAAATGGGATAAGACTATCCTGTTTTATAACCTGCTAATTTTCATTGAGAATTACTATTTTTGCATGTACACACACACACACACACACACACACACGCATACACACACACACACACACACACATATTATCTATTGATTCAGATTCAAATTTTTCCAATTTGATCCAAGCAATTCTTTGTAGGTTGTTTAGCTAAGAATTCATTCCAAGTTTTTATGTTGCATGTACTTCCTTTATCCTATAAGTGCTGCTTTTTTTCTTTAAAAAAAAAGTATGTATGTGTGTACTTGTGTTTTTGAGCATGTGTGCACATGTATTTTATGTGGCATATATGATTATACAAAAATTAATGTTAATCAACCTCTGAAAGAGATTAATTAACTTTAATATTTGGTTAACTAAGTACTATTCCATTACAAAAGAACAGCATATTTTTTGTTTGACTTAACTTTCTTTTCAAAGACTTGTAAAAGAGACTAGGCTGGTTTTCCAGCAGAACAATCTGTCTCCTTGATTTGCCTGGTTGGTTCTCTTCAAGTGTCTTACCATGTATTTTTCTACCCCTATATTTTCTTCAGATGTGACTGTGGATCTGTAAACTTAATAGATGTGTTTTTTTTTTTTTAATCTCTTTCATATGTTCTAGGTGGTGGTTGTTTACTTCATATTGCATCACCCCAGGAAGCTCATGACTTGTTTGAACCTCCATTCCAATTCTTGACCACTAACGCCTTGTTGAAATGTGTTGCTCCTATCAATAACTTGAAAGTAATGTGTGCAATTATACTTTGGTACTACATGAATGTCTACTTTCCTAATTACTGTTAGTGTATGTTGCTAATACTGTCATTTGTCTTGTGACCTTGCTGACATTGGTTTTCATGGATGATTTGGTTTTAATACAATCAGATTTATCCATATTTTTTATGGCACATGAATTTTAAGTGTAATTACAAAGCCTTCCCCTATTACACAATTAATAATAATTTTAAAGTTCACTTTTTTCCTTTTAATTAGTTTATGTAGACTTTGTTGACTTTATTCCCATTTCTCTTTGTGAAGTATCTATTTTTTCTTTTCTTTTACAAATGTATTCATTTGCCCCAACACATTTTAGTGTGTCCATCATTAGCATATTGACTTGAAAGGTTACCTTTAACTTATACTAAGTTCTCAAATATGTATGATAATATTTCTGACTTTTTTCTTTTAATAAGTCAATACTATAATTTTTGAGATAACATAATATCTCTTAAGCATAGTCCTATTTTATTTCTTTTCCAGACTTCTCTCTGCTGTAATTATACATTTTTTCTTTATATCAGAATCTACTTGTCTGCTTACATAAAAATACCTGTTGGTTGCAGGAATCTATTTTGAATTCATAAATGGTTAGAGATAACTGACACTTGTGAGGTTTGGGTTCTTGTCTAAAAGAATGGCATATCCTTACATTCAAATCTACTTCTGAATCCTTTAGAAGTATGTCCCTGTTTCCTTCATATAATGATATGCCTTTTAAAAAGGCTAATGTCTATTTTGTTTTATTGTTCCCAAGCCTATAATTTGAAAAACATGTACATATATATATATATATATATATATAAAGTATCATTTATCAGTATATATATATATATATATATATATAAAGTATCATGTAAGACTATATATATATACTTTTTCCTCCTTCTAATGGGCTAGCCAACCTTTAAAAACATCTTAATTTTCTCATTTCTTGCTGTTTTTCATATGTGTTGTTCTAACATGTTATTGCTTTTTTACTTCGAATTTTATGTATGATTGAGGAGAAATCCTTTGTCATTGTCTGTACTGATTTTCCTATGTAAGTCATCTTTTGTAAAATGATGTCTTAGTCATGTTTTTAAGTTGCATTAACTCCATTTTAATATTGTTAAGGCAGAGACTTGACCAACTAACTTGAAAGCTTAGTATCTTAGAAATGATAAAGATCTATTATCTGACACAAAAAGGTCCCACATTTTAAACCTAAAAATAATACTTTTAGAAATTAATTAATATGAAGTAGAAAATAAACTGAGAGAAATACAGAGGTATTGTTTATAATGTAAGAGTTTTTGTAAGAATGGCGGTTACCAGAGGTTTTTCAAGATGGCGGACTAGAGGGCGGCTGCATTTCACGTTGCTCCAGGACGCAAGATTCAAAAGAGGAGATGGTGAGAGACTTGGGACCAACTCAAAGCCGCCGGGTGAGTCTCTTCCATTGGGGAGGCATCCCGAATGGGGCATTAGCCCCAGAACGCAGGGAACTTTGTGAAGTAGAGTTGCCTGGCGAGACGCCCCTCCCCCCTGCTGGAGCGGTAAACACGAACAACTGGGATCATCGTAGAGGAGGCGGCTCAGCACAGCGCTTGGACTTGGAGCGACCACTGGGGCTCCGGGCAGCTGCCTGAGGAGGAGCTGCGTGACGAGCTGTTTGGACTCAGAACGACCACTTCTGAACACTAGGGTGGGTTGCCCGGAGGAAGAGGAGAAGCGCGGCGGGTCTCTTGGTCTAGGAGTGACTGCATCAGAGCTACAGGTGGTTGCCAGAGGAGGAGGAGAGTGGTGAGTTGGTTGGACTAAAAGCGACCGCTCCTGAACACCGGTGGCCTGCCTGGAGGAGGAGTGCAGTGGGTTGCTTGGTCTAGCAGTGACTGCATTGGAGCCACAGGCGGTTGCCGGAGGAGGAGCTGCATGGCGAGCTGTTTGAACTCAGAGCGAGCGCTCCTGAACACCGGGAGGTTGCTCGGAGGAAGATGAGGAGCGCGGCGGGTCGCTTGACCTAGGAGTGACTGCATCAGAGCCACAGGCAGTTGCCAGAGGAGGAGCTGCGTGGCGAGCTGTTTGAACTCAGAACCACTGCTCCAGAACCGGTGGCCTGCCTGGAGGAGGAGCGCGGTGGGTCACTTGGTCTCGGAGCCACTGCTCCTGAACACCCGGGGGGCTACCCTGAGGAGGAGGAGGAGGAACAGGGTGGGTCACTTGGACTTGCAGTGACTGCCTAGGGCTACGGGCGGTTGGCGAGAGGAGGAGACGCAAAGAGAGTTGCTTGACTCCTAGTGACTGTGTCAGAAACCGGGCGGCTGTCCAGAGGAGGAGGTGTGTGGTGGGTCTCTGGGTATCGGAGCTATTGTACGGGGCTCCAGGTGGCGGCTCAGAGGAGGGGCCGCATAGCCAGGCGATTAGGTGCAGAGCAGGGTCCCAGGAGCTAGGTGGCTTCTTACTGGAAGAGCCGCACAGAGACATGCCTAGGGGCGGAGTGAAGTTTCCAGGACTGCGGGCAGATTCTCTGGGAGAGGGACCCTAAGGAGACTCGCCTGCGAAGGGTGAGGCTCCCAGACCCAGGAGGTAGGTCCGGGCCCCTGGGAACGTTGCAGAGGAAGAGAGCCCAGCCCAGGCGGTAATTGTAGATTGAGGGGAACCTCTAGGAGGGGAACTGACCAGCGAGACGTCCCCACCGAGTGAGTCTTCCCTGCCAGGTGAGGTTTTCCCACAGGGACGGTAAAACCAGAGACACAGGAACAAACAGGCCTTGCCTCAGCCCGCAGCCTAGTTCCCCGTTGGATGACCATTGGTCAACAAGTGGAGGCACCTCTGCCCACTAGCAGGGAATATACGCCACCTGAGGGTCACCACCCCTAGAGAGGCAGCTTCTTCGTGGAGCTTCACATTATCAACTTCCTCCAAGACTTCAGGCTACTGAAGGATAAGAGGGGATATATTAGCAATCTTCAGTGACATTATAAGTCGATAGAGGAAATCTGCAATATCTTAAGACCCACTGATTCCTGAACAATATGAGAAAACAAGGGAAGAAAATGCCCCAAACAAACCTAGATGTTACATCAATAAAATCCAACGACAGTATGGCAGAAGAAATGACAGAAAGGGAGTTCAGAATGTACATAATTAAAATGATTAGGGAAGCAAACGATGAGATGAAAGAGCAAATGCAGGCATTGAATGATCGCACCAATCGACAGTTAACAGAGCAAATTCAGGAAGCAAAAGATCATTTCAATAAAGAGTTAGAGATATTGAAAAAAAAACAAACAGAAATCCTTGATATGAAGGAAACAATAAACCAAATTAAGAACTCCATAGAAAGCATAACCAATAGGATAGAACAGCTGGAAGACAGAACTTCAGATATTGAAGACAAAATATTTAACCTTGAAAACAAAGTTGAACAAACAGAGAAGATGGTAAGAAATCATGAACAGAATCTCCAAGAACTATGGGATATCATGAAAAGGCCAAATCTGAGAATTATTGGGATTGAGGAAGGCTTAGAGAAACAAACCAAAGGAATGAACAATCTATTCAATGAAATGATATCAGAAAATTTCCCAAATCTGAAGAATGAAATGGAAAATCAAGTCCAAGAGGCTTATAGGACTCCGAATACACAAAATTACAACAGACCCACACCAAAGCACATTATTATGAAAATACCTAACATACAAAATAAAGACAGAATTTTAAAAGGCTGTGAGAGAAAAGAACCAAATTACATTAAGGGGGAAACCAATATGGATATCAGCAGATTTTTTAATCCAGACCCTAAAAGCTAGAAGGGCCTGGATCAACATTTTTCAAGCTCTGAAAGAAAATGGATGCCAACCAAGAATCTTATACCCAGCAAAACTTACCTTCAAATTTGACAATGAAATAAAATCATTCCATGATAAACAAAAGCTAAAAGAATATACAAAAAGAAGGCCAGCATTACAGAACATTCTCAGCAAAATATTTCATGAGGAAGAAATAAAAAACAAAGAAGCAAATCAGCAAAGGGAGGATATATCCTAAAGAAACTGTCAAATGAAGGAGGAACCAAGATGTGTCAAAAAATAAATAAATAAATAAATAAATAAATAAAATTATAAATATGAACCAAATGACCGGGAATACAAATCATATCTCAATAATAACCCTGAATGTTAATGGCCTGAATTCATCAATCAAAAGACATAGACTGGCAGATTGGATTAAAAAGAAAGATCCAACAATATGCTGCCTGCAAGAGACTCACCTCATAGAAAGAGATACCCATAGACTAAAGGTGAAAGGATGGGGAAAAACATACCATGCACATGGACTCAGCAAAAAAGCTGGAGTATCCATCCTCATTTCAGATAATGTGGACTTCAAGCCAATGTTAGTCAGAAGGGATAAAGAAGGACATTTCATACTGCTTAAGGGAAGCATAAATCAGCAAGATATAACAATCATAAACATCTATGCCCCAAACAGTGGCTCATCCATGTATGTTAAACAAATCCTTCTCAATTTTAGAAACCAAATAGACCATAACACAATAATACTAGGTGATTTTAACACGCCTCTCTCACCACTGGACAGAGCTTCCAAACAAAAATTGAACAAAGAAACCATAGATCTCAATAACACATCAATAATTTAGACTTAACAGACATTTATAGAATATACCATCCAACCAAGAGCGAATACACTTTCTTCTCAGCAGCACATGGATCCTTCTCTAAAATAGACCATATATTATGCCACAAAGCTAATGTTAGCGAATACAAGAAGATAGAGACACTACCTTGTATTCTATCAGATCATAATGGATTGAAGTTAGAAATAAATGAAAGAGTAAAAAACAGAAACTACTCCAACACCTGGAGATTAAGTAATATGCTATTATATGAAGAATGGATAACAGAAGATATTAGGAAGGAAATTAAAAAATTCTTAGAGGTAAACGAGAACAAAGAAACATCATATCAAAATCTCTGGGACACTCTGAAAGCAGTACTTAGAGGAAGATTTATTTCATGGAGCGCATTTAATAAAAGAAGTAAAACCCAAAAAATAAACAATCTAACACTACAGCTCAAAGCCGTAGAAAAAGAAGAACAGACAAACACCCAAAGTAGTAGAAGACAGGAAATAGTTAAACTCAGAGCTGAAATCAATGAAATTGAAACAAAAGAAACAATACAAAAAATTGACAAAATAAATAGTTGGTTCTTCGAAAAAATAAACAAAATTGATAAACCTTTAGCCACACTAACAAAGAGAAGATGAGAGAAAACCCAGATCACTAAAATTCAGAATGAACAAGGAAATATCACAACAGACACGACTGAAATACAAAACATAATTAGAAGCTATTTTAAAAATCTATACTCCAACAAAATAGAAAATTTTGAAGACATGAACAGGTTTCTAGAGACATATGAATTGCCTAAACTGAACGAGGAGGACATACACAATTTAAATAGATCAATTTCAAGTAATGAAATAGAAGAAGTCATCAAAATCCTACCAACAAAGAAAAGTCCAGGACCAGATGGGTTCTCAGCCGAGTTCTACAAAACCTTTAAAGAGGAGCTCATTCCAATACTTCTCAAAGTATTCTATAAAATAGAAGAGGAGGGAACCCTCCCAAACCCATTCTCTGAAGCCAATATTACCCTGATACCTAAACCAGACAGAGACACATCGAGGAAAGAAAATTTCAGACCAATATCCTTAATGAACATCGACGCAAAAATTCTCAACAAAATTTTAGCAAACTGCATACAAAAACATATTAAAAAGACAGTGCACCATGATCAAGTGGGTTTCATCCCAGGGATGCAAGGTTGGTTCAACATCAGGAAATCAATAAATGTAATTCACCATATCAATAGACTTAAAGTCAAGAATCACATGATTATTTCGATAGATGCAGAAAAAGCATTTGATAAAATACAGCACCCCTTCATGCTCAAAACACTAGAAAAAATAGGGATAGTGGGAACATTCCTTAACATTGTAAAGGCCATCTACGCTAAGCCCATGGCTAATATCATTCTAAATGGTGAAAAACTGAAAGCATTCCCTCTAAAAACTGGAACAAGGCAGGGATGCCCTCTTTCACCACTTCTTTTCAATATCGTCCTTGAAACTCTAGCCAGAGCAATTAGACAGACCAAAGAAATTAAAGGGATACGAATAGGAAAAGAAGAACTCAAACTATCCCTATTTGCTGATGATATGATGGTATACTTAGAGGAACCAGGAAATTCAACCAGAAAACTTTTAGATCTCATAAGTGAATTCAGTAAAGTAGCGGGATATAAGATCAATGCCCATAAATCTAAGGCATTTTTATACATAAGCAATGAATCTTCAGAAAGAGAAATTAGGAAAACTACCCCATTCACAATAGCATCGAAAAAAATAAAATACTTGGGAATCAATCTCACAAAAGAGGTGAAAGACCTCTACAATGAGAACTACAGAACACTAAAGAAAGAAATTAAAGAAAACCTTAGAAGATGGAAAGATCTACCATGTTCTTGGATAGGAAGAATTAATATTGTCAAAATGGTCATACTACCAAAAGTGCTATACAGATTCAATGCAATTCCAATTAAAATCCCAATGATGTACCTTACAGAAATAGAGCAAGAAATTATGAAATTCATCTGGAAGAATAAGAAACCCAGAATAACTAAAGCAATCCTTGGCAGAAAGAGTGAAGCAGGGGGTATCGCAATACTAGATCTACAACTCTACTACAAAGCAATAGTAACAAAAACAGCATGGTATTGGTACCAAAATAGAAAGGTGGATCAATGGTACAGAATAGAGGACACGGACACAAACCCAAATAAATACAATTTTCTCATACTAGACAAAGGTGCCAAAAATATGCAATGGAGAAAAGATAGCCTCTTCAACAAATGGTGCTGGGAGAATTGGAAATCCATATGCAACAGAATGAAACTAAGCCCATATCTCTCACCATGCACGAAACTAAACTCAAAATGGATTAAGGATCTTGGAATCAGACCAGAGACCTTGCATCTTATAGAAGAAAAAGTAGGTCCAGAGCTTCAACATGTCGGCTTAGGACCAGACTTCCTCAACAGGACTCCCATAGCACAAGAAATAAAAGCAAGAATTAATAACTGGGATAGATTCAAACTAAAAAGCTTTCTCTCAGCAAAGGAAACTATCAGCAATGCGAAGAAAGAGCCCACAGAGTGGGAGAAAATCTTTGCCAATCATACTTCAGATAGAGCACTAATCTCCAGAATCTATAAAGAACTCAAAAAACTCAACACCAAGACTACAAACAACCCAATCGACAAATGGTCTAAGGAAATGAACAGACACTTCACAGAAGAAGACCTACAAACAATCAACAAACATATGGAAAAATGTTCAACATCTCTAGTAATAAGAGAAATGCAAATCAAAACCACCCTAAGATTCCATCTCACCCCAATTAGAATGGCGATTATCAAGAATACAAGCAACAACAGGTGTTGGCGAGGATGTGGGGAGAAAGGTACACTCATACATTGCTCGTGGGGCTGCAAATTAGTGCAGCTACTCTGGAAAGCAGTGTGGAGACTCCTTAGAAAACTTGGAATGGAACCACCATTTGACCCAGCTATCCCACTCCTTGGCCTATAACCAAAGGACTTAAAATCAGCATATTACAGAGATACAGCCACATCAATGTTCATAGCTGCTCAGTTCACAATAGCCAGATTGTGGAACCAACCTAGATGCCCTTCAATTGATGAATGGATAAAGAAAATGTGGTATATGTATACAATGGAATATTACTCAGCCATAAAGAATGATAAAATTATGGCATTTGCAGGCAAATGGATGAAACTGGAGAATATCATGCTAAGTTAGATAAGCCAATCTCAAAAAATCAAAGGAAGAATGATATTGCTAATAAGTGGATGATGACACATAATGGGGGGTGGGAGGGGTTAGTGTTAGGGTTAGAGTTAGGTTTAGGGAGGGGGGCAAGAATGGAGGAAGGAAGGACTGTATAGAGGGAAAAGAGGGGTGGGAGGGGTGGGGGGAAGAGAAAAAAATAACAGAATGAGTCAAACAACATTACCCTATGTAAATTTATGATTACACAAATGGTATGCCTTTACACCATGTACAAACAGAGAAACAACATGTATCCCATTTGTTTACAATAATTAAAAAAAAAAAAAAGAATGGCGGTTACCAGAGACTGGGAAAAAGTTATCAATGGTACCACATTATAGTTAGATACAAGTAAAAACTTCTGTTATGCTGTTGCACAATAGACTGACTATAGATAATGATTATGTACTGTTATTTCAATTAGCTGAAAGAAAGAATTTTGAATATTTTCACTAAAGAGATAACAAATGTTTGAGGAGATAAATATTTTAATCTGATTTAAACATTACCCAGTGTATGCATGTATCAAAACATCCCTTGGTACCCCATAAACACGTAATTTTTGTTTCCATGCATCAGTTCAAAAAATTTTAAAAAATATATGTAAATCATGAATTGTCCACATTTTCCTTGTAAAATGTATAGCATATAACATTTCTGAGTTCTTGAGAAACTAAACTATTTTAAAAATAGTGATTAAAATATAAACCAACACTAAATGCAAAAGCATAATGATAATTAGGCAAAAATAAATATGATAAATTTAAAAAATGCAAAGTTTGAGTAAAATAGTGAAAAATACATTGCTAAATACAGGAAAAATAAAAATATATGACTTAATTGAACTGAGAACAACTATAAAACCTAGACCCTCAGTTACAGCAAGAGAGTACATTAAAAACTAACATGAGAAATTTAATTAGTGAGCAAAGAAAATTTGATATTATTATGGCAAGTAATTTTAGAAATGTATTAAACTTTTTTAAACTTTCCAATTAAACTGATTTTTGGAAGGTGAAGGTCACTTTCTCAGAAAATGTACCTTCCTATTTCAACATAAGGATCACAATTCAAATTTTCTGAACATTATTCTAAAATGTATTTCCTAAAATCAAATTTAAATCAAATACATTTTTGATTTAAATGTGTTGCATATGTTAAATATCGTGAGAGTTTTTGTGAACATGTAAGTATATAATAGTATTTGATGAGAAAAGTATATTTAGGGTTTCTCAAATAAGGTCAACATCACAATTTATGCCAACTATGATTAATATGGTGTTATTTTCGGTTAATTTTCCATAAAATTTGAATTAGAAATAGAATTGCCTTAAAATGTATTATATTGTAATAAATGAGATAAATTGATAACATTGAATGCCTGGAACTCATTTAATGAATATGACATTATAAGTAGAAGATGGAAGAGATGCACAGGAGACATTAATTTTTATTTACTTTGGGAAGAGAAAGGAACAAACATGTTCAGTTTCTATGTTTATGATGGCATGAACTTTAATATTTTTGTCAAAACTGTATTGACAACAGGAAGTATTTTATAGCTGCAAAATTACTTTTTGTGTTAACCATTTAAAACTTTACTAATGTTGACTATATCCTCCTAGACATAAAACTGGAAAATTCAAAAGAATAAATCCAGAATAAGCAAATTACTTAGGAGTAATTACATAAGTTACTTAAATTTCATCATTTACACAGAGAAAAATCAATTTATAACATTCTTGTGCTTATTTTCTTGACAAAAACCTAAATGCCTTTTTCCTGAATTTCATTTTATGATGCAGTTTTTAAAATTTAATTAATTTTTTTAGTGTATTTGTTCTTATTTATAGGTGGCAGAATTCACTTTGATATAATTGTAGATGCATGGAATATGTCTTCTTCCGGTTAGGACCCTGTTCTTATGAATGTACACAATGGTGGGAATCACTATGCTGTATTCATGTAAGAATGTAGGAAATTTGTTTTGGATCAATTCCACAGTCTTTCCTTTTTCCTATCCTCTCTCCCTTCCCTTCATTCCCTTTGTCCAATACAGTGACTATCTATCCTCACCCTCTCCCCCCTTATCGTGGGCTAGCTCCCACATATTAGCAAAAACATTCAGCCTTGGAAAAGTTTTGGAAACTGGCTTATTTCTCTTAGCATGACAGTGTCCAGGTCCATCCATTTACTTGCAAATGTCATAGAGTCATTCTTTATGGCTAAGTAATACTCCATTGTGTATATATACCACAATTTCTTTATCCATTCCTCTGTTGAAGGTCATCTAGTTTGGTTTCATAGCTCATCTATTGTGTATTGAGCTGCTGTAAACATTGATACGGCTCTGTCACTGTGGTGTGCTGATTTCAACTCTTTAGGATATAAACCAAGGAGTGGGATTGTTGGGTCAAATGGGGGTTCTAGTCCTAGTTTTTTGATAAGGTTTCCATACCATGATATGGTTTCATATGATAAGTTTCATATAATAAGTTTCATACTGCTTTCCATAGTGCTTGCACCAAATTGCAGTCCCACCAACAATGTATGACTATACCTTTTTCCCTTCATCCTTGCCATTTATTATTACTTGTACTCTTGATAATTGCCATTCTTATTGAAATGTGATGAAATCTCAGTGTAGTTTTAATTTGCATTCCTCTAACTGCTAGAGATATTTAACATTTTTTCATAATTTTTTTGACCATTCATTTTTCTTCTGTGAAGTGTTTGTTCAGTTCCTTTGCCCATTTATTGATTGATATTTGTTTTTATGGTACTAAGTTTTTTTATTTCTTCATATATCTTGGAAATTAATGCTTTTATCTAAGGTGCAGGTGGCAAATATTTTCTCCCATTCTGCGGGCTCACTCTTCATGTTCTTGATTGTGTCCTTTGCTGTGAAGAATCTTTTTAGTTTGATGACTTCACATTTATTGATTATTTGTTCTCCTTTTTGTGCTTTAGAAGTCTTGTAAAGGAAGTCAGTTCCTGAGCCAATATGTTGGCTGATTGGGCCTATATTTTCTTCTAGTATGTGCAGGGTTTCTAGTCTAATTTCTAGATCCTTGATTCACTTTGAGTTGACTTTCATGCAGTATGAGAGATAGGGATTTAATTTCATTCTGCTACATATGGATTTCCAGTTTTCCCAGTACCCTTTGTTGAAGAGGCTATCTTTTTTCCAATGTATGTTTTTGGCACCTTTATCAAGTTATGAGGTAACCTTATTTAAGTGGATTTGTCTCTGTGTCTTCTGTTCTGTTCCATTGGCGGTCTTATTGGTGTCAATACAATGCTGTTTTTGTTACTATAGCTTGGCAGTATAATTTAAAGTCTGGGATTGTGATGCCTCCTGGTTTGCTTTTATCACTAAGGATTGCTTTTGCTATTCTGGGCCTCTTATTTTTCCAGATGAATTTCATGACTGTTTTTTCTGTTTCTATGAAAAATGTCATTGGAATTTTGATGGGAATTGCATTGAACCTCATAACACAGTTTTGTGGCTTTCTTTTTAAAACTTTTTTCAACATCAGCTTTTATTTGTATCATAATTTCAAATTTTTGACATTTAGATTTCTTCAATTATTTCACATTTTAAATATTGACATAAACACAGTTGTAGTTAAATCTTTGTCAATGGTGCTATAATCATAATTGCCAGAGTTGTTAATATATCTATGGATTTCATAGTGTTGTTAATATATCTATGGTTTTAGGTTTCAAGATGCAAAACTTTATATTCCAAAGTGGTAGCATTTGAGAGCCCTTGGTATGCTTGATTGAGGATTTGGACACATTGAATGAAACCATGTAGTGCAGGATGATATGTATGTTGAGGAAATGTCTTATAGTCTATATTCACACTTAAAACTATTCTGAAAGTTCTTCATGATGCTCTTTCTATTTCACAGAACTAAGATGATCTCTGTATTTTTGCATACATGATTGTCTGTAGAAAAATAAGGGGAGATAACAGACTGACTTCAAAATGTTTTTCTTACGATGTAGAACAAGCAATGGAAAGGAAATACTCAGAACAACAGGGCATTTGGGTACCATATATACCAGGGCTGGTACTTTTTTAAAATAGTAAGTTTGCAACAAGTTTGCCTTCCCACATGGAGCAAAAGGAATGAAGTATAATGATTAAGTTGGTAAGGAGTTGTCACTAATCCGTAACCACTAAAATTAAATCTTTTCATCTTATTTAACTTTCATGAATTACTAAAAATGTTCATGTTAGTTCTGTTATTTGTAATTGTGGACATATTATACATCAAGAACTAGACTCATACACTGAGTGTGGGTTGCCTTAAACAGATTCAGCTTTACCTCCAAATTTAGATAATATCAATTCTTGAATAAAGAATTTTGCTATCTTTAGATCATTAAAATAAGATAATTTGTATTGGAGCAACTTGAATTAAATATCACACTGAAGGGTTTTCTGAAAGATCTTTGATGAAGGAAGTCTTTTTAAGTTTGTTATATAGTTTGACACGATTTTAGGAATTCCTGAATGATATGAAACCAGGAATTGGTTTAAATACTTGGAAATACAGTTTTTATAACAAGTTCATGGCAACTTTCTACACCTATGAATAATAATGAACACTCTATTAATAAACTTGTGGCTTTCTTAATACTAGAGAAAGAAAAAAGTATGATTATATTTAATTTTAATAGATAATTGCTGGAGGAGAGAAGTTATGTAGATTATAATTGCTCTAATCCTAAAGAAATCTAAATTTTTCTAAATGCTTAGAGAAATGAAATGTGGCTTAAACTTAATGTGGAAAACTCATATCTGTCAATTAAGAATAATAGACATGTGGAAATAGCTTTTGACTCAACTGAACTTCTACATATAATGCATTTATTGTGTTCTTGTAAATGTCAACATCAAAAGCAGACTTAGTGTTGAGTAGTTCATGGACTTTTATAGTTACAGTAGGGGAATATCATTTACTGTGATGTATGTGATTCTCTGTTGTGTTTTTCACATAGACATTATCTTTTAGATAACAATTTATTCAGAGTATCTAATATTTGAATTAATTTTGGTATTTGAAAAAATGTTCCTTCTCTATTTACATTGTTCTTGGTGCCAACTGTTGTCCTGTGCTATTTTGGCTGATATTAATGTCCAAAAAACAATAGGTTTTATTTAATTTATTTTGCAAAGGTTAAGTGTTTGTTTGCCCTTTGTTGCTATGACCAAAAATACTTGACAAGAACAACCTAGAGGAAAGTTTATTTTGGGTTAAAGTTTTCATTTTGAGCTAAAAGTTTCATAGTTTCAGTCCATGTGTGGCCTTCTGGGTCTGATGTGAGGCAGAACTTCATGGCGGAAGAGCACAGAGCAGGATTGCTGCTTAGTTCAGGAGAGGTGGGGAGTGACTGCAGGGAGGATGAACCTCCCCAGTGTCCCACCTCTAGCATGCCCAACCTGCCTACAGTGATCATCCAGTAAGTTCATTCAAGTTATGATGGAGTGATTAGGGTGCATCTCTCACAGTCCACTCATTTTACCTCTGAATATTCCTGCATTAACATAGAAGCTTTTGGGGGACACCTCATATCTAAACCATAATAAAGTACCTGCATCTTTTTAAATGATGCTGAAGAATCTGAGTAATATCATGGACACTTTTGCAGTGAATTTAAGTCCTTATAAATTAGAGTTATGTTTCCAATATCTCATTGACGGAGTACTAAAACAGCATTACATTATGAAACTAAAATAATGTCATTAATGATATGAAATTATCTGCTACAGAGATATGAGTCTGATAAATTATTTTTTGTTCGAGCTATGAACAACTTAAAAGGCAAAATAAATTTTTAAATGACCGTGTGATATACTACAGTAAAGACTGAGCTATAATTAGACTTAATATTCTCTAAGGAGAATATTACATAAAATAATTTAAACAAAACCACTTATTTTAACACATGATTATGTGATTTATCAATGAAAACATGTTACATGAAAAATTCCACTGTAAAATAACCCACAAATTTTCAGGGGCATCGTATAAGCTGTTCTGAGGATGTTTGTGATGATGAGCCACCTGGGCTCCTTTCCCTCTCTTTAGTTTGGAAACCATATCCAAACCTCCCAACTTTCCAACCTTCCAGAAGCTTGGAAGCATGCTAAGGTCTACTCAGTGGAGCCAGGTTAGGTGAAAGAGGATGTTCTTCAAATAACTTTGCTACAGTTTGAATTTGGAATGTTCCCCAAAGACTGATGTGGAAAAGTCCTGGCCTTCCTAAGCTTGAGGCTAGTGAGGTGTTGGTGAGTAGTGGAGGAAATTAAGTCATTGGAGATGTGCCCTTGAAAGAGACTTGGGATCCTTGTCCTGTTCTGTTGTTTTCTCTGCTTTCTGGATGCCTTGAGGTGAAAAGGCTTTGCTACTACAAGGTTCCACCATGACGTACTATGCTGCAACAGGGCCAAGTGACCATGAACTAATGAAAGAAAAGATTAATTTTGGCTCACAGTTTCAGGTATTTTGTCACAGTGGTGGGAAACTAAATTAAGAATTTTAAAATTTTGTGTTTATTATCTGGATAAACAAATTTTAAATGATGCTATTTTGAAAAATAAACTTTTGCCAGGCACAGTGGTGCATGCCTATAATCCCAGTTGCTTGGGGGACTGAGACAGGAGGATCACAAGTTCAAAGTCAGCCTCTGCAACTTATGGAGGCCCTGAGAAGCAACTTAGTGAGACCCTGTGTCAAAATAAAAAAGGGCTGGGGATGTGACTCAGTGGTTTAAGCACCTCTGGATTCAATCCCTAATACAAACAAAACAAAACAAAACAAAGAAAACAAATATTTTTTATAATTTAAAGTATATATAAGTAAGTATGTTAGTATATATAACAGGCTGACTTATCCCAGACCTTGTTATGGTTTAGATATGAGTTGTCCCCCAAAATTGTCATGTGTGGGACAATACTAGAACATTTAGAGATGAAATGATTGGGCTATGAGAGCATTAACCTAATCAGTGCATTAAACCACTGGTAGGGCTTGATTAGATAGTTACTGAAGACAGCTAGGGTGTGGCTAGCAGAGATGGGCCACTGGGGGTGTGATTTTGGGGTATATATTTTGACCTTGGTGAGGAATGCTCTCTCTGCTTCCTGGTAGCCAAGTCCTGAGCTGCTTTCCTCCTCCACTTCTGCCTCACCATTAGTCCAGAGCAATGCAACTGGCTGTCATGGACCGAGACCTCTGAATTAATAAGCCCCAAATAAATTTTCTGTCTTCTCTCTTGTTTTGGTCAGGTCTTTTGGTCACAGCAAAGAAAAAAAAAACAAAAACAAAAACAAACTAAAACAAGTCATGAATGCATAAGGTATATGCAGATAATAGCCTATTTTATCATTTATTGCTGCAAAGTATATATAGATTATTTCAAAAAGCTAAATTTATCAAATTGCACATTTACAATGAGTACATGGCACCACCATGGTTAAGAGAAATGTAAGCAAACACAAGAATGTAGTATTAAACCTTAATTGCATAAAATTAACTGTAGCAACACTGTACTACTGTAATAATTTCATAGCCTCCTCCTCTTGCTGTTTTAGTGAATAGTAAAGTTTTGAATATGTTTAAAAAGTCATGTGATCCTAATTATCTCTACAAATTATATTGGCATATAGTTGCTTATGGCAGTAAAAAGTGATCTCTGTGGTTTCTTGTGCATTTTCACCACATGTAGCACAGGTATAAAATATGTATTAATCTACTTTTTATATTATCATAAGACTTCTATCAACAGAAGGCTAACAGTGGGTTACATTTGGGGAGAATCAGTATTTATGTGTGGATTTTTGACTGCATAGAGGTCAGTGCTCCTGGCCTGAGCAATTGCATTGTTCGGGAGTCAACAGTTTCCTAAAATTCATTTCCTATTGTGGGTCATGATACTTTGAAAGCCACTGCCTAGCCACATTGCTTTTTATTCATTTTCTTAACCTGCATTTACAAACCACTTTCCTGCTTCCAGATCTTAAAAGTTCTGTTTCCTCTGCCTAGAATGAATTGCCTCTCCAAAATGTCTTATTCATATTATGTGTCTAGCTCTTTGTAATTCTTAGTTTCTAAATTTAAATGACATCATCTTAAATCAGCTTAAAACAGTGGCATACATTTGGTATGGAGAGACAGTTTTACCCTGCTTGAAGATTCTGGGGTAGATAACTACATAAATGGTAATAAGTCATGCACTCATGCACCCTCTGATTTTAGTAGATTTTACTATAACAGAAAACTTGGTACTTTTCTGAGTTGATTCTGTATAATATTTGTAGCAAGCAATGTCACCTTTGAAGGTATATTTTATTAGCTTCCTGATATGTCAAGTGCACTAACAAATAAGGAAATCTAGGAACAGAAATTTCCTTCCTTAATTAGTTTGGTTGATCTAATTATTTACATAATTTGTTATAGTGTGTAAGTACCTGATTATTAGAATCTGAACTTCTATGGAGTTCTGTTTTCAATCCAAAGAGGGATTCACATCTCTAAGAGTGAAATAATTTACAGAAATCTGTTTTGAGTCTGAAAGAAAAATTCTTGAATATGCTTATGTGGACTAACTAGCACTGATTTTATTTTAAGTGATACTTATAAAAGCCATTGCATAATGCCATTCTTTTCCATTTATATAGACTTCTAAAATATACGCATGCTTGTCTTCCAGTTACTAACAACAGATGTGCTTAGCATAAAACATCAGAAGTGAATTTGTAGACTGTAGCTAAGATCTAGTAAAATTGGAATGAAAATTTGCCTGCAAGGAAGCTGTCTGCTATTTCTTTTGCAAACCTGTTTCATATTTTCCTTACAAGTGAAGGGCAAAGGAGGAGTGCTCAGTGATGCTTCTGTGTTAGCACTACTCTGCTTACCAACTTTAAGTATTTATTTTAAAGTTCAAATTGAATCCTTGTCTCTGAGACCTTAACAAAAAGTTTTTAATTTTAAAAACTAGAGTAATATCCTATGCCACTTTTATCTAAAGAAGTCAGTTTTAAAATTCATTTGCCTCTGTCATAGATTTTTCAACCATGAAACATCCCTTTGCATTTTTTTCTAATAATTATTTAGAATTTAAGTGGAAGTGACAAGGTAATTTGGAAAACTATGAGATTGTCTCTTATAGTTAATGGTAGGGAAAGCTACTGTACATACTTTTTAAAAATATTTGTAAACACTCTTCTTAAATATTATTTTCTATATAACACATTGATTTTCATTTTAATAGTAGTTTTGAGAAGCATTCAAGTTTCTAGGAACAATCTTTGAATTTGTCTCCGTGATTGGGTATTTATGGGAGTACATTTTTAATAGTTTAGGTTTCTGTAGTTCTTTGCAATTTTGGAAACATAATTCTTTTAGATTCTAAACTATATATACATATTTTTTTTCCAAAGTTCTGAAAAATGTTTTGCTTTACAAATTTTAACAAAAAATTCAATTTTAAAACTAGGTTGTTTTATATTTTTTATTATCTCCCCAAGACTTGGGACCTATCTTTGTCAATTTCATTCATTTATAGCATGAAACACTTTTTTATTAAATGTGCCAATCTTCAAAAAGTAGTTTAAGCACTCTGCTTGTGTTTTGTTATCAGAAAAAATACTTTCTCATAGGATGATAAAAACATTGAAATTATTGCCTCAGATTTATCCTACCTATATTTCTAGAAATACTGTGCAGTTGCAAAAGAAGTTGACCAAAACTGTGGGTACATCATTTTTTTTGAAACTGATTAGTTTTATAATATAATTTTCATAAAGACAAACCAGAAGTTTGTTCCCTTGTTAATGCACAAATAAAACATAGTCTGTGATTTGCTACTGCAGTATACATTTTCAAAACTAGTCACTGTTTGTAAAATTGTTTCTGACTTGTGGTTGGCCAATTCTTGATTGCAGAACAACCCCATTCCTGAATGTAGGGCACATGCAGCTGTTTTTTTTTTTTTTTTTTTTTTTTACCCATCTTAGAACTTGATGGTTGCATTAGTTTAAAGTCAAATCTTGGGGCTTTGCTAAATTAGTTATTCTCTCTTCCTCCACATATGACTATTGCCATTTCATACCACTGAAGGATCTTGCATACTCTTTTTCTGGATAAACATCCCACTGAAATCACAGTAGGGATGTAAAGTTCAAGAGACTAAAATTTTGGGTGATTCTGCATTGATTTTTTTAATACTGAAATTCCTATAACAGGAAGGTAATAATACTGCTAAAGAAATTGACTATCAAACTGTAAGGTATATCTGTTGTGTTCTAATATTTCACCTAATAAACAATTATAATTTTTGTATGCCCTCAGCATTTAATCTGTGTGTTGGGCAATACTTTGAGAGTCTTCCAAGTGTGATTTTTATCATGTTAACTTTCTCATTCCTCTTTGTCACCTGACAAAATTGAGAAGTTAAGTAGCTATAGTGATACATTTGCAGGTTAAGGCTTTTCTGAAATATGTCCTTCTGCATACCTGGTCATACTGTGCAAATTCTCACAAAGAATTCCACAAAGCCTTTCAGAAGGCTCAAGTATGCCAAGATTTAAAAATCTAGCATTTTTGCTTATCTACAACATAAGTTTGAGTTAATTTTCAGAATCTCAGGAAACATGCTGACAACACCCTTAAACCAGTTGTTTCATGCAAGTAACTGAATGGAACAAATGTATGAATATATGGAATTTGACTTGGCTTTATGCCTTTAGAAAGTACACTGTCTAGTTAATATAACTGGTGGCCATGAGATTGTGAGCTTAATTAGCTGAAGTTCTGGCAACTGTGTTCTGAAATTATCAGCTCCTGTGTCAGTGAACTAACCTCACGCTGCTCTCAGCCAAAGACTGAGTGAGCATGGCAGGGATACCAAGGCAGGCCTGTTCCTGGGAATTGTCAGATTCCTTTGAGGTATGATTTTGACTGGAGGACTTACCAACTGCCTTGCCTAACTTCTTCAGATCTGCATAGCTGAAAGATTAAGTAACTAAGAGACAAATGAACAAAGTCTGTTGCAACTAGGTCACTGTTCAGCTTCTTCTTCCCAGTCTTTTCTTCATTTTTCACAGATTTTTTTTTGAGAAAACTTTCAGGTTTTTCAAGAACCTCCTGGCCACAAGTTTAATTCTCAGAATCTGTTTCTCCAGCAACAGACCTATCACA
Organism: Sciurus carolinensis; assembly: GCF_902686445.1. NCBI lineage: Eukaryota > Metazoa > Chordata > Mammalia > Rodentia > Sciuridae > Sciurus > Sciurus carolinensis. The sequence goes on from NC_062220.1 coordinate 56,627,738, forward strand.
AGGTAGAACAAGAGTCAGAGTCAGGATTAATCTCTTTCTTGCTTAGGTCTCCATGCTTTGGCCACTATACTGTGTTGCCTGATGTACATCTAGAGCTAATGGAAAGAAGAGGGCAAAAGAAAAGCGAAGCTGCTGGTTCTATTCTTACGATTTCCTCTACTGAAATACTTTGACATCTCTGTGTGTGCTGAATGGATCCCACCCATCAACCTATCTTTGCCCCATCTTTTACTGTTTGGCCCACCACCAAGCCAAACAGCGAGAATATCCAGATCTCTTACTCAAGAAATCAGAGAGGGTTAGAGGTATATGTTGCTGCTCCTTTACTGAATGCTGAAGATTTGAATTTTGAGCTCTGTATTGTGTCATCTCAGATGAGAACTCTATCCATTTACCTTTTCTTCAACATCACTATCTATAGTTTCATTTTCTTTATTTTCTCCTTTCTTTAAACAAAATGCCCATTTTTCCTATCTTTAAAGTACACATGCATACATACAACATGTACAACAAACACTAAAAATCATTGATCTTTCTAATCTTTCAAAATATCTCTCTTATTTATCATTGTAACTTCTTGAAAACATTGCCAATTATTGTTGTCCCATATAGGTATTATGTTGGTCTCAGTCAGCCCATGAAAATTGTGCTTCTTCAACTCCACTTTTATAAACACTATTCATCATTGAAAACAAACCCTTATTGGCCACTTTCCTGTCTAGTTACTGTGTACCTCTCTGAGAAGGTGGCCACACTCCCTTATGACACTCTCATCATATGTGGCCTATTAGACTCCCAGTCTCTCCTTTCTCTTGTTAAATACTTCTTAAAATCAGCATTTTCACGGACTTTTCTTTGAATTGAGGACGTTATTGTGGATAGCTGTATTTGGATACCAGACATTCATCTTGAGCATCCCTTCTATATTGTCATAGCTTCAGTCATCATACATATGCATATCCTTTCAAAAATTTGTTTTTTTAGCCTTAGCTTTACTTTTGAGTCCCACAATAAGCTATTAGTTATACTGTGCTTCAACTAAGGATCAAATACTACACTCAGTGCTCTAAGAATATTGTCACTAAGTTCCCAAAGCAATTCTCTGGGGTAGGTAAAACCATTATCCCCATATCACAGATGATGAATCAGGCACAGTAGGGTTATCTAAATTCTTGCGCTATTAGAGATAGAACTAAAATTCAATCCTAGGCAACCTGACAGTGTTTTTAACCACTGTTCCCAAAACTAAGGGTTTCTTCTCTTTATTTTCCACTCACCAGTGTATCTGAGGCCTCACTGCCAATGCTCTCTCATACATTTCACATCAGTTTCTTCATATTGTCTTGGTTGCTACCTCTTTAGATCAGCACTTCAGCAATGGTCATCTGCAATATTACCAAAGCCTCCCGACCACATTTTCCACTCCAATTTCTCATCCCCACATATACACATCACCGTCTACAAAGAACAAAGATTTTTCTTTCTCAAACACCAAGATCATCTTTGATACTCTGCTTTAAGATTCAGGTAAAGTACCTAATGCCTATAGTACAAAATTCAAATAGCTTACCAAGACATACAAACCTTTTCTGACTTTCTTATATTCTTGGTATTTAACAGATTTTTATGCATGTGATATAGCATTGAGATTCTTGTATGGGTCTAGTTCTCCAACCAAACAATTAAAGTTTTGAAGTTATAGAGACCGTGACTCATTTAGTTGTACATTCCATAAGTATCATCTGTATGACAGACATAGTATAGACACAATGATATAACTCTGAGTTTAGTAGATACTGTATTGCCAGTGCCAGTGTGACTTTTAGGTGGTAGTTATTGAAATGGAATTCCTTAATTGAATTCAATGGTAGTTTTCCTGATCCCACCATAAATCATTGCTACAATCATATCTTCAGAGACCACTTTTCATTAAACAGCAGCACCACAAAGATATTAAGAAGGATTCTGTCCCCAGAATAAAAAAACTTTCACTTTATGTCCTTCTGTGCCTTTGCATTTATTTGCTGCTCATTGGCTTGAAATGCCAGTGTTTATTCACCATCTAGCTGTTCTTTATATTCAAGTTGTTCCTGGTAAATTTTCCTTCATTGCCATTTTCTTTCACCACAACTACCTGCTAGAGATATAGAGTTATACTTTTCAGTCAGTTCCATCAATTAACTTTGATATGTTTACTAATAATAGCATGCATGAATTCCTGTTGAATTACACCCTGTTTAATCTTTTATCCTATGAGACTGCACAATTCTGATCTAGTATGCTTTTTAGCATGAAACAAATAGTTAACTGAATATTATTCCAATAGAACTGAAATCAAATCATCCCCTTAAGGCAAATATTTACTTCTCTGTTGCTTCTTGTTCTAAGTGTATATATTCTACCTCTGTTACCAGTGTCATTTATTAGTGTACAGTAGTTAGACCCAGTGCCAAAAGTATAAGGTATTGATTTTATTGTTCTAACAAAATATTTAATTATTTGATTAGTCGGAAGTGAAGTAGGAGTAGGAAACATGAATCTAAAAGTAAAAACCTAAATGCATTAAAGTTTTTTGAAGCATTTTTCTTGTTATCTCTTAATTTAAGGATTTTAAGCTACCAGCAAAAAAGTAGAAAGAGTCATTACCATTTGTAATATGGCTAGGGTCATGATATTACAAAATCCAGTCTTTATTTAACAGGGTTGACCCTTTACATGGAAAAATTCTGCTTTTGATTAAGAACTAATTCAAGGGTTATTCAGAGACAATTATGTAAGGCCTAGAGATTTCTCATGTGCTTGTCCTCTTGGGATGCAGGTGTTTGAAAAAAAAATCTTAAAAGAAATAATAGAACAGAATTCCCAAGTGATACCATAGAATCATAGTAAATAGAGCTTTCTTAAGATCTAGAGAAAGTGCCAATTTTTTTGTCTACACAGACTTTTCTTCAGTAAAATGTAGACATTTAAAGGTTATAAAAATTTTACTCTTCAGTAAGGGGTATGAATATATATATATATAATAATATTTCAAGACTCTTATGGATTATATAATATAATCTATAATGCAATGAGACTTTGAAAATTAACCAGGATTTTTAAAAATTAGAAAAATATGCTATCTTGGAAATTTATAATTATAATACACTGATTCTTTTGTAACTCTAGAATTTTTAGATATCAAAGATATAATATGGCAGATATGAAAAATGGATCACAAGTTTATCAAAGCAAAACATGACAAAGGAATATTTATTATGTTTGTTTAATCATGGTATAGAATATGGTGACCTTATTTTCTGCTTTATAAGAACAAATTATTGGTATGGTGCCATAGTATTGAGAGATCAGATTTAAATAGACTGACTCATGTTGATTAAAATTAAAAGTGACACATATAAGTTCCAATGACATTTTTTTTTTTTTTTTACAATGGAAATATAGCTGTTGTAGCACATTTCCTTTAGGCAAGCGACATGAGGAGACCATTATCAAAAGATTGCTGGTTACGGATGGAATTAGAACTGGGATAAAGCCAAAAGTCAATTTTATTATTTGAATATGTAATGCCTGCAGGTGAAAATAGCCAGATGCCTCCATTGTTTTCTTAATAGATCTATGTTCGTATTCCATGAAAGGGATTGGACTACTGGCTTAGACCACTCTTTTCCCTGTTTAACAACACATGACTACTATCAAAATTCCCTCTATATATGTTTTTGGAAAAAAAAAATCATTTGACACAATTTTTAATCATTTGTAATCAATTTGTTGTCAAATTCTTCTTTCTTGCAAGTGATTCTGTCTTCGGGTTTTGCTTATCTCTAAACTTACATATACTGTATTAAACTTAGAGTTTAACTACAAAAATAAAATCCTATTTCTCTTATTTCCTTCTTGGTGAGAACGTTCTTGTCCTTTATATGCTCTGATGAAGCCAATTAAAGCATAAATCTAGATTTTACAGCACCTTGTACAATATTTTCTTCTCATCATAAATTGTATTTTTATTCCCATCATTTTTTAATACAAAATAATGGTTAATGAGATAACATTTCAAAAATTTCCCCAATATCTATTTCATATAATGACATTTATTTGAAGATGTGGAAAGTCTTTGTTATTCCAGGTTTTCATTATGTTTAAATAGATAGTTGCATATATAACAAAAGAACTCAGTGACATTTATAAGGTGCTTGGGTGTGTGATCATTAAGGTACTGATTGAATATAACTTTTTCATTTAATCAAAGATTAAACAAATCATTCTAATAAAATATTTTAAGTGAACTCAAAAATAAATTGCAGTTTATTTATCTTATATTTGAATGAATTGATAAGTATTTCAGTCATTTTGGAATATACATTTATGTTGATATTTACACCCTATATATCTGTAAATAGTAATGCTGAAGGAAGGTATTTACGGTAGACAGTCCCTTAGAATATAATCACTATCTGGCATGCTATGCACCTAATATTTAAAAAAATAAGAAGACATTTATAAAACTAGCAAAAGATATATGTATTTTCTTCAAGTTCTGTACATTTATTAGCAGTATTTTATATAACCTAAATACAATGTATTCAACAATAATCAGAGTATGTTTTTGTTTAATAGCACTTATTATCTGCTTACTGTGTAATAGCCATTCACTTGAAAAGTTAGATAATAAAATCTAATCATAAAACATGTCAAGTGTATGATAAGGACACTAAAACAAAATATAACAAGTAAGATGTTAAATAGTAAAGGGTGGTTTGGGCGAGAGGGAAAGTGTTATTTTGTTTTTTTAAAGATGAAGGAATTATTTTTCTTTCAACTGTTATGTTATTTTCTCTTTTTTTAGTTTCCCATTATCTATCAATCAATCTATTTATTTATTTTAATTATATTCAATACCAGGATATATCCTGATGTAATCACGAAAGCATGAAACATAACCCACTCCAATTCATTCCCCTGCACTGCCCCCCAACCCTCTGCTCCACCAATCCCTCTTCAATCCATTTAGAGTTTACTTTTTTGTTTTAATTAGTGTCCTGTGGATACACATGGTTCTGGCCGGGACCCACTGTGCCACATCCATGCGTGCACATACAAAAGTTCAGTCAGATTCATTCCATTGTTCTTCACTTTCCCTATCCCTTCTTCCTTCTCCTTATTCCCCTTCAAGTGCTCTACTGATCTTTCCTCTTGTTTTGATGTAATTTTCTCACTTTTTTCCCTTTCTCTCTGGCCCTCTCTCTTTTTCTCTCTTTATACCCCCTCCTTATTTTGTATTAGCTTTTGCATATCAAAGAAAACATTTGACTTTTGGGGACTGACTTATTTCACTTATGATAATCTCCAGTTCCATTTATCAGCAAATGCCATATTTTCATTATTCTTTATGACTGAGTAATACAACATTGTGTATATACACATTTTCTTTATCTATTCATCTGTTGAAGGACACCTAGGTTGGTTCCATAGCTTGGTTATTGTGAATTGTTCTGCTATAAACATTGATGTGGCCATATCACTATAGTATGCTGATTAAAAATCTTTTGGAGAGGTACTGAGGAGTGGATAGTTGGGTCATATAGTAGTTTCATTCCTGTTTTTTTGACTTTCAAGAGTGGTTGCACTAATTTGAAGTCCCACTAATGACGTATGTGTTCCCTTTTTCCCACATCCTTGCCAACATTTATTATTATTTGTATTGTTGATAATTGCTATTCTGACTAGGTATGAAACTCAGAAAATCTTGAAGAAAACAGACTTAATTTTTCTTCTAAAATTCAAAGGATATAGGTTCTTTTCTCATTGTAATCTAATTTAAGGAAAATGAATTTAACTTGCCCATATTGTACCAATTTTAAAGAAAATGCAAGCTTGGATTAGAAGGATTTTGCTATATTAGAACAAGAGATGAGAATTACAAAATGCTCCAGGGCTTGGTTCAAAGTAAACACTCCAGAGTTGTAAACTGTTACTATCTTTATTATTATTTTTAAGAAATGGTGTTTTCCTTGAATAAGAGATGAACAGAAAATGTCATAACTCTTAGTAGAGTTGAAAAAATAGCCTGATTAGTTGACAACCCACAATCATGCATGATTTATAAGTCATAAAAGTCTATGGAAGAAGATGTGCTATTTCCTAACTTTGGTGCAGTTTGTTAATGCACTATAGCCACTGTGAACTCAATAGGTGCATGTAGTACATTAGAAAATGCCAATGCAAGGCCTCTTTGATCCCCTGTCTATTTAAATCACCAGTAAACTGATTTAAGGAAGTTATTCAGGAAAGCTTCCATGTAGTGGATGAGGGGGCAGGTGAGGTGTTGGCAATCCTGTGGAACAAGGTTTGGTTTGGTTCCCCTGCAGGAGAGAAATGGCACCTGGTCTAGTAGATATTTCTCAGGCGGAGGTAGCTGCCTACCTGTCTATTTTGCTGCTGCATAACTTGCTGGACACCAGTGATCTTCATGTTCCTGAGGCCCTCAGGGTATTGTGAGCTGTACCCTTGAAGACTCACCACCCAATTTTTAATCCAGAGAGGGCAAGGGACAAATATTTTAACCCTGTACTATCACCTCCCTTACCTAGCACCTACTAAAGTTACTCAGTTTCTCATGTAATGTGAGAATGTGAGCCAGTGTGCTTAGGCCTTAGCAAGTACTGCTGCATAGCATGTGAAGGGACTGAAACTCTGGACAGGGGATTAATGAAGGCGGAACTGCTGTAACTCTCAAAGTGCAAACAGTGATCCTTGGAGGTAGTTGGAGAAGCCTTGGATGCTAGTCAACTTTTGTCATTGTGACCAAAATACCTAACAAGGACAATTTAGAGGAGGAAACATTTATTTTGACTTGTGACTTCACAGGTTTCAGTCCATGTCAGCTAACTCCATTGCCCTTTGCCTGAGGTGAGGCCAGACATCATGGTGGAAGGGCATGGTGAGGAAAGGTGTTTAGCACATGCCATCCAGAATGCAGAGAGGCAGAGGCACCAGCACCTGGTAGTTCATTCAAATTATTAATTCATCAAATAGATTAATCCACTGATGAGGTAATATCTTTCATAATCTAAGCATTTCTCCTCTGAACATTCCTACATTGCCAAACATGAACTTTTCAGAGATACCCTGTATCTGAACATAACACTTTGGAACTAGAAATGGCTGCCAGGAGCCCCTTCCCAACCCTTTTCCTTTTATTTGTCAAGGAAGTCTACATTATTAGTTATGAGACAGAGATTAAAAACTAAAAATCATTCCTCTGGGTGACTAGAAGCCCAAAATAGAACAAGAAAAAATAGAATTAAAATATTCTGGAAAAATCAAGATATATGGGGGGAAAGTTTTAAAATATGTATATCATTAAATTAAAACAAAGGTCCATCCATTTACCCATTTGTAACTCAATTTATGGAAAATTTATGGACCTGGCAACAAGACCTCTGCCCATTTTTTGTTTCCTATGACAAGCTTTGGGAAAGATAATGTAGGAAAGAATTATCTCTTTTTAAATATTCACACTGCTGGTTTTCACCCGATTCTTGGGTTGGATTCCTGGTAAAGCAACCATTTGGAGGTTAACCAAGACTATGGGAAGTACATTTAAAAATCAACAAAATTCAGGAAGGAAACTATATGGTAGAGGTCATGTATTTTCATTGGATCTCTGAAGACATGGACTTGGAAAGGTCAACATCAGCTAAGAGCATCCTGAGTTTTAGAGTTTACCTAAAGCAAATTTAATTTCATAATAGGAAATTCTGTTTGGTGATGGTTGGAGGAAGAAGGAGCCAGTGTAGAAAACCCTACTTCAGCCTTAAGCCAAAACAAATGCACCGACAATTTATCTGCTTTTAGAGAACATTGCATTTCAGATTTTTGGATGCTGTCCTATCAATTAGTAAATCCCTTGATTCATTTTTTTCCTTGGGATTCCTATTCTTTAATTCCTCTGAGAGAGTTGGATAATTTGCAGGGCGAGACTCAGGCAGTTTGGGAAGATGGATAAATTCTTATCATCATGGCTGTGTAAAGTTTTTCTTTCATGTCTAAAAAAACTTAGACAATAAGAAAACAGTAACAGAACAAATAAATTAATTGGCCACAAGGACAAAGATTCTACTGAGACCCCAGAAACTAGAACATAAGAGAAACTAAAACATAAGACTCAAGAGTAGAAGAAAAAAGAGGAAGAAGAGATGGTTGTTTAATGTGAACACTTTTCCCCACCCATACACGCTGGTGCCTTTTTATTAAATTCCAGAAAGAACTGACATGTAATCACATTCAATTATTTTGCAACAAAACAATTTCAGTGGGCATATATCCAGCAAGTAATTTTATTCCTGAAAGTTCTTCCATCCCCCTTTCGCTGGCCACAAAGCCCCAGGGGAAGGGCCCCTCACTTACATCTTCCTCAGCTAATCACATGGGTAATCCCTCTTTTCCGGAATCAACTCTTTTCACCAAGGTTCCTGTCTGACATCCTGGCAAATTACAGGGGATGACCTTGAGGAGTCACTTATAATAGCTATGAGGTTTTATTGTAAGAGATTAGCTTTGAAGGAATACCCATATGTGATCAATTAAATGCAAGTCAAATGAAAAAGTTATAGATGATTTCAAGTGTTAAATATTAGCATCATATGTGACAGGAAGGTAAAAGGAGATTACACCAAAAGAAAATTGTTTCACTCTATCTTCTAATGAATAATGGGGATTTAAGAGATTAAGATGTGTAAAGAATAACTGTAAGAAATTTGGCACTAAATAAAAATAAGTAAGTTAGTATTTTGAGATTTTATTTAGTTGTATGTATATGCATATACATGCATGTACATGTAAATTTTATAATTAATAGCATAAGGAAAAATATTTATGGAGTGGCATAAGAGAAGGTTATATAAAAAGACATAAAATGCTAAATTGTGAAGAGATTAAATTAGATGGAAGATTGTGTATATGGGTGGGACACCTGCACTAGAAAATATGATATAGAATTTCTATTTTCCAGAGACTTCAAATATAAAGGAAAAAGAATACTTTAAAAGACGCCGTAATAGTTTGTAAATGAAATGTTTGTTCTTAAAACTTACTACTTTTTTCCTAGGTGCTGTGTTCACTTGGTTCTCTGCATACAGAATTATTTTACCCTTGAGTTTTCCATTCTCACCATGTGTTTTGTAGGCCTTAAGGGCTAAAAATTACAGGATTTGAAATTTAATGTGCATAGAACTTGAAACCTCTGAACTTTCTGTTATACCATAGCATAATTTTTACTCTTACAATGCATCCTCTAGGAAATAAAAAATTAAAAAAAGCAGCACAGAGTTTCACAAATAATGCAGTCTTAATCACATTATTTCTTTATGTAAAAACACTCAGTGAATCTTTCTATCCTTAAAGAGAACTACAATCACAAGCTTAATATAGAAACTTTCTGCCCCTCCAGTAAAAAAGCATGCTGTGCTTTTCCTCTTGAATTTCACATTTCAAACCTAAATTTACAATTCATATTTCCCTGAACCCAGAAATCCTTTTGCATATGATCTTATCACTACATCTTTCCTTTCTCTTCCATCTCCACTCTGCATCCCAGTTAACTTCAGTTTCCCCAGGCCTCCATCCAGTGCACACATTTATCAGAATAATTACTGCTAATCATTTAAGTCTCAGGTCAGTTATTTTTTTTCCAGGAAACCCTACCTGAACTGCACTTCTATTACTTTCTCTGATTCTTGCTTTCTTAGCACTAATAATAGTCTATTTTAATGATACAGTGACTTGTCAGTTATTTGCTAACCAGAGACAATGTGCTCCTTGAGAAAGCTCTCTGTTTCATTGTCTTTTTATAACAAGATCTTAAGTATGTCTGGCATATGGCAAATGATCAATAAACAGTTATTTGGTACATTTTTCTTACATGTGAACTCTATAGACTTTTAGTTTTGAAATAGCCAAGGGGAGAGGAACATAGTTCTTTTAATAGTTTATATCTAGAAAATTATTTGCAAATAAGTGATGGTTGTTATGCTTAGGGAAATATTTAATAGGCTTCATGCTAACAATACCCCCCAAGAAATTTAAATAAAATACAATAAGCAAGGCAGTGAAAATTAAATTACTGATATTGGCAAACAAATTTCTAAGGTTGATTTTTTTTTCTTAATCTCATAAATCATACTGAAGTCATTTTAGTTTTGTTATACTTGTTTGGTTTTAGGTGTAATCAAACTTTAATGCTTCAAGAGAACAAAGGCATATTAACTAAAGCCTAAGAACCCTTCTTTTGCAAAAGACCCTTCCAGGGTCCTGTAAATTGATTTTGGGCTTACAGTTTTTATTCTTATTTTTATTATTATGTTCTGATTCCTCTGCCCTGAAAAGAAAATTTGAACTAAAGTGCAATAAAACCTAGAGCACTCCTTTGAATAAATAATGTATTTCTATGAAAAATATTCTTAAATTAAGCAAACTTTTGAAAACCATGATAAGTAGTTGAAATATGAAGTAGTTTAAGTGAAAAATTATTAATTAGGGCAAATAAGTACTTCATGTGAAATGATTGGAAAATCTGTCAACAGAAGTGGGAAGATATAGAATAAATGCATACAAATGGTAAGCCCATCTATAAGTATGTATATTTGTTTGTTTTTTGAGTGCTGGATACTGAACTCAGGACCTCATGCGTGCTAGGCAGGCCCTCTACTCTCTACCACTGAGATATATGCCCAGCCTGGTAAGTTCATATTGAATCATATTAATAGTTCCTGATGTTTACAGGAACAGATATTCAAAGTAGTACTTTGTTTCAAAATAGTACTAAATAATGTGTCCACCTTGTATTTCTTTAAGTTAAATGCCTTCTATATCGTTTTTTTTTTTTTTTTTTTTTTTTTTTTAATATTTGGTTTCGTATGTCTCAATGCAAGAGACATTTTTGTATCCCTCTGCTTTGAAATTTTAGTTTGAAGTATTACCTGTGGTCATGGCAATCATTTTACAAAACCAACTCTGCATTTTTGGCTTAATTTTAATTCAACTACAATACATGGTCATTTTGCAGAAAAACGTTTGGTCATATTTTCCCATGAGCTTTCTACTAATTGAAAGCAGTGTTAAAAAGGAACCAATTATGTTAAAAAATAATTAAGAATAAAAAAAGCTCATCTTACCTATAGCTAGAAACCAACAGAAAACATTTCTTTTGCAGTCATGACAATATGATGCTTTCATATTAGCCTGAAACATTTGTCTTCTGCAGCCATTTTGAAAACTCATTTGATAAAATACCTAAATATGTCTTTAATTACATTTATTATCTTTGGCAAAGATTAATGCTTTTACCATTCAGAAGACTGATGTATAAAATCTCCAAATGATGTATCATTTTTAAATAAATTATGATTTTTTAAATAATGCATATTCATATACTTAAAACAATATGAATTCTGGAACAGAGAAGATATATCTTTTTTAAATATGTGAAATTTTTTCTAATTAATATATATATAAAACAGTTTCAGTTAACTCTGGAATTAGCCATTTAATGAATATTGTAACACAAAGAAGGAAAACATTTTCTATCATGTCGTAACAAGGTTCACTGTAATGGTAATGATACTCCGGAGTTTGATGCAGGAGGACCACAAGTTTGAGGTCAGTTTGGGCAATTTAGGGAAACCTTGTCTCAAAATAAAAAATAAGAAAGGATGGGGATGTAGCTCAATGGTAGAATATACCATAATGCTAGATAAGCATGTACAAGACCCTGGGTTCAATCCCCCATACTTCAAAATAAATAAAGATAAAACAAAACTATGATATAAATATATTATTTTGGCTGAATTGAGGAAAGTTTTAGAAAAAACACAAACAGTAACCTATTGTTTGAAGCATATGATTTGAATTTATTTGAGAATAAAAAAATTGTAGAGATAAATCAGTTCAGTCTAACTAGAAAGGAATGTTTTTCTATTTTCTCTTAATTACCATCAAAAAATTAATTGCTTCTTCTGACTATACCTATAGTGGGTACTTATATACCAATTGACTAATTCAGGCAAGTTCTTTCCAATGGGCATGATTTTTGGGATGTTTTAATTTAGTAGTTTTAGTATGAAAAATTTCAAAACAAGCTAAAATATAGAAAACAATATATTTAACCCTTATATACTTATCACACAGATAATTACTCAAATATTAACTGCAGTGATCACCTTTATGCCATTTCATATGCATCTCCATCCTCTCTTCATTATATGAACACAAATTATAAATATTATTATTTTACTTGTATTTCAGTAAATATTTGAAAAGATAAAAACTATAATTTTGACTGGGTGCAGTGGTGCACGCTTGTAATCCCAATGACTAAGGAGGCTGAGGTTTGCAAGTTCAAAGCCAACCAACTTTAGCAAAAGCAAGGAACTAAGCAACTCATTGAGACACTGTCTCTAAATAAAAAAATATAACAAAGGAGTTGGGGATATGGCTCAGTGGTTGTCAATCCCTCAACAAAACAAACAACCAAACAAAAAACCCAAAGTTATCATTTTGTGCAAATTAAGGATATCATTATCACTCCTAGAAGAAAAATATCAATAATTTCTTAAACATCACCAAATTGCCATAAGGTTTTCTTGAATGTCTCATTGCTTCCTATATAGTATTTATGAGTCATAATATAATTATTAATCTCCTTTGTATTTGCTTCATACCTCTTAATTTTTTTAAATATGTAAATTCCTCCCCAATCCTTTTTTATTCCTTACAATTTTCTTTTTCTTTCTTTCTTTTTTTTTTTGGTAGAATAGGAGGTGATTTTTCTTGTTTCAGTTTCACAATCTAGGTTTGGTGTATTGTATCTCCATGAAGATACATAACATTCATCTCTCTGTCTCCTTTAAATCAGTATATAGATTTTATTGCTATGTGAATTTACTTTGTTTACTTCTGTCAAGAGACATGTATCTCCTTGTTTCTCTTTTGTGATGTTAGAAGTCATTGATGGACTGGGGTTGTGGCTCACTGGTGGAGTGCTTGCCTGGCATGTGTGAGGCACTGGGTGAAACACCGGGTTCAATTCTCACCACCACATATAAATAAATGGATAAAATAAAGGTCTATCAACATCTAAAACATTAAAAAAAAGAGTCATTGATAATCACTGTCCTGATCCTTTAATGGCATTATAGTAGTATTTTATTAGTTGTTTACTGACATATAATATAGAATAGAAATGTAGGACAATTTGTTATTCCAAGTTGCAGATTACATAAGCAAGATTAATACTTAATTTTTTCAATTACTTAACATTTTTCAAAACATTGAGTTGGTTCCATGGAATCCTTCAAGGTTGACCAGTATGTAGTTATTTTTAAGCATTACTATGAATTAATGAATTTTGATATGAGCAGTGAAAATTTTACTTAACCAAAAGAGAAGTCTCGCTTTATTGTGTGTAAGCCCCTAGGTGTCCTGGCTGATAGGAGTGTCTTTGCATGGGATTTTGGCCACCTGACTGTCTATGTGATCCATGATGGGGTCTTTAAAACACACCAAGGTTCTGAAGGAACTGGAGATTGAAGGTTTTAACCCAAACCTCCAGGAGAGGCTGGAGCCTAAAGGTTAGCCACATAGGCAGTACGTGATTAAGTCTCAGTGAAAACTTTTAAATAAAAGTGCATATGTCCAAAAGTAGTTCTTCATCTTTGACTAGTAGGAGCGTTTTCAAGTTAATTCTTGAATTCTTTCACTAGTATATTTTGATAGTTTTGTTGCTTCTGATCTGACAAGCTATTAGAGACACACTTAGTACATTAATTGTTACAACTTGAAATCAGCAATATGTTTGTAGTATCCTAATAACTTTTAGTGGAAAATTGGCTTTAGTTACTGAGGAACAGAATTTTAGGATATCTCCTAAGATTTTCTGTCTGCACATCCAGTATGCATGCCCTACATGAGCCCCAGGACTATGATGAGAATGGTGCATTGTAGTCCGATGATAGGTTTTTATTACATGGTACTGTTGACCTTAAGATAGTAGATTATCTGAGTGGGTTTAGTTGAATCACACAAACCCTGTAAAAGCAGAGTTTCCTCTTCCAGGTTGCACAAAAGGACACAAGAAAATTCAAAGTGTGAGAAGTATTTGACATAAGAAAGAATTTTTGTTGCTGAGATTGAAGGTTCACATGCAAGGGCCTGAGAGCATCCTCTGGGATTGAGAGCCATCTGCAGCCAGCAGCTAGGAAGAAAGCAAGGACATAGATCCTCCAGCTGCAAGGAACTGAATTATGCCTGTAACCCATGGAGTGTAGAAGTATCTTTCCACTGTTGGGTGTGTAGTTAAGACAGTCTGTGAACACCTTCCTTATAGAGAACCCAGAAAAAATATCCAGGCTTTTGGCCCATGCAAGTTCTAAGATAATTAATTTGTGATAATTTATATGTATGGTAATTTATGGCATAGCAAATGGAAACTAACATAATGGTTACTGGGGCACAGATGAGCTCATTGTATTTTACTATTAGATTTGTCTTTGTTTCTTAGCCTTTTACGTGGACAGACTTACAAAAACTTTTTTGAAAGTTAAATTACATTTGAGATTATTCCAATATGTCCATATTAAATTCAGGACTTCAGAGCTTTGCTTAATTGGACTTTTCTTATCCCTATGTCTTTTTTTCCCCCATTCATATTTCTTCATAACACAGCAAGCTTAATTTTCATTTGCATTATCCTTCAGTGCAAATTCAGTCATCTAAAAGTTATTAATAATACTACCAAAAATATGATTATAGGAAAATTTTTGCTTTCCCCTTGGATTGTTGGGGATATAAAATCAAATTATTGAATTTAAATAGTTTTTCTCTGTGTGGTTATATCACTTGCTGAGTTTATTCACAGCTTGTTATATTTTGCTTTAATTTTTAAAGAACTCTTCTAAATTTTATTTTATAATATGTAAAATATTTGTTTAAAAAGACATGATAAATTCCATCTTATGTATACATATAAAGTACCAATTTATAAAAAACAATAAATAGATAGGGGTAAGGCCAGTGACGCAAAGCAGGGTGCAAGGGGAGGGAGAAGGTACTAGGAACTGAAATGGAAGAAATTATATTCCATGCATGTGTGATTATGTCAAAATGAACCCCACTATTATGTATAGCTTTAAGACATTAATGAAAATATTAAGCATAAAAAATCTTTATAAATATGCAAAATATTTGAATGATTCTAAAATCGTACTCACAAAACAAAACATATTCAGCAAAATCAAGATGTGGTTCCCAATATACTCTACCTGATTTTCTTTTCCCTCCACAAATAAATATTTTGAAATACATAGTTCTTCTTCTACATTTAAGTATAAACAGATATATCCATATGTACATTCATATTGCATGCATGCATGTGTGTATATACACATACATACACAAATCATCTATATTCAAATACATATTTAAGTCAACTCCCTTCTTTTTCTGTATAAACTATGGGAAACACACATAGACACACACACACACACACACACACACACAAACTGTGGAAAAATATACACACACGCGCACACACACGCACACACACATCTATCTCCCCTCTACACATACACACATACAGACACTTTCCCTACTTGCTATTTTCACTTAGCAGTATATTCTAGAGATCACTTCTTGGTGGTATATAAAGATTTTCTTCATACCATTTATAGCTTAACATATCTTATGGTGTGAATGTTTCATAGTTTATATTAGCAGTTCCCTTTGGGCTTCTTTTTTCTTTTTCTTTTTTTAATCTCCTTTTACACAAATGGTTAGCTTTGTCATGGATCCTTCCATGTTTTTCCAGAACAAATTATGAATATAAATAGTTGATTTTTCTGGTCAAAACACAGATACATATGCTGTTTTTCGATTATTGCCAAATTCCCTCCATAATGGTTTTATTTTAGTACACTTACTGATATTTATAGGGTATAGTAAATATGAAACTACAGTAGTTTCTTAGGTAACTTTTTACCTCCTTATGACTTTTTCCTTTGGGAATTAAGAGAAGTCATACCTGAAATCATAGATGAAATGAATATGATAGTAAATATTGAATTCTTATTTAAGAATTTATCTAATAAAGTGCTCAAACAAAATTAATGTGTACAAGTGGCAGAAATAATGTCTATAAAGGATGCAACTGAACAAGTTATTATATTATAAATATTTTCTTCAAGTCCTTTAGAATTCTAGATATTATTTTCTTGAATGCATTAGTGGAACATTAATATTGCTGAATGTCTTATCATTCCCAATTCAGTTTTGTATTACTCTTTTTGTACTCAGGTATTCCCTAGTGACATTCCTGAGATAATCCTATAAAAGACTTTAACATGTAGAAATAGAAATAAAAGAGAATTTTTTTCTAAGTGGAATATTTGAACCACTTCTTAAGCATCCTAATGTCTTCTAACACAATCCGGTCGTAGGAAAGTGAGAACTGCTTATTGATGGTTATTGGTTAAGAATATAATGCTAAGTGAAAAACAAATAGAGAAGTGTGTGTGTGTGTGTGTGTGTGTGTGTGTGTGTGTATTTAAATTATAAATGGGTAGGTTACTTTTTCCTAGAATATTTCAAGACCTAAGAATGATTTTAAGAATGTTTTGCTTTCAGCTGTTAAATTTATTACTATCAATAGAGAAAAGTGTATCAGAACTTTTGTCAAAAGGGAGAAACAGAAGAATGAGAAAAAAAAAAAAAAGCCAGGGTTGCAACTGGGGAGTTTTGTTTTTTTTTTTTTTTTTCCTTTGAATTTTGAGGTGTCTCTTGTCTCTCTTCCTTTGTAGCCAAGCTTTGTTTTGTCTGACTCACTATCTGTTAGTTTCTCATGACACACAGGATACAAACCAAGTCAACAAGGAATATAAGGAATACAAGCTCTTTTGTGCTCTTTTGCACTCTTTTGCTCCCTGACTCAGATACTAAGCATTTGTTTTATCAGATGATTTTTTATTAGATCTCTGTCTTTATCAGTATTTCCTTGCTGGGAACACTCATCTATCAATATGTGCTAGTACCCTTTAGCCTGCTAGCTTCACCTCATGAATTCCTTATAAACAATCAGCTCATTATTCTCTCTGTATACCTTTATCATGGCAGTGACCATGCAATATTGAACTTCTGTGATCATCACTTTGCACAACCCTGTTGCTCTTGTTTCAGTAATGGAGTGACATTCTTATATTCCCAAATTGTAGTAAAGTGCAGAGCCCAAATATTGTTCTGTAAAAGTGGGTTGAGTTGGACTAAGAAGGGGGTGTTAAAAATTCTGTATCAACTATGAAATTGGAACAGAAGAGAAAAAGATCATACAAAGAGAAATAAATGGCATTGAAAAAATGAGAAAGAACTGGGCTGGGATTGTGGCTCAGTGGTAAAGAACTTGCCTAGCATGTGTGAGGCACTGGGTTCAATCTTCAGCACCACATATAGATAAAGAAAATAAAGGTTCATTGACAACTGAAAAAATATTTAAAAAAAAGAAAGGAAAATGAGAAAGAGATAATGAATACTATTTGGATGAATTAGCTTACAATTCTAATTTATACTTTTTCTCCTGAAGTGTTATTCATTCTTTTTTTTTTTTTTTTTTTTTTTTTTTGCCGTACTGGGGATTGAACCCAGGGCCTTGTGCTTACAAGGCAAGCACTCTACCAACTGAGCCCCATTCAGTTGGTATCTCCCCAACCCCATTCTTGATTAACAGACACCATGTTTGTTTTGGGTGGACTTCAAGTCCTGAGTTGACATGGTTGATCCATGAAATGCTTACTTTTGTTTGTTTTAAAAGATTTTTTTTTTCACTATTTACTTTGCCCTATCTCTCTGTTACCTTACCTATATTTGCTTACTGTATAGAGTAACCTAAATATTATTTGTGGGATTTATATTCCCTAATATATATTCATAAGAATATTATTTGAGAAGTCATCTGTTTCTACTTATTATTACTTAATTCAAATTCAGATTTTAGTTAGAATAGGGAGACATTCTATAAGTTTTGGTATTGAAGTAAATTCAAGTTTGATTTATTACTATAGAAATGTGATTTCCCACTTCAAAGAGGTAGCTTTCATAGTATTAGCCTAACATCAAAGACATTATAAGAGGTCTAAACTGATGAAGCCATATAGGTTAACTTTTTAGATTTTTATTTAAAAGTTTTCATTTATTACACTTTTGCAAACTCTCAATAGCTCACTCTCTAAAAGATCCATAGGGAGAAAGTATTATTATCTTTTATTGTTTTGTATGGTGATGACTTCATATTTTAGAAATCTCTTCCCCTATCTTTGTAACATTTCATCTTTTTTGTTTGTTTGTTTTTAACCACCTATTAGGTTCAAATGTCTAGACACACTTTGTCTTTAAAGTATGATATAAATAGAAATTAGGTTGGAAAATAAGAAACTAAAAATATAGCATGTGTTTAATTATGAATGGGTGAAATGTAATCAATTATTGCCTGAGGTGTTCAACTTGTTTACTTATTGATGATGTTCAGTAGCCACAGAGGGCTTTATGGGATCATATTCACTAGACCTTTTTTTCTCTACATATTGCAGATGGGCACAGTTTTCAGAAAAATTGTTTGCAAGTTGTATTGAAAATATTTCTATACTCAAAGTATTTGAAAACAACTTTGAGGATTTTGTGGTCATCAGCATGCTGCCAAGTTCTTCCATTTTTCAACTCCCCATTTGGTAAAAACTTTTTCCCCCAATGCAAACAATTATAATAATATAAAGAAATAAGCGTTCAAATGATAAACAATAGAAACAGATGACTTCAGAGAAAAACCTTTTAACAAAAATTAATGTTCTCAAAAAAATTTGTTTTAAAAAAAACCTACATATCTCCTTCCTAAAAAAATAAAAATGTTTAAATGGGTCTTGGTTAGAGGATTGCAAGAAACATGACCTAACAAGTCCCAGCTTGAATTTGGAAATTATCTTCTGAAAAAATATGTGTAGCATAAAAGCATTTTGGGTGGTCTTGCAGGTATACACTCACTAAAATTCCATTGAATATATAATTTAGTTCTATAAATTACATATTAAGTAATTTTATTTTTAATAGATTGTATTCTGATATTCTCTCTTTCCACCTATTTTATGAGTTGCAGTAAATTTAAGATGCATTTGATTGAATTAACCATTTGTAATTGATGCTATTGCATTTTTCATGCTGCTTTGCTTTCTCCCATAAGAAAACTTCTTTTTGAAGAGAAATATGAGTTCATTGTTGTGGCCTTACAACCTAAATAGTTCATATTGCATGCAATTATATCTTTGGAAATAGTAACTAAACATATAAGCAAATACAGCATAAACTGAATTATTTATAGAGTCTTCTTTTAGGTTTGTATGAGTGTTTGCAAACAAAGAACAAATAAATAGAAATAATAAGTGAGACATCAGTTTTAAGTGTAATTTTTTAACATTGCCTAAAATAAAGTATTCAACATCTCATGCAAACTAAGTATGTACAATTTATACATGTATAATATATACATATATAGTTCTCAAATATGTATATATACATATAAATATATATGAGTTCTCAAAGTAAAACATATTTTGCTTTAAAACTAAAGTCCCCAGTTATGCATTTTTAGATAATTATGTGAATCACAGTATATTGGACCATTCTGTAAATCAGTCTAGCATAAATGATGCTCTGTCAATTAAAAAGGAAAATAAAAGCATTCAGGGCTTTGACCTGTGTTATACTCTACAGCTTGTAATGTCTGAGAAATCTAAATTGGTTTTCACTGTTTACTGATATTATCCTATACTGTTTATAGTTTTACAAAGGTTTAAATCAGAAATCTAGAGCACAGGAAACCAGCTTTATGTTTTTTAAATTTTTATTTGTAAAGAAACAGTTTTATACCCTTAACAGTTGTCAATAGACTGATCAATACTAAGCAATTGCTAGAGCAAAATAAGTAGATAATGATGTATAGACATATAATGAGCTTTTCTATCATGATTAATAAAAACATTTCAGAAAGTAATGATCACCTTTCACTTTAAGTTATCTAATCTCCTTAGACTTTGCATTATATTTATTTTTTAATTTTAAATTTAATTTTTATTCTGTTGGTCTATGTGTCTGTGTTCATGCCAATAGTCTGATTTTTACAATGACTCCATATTATAATTTGAAATCAGGCATAGAATAGAAGACCCAGGAATAAATCCATGCCTCTACAGTCATCTGATTTTCAACAAAGGAACCAAAAAACATGCATTGGAGAAGGAACAACCTCTTCAACAAATGGTTCTGGGAAAAGTGGACACCTTCGTGTAGAATATTGAAGCTAGGTCTTTTACACTCTGTACAAAAATCAATTCAAAATGGATTAAAGACCTTAATTTAAGATCTGCAACTTGAAACTACAAGAAGAAAACAGGGGAAACACTTCAAGATATTGGTACAGACATAGGATTCCTAAACAGAATTTCAATAGCTCAAGAAATAATAGTAAGATTGACACATGGGATTAGATCAAATTAAAAAACACTCAACAATCAAGAGTGAAGACATAGCATACAGAATGGGCGAAACTCTTTACCAGCTATTCAACTGAAAGAGGATTAATACCCATAATGTACAAGATACTAAATACATTTAACAGCAAAATTTAAGAAGAGGGAGTGGAAATGTCTCTTTATATAACAATCTATTTTGCTTTAAATTTTTTAAAAATTTAAAATATTTAACTTTCTATGAAATATTATCAATTTAGAAAGGTATCATAGATACATGTTGTAAAAATATGCATCATTAAATATTTCATTTTATGACAAAAGTAGTAGTAGTATTTCAAATTTGAATCCAGTAGGAAAAAGGTAAAAGGAATAAATACAAATATTGCCATTTATTTTTAACACATTTTGTCTCATATCTTGGCTTTAAAAATAATTTTTTAATTACCTTGATTTGGAAGGTAATCCATCTTATTTGCAGCATTGTTTTGCATTTTTTTACATAAAATTCAATTTTTAAATTAGGTAATTTGGTCTTCCATATGCTACAAGTGTTTGGCTACATTGTACGTTCCTGTGGAAGATAGCTCCTGTTTTTAGTATTCATTTTATGTCATTGCAAATTTGGCATCTAGATCACTAAATGAGGAAAAAAAAAAACAAGTGGGAACTCCAACTGTCAATGCACATCAACTCAATATTAAAATACAATATTCAGTAGCTTAATTTAAATAGGTATTAAATAAATTAGACCTCTAGCATGTTTATTATTTAAACTGAAGGAAATATTGATATTTCAATAGACTAATAGAAAGTATTATATGTAGATATTAAGCTCATTAAGTATACATATATAAATAAAGGTACATCACACCAGGGATAATTTAAAACTTTAAAAATGGAAAAAAGTTTTAAAGCATTGCTTTTTCTAGATGTATAGTCTCATGTTTTAAACAGATACTTGTCTAGCTACTTAATATCAAATGTTGATCATCTGAGAACTAATGTAGCTGTTATCTACTGAATATATTCCATCTGTTGGAAGATTCAGAATGTGTGGAATACATTATTTCTTTAACACCACTGAAGTCACCTTCTTTATGTTACATAGAAGTTCTTAAAATATTTGGTAGTAGAAGAAAATACAGACTAGAGATGAGAGAATATATACTTAAGCAAATTTTTCCATCTGGGAGAGTTATAATTTTCACAGAGGAAAAAACTAAGCCAGCATTTATATATCACTTGAAGAATCTGACAGTGAACAAACATTTTGGCATCTCATAAACCACCAAATATACATGCAAACGTCAATGTCTTCATGCCTCAAACCATGACAAATTTTTTACTTCTTTAGCTTTGCTTTAATTTCAAAACATCTTTTTATGTACCCAGGACACTATCAGAATCTGTACCCTCTCAGGGAATCTAGTTCTCATTGTAACATTTAAAAGATGTGTTTGTTTTTAGTGGCTTTTGACATACACTTAAAAGAGAAGCTGCCAGCTTACTGAAAACCATTAGAGTAGCTCTAGATGAACTAGATGAGTTCAGAAACAGGATATCCGCATGGTCTGACAAATGGTCCTTCCAGATTAACCTGTAACTGTGAAATCAATTCAATGAGAATTAGGAAAAACTCATGTAAAATTCAGATTAGATTATAAAGGAAAAGATTTTCTGGTAGTCATAGATTAAGTGAACATGAAGGTATATTTGCATAATTCTTAATGTTGCATGTATAGACATTCTAGATAAGAAGTTCATTTTATATTGCTTTCTGTCTTATAGAGTAACTTTTCTTTATGGAGACTGTTCATCTACTTTCTCTAGTTTCAGTCAGCATAGGGTTACTGTGAGATTAATTTTTCAAATACCTGTATTCTGCTTGTTATGAAAGAATATTCCATGACAGAAAGTGCTCCAAAATAGAATGACCTACTGTTTTTTATTCCCAGAGCAGAATGAAGGACCCTCTGAGAGAAGTAGAAATATGACCATTCTGTTTTCTTGGTTATTGTGGAGTTTTCTGATTTATGTATACTTGGGGGTTTTTGGAAACATGCTTCTCCCTTATGAAGCAGAATTTGACATCCCAGTTTGGATTTTACTATAAAGAGATTCTTTTCAAAGGATTGATCTTTTATAAATAGAGAAAATTAATTGCTTATTGTAATGCCAAAGTAACTGGAATCTAGTAAGTGATTAGAGTCCAGTCTTGTTAAACTTGGAGGTCAAGGACTGAGGAATCTATGAACCTACAGAAAGAAATGCCTAAATCCAGACATACATGAATTGTTCATAATATGAATAAGCAAAATATTTTTCACAGATTTAAGAACATAAGTGAATTTATAGTAATATTTATAGTAATAGTTTCTCAAGTATTTATTTACTGAAGATAACTGTTACACATGTACTGTGGAGTTGTTTGAAAGAACTATATAGATTTAGTGTCACAGCTGGGTTCTAGTCAGCTTTGTGCACTTTTTCAAAAGACCCAAAAAGAACAATATAGAGGAGGGAAAGTTTTTTTGGCTTATGCTTTCTGAGGTTCAGTCCATGGTTGATTAATTCTGTAGCTCTAGACCCAAGGTGGGACAGAACATCATGGAAGAAGGGTGAAGGAAAGCAGAACATGGTAACGAGGAAAGGGAGAACTTGCTCACCAGGGACAAAATATAAATCCTCAAGTCATACCCTTACTGACCAACTTCCTCATTCCAACATTCCTACTTGCCTGCAGTTACCAGACAGTTAATCCATATCAGTGGATTAATCGGCTGTTTAGATTATGCCTCATGATCTAATTTCTCTGAAAATTCTTGCATTATATGCCTCACAGATAAACTTTGGGGGACACCTCATATGTAAATCATAAAACTACTAGATAAATTAGGTTAATTTGCTTGATGTTTCTAAGTTTTTTTATTTATGAATAACTTGATTCTAATTTTGTATGTATATGTTTTATGTAAATAGTATGCATCTACTTGTAATTATGCATACATGCATATAAATTATACAACATAATGTCATATATCTTCTGTGGTATGTTAGGTGGCTTTTTGTCACTGTGATCAAAATACCTGACAAGAACAACTTAGAGAAGGAAAAGTTTATTTTGAGCTCAGGGTTTCAGAAGATCAATCTGTAGTCACCCAACTCCATTGCTTTGCACTTGAGGTGAGGCAAAAGAATGTGGTGGAGGAAAATTGACTCATGTCAGCCAGAAAGCAGAAAGAGGATCCAGGGATAAGACATAGTACAAAGACTCATGCCAGTAACTGTGTCCTTCAGTCACACCCTACATACCTACAGTTGCCACCCAACAGTAAATTCAAATTATTAATCGATCAGGTGGATTAATCCACTGTTAAGGTTAATCATCTCACCTCTGAACATTTCTTCATTACTTAACTCATGAGCTTTTCAGAGAACATTAAAGATCTAAACCATAACATTTGACATATTTCATATTAGACATTGCTAACACTTGCTTATAAAGAAAAGAGAATGTTGAATGCAAAATCAGTACAAAGGATGGGAGAAAGTAGAAGGTGCATTCAGAAAAGAGTACCTAGGGTTTTAAAACACTACTGCAATTTCTGAAATTCTTTGATGGGAATTTGAATGAGCATGTCTTATTAGTATTATTTAATCATTATACAAATTTCTTTTATATCAGTGTATATTTCAACAGTTAAATAATAAACAGGAAAAAAGAGCTTGTAAACTGCCATCACAGAACCAGTGCAGCAAGAGTCACAAGAGTAGCCCCCCTCACACTTTCTAAGAGGTACCTTGGGAAATGGTTTCTGACTTTGAAGATTTGTGTGGTCTTTTGTTCTGACTTGAATTTTTCAGGTTCATTTTTCAGGTTTCTGATTGAGAAATGTAAGTTCAGTTGTTCAGTTATTACTAGTATTTTGATTAAATCTTTAATATTATGATTTCTGATAAATACAGAAAAAGTAATATGCATATGTGTCTTTGGATAAGATTACAAGTATTTTCCTCTGCATGCTTTGGCAAAACCATTTTTTTAAAACTACCATGAGAATCTAAAAAATAAAAGTATAGTAAATTCAAGTTTTAATTTATATTTAATGCATTGAATGGCCTATATTGAAAATTTTAATTTTTATTGATCTCTTACAAACTACAGGAAAATTCTTACAACATGGAGTTACCAAAATAAAAGTCTTATCACCATATAATTTATTACCAACTTTATGTTTTTAATAACCAACATCATCAAAATGTCTAACATATATCTACTGTATCTAATCCAACTCTGGAAGGAAAATAAATTTCCAACTAAAACTATTAGATTGTAAGATGGAGCTCATTAACAATATCAAAATTTATCATTACCACATACTTTTAAAACAAGGGTCACTGACTTTTATTATTTATTTCTAGTCTTTGAAATAAAATGTTCTACTTTTGAAGGAGTTTCTCTGGAAGTTATTTTTTTCCAAGAATGTAATAAAAAATCTAAAGTTTAATTAGCTGACCCGTCATCATATGAGCCTTTCAAAAGTGGGAAACATGAAAGCATGATTAAACCACACTTGAGTGTTCATGATTATGGCTGAGAAAAGTGCATTCACATAAGTTCCACTGCAAAAGGAATAAATCTTCCTCTTGATGATGACTTGAAGGAATCCAGTTTTTTTTTAACCTCAGAAGAGGCCCATAATATGTTAGTAAACTTATATTCTTTGGTGACACACTGCATTGCCATAGATTAACCTAGCATACTTTAGTCTTGAAGGATTTATTACATTCTGGTATACTGATCTAAAAGCCAGTAAGAGGACAGATGTGCTGGTGGTCAAGACCTTTAGAAATATTCCACATGATCCTGAAGTAGGGCAAAACATTTTTTTTTTTTTCCAGAACACAGGTCTGTCTGTGAAAAGACACAGTTTATAATAAAATCACATTGTCTTAGACTGTGATCTGTCTATATAAAAACTCCATCTTAGTGGTGAAATGTTGGTCAGAGGGTACAAAGTTTCAGTCAGACAGGAGGAATAAGTTTTTGAGATCTATTGCACAGCAGGGTAACCACAGTTAATAATATTCTATCGCATATTTCAAAATTGCTGAGAGTCAATTTCAAATGTCTCACCACAAAAAATGATGCTTAAGTTGTGTGATGTGTTTGTTAATTAGTTTGATTTAAACATTTTATATCGCATGCACATATCAAAACATTACATTGTACCCCATAAATATATGCAGTATGATTTTTCAATTAAAAATAATATTTATAAAAACTCTTTATAACAGTTCTCAGCTTAAGCTTCCACTTATGTTTCCATATAGCAGATGCTATGCCAGTCACTGGCTGCTGACTTGGTCTGTCAGTGCTTCTAAAAATCCCTGGCTACCTCTCCTTTTATTCTCTTCCTTTCCTCCTATATTTCTCTCTTCCTATGCACTGGATGCTTGGGTAATCTTTTGGGCTAAGAAAAATATTTAATTCTGAAAATTAGCAAAATTTAAAAAAGCTAATTTCTTTTCCTTATTTGATTCATAGATTGATTTATTGTGGTGGTAGGGATGGAAGCTAGGACTTTGTACCTGCTAGACAAATATTTTGTCACTGAGGTACATCCTATCCCCATCAAAAACTTAATTTTTTGCCTCGCATATATTTCATTTTAGGAATCCACCAATGGTTACTGCATGCCAGGTTTTGATAATGTGATATTTTCTTTTGTGTGTGAATTTAGCAGATAGAGATCCCTAAATCCCAGACTATCAAGTACAGTCCCATAGCACAAAATTCAGCATATTTATTTATCACCAGGGCGCATTTAGAACTGCTTCCATATTCATCTCATGATGGACTATCCTTTCCATTATGTACTCTTTAAAATCTTATAGCTTCTCATTTCTTTTTTCTTATTCCTATTTCCTTCAGGTACTGCTTTGTTGCTCCTTATGAACTCCTTTTTGTCCCTGAGGCATCCCTGTTTTTCACAGTTCAGTTCCTCCTGGCTCTCTAATTCAACCCAAAATCAGTGCATTTACTTTCTTCTCTTTCACTGCTGATCTCACTTTCCCTGCTCCTTTTCTTTTCTTCATCTTCCTTGCAAAACCAATCATGGATCAAACAAATCAGTAGTCAAATCTGTTATGTTATTGTGCATTATAAAGAAAATTATACAACTCTTAATGTTGGTGTCCTTACTAAAGAAAATAAAATAATAAAGAAAGAAAGGAAGAATACATAAGGAAGTACCCCCTGACCAAAAAAAATTAAAAAAAAATAAAAAAGCCCCAAGCCTTTTGAGTTGAGGTACTGAAACTGTGAGACGAGGATCTGGATTTTGTTGCTTAGTGACAACACAATTCCTCTACATCACTCACCATGTTCAGAGTCAGGATGACTTGCCTGAATTGAACTTGTCTTCCGATTCCCTGTCCCTTTCCTATTATGCAACTTCTGTGTCTCAGCTTGTTATAAGGAAGGACCAGAAACTGGGCTCCAGGTGACAAGAAGATACCTGAAGAAGATACCAGCACCTGAAGAGTCAGAAAATGTGAAAAAATTATATTTTTTAAAAGTTTTAGTAATGTGATTCCAAAATTTCTGAGACCTTCACTATAAAATTGAAGTAAGTTAACCTGGCATTCACCAGCCCCTAGTTTTACTGGAACTGTCCCAAGTTTAGCACTGAAATTCCCACATCCTTGGGAACCCCTCATTCCAGGACAAATTGGAACAATTGGTTTTCTTAGCTCTGTTCTGTCCCACCAGAGTGCCTTAAAGCAGGAATGCAGAAAATCATACTCAATCCACAAGGCCCAAGTTGTTTCCTGAGTATGAATAGGATCATATAAAATATTTAATAAATACAAGCAATGATAAAACTACATGCAAAAAAAAACAACAACAAGGAATTGTGGTTTTTCATTCTTTACAAAATTGTCTAGAACACAGCTTCTAAGATACTGAGAGTGATTGTGATTTACATTTTCCTGGGGAGCTTTAACAAAACTGCATAAATGTTAATAACATGGGTATTTGTATAAGACAAATTCAGTTTCACATACGATTTTATTGCTTATATTGTATTACTTTGTGACTCAAGATAAACTTCATAACCTTTCTGTGAGTTAATTTTCTTCTCTGTTAAATTATACCTACTTTGAAGGGTTCTATAAATTAAAATGAAATCATAGAAAAAATCTTATTGTGTATAATCTTACTCAAGACTTTTGGTCACTCAGCGCACCATCCACTTAATCAAGTTGATTTCCTGTCCTTTTTCATATAGCATCTCTTCCCTCATTTTGTAATTTTATGTTCAGGATAATTTTATGTTCAATGATACTCATTTAAAATAGAATTATTCCAGGGCTGGAATGTACTCAGTGGTAGAGAACTTGCCTACTCTGTGTAGTGGTAGAGAACTTGCCTACTCTGCGTGAGGCCCTGGGTTTTATCCTTACCATCACAAAAAGGAAAAAAAAAAAAAAAAAGAATCATCCATCCAGCTTGGTATATTGGCACATGCCTGTAAACTGAGCAATTTTGGAAAGAGCACCACTGCATTCAATCCCTAGTACCATGAAACAAATAAGTAAATAAATGTATAGTGAGGCTATCCTTTACAGCTCCCTTATCTTTAACAATATATTCCCCCATTCTTTTTTTCCCCACCTATTTTTATTGGTGCATGATAGTTGTACATAATGATAGAACATGTTGTTGCATATTTGTATATGCACACAATATAACTATATAATTTGGCCAGTGTCATTCCCGAGCACTTCCCCCTTCCCTTCCTGCCTCCCACTCCTTGGTCTCCTTCCTCTACTGATCTCCCTTTGATTTGTATGAGATACACCCTCTCCTGTCTTTTCCTTTTTTTTTTTTTTTTCTAGCTTCTGCATATGAAAGAAATCATACGATCCTTGACCATCTGACTTTGACTTATTTCATTTAATATGATGCTCTCTAGTTTCATCCATTTATTCCCCCATTCATGCTGTGTTTTTCATTGATTCTGTGGTAGAGAAATGTCCCTTTTGCCTTGTAAGACTGTTGTATCCATTTGCCTTGGAGAATGTTTATATTGTGTTTTTTGATGGACCTAAGTGCTCCCTCTTAAGTTATCAATTAGTTGGTTTATTGAAAAATATTTGAGAACATTTAGTGTATTAGATTATGGGGATCCAGTTCTATAAAAGGTAAGTGTAATGCTTGAACTTATTAAATTAGTATTCAAGTAGGAGAAATAAGCAGGTTCATATTCTGGAGAATAACAGGGAAAAGAATCTAGGTGATTAGGGAAGATATTCCTCAGTAGGACAATTTAGCCTGAGACTCAAGGGAAGAAGAGGTGTCAGATATTTGAAGGCTCAAAGAGCATTTTACAGAGGAAGAAGAAAAAAATAAAGGAAGACTAGTTCCATGAGTCAGGAATGACATAATTAGTGTTGAAAAGATGGGAAGATATTATAACAATGCAAGCTATGACTTGGAGTTTAAACTCTGGTATAATTGCCAGGAGAAGAAATTGAAGCATTTCAGGAAGAGGAATGAAATGGTCGTTTTGTGTTTTTATGAGGTCAGTCTGATAGCAGAAGCAGAATGAGTTGTAAGTTTGAGTAGAAACTGAGGGATCATTAGGAAGCAATTTTACTAATCTAGGCAAGAAATAGCAATGACTGTGGCATGATGGTGGTAGCAGGAGTTGAAGAAGTCAGTTGATTTGTGCGGTTTTGAGAATTATTCTGACATTTCATTGGTGGGTGGGATAACTGTGGGGGAACATGGAACCAGCTGGTAAAAAATTGCTACTACTTCTCACTTGTACAACTGAATGATACCATTTGCTAAATGAGGTTGAGAGAACAACCCATTTGTGTTTGGAGTGAGGACCAACAACTTCATTTTGGGAAAAACCAATTTTACGATGGCTTTATCACATTAAATGTTTAATACTTCCAATGTGTAAACCAAATGAGCATAACAGTCTTATTACTTTTCTTAACTTTTCATTCTGAGTTAAGCCTCCTCCTGAAAAACTGTTCCCCTCCCATCTATATGTATACATCATTTATTTTTTGTCCCCTTCACTTTTCATCCGTCCCTCAACCTCATACTCTCTGGCATCCGATTTCACTATTCCAATAATACTCATGCAATTATTATTATAGTGCTTTATTTCTCTATGTGTGATTCTTGAAATAGCATTATCAGTATCACCTGAGACTTTGTGAAAAATAATTCTCAGGCCCTACCCTAGGTCTTATTCAGAATTCTCTGTTTTAAAAAATTTCCCAAGTGATTCTAATGTGTGGCAAAGTTTGCAAAAGCACCATTGTGGTAAAATGTTCTGGTAAATACATCATTTGGATTTCCTCTTTCAATCTGAGGCACTTATTCCCTAGCTTCTGGGAGTATTGGCAACAGATGACATTAACCCCACCCCAAAACAGCCATAAGCATCTGATCCCAAGGTCATGTATTATCCCCAGAGGCATCCTACCTCATAATCTAGACAGAAATGCTGGTTTAAAGATTAAGCCCTTGCTTCAAGGTGAGCAACGATGAAAAGCCATCCCTTCAGTATTCCTTCAAATATCAACTGAGGTGTCTTTTGCAACCATACTGTAGTTCCTCATCTATCACAGGTAGTTTTTTCTATAGTAGTCCCCAATTATCATTTTTCATTCAAATTTAAGACAATTTCTGATTCCAGGGGAACTTGACCTACAGTAATTCCCAGTGACACCCTCAGTGTCAGATGTAATGAGAAAGTCAATATTTATCTTACTTGGCTGCTATAATAATTTTCTCATATGGCCACCATTCTTTCCTTCTTGAAATCTGTTCATTTCCAGAATGCCATTCTTCTTCTTATTTATTTATTTTTGATACCGGGGATTAAACACTCAGTCACATCCCCAGTTTTTATTTTGAGACAGAATCTCACTAAGTTGTTTAGGGCCTTGCTAAGTTGCTGAGGCCAGTTTTGAATTTGCAATCCTCCTGCTTCAGCCTCCCAAGTTGCTGGGATTACAGGTATGCACTATCATACCTGTTCCCAGAGTGCCATTTTTCTTGATCTTTCTTCTTCCTCCAATCTCGATTTCACCTTTTTCATGACCTTCTGATTTTTCCTCCTCCAACCTCAATCTTTTCCTTAAATTTTGGAATTACTCTATTCATTCATGTCTCCCTACTGAACTATACCTTAAAAATGTCTATTAGGTCTATGGAATCAAAAAGAACTACAAACTTATTCTCCAATTTAGAAGTCTAAAAGTCTATGCTCCTCTGTTTACCAGGTGTTTTCAACCAGATATCCCAATATCACCTCATGAAATAATTTATTCAACATAGTTTCACATATCTTGTCATACATTTGAATATATCAACAAATTCTAAATTGAACCCTGTCTACACCTTCAAACTCTAACTAGGTATGAGCCAGTCATGCTAGTAATGGAATAAACCATCTGACCTTAGTGGCAACTCTTCAGGGGATTTAAAACAAATACCTGTAGCTGGATGTCTATGTCAGTAGAATGAATGGGTTTTGGGGAAAGTTGAGACTATGAGAAATCACAAGAAAAAATTACTATGTCATCTAGTCAACTACTTTTTCTCTTCATTTTCTTTTTGGGATAGGTTTCAAATTCCAGGGTCCTTTGGATGATAACTTACGATCTGATTCCTCTAATTTTCTAGTCTTACATCCTGATATTCTGGTCACATGGAATAACTTATAGTTTACTTAATATAACATTCTTCTCTCTATGTGTTTTCATTGGCATAAATTATTGTGCCTAGAATTTCTTTTACTTTTCTGTTTTGATGAAACCTAACAAACTTAATGAGTTAGTAAGTTAATGATAGTTCAACAAATATTTCAGTCTCTACCATGTGACTTGAAATATTTGAGAGACTATGAATATGTTAGTAAACAATATAAAGCCATGCTTAATAGAATTTCATTTGATGAGAAAAGGCAGATAATAATCATTAAACAGGATAAATATGCATGTCAATAGGTAATAGCTGGGGTGGCATAACAGAACATACACCGAAGGGAAATTGGGCAGCACTAGAGGATTCAAGGAAGCATATTATAATCTTTTAAATATGGTGCTGCAGTAGGCATATTGAGGAAATCTTCTATGCAGAGATTTAAAGGATGTATGAGAGGTTGCCATGTGTCTCTATGGTGGAGGAATCTTATAGTTGCATAGCAATCTATACACGAAACCTGACATTTATACCTGACGTTTATTAAAAAACAGCAAGGAGGACATACTGGCCAGGCAAAGTGCCAAGCAGAATAGGAGATGATGAGGCCATAAATGTATCATGTAAACAGATCACAGAGAATACTATAAGTACTGTAAGTACTTTATCTTTCTTTAGATTGGGGACTACTGAATAGTTTTGAGAATAAGAGTGACAGACTGTGGAGAAGATTGGGGCAAAAGAGGGATTTAATTTAGAAACTTAAATACTTATCAGTGATGTACTTATCAGTGAGGAGGTGGTCACAGTGGAAGTAATGAAAAATATGAAGGGTAGAGATATATTTTTAAGGTAGAGCTAATAAAAACAAGGACCTAGGCAGTAGACCAGAGACCCTGAGCTTACTAGAAGAAAAGGCAGGCCCAGCTCTTTATCATGTCTACTCAGGAACTGAATTCTTTAATAAGACTCCTAAAGCACAAGAAGTAAAATCAAGAATCAGTAAATAGGATGGTATCAAATGAAAAAGTTTCTTCACAGCAAAGAAACAATCAAGAACATGAACAGAGAGCCTACAGAATGGGAGAAAATCTTCACCACCAGCACCTCAAATGGAACATTAATCTCCAGGATATACAAAGAACTAAAAAGAACTTGATATCAAAAAACAAATACCTCAATCAATAAATGGGCAAAGGAACTGAAGAGACACTTCACAGAACAAATATGAATGGTCAAAAATACATGAAAAGATGTTCAGAGCCTGGGACTGTAGCTCAGTGGCAGAGCATATGGGAAGCACTGGGTTTGATCCTTAGCACCATATAAAAATAAATAAGCCAGGCATGGTGGCACATGCCTGTAATCCCAGCAGCTTGGGAGGCTGAGGCAGGAGGATCACTAGTTCAAAGCCAGCCTCAGCAAAAGAGACACTAAGCAACTGAGACCCTGTCTGTAAATAAAATACAAAATAGGATCGGGATGTGGCTCAGTGCCTGAGTGCCTCTGAGTTCAATCCCCAGTACCCATCCCCCAAATGAAATAAAGACATTCTGTACAATTACAACTACAAAAAAAAAAAAAAAAATTTAAAGTTCATCTCTAGCAATTAGAGAAATGCAAATTAAAACTACACTGAGATTTCATCTCAATCTAGTCAGAATGGCAAATATGAAGAATACAAGTAACAAAAATTGTTGACAAGGATATGGGGAAAAGGTTCACTTTGCTGGTGGGACTGCACATTGGTGCAACTACTATGGAAAGTGGTATGGAGATTACTTAGAAAACTTGGACTAGAACACCATTTGACCTAGTTATCCCACTCCTTGGGTTCTACCCAAAGGACTTAAAATCAGCATACTACAGTAAAGCAGCCACATCAATGTTTATAGCAACTCAATTCACAATAGCCAATCTATGAACCCAACCTAGGCACCCTTCAAGAGATGAATAGATAAAGAAAATGTGGTATATATACACAATGGAATATTAGCTCTAAAGAAGAATGAAATTATGGCACTTGCTAGTAAATGGATGGAACTGGAAATATCATGCTAAGTGAAATAAGCCAAACCCCCCCCCAAAAAAAGGCTGATTGTTCTCTCTGATATATGGATGCTAACCTACAATGAGGGTAGGGAAGGGAAGAATCATTGAATGAGACAAAGGGGAATTAAGAGAAGGGATGGAGGATGGGAATAGGAAAGACAGTAGAATGAATTGGACATAACTTTCCTTTGTTCATGTATGAATACACAACCCATGTAACTCCACATTATGGGATCCTAATTGTAAAAGGTTGTATTCCATGTATGTATAATATGTCAGAGTACACTCTATTGTCATGTATATCTAAAAATGATAAATAAAAAGTCAAACACACACACACACACACACACAGACTTATGGATGTACTAGACTTGAAGAAGGTAGGAGTCAGGTATGACTTCAAAGGTTTCAATCCAAGCAGTTTGGAAAGGCAGCAAAGATAGGAAAAACTGGATAGGGAAGATCATGGAAATATGATCGTGAGTTTGAAGTATTAGGAGATATTGAGAAGATTGCTGTATATAAGACAAGAGTTAAAAAGTGTCTAAATTAGAGAAAAACTTGGGGAGTCATATTTGCATATAGAGTTTTTTTTTTAACTATGAGACTGAATGTGAGTATTGAGGAAATTAATTAATATGCAGAATAGGAATAGATACTGAATTTAAAATTTCAATATTAAAGAAACGATGAAAGAAGTGGAAGATTTTCCCAGTAGGTCAAGAAGTAATAGCTAAGGAGGTAAGAAGGAACCCAGAGAGTTTAGTGATATAGAAGTTAAATGAAGCTGGGTGCAGTAGTGCATGCCTGCAATCCCAGAGTCTGAGGAGGCGGAGACAGGAGGATCACGAGTTCAAAGCCAACCTCAGCAACAGCGAGGTGCTAAGCAACTCAGACCCTGTCTCTAAATGAAATACAAAATAAGGCTGGGGATGCAGCTCAGTGGTGGAATACCCTTGAGTTCAATCTCCTGTACCCCTGCCCACCCACCAAAAGAAAAGCTAAGTGAAAAATTGAAAAAGTATACTATGAACAAGGGAAAAATCAAATGTGTCAAGTGGACTGTCTGTGAAATAAGATGTATTTTCTATTGCTATATAACAAATTATAACAAATATAGCAATGAGGTAATTTATTATCTCATTTTCTGTTTTTTAGTCCAGTGTGTTTTAACAGGTTTTCTGTTCAAGATCTTATAAAGCTCCAAGCACTTTTATCTGAAGATAACCAGATTGTACAGATTTTTCAAGTTACCTGAGGTTGTTGGCAAAAGGGAATCTATGAAAACATATTTGCTATTTTAGTTTTTAAAATACTTATTATCCAGTGTGCATACTTATTATCCAGTGTGTCAGTTACTTTATGGTGGTATGAAGGATGAAAAGATTAATTACATTGGAATATTTTCTTCAGAGAATATATAATATTGTGTGTTAGATCAAATATATGAATGAACTGTTATAAATGTTCTTCTAAGAAAGATGTGTTCATTGTAACTTGGTTGTAAATTTGAAGCAGAATATAATTTTTGATTTAAACTCTTAATTTTATGACTTTTACAGATAATATATGAACAATGTGAACACAAAACTAGGACTTTTCCTTAGACCACAAAATGGACCCATGCCAGAGGGGCCCTGAAATGAGCTTTTTTCACTTTATAGCAAATCTGCTATTATTGAGATGTAGGGTGAGATATACAAACACACGTTTGGTAGCAAGGTTAGGTAACAGGTTAGAAAAAGCACGTTAATTCAGTTCAAGTTCTCCAAAAAGATCCAGTAAGATCTGCTACTTATTGTGATAAGCATAACAGATCACAGAGGGGTGGAAAGCATGACTAAGCAATTTGGTCTTCAGTAGTAACAAAGGAATTAATGAGTAAAATGGAAAGTGTGGACAATTAGGTGAGTGACATGAGCCTTGAATCAATTTTATCTAGAACATTTAGATCATTGATAAGAGAAATGAAGTCATTGTTTATTTTATCATGGCTAGCACATAAAATTTATTTTGTTCTGTTATGTTGTCCAAATGCAAATTAAAAGAATAAAATATAAAATATAGCTATATATCCATATGGATTTTTAAAAATAATTATCAATTCCATGTTTTTATGAAGAACAGATCCTTTTGTAATTCATTTAAAATGTAAAACATTTTAACATGGCTCTGGTATTTGTCTTTGTATTGACATGTTAAACTATTTTTTCCAATAAAAGGAAATTCACAGTTTTTGTGATTTCTATTCTCCACTTTATATTATCTACCTCCTTGCTCTCTGCAAGCTGAAATTGGAGAAATTATTTTTCTAACTGATACAAAATTTGAACTGAGTTAACATTTTTTTTTTCCCCAACCTGCTTTCTGTAACCTTGCTATATTAAAACTGTGGTCTGTGGATCTCATTAAAATTTAAAAATTGACCTATACTACCTAGGAAAAATACTGTTATGGTTTAGATTAGATATCCCCCAAAAGCTCATGTGTGAGGCAGTGTAAGAAAATTTAAATGAAATGATCAGATTAAAAGAAGTTTAATCTAATCAATGTATGAATCCTCTTAAAGTGATTAATTTGGTAGTAAAGGTAGGGTGTAGCTAGAGGAGGTGGGTCCCTGGGGGCATGCCTTTGGGGTTTCTGTTTCATCCTTGCTGAGCAACACTCTGCTTCCTGGGTGCCATGCTCCCAACTGCTTTCCTCCACCATACTCTCCTGCCATGATATTCTGCCTCACTTCTAGCCCTGAGACTGGAGTAGACTGTCTATGGACTGAGCCTCTGAAACTGTGAGCCCCCAAATAAACATTTTCTCCTCTAATTGTTCTTATCAGGTCTTCTGGTCACAGCAGCCAAATATCTGATTAAAACAGAGTTTTCAGAATGTTCATAGAAACATCTTGTTGAAAATAAACGGAAGCTGGGCTTGGTGATGCAAACCTGTGATCTTAGTTACTTAGGAGGCTGAGGTAGGAGGATTGCAAGTTCAAGGCCATCCTCAGCAATTTAGAGAGACCTTGCCTCAAAATAAAAAAAAATAAAAAGGACTGGGAATGTAGCTCAGTGATAAAGTGCCCCTGGGTTCAATCCCCAGCACATACATACATACATACATACATACTTTCATACATAAATTTATGTCAGTATTTTGTTACAAGTCCAATTAATAGGTTTTTATTTGCTCCTTATTGGTGATAGCATTTTGGTAATATATTACCTATAGTAATAAAACTGACATCCACAAATATTATTCCCATGCATTCTAAGCCCTCCTAATTCCCAGAAATTGTATTTATAAAGGAAAAGAGAAAGTTCATTCGTTTATATGAAAAATGGAACACGATTTATAATAACTCTTTTGAGGATTTCACAAGATTATGACAGCCTATAAAAATAATTCTTTGAAATCTAAGAAATTCCACTCATATTTCATAGTTTTATCTTATGATTTATACATATACTACTGTCAAAAATGAGCTGCGACTAGTTCTTCATTTTGCTGTGCCTTTTTTTGTATAAATTACCAGTGGCATTTTGCTAAAAATCATAACTTATTCTTTGTAAAATTCCTCCAAATTGGTTATTCCCAGGTAAATATGTCAGAAATTGATTTGTAGATTTGTAGAGGTTTAATTGCAAAGGTCAATTAACCAATTGGGGAATCCCTTGTAAATTGGAAGCTTTTGCTATTATATGGCAGTGATAAGAAATCCCAAAATTTGAGAGACCTACAAGATTCAATATACTTAACTACAGATTGGAGGTATTGCGTGAGGCTTTATTTCAGTATTTAGTTTGAGAGATCAGTTTCTATTTGGACATTGGACACACTGTTCTACCAATGAAGTGGGGTAGAGTTAACAACAAAAGAAATCTAGCACAAATATGAACCAATGAATCTTTAAAATATCTGCCTACACCATGTGTATATAAGTTATGATCACCTGTCATTGATTAAAGTAAGTAGAGCCTTGCTCATGTAGAGCCTTTCGTGGATTCTAGAAAGAATATTCTTTCCATTGGGAGGCATTGGGAACACATGGCAATAGGTACAAATGAATAAACATGGCAAAGGTGAGATTAAGCAATTAAAAATGCTCATACAAGATACTATGGTCCTTCTACTTGGTCACAGATATTAACTCCCTCTTTTCTGTATGCAAACTATACTTATCACTTTCTAAGAAAAATATGCCCAAAGGCCCATGTGTCATGGAAGTAATTCAAAACTTGATTCCAAATTCTGTTCTGTTCTGTGTCTCATCTTATTTTTCCCCTCAAAAACGGGGGACTTGTACCATTAAATGAACCAAAAATCAGTCAAGGAATTGCAGACCTATTTATGACCTGAAAATGCATCTATTGAACTTCTCTAACAGAAACTACACCACCTTAGAAAGGCCACCACAATGGTAGGGAAAAACTATGGAAGAAACGAGATTATCAGCATGCCTGCTGAATCTGGCTTGATTTCTCAGTCCTGCTTGTAGTTAACAGTTGTCTTGAGTTTGATCTCTAACTGAATTTATTATCCAGCTTACCACCCAAACCAAAGCTTTTGAAGTTTAAAGAGGGGATATTAATAATTAAACCAAGATCTCAGGTGTAGACTGGGATTGCACCTGGCAAAGGCAAGATATGATTACTCTCTTTAATCACATATACCACATATGGTTTTTCAATTACCAGCACATACACCAACACTGACTACATTAATGGGGAAATTCACTTTTAGTGAAATAAGGCAGAAATGCCCCCAGAAATTAAAAAGAAAAAAGTCTCTACAACCAGTACTTTGAAAGGACAGAAGCCAAAGTAGCCCCAGGGTAGAGAAACAGTTTAGGGGGCAGTGTCTTCAGGATGACAATATGTAGATAGAGTCCCTGCAGGGTTTTTCCCTCTTTGTATTACCATTCTCTCTTATTTTGTTCTTCATCTCACAGTCGACCTAAGAAAGCCAGGGAATTTTGAATGTGCCATAAAAATTTATGCATAAGGAGGATTGATCAAAGGAAAAATCAGATTGCAGTTATCAGATGATGGAACTAATGCAGTGAAAGGAGAAATAGAGATGCCCATTTCGGTGTTACCTCTCTGCATATTGCATTAAAAAGTATGCAGGTTTAGGAGTCAGAAACACCTGCATTACTACTATTAAAGGAAAAATTTAAAGTCACAGTATTTTGGATCTCAATTTTTCTCCTTTGTATAACAAAATTGATAACTAAATGAAAAGATTGTAGTGAGAGTTTGGGAGGGGGAGGATTCACCCAAGCCTCATGGCATGGGGAGTGTAAAGTACTAATTATTTGGTTCCTCTTACAGTTTCTTTTATCCCTCCACCCTATGTGGTTATGAATTCAATTTTACTTCTTTCAGTAAAATGCAAACTGCAGCCATTGTGAAGAAGGAAATTATATCTCTGACATGAATTTTCTCCTTTAACAACCCTTCTACTTTCATCCTGGGTACCCAGTTTTCTTAGTCTGTTTTTGATGGACCAGAAGTTACTTGGGAGTGCCTTTTTCCATTATCTCCTCCCTTCTCTCCTCATTCCCAAAACTTTTACTACAGTTTTTAAAAATTTACTTTCTGCTATGTACACATAGTAGCCAAATTTCCAGCAAGATTTTATTTCACCCAGAAAGACGACTCTTCATCAGTTGATGTGTATGTGCATCATTAAGAATACAGGTCAGGAGTGAGGTTGATGGTGCATATTATGGGTTCTGCATTGGGTAGATGAAGAGCTGGTTGAGTGGGGAGGGCATGTCACTCTGTTGTAGGGTAGGGCAATATCTTCTGCAACACTACATTTGGTGGTAGGCCTTTTTTTTTTTTTTTTTTTTTTTTTTTTTTTTTAAACTGGGTATTGAATTCAGGGGCACTTGACCACTGAGCCACATCCCCAATCCTATTTTGTATTTTATTTAGAGACAGGATCTCACTGAGTTGCTTACTGCCTTGCTTTGGCTGAGGCTGACTTTGAACTCTCGATCCTCCTGCCTCAACTTCCCGAGTCGCTGGGATTATAGGTATGTGCAACTGCACCTGGTTTGGTGGTAGGACTTTTCTGTGAAGGCACCAAAAAAAGACTTGTTAGTTGGTTAACTGTAAGTTATTGAGAAATTAAAACGAGCAGGGAAAAATAATAATTCTGAATTTATAATTTTAAGCATTTTTATAATATCAAATTCGAGGGATAATTTTCACCTTTATTTTACAATAAGAAACAGCTGTAAATTTAGCTGTATCTCCTGTTTCTCATAAAAGATTCTCTCAAACTGATGAAAATAATATAATACAATAAATTGTCAGGCAATTAAAAAAGTACCTCCCCTAGAGAATGATGCATGAATTGACCAATTCATGAATTTCCTGAATTTGACTTCCATTTATATGTGTAGACATGGCCTGATTTTCTTTTCCTCAGTCAAAAGTTTTTGTGTGCTAAACTTCGCATTTCCTATTAGAAGATCACTTGGGCTGTGTTAGAAAAACTGTTCGAAGGATAAGGATTTGTGCTGCCAGTCACTTATATTAAAAACAATAATTTATAAACATTTAAAATTAAATAATGTGGTATGTTTGAATAAACTTCAAGTCCTTCGTTGAAAACTTTTGGGAAGAAACAATTTTTGAAAAGCTTTAGAAAAAAGAAAATATTCACATATGCCTTAACCTCTGTGGATTACCAAATGCCCTTTCACTGTATCATTCATTACTACTTTAAGTCTAATGTAGTTTCCATTCTTCGGAGTGACTAAACCAGGGTGCTGCACATGAGAGCATTGTGTGGCTGATTTATCACATTGCTGTAATCAAGGAACTGTTTCTTCAGATAAACTCTCTTGCCTGAAATATTATCCCTGCTGTGCCATTTAGTTTGATTGGAAAAGCAGTGATTCCTCACTACATTTCTGTAGTACAGCCAGAAAACTTCCTTTTTGCCCTTTAAGAGTCCTTTAGAACTTATTTCAATAACTCAAAGGTTTGTAAACTTATAGTAATATAACTTTTTTTGCCCTTTCAGAAGCATGCTGTAATTTATGAATTACAGAGTAAAACCTAGACTGATATTTTTGTAGAATTATATATTGTAATGAAATATGATCTGATTTTCAAATCACTTTTATCTTACATGTACCAATAAAATTCTAGTAGCATCCAGAGTTATGCTATTGTAGTACCTAGTGCATTTTATAAATTCACTAGAAAAATACTCATTTAAGTTAAAACTCTAAAATTACTGTTTTTTTCACATTTGGGGCTTTGAAATTTTTGTTGGGTAAGATCAGTTTAATAATATAATTAGATTTTATATTGTGAACAAAATAATAGCACTCCTACTTCTATTTCTAAATGGGAAACTGGTTATGTGCCAATTGAAGTCCTTGAGATACCTGGAGGGGATTCATCCTGAGAATGAGAGTTAGACCATCAGTGATAACTCTCACATTTTAAAATGTTAAGCAAGACCCCAAAGCACAGTTCAGACAGAGTAACTGAAATACCTTTGCATGCAATATTGTGAAGGACATATAAATTCTGGAATAGCTATTCTTAGGGGAAAAAAAGTTAAAATTAAGCCAAACATTGGTCTGATTTATCTAGCTAATCATATTTCACAAAATTCAAGACCATTGCTTTAAATCTATCATTTCGAATGATGTATCCCTCTTTAATTGCAATTTGTTTTACATAATTATATGAATTATAGGTGGGATGGGGGACTTTGAGGGATAGAAGTTGGCTGCGACTGATTTGTAATTTTGATTGTGGTCAGGTAATACTATTTACTTTTTAATTGTAAATCACTTAATTTTTTTTTTTTTTTTTTCCCCATTTTGGCTACTGGGGATTGAACCAGGGTGCTTAACCACTGAACCACATCCCCATCCCTTTTTCTGTTTTCTTTTTTGTATTTTTCACTAGAGACAGGGTTTCTCTGAGTTGCTAAGTGCCTCGCTAAGTTGCTGAGACTGGGCTTTGAACTTTCTATCCTCCTGCCTCAGCCTTAGCAAGCTGTTGGGATTACAGGTATGTGTTACTGTGCCTGACCAAATTACTTAAATTTATTGACACTTGCTTTATAGCCCAGAATATGATCTATCTTGGTGAGTAAGTCATTTTCATTTGAAAAGGAACATATATTCTGCTGTTGTTGGATATATTTTCCCACAAATAACAATTAGAATAAGAGACTGATACAGTTCAGAAAATCTGTCTTCATCGATTTTATATTTTTTTACCTTTTATTTCTAGAATATCTGCATGGTTCCTTTATATAATTTCCATTTCTCCACTCAGATTTCATATCTTTCTTATTTGTACAAGCATACTTTTTAATTAAGCATAATTAAAATAGTCATTTAAAAGTCTTACATATAAATTCCAAAATCTGAGTGTTTTTCTTGATACTGGGACACATCTTCTTGGTTCTTCATATGTTGGGTGATTTTGGATTGTCTCTCAGACATTGTGAAGTTTTATTATAGAGACCTTGGATTCTATTCAGTTCTTCAAACAGAGTTCATATTTTGACTTTAGCAAGAAGTTAATGTGAACAAATTTAAACTGCTAACACTTGTTAATTCGAGTGGGCACTTTGCCATCTGCCCTACATTTGTATAGTTTAAAAGATTGGCATGAATTTGGGCATGGTTTATATACAGAATTTAGGCTCGCCATTGCTGGATCTCTCCCTTTGGAAAGTCTCTCATTTTTCAGTGGTCATGTTTGCCCTGAACTCTGTCCTAAGGTTCTTTTGTCTAAGAATAATAATGCCTGGATTTTTTTCTTGTAGTTTTTAGCTGAAGGCCACAAAAAGAGGTAACTCGCAGTCTTCAGTACCATCTGCCAAGTATTTACACTTCAGAATCTGCCTGTGGGCTTTTTTTCCACATTCCCCAAACCTTCAGATTTTTATGTTTGCTTTGCTTTATTTTGTCTCAAATATGGGCTTGTTAATTGTGTGAGGGTCAGGCTGCCCATGCTGTCACATCATAAATGGAATCTCTAAATCTAGTCTATATACACATGTAAAGTTAGCTTGTCAAAATAAAGTCAAATATATAACTTGTTTTGTCAAAGACTTTAAATGTTTTCCAACCCCTTCAGAATAAAATTCACATTCCTCATAACTGGGAGGTTCTTAACTACCTAGTTACCTCCTTGACTCTGTTTCTCATTACTCTCCCCAGACACACAACATTGAAGCAATTTGGTTCTCTTTTTTTTTTCACTTGTATACAAAGACGTTAGGCCTATTCCCTCCCTTATAACTTTGTTGTTCCTTCTTCTTGGAATATTCTTCCCACCTAATGTAGATATAGCTTATTTTTATTTTTGAGGACTATTAGACTTTTACTTAGTGTCACTATTTTTATAATAAAGTTTGTTTTTTATGACAGTTTTAGATTTGGAGAAAAAATTGAACAGGTCCTACAGAGAGTTCGAATGTATTGTGTCATATTCCCAATTAGTTTCTTAAATTAGTGTGGTGCATTTGTTATAATCAGAGATCTAGTACTGCTACATTATTCATAAAGCTCATTGTTTAGTAATGTTTCTTTAGTTTCCATCTAGTGTCCTTTTCCAGTCCCAGAACAAGAGTACATCTAGTTAATGTGTTTCCTTAGGTGTTATTGACTAACGGTTCTTCAGATTTTCTTGGTTTTGATATCCTCTACATTTCTGAGTACTGATTACGTAGTTTGTTGTATGCTCTTCAGTTATGATTTGTTTGATGTTTTTCTCAAGTTATACTATGACTATATGTTTTCAGGAGGAAGAATGAAAAGGTTAAGTATAATTTTCATGACATCATATCAACATGACTTACCACTGCTGATGTTAACCTTGATCATCTGGCACAGATAGTTGTTATCAGGTTTCTCTACTATAAAATTATTCTTATTTTCCCCTCTTTCATACTGTGACCTCAAACAAGGATGTTACTATATGTAGACCATACAGTTTTGTTTTGTCAGTTTTTTCCCCCTTCCTGGGGGATTAAACACAGGGACACTCTACCACTGAGCTACTTTCCCCAGCCTTTTAAATTTTTTTTAATTTTGAGACAGGATCTTGCAAAGTTGATCAGGCTGGCCTTGAAC
Organism: Sciurus carolinensis; assembly: GCF_902686445.1. Taxonomy (NCBI): domain Eukaryota; kingdom Metazoa; phylum Chordata; class Mammalia; order Rodentia; family Sciuridae; genus Sciurus; species Sciurus carolinensis. Next base: position 56,671,209 of record NC_062220.1, read on the forward strand.
TTGGGATCCTCCTGCCTCTGTCTCCCAAGTTACTGGGATTACAGATGGATACTACCTCACCCAGTAATTTTTTTCATCTTTTTTGGTAGTGCTGGCGATTGAACCCAGGGCCTGTGCTTGCAAGGCAAGCACTCTACCAACTGAGCGATATCCCCAGTCCTTGTTTCATCTTTTTGATGGAAGAATATCTGTGTAAATTATTTGGGATTCTTCTGCATGAGAGCTTGATCTCTATTCCCAATTTATTCAATCATTTATTTAGATCAATACAAATTTATTGTTATCTATTTTATACTTTAGGTTATAATACAGTAACATTTATTTTATTGTTAAAATTTGTCATACTCCCCTCATCATGTGTGTGCGTGTGTGTGTGTATGTGTGTGTGTGTGTGTGTGTTAAGGACTTTCTGGAACTGTAAAATGACTCATCATGTTTATTTCTTGCCTTAGTCCTAGAATTGCCATTTCTCCTAGAGAACTTGTTCCTTTTACTGGAGAATGATATTAGAAACCAAGATGTAGTGACTAGGCATGCTTGTTGCCACTGGATGACATCTCTGTTGGGCCTTATCAGAGGACACAGCAAGGAAACATATGTATGTACAACAACCCATATATATAGTCATACCTACAAATTTTTTGTACGGAACCATCTGTGTCAGTATTAAAATAAACATGTGTTCATACTGTCTGTAACTCTGATCCATTACTTCATGGATCATTCTAGCCTCTTGTTAATTTATAACATCTAATTTAAATAAGGAGCTATCTAGCTTTCACCATCTGCCTTCCTCATGCTTAACTATTGTAATCTATAACAGTAGAATTTTTAACCCTTTTACCTTGGAAAACAACTTCATCAATTAGAGTATTGTGCTTTTTATCAATTTTTAAATTTTTAGTCTTATAGATTTCACTCATTTCCAAAATTATTTAGGTTAGTACTTTTGCTCTAACTTCTTTCATGGAATTTTTCTGTAATATAGTTAAATTGTTTTGTCATGTTCTGCATTTCATTCTGAGATACACACAAACTATTATGTGTTTTTTAAATTTATTTACATTAATGTTCATACATAATGCTGTAAGATTTAGTGGATATTGACAAATGCATAGTGTCATGTATCCTAATTACAATATCATAGAGAATAATTACACCAACCTCGAAAATCCCTTGTTTCATTGATTTAGCACTCCCTGTTTTTCTCAGTCTCTGGAATCTGCCAGTCATTTTGCTGTCTTTGTAATTTTGGCCTTTTTCTGAAAGCCATAAAATTGATATTATAGAATAGGTAGTTTCTCTTTTTAATCTGACTTCTTTCAATTAGCAACAAGCATTTAAGAGTAATCCATTTATTTTCATTGCTTGTTGACTCATTTCTTTTTATTGCTTAATATTTCATCCTATGGACGTAACACTTTATCCATGCATCTATTGAAGAATATCATAGTTACTTCCAGTTTTTGACTTTATAACTTGCTAAATATTCATGTATGGATATGTAAATTTTTCAAACATTTGATTAAGTACTAGGAATGTAATTATTGAATCATATGGTAGGTTTCTTGGTTTGTTCAGGCTGCTGTAAGCAAATACTGGGTTGCTTTAAAGCAACAGAAATTTCATTTCTCATACAGGGGTTTGGAAGTTCAAGATCAAGGCACCTGCAGATCTGTTGTTTGATGAGGACCCATTTCTTCACATATGGGACTTTCATTTGACTTCACATGGTGGAACCAATAAAATCTCTGGGGTCTCTTTTGTATGGGTACCAATCCTGTTCATAAGTGTTCTGCCTTCATACATAATCATGTCTTAAAGACCTCGTCTTCTAATTCTATCACCTTGTGGATTAGTATTGAATTTGGGGACATATGTAAACATTTGGATAATAGCATTAAGACTATTTAGCTTTGTGAAAAAACACTATTTTCCAATGGCATTATGTCATTTTTTTCTTTTTCACCAAAACTGAATGAGAATTCCTGTTTCTTCATATCCTTGTCAGCATTTGATATTTTCAGTGTTTAGATGTTAGCCATAAAAAATCTGGTGTGCATTGTATCTTCTTATTTTTGTTGGTAATTTCCTAGTGACACGATATAGAGCCATCTTCTCATTTTGAGAGTTCTTTGCATATTTAAGATAAAAAGTTTTGAAATCTCTATGTGCTCAGATTTTTCCAAAATTAAATAGAAATGTTTGAAATACATGGCAATGTGGACTTATTTATTATAATGTATAGTATATTTTCAAATTTTAAGTAGTTGTAAACATGTATACTCTTTCTGCTGAAAAGGAAAGTAGAAAACTTTAAGTAGTTGTAAATATGTCATGTATACTCTTTCAGTAGAAAAAGGAAGAGTATACATGACATGTACATGTACAATTCTTAATAGAAAGAAAGAATATATGTGTATAATCAGTATATGTATTTATTTGACTGGGAATGTGTGTGAGTATATGCATGTATTCAGTATGTATGTTTATCTGACTAAGCATGTGCTCAGTTGCTTCTTCAAAATGAACTAATTCACTGACCTTTCTCTTTTGGGTATTCAATAAAAATCAGAAAGGTTATATATCATCATTAAAATCCAGTACAATAGATCCTGCATTCCATAAATGTGAAATATAAACACTAATAAGGTAGCAGCCATTTCAGCTTACTCATAACGCAGTATGAAAACCTTTGTACATCAGCATTGGGATTCTTTCAGCCCTGATGTTTCTATCTGGAAATTATTATTGCGTGGGCATTAATTTCAATTATGGTAGAAGAAGAATTGTAATTATGTTAAGTGCTGATACTTTGAGAGTTTTCTAAGAAAGAAAAAATGAGTCTGAGATGTTTTGGGTTTCATCATTTTTCATTAATGTTCACTGAAAGAGCTCATTTGAGGTAGTTCTAATTGTGAATTCCATATGTTAACTAGTAAATTTAGTTGCCAAAATATGAAAAATAGAAATAGAAGAGAATGCTTAACTAAATACAGTACATACTGACTAATCATTGTTAAAAAACATTGCTGAGTGAAATGTATGTGGAATGATTTTGGTGGTCTGAGAAAGTGATTCATAATAGGGTAATGTGGATTGATTATAGATGAGTATATTTAAGGATATATGTGTATTTACCATTGTATAACATTTCCACTAATTTTTGCCTAATAGTTTAAAGATTATTGTCACCTAGAATTGGTGAGAAAATAAGAAGCTGCTGAACATAGGAAGCTGCTGGACATAGAAAAAAAGCTGCCTTCTCAAAAGAGTGATTCCTCATAAAACACATATTCTCACATTAAGAGTTTAGAATGGCTTTCCTTTTGGAAGTAGAGCAATAATGAAGAAATGGAAAGTTAAATACATTCCGTAACTTATTTCTGTTTTCTAAAGCACATGGAGAATCTCTGAGAGTAAAGTGAAAATCCAGATATTGCACAATGGAACATAAAAGACATGTTTGGATTTTTCAGAATTCCTCTAGACAAAAGGATGATTACCATAACTTTGAATTTCTAGAATGATTATTTTAGTAATTAAAATTCTTCATTTGATAAGACAGAAACTTTGTAATTTTCTGTGCAAAGGATAATTATAACTTTTATTATTAGAAGCCCAAGAGGGGGTTTTCAAGATGGCGGACTAGAGGGCGGCTGCATTTCATGTTGCTCCAGGACGCAGGATTCAAAAGAGGAGATAGTGAGAGACTTGAGACCAACTCAAAGCCGCCGGGTGAGTCTCTCCCATTGGGGAGGCGTCCCGGATGGGGCAGTAGCCCCGGAACACAGGGAACTTTGTGAAGTAGAGTTGCTCGGCGAGACGCCCCTCCCCCCGCTGGAGCGATAAACACGGACAACTAGGATCATCATAGAGGAGGCGGCTCAGCACAGCGCTTGGACTCTGAGCAACCACTGGGATTCCGGGCAGCTGCCTGAGGAGGAGCTGTGTGGCGAGCTGTTTGGACTCAGAGTGAGCGCTCCTGAACACCGGGAAGTTGCCGGGAGGAAGAGGAGAAGCGCGGCGGGTCGCTTGGTCTAGGAGTGACTGCATCAGAGCCACAGGCAGTTGCCAGAGGAGGAGACGAGTGGTGAGTTGTTTGGACTCAAAGTGACCGCTCCTGAACACCGGTGGCCTGCCTGGAGGAGGAGCGCGGTGGGTCGTTTGGTTTCCGAGCGACTACTTCTGAACACCCGGGGGGCTACTCCGAGGAGGAGGAGGAATAGGGCGGGTCACTTGGACTCGGAGTGACTGCCTAGGGCTATGGGCGGTTGGCGGGAGGAGGAGACGCAAAGTGAGTTGCTTGTACTCCTAGTGACTGTGTCGGAACACCAGGCAGCTGTCCGGAGGAAGAGGTGTGTGGCGGGTCTCTGGGACTCGGAGCTATTGTACGGGGCTCCAGGTGGCGGCTCAGAGAAGGGGCCGCATAGCCAGGCGATTAGGTGCAGAGCAGGGTCCCAGGACCTAGGCGGCTTCTTGCTGGAAGAGCCATGCAGAGACAGGCTTAGGGGCAGAGCGAAGTTTCCAGGACTGCGGGCAGATTCTCTGAGGAGAGGCAGCCTAAGGAGACTCGTCTGCGAAGGGTGAGGCTCACAGGCCCAGGAGGTAGGTCCGGGCCCCTGGGAACGTTGCAGAGGAAGACAGCCCAGCCCAGGCGGTAGTTGTAGATTGAGGGGAACCTCTAGGAGGGGAACTGACCAGCAAGACCTCCCCACCGGGTGAGTCTTCCCCACCGGGTGAGGTTTTCCCACAAGAACAGTAAAACCAGAGACACAGGAACAAACAGGCCTTGCCTCAGCCCGCAGCCTAGTTCCCCTTTGGATGACCATTGGTCAACAAGTGGAGGCACTCTGCCCACTATCAGGGAATATAACGCACCTGAGGGTCACCAAACCTAGAGAGGCAGATTCCTTGTGGAGCACCGCATTATCAACTTCCTCCAAGACTGCAGTCTACTGAAGGATAAGACGGGATATACTAGCAATCTTCAGGGACATGATAAGTCGATAGAGGAAATCTGCAATATCTTAAGACCCACTGATTCCTGAACAATATGAGAAAACAAGGGAAGAAAATGCCCCAAACAAATCTAGATGTTACATCAATAAAATCCAACGACAGCATGGCAGAAGAAATGACAGAAAGGGAGTTCAGAATGTACATAATTAAAATGATTAGGGAAGCAAACGATGAGATGAAAGAGCAAATGCAGGCATTGAATGATGAGATGAAAGAGCAAATGCAGGCATTGAATGATAGCACCAATCGACAGTTAAAAGAGCAAATACAGGAAGCAAAAGAACATTTCAATAAAGAGTTAGAGATATTGAAAAAAAACCAAACAAATCCTTGAAATGAAGGAAGCAATAAACCAAATTAAGAACTCCATAGAAAGCACAACCAATAGGATAGAACACCTGGAAGACAGAACCTCAGATATTGAAGACAAAATATTTAACCTTGAAAACAAAGTTGAACAAACAGAGAAGATGGTAAGAAATCATGAACAGAATCTCCAAGAACTATGGGATATCATGAAAAGGCCAAATCTGAGAATTATTGGGATTGAGGAAGGCTTAGAGAAACAAACCAAAGGAATGAACAATCTATTCAATGAAATAATATCAGAAAATTTCCCAAATCTGAAGAATGAAATGGAAAATCAAGTTCAAGAGGCTTATAGGACTCCAAATACACAAAATTAGAACAGACCCACACCAAGGCACGTTATAATGAAAACACCTAACACACAAAATAAAGACAGAATTTTAAAGGCTGTGAGAGAAAAGAACCAAATTACATTCAGGGGGAAACCAATACGGATATCAGCAGATTTTTCAATCCAGACCCTAAAAGCTAGAAGGGCCTGGAACAACATTTTTCAAGCTCTGAAAGAAAATGGATGCCAACCAAGAATCTTATACCCAGCAAAACTTACCTTCAAATTTGATGATGAAATAAAATCATTCCATGATAAACAAAAGCTAAAAGAATTTACAAAAAGAAAGCGAGCATTACAGAACATTCTCAGCAAAATATTCCATGAAGAAGAAATAAAAAACAAAGAAGCAAATCAGCAAAGGCAGAAATTATCCTAAAGGAACTGTCAAATAAAGGAGGAACCAAGTGGTGTCAAAAAAAAAATAAATAAATAAAATTTAAAAAATGAACCAAATGACCGGGAATACAAATCATATCTCAATAATAACCCTGAATGTTAATGGCCTGAATTCATCCATCAAAAGACATAGACTGGCAGATTGGATAAAAAAGAAAGATCCAACAATATGTTGCCTGCAAGAGACTCACCTCATAGAAAGAGATACCCGTAGACTAAAGGTGAAAGGATGGGGAAAAACATACCATGCACATGGACTCAGCAAAAAAGCTGGAGTATCCATCCTCATTTCAGATAATGTGGACTTCAAGCCAATGTTAGTCAGAAGGGATAAAGAAGGACATTTCATACTGCTTAAGGGAAGCATAAATCAGCAAGATATAACAATCATAAACATCTATGCCCCAAACAGTGGCTCATCCATGTATGTCAAACAAATCCTTCTCAATTTTAGAAACCAAATAGACCATAACACAATAATACTAGGTGATTTTAACATGCCTCTCTCACCACTGGACAGATCTTCCAAACAAAAGTTGAACAAAGAAACCATAGATCTCAATAACACAATCAATAATTTAGACTTAACAGACATTTATAGAATATACCATCCAACCAAGAGCGAATACACTTTCTTCTCAGCAGCACATGGATCCTTCTCTAAAATAGACCATATATTATGCCACAAAGCTAATGTCAGCAAATACAAGAAGATAGAGACACTACCTTGTATTCTATCAGATCATAATGGATTGAAGTTAGAAATAAATGAAAGAGTAAAAAACAGAAACTACTCCAACACCTGGAGATTAAACAATACGCTATTATATGATGAATGGATAACAGAAGATATTAGGAGGAAATTAAAAAATTCTTAGAGGTAAATGAGAACAAAGAAACATCATATCAAAATCTCTGGGACACTATGAAAGCAGTACTTAGAGGGAAATTTATTTCATGGAGCGCCTTTAATAAAAGAAGAAAAACTCAACAAATAAATGACCTAACACTACAGCTCAAAGCCCTAGAAAAAGAAGAACAGACCAACACCAAAAGTAGTAGAAGACAGGAAATAGTTAAACTCAGAGCTGAAATCAACAAAATTGAAACAAAAGAAATAATACAAAAAATTGACAAAATAAATAGTTGGTTCTTCGAAAAAATAAACAAAATTGATAAACCTTTAGCCACACTAACAAAGAGAAGACGAGAGAAAACCCAAATCACTAAAATTCGGAATGAGCAAGGAAATATCACAACAGACACGACTGAAATACAAAACATACTTAGAAGCTATTTTGAAATATATACTCCAACAAAATAGAAAATTTTGAAGACATCAACAGGTTTCTAGAGACATATGAATTGCCTAAACTGAACGAGGAGGACATACACAATTTAAATAGACCAATTTCAAGTAATGAAATAGAAGAAGTCATCAAAAGCCTACCAACAAAGAAAAGTCCAGGACCAGATGGGTTCTCAGCCGAGTTCCACAAAACCTTTAAAGAAGAGCTCATTCCAATACTTCTCAAAGTATTCCATAAAATAGAAGAGGAGGGAACCCTCCCAAACTCATTCTATGAAGCCAATATCACCCTGATACCTAAACCAGACAGAGACACATCGAGGAAAGAAAATTTCAGACCAATATCCTTGATGAACATCGATGCAAAAATTCTCAACAAAATTTTAGCAAATCGCATACAAAAACATATTAAAAAGATAGTGCACCATGATCAAGTGAGTTTCATCCCAGGGATGCAAGGTTGGTTCAACATCAGGAAATCAATAAATGTAATTCACCATATCAATAGACTTAAAGTCAAGAATCACATGATTATTTCAATAAATGCAGAAAAAGCATTTGATAAAATACAGCACCGCTTCATGCTCAAAACACTAGAAAAAATAGGGATAGTGGGAACATCCCTTAATATTGTAAAGGCCATCTATGCTAAGCCCATGGCTAATATAATCCTAAATGGTGAAAAACTGAAAGCATTCCCCCTTAAAACTGGAACAAGGCAGGGATGCCCTCTTTCACCACTTCTTTTCAATATCGTCCTTGAAACTCTAGCGAGAGCAATTAGACAGACCAAAGAAATTAAAGGGATACGAATAGGAAAAGAAGAACTCAAACTATCCCTATTTGCTGATGATATGATTATATACTTAGAGGAACCAGGAAATTCCATCAGAAAACTTTTAGATCTCATAAGTGAATTCAGTAAAGTAGCAGGATATAAGATCAATGCTCATAAATCTCAGGCATTTTTATACATAAGTGTTGAATCTTCAGAAAGAGAAATTAGGAAAACTACCCCATTCACAATAGCATCGAAAAAAATAAAATACTTGGGAATCAATCTCACAAAAGAGGTGAAAGACCTCTACAATGAGAACTACAGAACACTAAAGAAAGAAATTAAAGAAAACCTCAGAAGATGGAAAGATCTCCCATGTTCTTGGATAGGAAGAATTAATATTGTCAAAATGGCCATACTACCAAAAGTGCTATACAGATTCAATGCAATTCCAATTAAAATCCCAATGATGTACCTTACAGAAATAGAGCAAGCAATTATGAAATTCATCTGGAAGAAAAAAAACCCAGAATAGCTAAAGCAATCCTTGGCAGAAAGAGTGAAGCAGGGGTTATTGCAATACCAGATCTTCAACTCTACTACAAAGCAATAGTAACAAAAATGGCATGGTATTGGTACCAAAATAGAAAGGTGGATCAATGGTACAGAATAGAGGACATGGACACAAACCCAAATAAATACAATTTTCTCATACTAGGCAAAGGGGCCAAAAATATGCAATGGAGAAAAGATAGCCTCTTCAACAAATGGTGCTGGGAGAATTGGAAATCCATATGCAACAGAATGAAACTAAACCCGTATCTCTCACCATGCATGAAACTAAACTCAAAATGGATTAAGGACCTCGGAATCAGACCAGAGACCTTGGGTCCAGAGCTTCAACATTTTGGCTTAGGACCAGACTTCCTCAACAGGACTCCCATAGCACAAGAAATAAAAGCCAGAATCAGTAACTGGGATAGATTCAAACTAAAACGCTTTCTCTCAGCAAAGGAAACTATCAGCAACGCGAAGAAAGAGCCTACAGAGTGGGAGAAAATCTTTGCCAATCATACTTCAGATAGAGCACATACTCCAGAATCTGTAAAGAACTCAAAAAACTCTACACCAAGAATGCAAATAGTCCAATCGACAGATGGGCTAAGGAAATGAATAGACACTTCACAGAAGAAGATCTACAAGCAATCAACAAACATATGGAAAAATGTTCAACATCTCTAATAATAAGAGAAATGCAAATCAAAACCACCCTAAGATTCCATCTCACCCCAATTAGAATGGCGATTGTCAAGAACACAAGCAACAACAGGTGTTGGCGAGGATGTGGGGAGAAAGGTACACTCATACATTGTTGGTGGGGCTGCAAATTAGTACAGCCACTCTGGAAAGCAGTGTGGAGACTCCTTAGAAAACTTGGAATGGAACCACCATTTGACCCAGCTATCCCACTCCTTGGCCTATACCCAAAGGACTTAAAATCAGCACACTACAGAGATACAGCCATATCAATGTTCATAGCTGCTCAGTTCACAATAACCAGATTGTGGAACCAACCTAGATGTCCTTCAATTGATGAATGGATAAAGAAAATGTGGCATATATATACATTGGAATATTACTAAGCCATAAAGAATGATAAAATTATGGCATTTGCAGGCAAATGGATGAAATTGGAGAATATCATGCTAAGTGAGATAAGCCAATCTCAAAAAACCATAGGACGAATGATATCGCTAATAAGTGGATGATGACACATAATGGGGGGTGGGAGGGGTTAGTGTTAGGGTTAGGGTTAGGGTTAGGGAGGGGTGCAAGAATGGAGGAATGAAGGACTGTAGAGTGGGAAAAGAGGGGTGGGAGGGGTAGGGGGGAAGGGAAAAAAATAACAGAATGAGTCAAACAACATTACCCTATGTAAATTTATGATTACACAAATGGTATGCCTTTACACCATGTACAAACAGAGAAACAACATGTATCCCATTTGTTTACAATTAAAAAAAAAAAAAGCAGCCCTAGAAACTCTTACATAGATTGACTATCTTTAGATCAGAAGGATGAATCATCTGAATATTTGAATCATTTAACTAATATTTATAACCTCACATGAATGGAAACTGCAATGCAGTAAGATAGTTCCCATTGTGAGGAAACAAAATAGAACTGAAATGGACAGAGAATGAAATAGAACCTTTAAGAAGGGGACTGATATCCCTCTTCTGATGAAATCTTCATTAATGTGGGAAATTAGTTACTTGAATTCATTCCGTTCCTCCTAGGTTCTAAAATAATCAAATAGTATAGCCCTATTTTTCTGTTCAGCTTATGATTTTCAGTGCCTTTTCACCATATTTCTCCTTGGAAAATACTACTATTGGGGTTTACTGAGATTTGTAGTCACAGTCATTTGTTATCACTCAAGATGTGATTTTGAGCCTAAAGTATCCTGAGTTTCAGTTTTTCTATACGTGCTTTTTCTCATGTAAAACTTCATTGTTCAGAGTTGTGTAAATTAACTGAGATGATTCTAGATGAGTAATTAATATGGTGACCAGAATAGAAAAAACAAAGTAGTAAGTATTACTAGTATGAACTGGAGATGATATGTGACATGTATACTCAGATAATGTGCATTCCTTGGATTCTACTCTAAATTCAATTTATCTGCTTTCCAGCAAATAAGCAGGGAATCCCATTCCTAAAGAACATAAGCATCCACTGGATGAGCATGAACCCTAACTTTTCAAGTCTGTCAAATAGTTGAGGAACCTCTGCTGAGTAACTTACTGAAAAAATTTAATTTATTTAGAGCTACTAGGTAACCCACCCCCCTCCTTTAAAAAAATGTTGTAGAAATATTTGCTTTATACATGTAAATTATTTCTATATAGAAGGGTATAAAATAAACTGTTATGCTAATATTCATTCAAAAGGAGTTTGGGGTAATTTATGGCAAAAATTGTACTTCATGTTATAAAAATGCTCAAAGAAATGTATAGGACAGGGAACTCTTAAATCTCTTATATATTCACATAATTTAATAAATTGTAAGAAATCTCTACCAAAATATTTTGTAGAGCGGTGGCAAGATTTTATTACTTTTAAATCAGAAAAAGGTACCTGAATGTCTGCATGGAGTTAAATATATATTATTATAATATAAATTATAATGTTATATTTTAGATTTCATCTCCTTGTGAATTCCCTTTTTCAGGCAAATATTCCCTGGCATATTTTCTGTGAACTCATTAATATCAGACACATACACCAAACTCTTACTTAGGTGGCAAGTAATTGATATTAAAATCTGAAACCATAAAAACTTGTTTTTTAGTGATCCATAGTACCCGTATATATGCTGTGATTTAAAAGTTAACAAGGTCAAAACAGTTGCTGAGAAAGTGTACAGCATTGAAGATGGAACATAAATGAATCAAACAGAGCACAGAGGAAACAGTGACTTGGTATTAAAGGCTGGCTGGTTAAACTAATGGAATATTAAATGTCCAGTATTTTTTCCCAGATCCGTAAACCTGATATATTTAATTGATTTAATAGCACATTCAAAAATTACTTTTCAATGTCTGGTGAAATAACAAATATAAACATAAATATATATATATGAATAATAAAGAATTTCAAATAGGCATTCCTGAACTTTCACAGCAAATAATGTTTGACTACATAATTTATGAAGCAAGCCATGAACCTCTTCCAAATATTCTTTTTCATTCTTTCAATGGTTGACATATAATCCAAAATAAATTTTAATACATTAAAAATAGTTTAATGGGAAAAAATATCTGCAGTTAGCTTTTAAGAATGATTGCATAGTTGCGGAACTGGTTAGCTTTTTGAGGACCTGCACATCTAGATCTGTACATTGAATGTGTATAAAAACTTCAAAATAATTATATTGGTTGATATTTTCAAAGAGTCACTAAAACACCACTGAAAAGAATTTCCATACAGAAAAAGTCTTTGTTACCTTTCACAAAATGATTTCCTTTAGTTATTTTGACTGCTGAAGAAAGTCAAGACACACAATATAGGTGTTATGGTTTGTATAATAGGAGTCTTCCAATAAGCTCATGTGACAGATAACGCAGACTTTACAGAAGTGTAATGATTAGATTGTGAGAACTGTAACCTAATCAATGACTTAATCCATTGATGAATGAGTACAGTACTGGGTAGTAGTTGTAGATAGGTGAAGGATGGCTAGAGGAAGTAAGTCACTGAGGGCATACTTTTGTGCTTTATGTTTTGTCCATTTAGTCCCACTCACTCTCCCTGCTTTCTGGCTGCCATGATTTAGCAGATTTCATTTGCCACACTAATCTGCCGTGCCCTCCTGCCATGATGTTCTGCTTCACCTTAGGCCCAGAGTGATAAAGTCAGCAGACCACAGACCAAACCTCAGAAACAGTGAGCCAAAATCAATTTTTTCTCCTCTAAGTTGTTCTTGTGAGGCATTTTGGTCACAGCAATGAAAAGCTGACTAACACAATAGGAATTTGGTCAAATTTGGGCTATATCTATATGATCAATATCTGCTACTAAATCTAATTGGAGTTCCATTTAGCTTCCATGATCATATCTCTCATATTAAGGACTTAAGGAAAACTAAGCTGCAGGAAAACTGAAATTAGTAGATGATTACCTTAACAGTGCATGTCAGAAGCTAGATGTAATAGTTTTCATAATTAAGATAAAATGTTCCTTAATTTATGTTGCTTTTTTTTAAAAATAAATATGATACTTTTGGTGTGGTATACTTTCCTTCATCCTTACTCACCTTTTTATAAAGTACTTTCCCCAAGGCCCTGGAGACAACTAATGTCCTTAATTTGGCACATTTCCTTAGTGAATGAAAGTATAGCTGGTAGAACTAGTTTGTGCTGTTGAATATAAATTATATCTTAGTTTATGTTGATGAAATCTTTTTGAGATTTGGCTTGGCAAGTAAAAGGTTGGTCATAAGTCACCTGAGAAGAGCTGGGAAAGCTATAGGCTTACCATATGGGGTGTTACTATGAGCATTGTGTATATACACAAATATACATGTGTATATTATGTGTGTGTGTGTGTGTGTGTGTGTGTTTAAATCTTAGGAAAGTCACCCAGCCCAGTCTAAGACTTAAAAGTTGGGGAGGCATGTTCTTATCAAAATTCTGTAACTGATTTTTAAAATTAATTTTTATAGTTCTAAATAATTCTCTGCTCCAACATCTTCTCCCTCAGAAGTCAACAGTCCTGGTAAGCATTGTGATAATCCCATATAATTTTGGAGTGCAAGTCATGGAAACAAATGAGTGTTTTATTACAAGGGACAATTAGGTCATACTATTAAAAAATATTCAGAATAAAATCTTCAGCATATTAATGAGTATAATGGATGGCTAGTGAGTATAATCAATGACAAAATATATCAGTTTTTCAGGTTATTTAAACATTTAGATAATATCTAAACTGCCAATGGTAACTATAATAAACATTATCCAATTTCATATATATATATTTTGTGTGTCAACGTTTGGAGCTTTATATAGCAAAAATATTTCAGAACACCTCTAAGTATCAATTAAAAGCTCTTAGTGTATGTGTGTGGTTCTGTTGTCTATTATGAAGATAAAAACTATCTCATTACTTTTATTATTATTTAGTAGGAAGTATAATCTTTTGAAAGTAATTTAGAAACTATTGCAGACATTTTAGTACTTTTCTGGTAGCTGAAAATATCGAAGCTATTAAGTATCTAGTTATTATTTTGCAAAATATGAAAATATCAGTACCATGGATTATATTCTTCTTAATAAAAGACATAGGGTAAAATAACTACCTTTATATCCTACTATTAATAATACCATTCCAACTTATCTTCTCTAATAAGTATTTAGTATTAACTCAATATAGACCAAATTAAGTGATCCTAGAAAGACATTAACTTTATTTGGAAGATGATCAAGTATAGTGGAATAAAACATAACCTGAATGTTAGTATGAATACCTATAGGTTAGAAACAGTTTGAAATAGGTATTTGATTGTCCAGAAGATATTTGGTCTCAGTTTCTTCAGTGATAAAATGAAATTAAAAAATAAATAAATCACTTTGTATTCTCTAAAGTTCCTTTCATTGGATTGCAAAGATATAGATATACATTAAAAAATGGAAAGGAAGGTATCAGACTTTTAGGGCAGTGTAGCATTTTTATAGTTTTAATCTTCTACATATTTAGGGAGGAATACAAGCAGTAAGTAGAAGGTAGAGTGGCTGGAAAAGCAGAACAGAGCATTTTAGAGTATAACCAGTGTTAAAAGACAACATATATGTAAATAAATTGAGACTCTGTTAAGATATAACAATAAAGAAACACAATAGGGCTGAAAAAAAACATCTGCCAAACCTGTGTATTTCTGTACAAGCAAATAAATATTCCCATTGCCCTACTACCACCACTACTATCATCAATCTGCAAGTTCCTTTTGCTATTTTTCTTCCCAATTATTATTTTTAACTTTGTGTCATATATATATGTGTATATATATATTCATAAAGTTATTTCTAAAAAGATCCCACAATTATATTTAAAGTACTGTTGTAAATATATATACATATATATGTGTGTATATATTTATGTATTTATGTTTATATGCACATACCTTTGTATGACATCAATAAGTTCTTTTTTTTTATTGTAGACAAATGGGATACATGTTGTTTCTCTATTTGTACATGGAGTCAAGGCATATCATTTGTGTAATCATAAATTTACATAGGGTAATGTTGTTTGATTCATTCTGTATTTTTTCCCTCCCCCCCACCCCTCCCACCCCTCTTTTCCCTCTATACCGTTCTTCCTTCCTCCATTCTTACCACACTGCTTAACCCTAACCCTAAACCTAACCCTAACCCTAATGCTAACCCTTCCCACCCCCCATTATATGTCCTCATCCGCTTATCAGTGAGATCAGTCGTCCTTTAGTATTTGAGATTGGCTTATCTCACTTAGCATGATATTCTCCAATTTCATCCATTTGCCTGCAAATGCCATAATTTTATCATTCTTTATGGCGGAGTAATATTCCGTTGTATATATATGCCACAGTTTCTTTATCCATTCATCAATTGAAGGACATCTAGGTTGGTTCCACAATCTGGCTATGGTGAATTGAGCAGCAATGAACATTGATGTGGCTGTATCTCTGTAGTATACTGATTTTAAGTCCTATGGGTATAGGCCAAGGAGTGGGATAGCTGGGTCAAATGGTGGTTCCATTCCAAGCTTTCTGAGGAATCTTAACAGAATGAAATTAAACCCCTATCTCTCACCCTGCACAAAACTCAACTCAAAATGGATCAATGACCTCGGAATCAGACCAGAGACCCTGCATCTTATAGAAGAAAAAGTAGGTCCAAATCTTCAACTTATTGGCTTAGGATCAAACTTCCTTAACAGGACTCCCATAGCACAAAAAATAAAAGCAAGAATCAACAACTGGGATAGATTCAAACTAAAAAGCTTTCTCTCAGCAAAGGAAACTATCAGTAATGTGAAGAGAGAGCCTACAGAGTGGGAGAATATCTTTGCCAATCATACTTCAGATAGAGTGTTAATTTCCAGAATCTATAAAGAACTCAAAAAACTCTACACCAAGAATACAAATAATCCAATCAACAAATGGGCTAAGGAAATGAACAGACACTTCACAGAAGATTACAAGCAATCAACAGATATATGAAAAAATGTTCAACATCTCTAGTAATAAGAGAAATGCAAATCAAAACTACCCTAAGATTCCATCTCACCCCAATTAGAGTGGTGATTATCAAGAACACAAGCAACAACAGGTGTTGGCGAGGATGTGGGGAAAAAGGTATACTCATACATTGCTGGTGGGGTTGCAAATTAGTGCAGCCACTCTGGAAAGCAGTATGGAGATTCCTCAATAAGTTCTTTAGAAATATTTTAGGCTTTGGCCATCATCAAAAGAAGGGAATGTAGATCTATCAGAAAACCATGGATTTCATAATCTCTAAAGAAACCTAAAACAGAATGGATCTAGTGAAAAAATCATCCATTCAATCTAACAACTTCTTTAGCACCTACAACATATAAAAGGCCAATACCGGGTAGTAATATGACCTAGATAATCACTGTACTAAGTAGGTTTATATACTCTTCTGCCCTAAATAATAGTTTCCTCCAAAAGAATTGTCTGTGTAAATGAAATTAGGGAATGAAGTTCTGAATAGAAACATTGCATCCACCTGTAGATAGTGTGTTTTTGTGTGTTTGCAGAGGAGAGAAGGAGAGAGAGAGAGAGAGAGAGAGAGAGAGAGAGAGAGAGAGGAGCTCAATCTTATCTGTGTGATTCAAGTTGTTTTTGTGTACAAGTGTAAAAATGTATCCTTTGAAGCACAGAAATTATAATACTATTTGATTTCCTAGTTGATTGAAGGGCTATCAGGTGAGGCAAAATATGTCACAGTAAGTGTTTGAGAAAGGAGGAAGAAACATTTACTACCCTCTAGGAATTCTGGTCCTGACATGCTTCAGGTTTTTTAAAACTGTAAAATGGAAAGTGAAATTCAAAAAAGAAATATTGAATATATATATATATAATATTGAATATATATATTCTCTATATATGTATATGTATATACATATATAATATATATAATATTGAATCTCAATATCATAAACAAATAAAACAACCTAAACACACATATATACAACAAACAAAAATATATGGAAGGACCTATACTAAATTGAATATCCTCATTATTTTAGAAATTGGAATTAGATGCATGTGGCAGGCATGTTACTGTAGATAAGTGTATTATTTTTACTACTGCAATGAAACAGTAAAATTTGCATGAAAGGAATAAAATCATGGAAAAGAAAGCTTTTAGTAGTAACATTCTTTTGTACTATTTCACCACAGGTCATGATAATCTCTATGACAACACAAACAAAATCACAAAATGTGCATGTGCTCCTCACTCTCTCTTTGTGTTTCTTTCTCTGTTGTTCCCCCTGGCCCCATAGTACTGGTAATGATTTAACATTTTTCCTAAATTGGAAGCTGTTGAAGGGAAATGTAGACAGTGAAACTGGAAGATCCTTTGTGACATTTCATGTTAGCTTAGGTTTTCACTCTTTATTAAGAACTCAGTAATCAAAAAGCATAATCATCTTCTGCTTAAAGTCTTAATCACAAGGACAGAGGTAGGGGAGGCTGTAGAATGAGAGATGGCACCTTATGGCTGAAACTAAAACATGACAGATTAACTCACTGACAAATTAATTTCTTCATTAATGCAAGAAATATGTACTTAATGTCTAGTAGACCTAAGGAGGACTAAAAATATTAATATGGCAAATCCTTTTTTTCAAATAACTAAGTCTGAAGAAGAGAAACACACCCATATTCTACCTGTTGCAATGCATTATGGTAGTCTATTGTGAATATATGTAATAGCATAAGAAATGTCATAGAATTTCTGATGAAATTGCTTAAGAAAAGTTAACCTAATTAAACAAAATTTAAACTGGATTTTTAGAAATTGAACAGAAGTTTGCTAGGTGGATTGAAGTTTATAGAAACCATTTATTACTGTCAGAGGACATTGTATCTGACAAGCCACTGAGAAATTTAAAAAATGACAGTACTGGAAAACTAAAATATAACTTATTAAAGTAGGGAACAGTTGAAGATGAGATATGGGAATGAGGCCCTTTATTCCCTGCAAGACTTTAAATGTTCTACAGATGATAAAGAATCATAGAAATACTTTAAGCAAGTGTAGAACAAGCCAAAGATCAGCCATAATTAACATTTTGGCATTGTTAATTTTCTATCTTTATATCGAGACCTTTAGTTTTTGAAAAAAGAATTTTCTTCTTCAAAAAGCCGTATTATTAATTAAAGTAGAACCAAATTTTATTTGCCTACATAGACATAAGAAGGAAGAGTGAAAATTCAAAGAAAAGGCTAACCACATAAAGGACTATTTGGGCATACACATGAACTGCCATTAATTGAGGCAATCATTGTTCCTGTGCAGATGATGACTTCCACACATATCTTTAGGAGAAAGAAAAACAAGTGTTTTATAACCAGTT
The DNA here is from genome assembly GCF_902686445.1 of Sciurus carolinensis. Taxonomy (NCBI): domain Eukaryota; kingdom Metazoa; phylum Chordata; class Mammalia; order Rodentia; family Sciuridae; genus Sciurus; species Sciurus carolinensis. The sequence goes on from NC_062220.1 coordinate 56,689,569, forward strand.
GGAATAAAACTTGGAACAAAACATCAGGGACTATTTTTCAAGTTATCTTTCTAAAAATAATATGTAGTGGTATTGCTCTATTTATAATTATTTCATGAATTATTTCATGAATGGAGTATTGGATTAGGGGATTAGTTCATATTTTATAAATATCATAGCACACCAATGTCTCCCTTTAAGTTTGTGTTTGAATTGAGTTGTGGGTGGTCCTACACAACCCAGATCATCATCAGCTAATCCTCCTGTCTCCCAGAGAACAGAATTTCCATTGTTGTGGTTCTTCACTGGAAACAGCTGGCCTACCTTTCCTGGGTTAGTTGGCAGGATGGGTAGCTGCATTCCCCAAATCACACAAATCACCAGTGAAGCTTATTTTGATTACTAACTCCTGCTACATCAAGAGATTCTTTTAATGTTTTTCTATATGTTGCCACAGATTCTTTCCATTCATTGCTTCACCCAGCGAAATGTGTGGGCTGCAAGTCCCGTATTTCCAGTATAAAGGTTCCAGTCTCTTCCAACTCATGAAAAAATGACTCTCTGACATTATTGGTACAGTTTTCAATGGGAAAAAAATTTTTATTTCATTATTTTCCATCCTATTCATAGTTACCCATAAAGCACTTTTGGCATTTTCAACATTACAGAAAATCTGTAGTGAATTTGTCTCAGTTTGAGGTATAGAGAAATGTGTCCTGGCGCCTGTCTATTTCTTTTGCAATGGAGGAAGATTTCTCTATATCACTTTTCTTCTGTGAGATGAGAAAGCTGCATTCTTCAGTGTCAGCATGAGGCGGAAGGGGACGGAGAAAGAACATGGTTATGATAAATATTGATCGCAAATGCTAAGGTAGTATATACACAGCATGGTATTTTAAATCAGTGCACTGCTTGATTTAATTGGGAGAGTTTACTTATTCACTTATGAAAAGACCCATATGTTATTACTAAGTATTCATTTATAAAAAGGTCTGAACTTGAAAGTGTATAATTAGAAAACACTTTTTTTTTTTTTTTTTGCTTTGTTTCTTTCAACATTTCCCTTTAGAAACACTGTAGAGTGTCTTTTTTTAATCCAGTGGTTCTTATAGCTTTATAGATACTTCCAGGTATTAGCAATCTCATTTTTTTACTTATTGAAAGTCTTATACAATGGCTCACACCTGTGATCCCACTGGCCTGTGAGGCTTAGGCAGGAGGAGTTCAAAGCTAGCCTCAGCAACTTAGTGAGGTCCTAAGCAGCTCAGCAAGACCCTGTCTCTGAAAAAAATATAAAAAGGGATGGGGATGTGGCTCAGTGGTTGACTGTCCATGGGTTCAATCCCCAGTACCAAAATAAATAATTAAATAAATAAATAATAAAAATAAAGTCCTATACAATCTAAATAAAAAGCTTTCTACTTACATCTAGTTTTGAGCAGCTCGGACTTGACTTTGCCTTTCAGCCATAGGGACTATACACCTTGAATGCTCTTTTCCCATTTTTAAATATCTCCTTAGTCATTCTACTGCTTTCTGCTTCCCAAGGATGGTGAGGTGGACAGAAAGAGAAACATGAGTGTAGGAAATACCTTTAACTTCTGCTCTTGGATTTCGACTGTTTCCTTTTTCCCTGGTGCAAGTGTTGTGCTGTTTGTCTGATCTTTTGTAGCTATCCTCATCTGTCCTACTGTCTCAAGTACATTCTGTTGGAGTCCACACAATCCCAGAAGAACCCATGTCTCTCAGATTGCATTCTGTTCTTTCATGATGGTTTAAATCAGACTACCATCTGTTGTATTTATTTGTCCCATTGGAAGTTGCATGTATTTTGCCTGTCCTCTACCTCCTAAGTTTGTCACGCTGATGACCTTTAGCCCCAGTAAAGTTTATCTAAGCTCAAGGATACACATGTCATTCTTTGATATTCTGTTACAGCCTCTCAGCGGATCTTGGCTTTTGGTTTCTGTAATTCTGCAAACATTCATCTGAAGCAATTTTTTTTTTTTCTGGCAACTTGCCTTTCCAACTTTCTTTTATGTGTGTGTATGTGTTGCTATTTTTTTTTTTTAATTTTTACAGACTGCATTGAGTCTCTGTACACAAATGGGGTACAACTTTTTGTTTCTATGGTTGTACATGATGTAGATTCACGCTATTCATATAATCTTACACAGGGTATGTGTATGATACACAGGGTATACAGGGTAATGATGTCTGTCTCATTCCACCATCTTTCATACCCCTCCCCCTCCCCCTTCTCATTTCCCTCTACATAATCTAAAGTTCCTCCATTCTTCTCTTACCCCTCACCCCCATTATGAATCATCATCCACTTATCAGGGGAAACATTCAGCCTTTGGTGTTTTGGAATTGGCTTATTTCACTTAGCATGATATTCTCTAGTTCCATCCATTTACCTGCAAATGCCATTTTATTCTTCTTTATGGCTGAATAATATTCCATTGTGTATACATACCACAGTTCCTTGATTGTTACATTCTATTTCCTTTATTTGGCCATGGAAGGGGAATTACAAAAGAAATTCTCCTCCAAATAATCTCTAGAGAATGTTTGCAGTGCCTCCAAGCATATCTCATGTAGGCCAGCACTGAGATATGCTGTAAGTATTGTAGTATGATTTTATTTTTTGTACCAATTCTACAAAGGACTTGTCACCACTAACATTGGCATTTTCCTTTAGCCAGGATTTTGAGTAAATTTAACATCCTGTTGCATTAGTAAAAACAACATATTTTATATATTTATTTTATTGCAGAATGCTGAAATAGCTACCCCAGTGATATGCATAATGTCCTAATCCATTGAACCCATAGCTTTTATAGTACATGATAAATTTTTGCAGATATGACTAATTTAAGAATATTAATTTAAGGAGATTATCCTGAATTATCTAGTTGGGACATAAATGCCATCAAACATGTCTTTTCACAAAGGAAAGAGAGATTAGGGCACACAATGAGGGAATGAGGTATTGGAGTTTTAAGGCTACAAACCAAAGATTGCTTGCATCTGCAACCTGCTTCTTCATGGAAGAAGCAAAGAACAGACTCTCTCCTACAGACTCTAGGTGGAGTGCAAACTTGCTGACACTTAATTTCAGACTTTGGCCCTCTCAGTCTGTGATAAAATATATTTCTTTTGTATTATGCCACCTGGTTCATGGCAATTTGTCATGGAAACCATAGGAAACTAATGTACCTACATGTTATAACTTCTTATAATAAGAATATTTGTCCTCCTCCCATCAAATTTGTATTTTAGAACCTAATACCCACTGTGATAATATTAGGAGGTGATTAATGTTCTTGTAAAAGAAGCTTGGGGGATTTTCCTGGTCCCTTCCACTGTCTGAGGAATGGGCCCTCACTGGACACCAAATATGCTGGCACCTTTATCTTAGACTTCTCGGGCTCTAGAACTGTAATAATAATAATAATAATAATAATAATAATAATAATATATCTGCAGTTTGTAAATTACCCATTCAATAAATTTTGCTATAGCTGCTTAAACAGAAATCAATTGTAAATCTTAGTTCTTATTTCACTTGACCTATCAGAAACATTTTAGTACTGTTGACCTCCCCCTTATTCTTTATTTTTTAGCTAAAATAGGAAGGCCTTAAGACTCAGCCTTTGTCCTTGTTTCTAGCTTTGTCCTTCTTTTAGGGCTCTTCTTTAATCTCAGTTTTAAGTACCATGATGATTCCCAAATTTGTATGTACATTCTAGATCTCTCTATTGAATTCTGAATCTCATCTCCAGTTGACTATGCAGAATTTCCATTAGATGTTTAATTGATATTTCTCTAAGGCATGTGAAACCATATTTCTGATCTCTCTCTCCTTTTCAACTGCCCATTCATGGATGAATCGATCAAAAATTGTGGTATATATAGCTTTAAAAATGAGCTATATATAAGCTTTTATGAAGAGGGATGAAATCCTATCATTTGCAGCAATATGGATGGAACTGAAGGATATTGTGTTTACTGAAATATGCTTGGCAAAGAGAAACAAATACTGTTCTTGCTCACATACAGAAGGAAGGTAAAAGATGTTTATAACACAGAACTAGAGAATATAATAGTGGTTACTGGATGCTAGAAGAAAGGGGAGGGAGGATATTGGGAGGATGGATAAAGGATACCAAAACAGTTGGCAATGGGCAGTAGTTCTAATGTTGCATAGCACAATAGGGCAAACATAGCTTACAGTAATTGATTATGTACTTCATAATAACCTGAGAAGGGTATGAAAGATAAAACAGATAGAAATGATATTATTTAATGGTAGGAAAACTGTAATCCCTGATTTGATCATTGTGAATTGCATATACATGTATTGAATTACAACCTTGTACCAATAAATAATTATAAATATTATATCTAATTTTAAAAAATTGATTACCAAAGAATTTAGATCCTTATCAGCTTGGAACTGGCACCCAAGGAAATTACAAATTTTATTAGCTAGACTTTATCTACTATTTGTTCCTTATATATTTTCTGTCCCACAATTTACCACCCCTAAAACTCAAGGTCCTTTTCCTTTGTTTTGTGACTCCTCCAAAAATTTACTATTCTTTGTTGAAGATGCTGTATAATTTATAGTTCTTAACTACCTCTTTGAGAATCACTCATGTACTAGTTATCTCCCATGTTTATATGAAATATGTTAATAAACATAGTTTTTTTAAAGTGTTGACCAAACTATGTACTATCTGTAAGAAATTCATTTTAAATACAATTATATATGTAGTATGAAATTAAAGAAAAAAAATGATATGCCATGCAAACATTAATCAGATGAAAGCAAGCATAGTTAGGTTAATATTAGATAAAATAAATGTTAGAACAAAAAAAAAGTACACAGAGAAAAAAGTCTATCATTAAATAACTACATTAGGAAAAAGTTTCAAATAATTATTTTACTTTCCAACTCAAGAAAATAGAAGATGATCACAGTAAACCTAAAGTAAGCAGAAAGAAGGAAATAATGAAATAAGAGCATAAATCCATGAATTTCAAAATAGAAAAAAATGAAAATCAATGAAACCAAAAGCTGACTTTTTGAAAAGATTAATAGACCTGACAAAAATCTAGCAAGATAAACATGGAAAAAATAGAAGTTGTAATTACTATCTCAGGAACAAAATGGAATTTATCATCACAGACACAGTAGACCACAAAATATTAAGTGAATACTCTACACACATAAAATTAGAAAACTTGGATGAAAAGAACCAGTTTCTCAAAAAAATATAAACTACCATAGCTTACTTTATGAAATTGGTAGTTTTAATAGCCTTATTAATTATTAAGAATATTGAATTTATAATTAAAAATTATCCAAAATAGAAATCTTCAGGCGTAGTGAATTCATTAGAGAATTCTGCTAAATATTTAAAGGATGTGCCAGTCACTTAAAAGCTGCCTTGGTGTCCCATTTCATTCAGAATGAAAGCTAAGTCCTTTCTATGACCAAAGCATCTATGTACTCAGGTCCCCTAGTACCTCTCTGAGCACATTCCTAACTCCTCTCCCTTTTACCCTCTTCACTCTCATTAGAAGGGCCTCCTTGCTTCAAAAGCAGGAGCTCCCTCCCATCAGAGGGATTATGTACTGTACTGGATACTCTTTTTTTAAATTTTTTGGTACCAGGGATTGAACTCAGGTACACTTGACCACTGAGCCCCATCCCCAGCTCTATTTTGTATTTTCTTTAGAGACAGGGTCTCACTGAGTTGGCTTAGTGCCTTCCTATTTGCTGAGGCTGGCTTTGAACTCTTGATCTTCCTGCCTCAGCCTCTCAAGCTGCTGGGATTACAGGTGTGAATCACTGTGCCCGGCCTGTGCTGGACGCTCTTGATACTTTTCTTAGCTTGATTATAACATACCACACACTGGGTGACTTAATACATCTATTTCTCACCATTCTGAGCACTGGAAGTCCAAAATCAAGGTACAGGTGAATTTGCTTCCTGGCTAGGGCTCTCTTCCAGGGCTATGGAAGGAGGCCCTTCTTGCTGTGACCTCATATGGTAGAAATTGAGCAAGTCTCTGTGAACTCCCATCCTCATGACTTCATCTAACCCTAATTACCTCCCAGGGCCCTGTTTCCAAATATCATTACATTGAAAGTTTGGGAATGTTGAGAAAATATAAACATCTAGTCCATAAAAATATCTTATGATTTATCCCATTGCTGCTTTTAGGCCTCTACTGAAATAGCTCTTTTTTGATGAGGACTTTCTAGGCCAGGTGATATAATTTTTCAGCATTCATCCTGTATACACATTTTCTCCCATATTTGGCTTTTGTTCTTATTTTCTTACGTTTGTCATATAAAATAGAATTTATTTATTTTTCATTTGGTTATATCTGACTCCTTCACTATAATGTAATGTGTACGTTTGTTTTCTGTTTTGACTCTGTATCCTCAATTTCTAGAAAGGCTTCTGGCACATAGGCACCCAATAAATTCATGTTGAGTGAATGAACATCATATTAATAATATTCCACATTATCACTTAATGAGTATAATTGTCAAGTTTTGAAAGAACAGCTTGAAATTGAAAGTTGTCAAATTTTGAAAGTTCTCAACAGCGAAACTTCTCCCAATGAAAGTTTAAAATGTTTAAGAACCTATGTTCTTCCATGTTCTCCTTCGCTGCCTTCACTGGCCTATTTGTTCACTCTTTCTCTTATTATTTTTTCTTCAACTTCCTTACCACAGAGTTCATTTCAGTCTGTCATGCATTTGACTTTTATTTTTGTATTTAGTTCTTATTTTCTACTGGTTTTAGAATCCTCATAAATGGTTTAATCATTTTAATTAAAATTTTAAACTTTCAATAAGAAAAATAAACTGGAAAATCATTTTAATTAAAATTTCAGTAATATAATTTATGAATTTATATTCTCATTAAATTCAAATTAAGTTAATTTTGTTTTAATTTATTTAAATTATGAAATATATCAATGTACTTTTTAAATGATTAATTTAAAAATATTCAGAATATATTGAATTTGTATAATAAAATTCCACCTACCTATAATTTCTCACTGTTAGCATTTATAAGGAATGATAATTTTCATATCCTTACTGCAAATGTGATTTTTAACATAGGTTGACCACTGGGAAGCTATGCCTAGGCCTTTTATATAGGAAAATATTCCATAAATAAGATAGACCTAAGCATATATAAAAGTAGCAACTATAATTTTTTAGACCTATGAAAATGAAGTCTAAAGTAAATCAACTAAAGTCATCACATAAAAAATGATCTAATGATGTTTTTAGGTTTAGAAACAATGAGATTCATCAATTTATTGGATATTTGTATCTTGATTATTCATTTATATGCTCTTTAAATCATATTTGTGAAATTAATAACTGGCTGTCAGAATTATTCATAATTTTCTTGTTTCAATGCATGTAATAATTTGAAAGCTGCCAATTTTATACATTATTAAACAGCACGTATGTCAAACTTTGATTTTTTTCCTTGATTACCTCTAATGTGGGAATTCAGTTACAGCAGTCAATCAGTTATCATTTAGGCTCTATTTTAAACTTCATGAATTATCAGCTATAATTAGTATTCTGCAAAAATCAGAAAATACTGCAAAAGAACATTTTTACCTCTTCATTCATATTTGAAATAAATTCAGAGCCAGAAAAAGCTAATTGATTTTATTTAACTTCCTTTTATATTATTACATATTTGGCACTAAATCTTGGGTGTTTCAGGAGTTTATAATCACTATATATTATAATATTATGTTGTCCTCTTTAAAATGATGTATCTCTATAGTAAACATTATATAACACACAGAATGCTGAATTTTGATTACTAGTGTATAAGGAGAGGCTATTTTTGCTCCCAGCTTTTGAATAAGCCTTATGATTTAGGTCTGAATCAAGCAGCATAATTTCATATTTTTGACCACAATGATTGACTCTGAAAGGGCATGGGCTTTCTTAGCATTTTTTTTTGTGTGTGTAGTACTGGAGGTTGAAACCAGGGGTGTTTTACTAGTTAGTCAACTCCCCAGTCTTTCAGTCTTTTAAATTTATTTTTATTATTTTAAATTTTGAGACAGGGTCTAAGTTGCTCAGGACCTTACTAAGTAGCTGAGACTGACTTTGAACTTGAGGTTCTCCTATCTCAGCCACCCAAGCTGCTGGGATTACAAGTGTGTGCCACCATGCCCAACTCTTAGATATTTTTTGTGGGGGAGTACTATCTTTGTATTAGGTAAGAATGAGGAGGAATGTGACCCAATTATAGGAGTTGCTTGCAGTCATTTTGTAATCTTGAGGAGAGAGAGCTAGAGAAAGAACAGTACCTGCACAGGGGAAAGAGATCAGAGAGGTACTGTTTGGGCACAGCATTTGAGCGTTTGATCAAGTTGAACCTAAAGCTACCCCTGAACTGTCTGCACACACACAGTATTTAATATCTTTTCTTTAATATGGCCACTTTGGTTGTTGATGTTGCTATTTGCCACTAAACGATTTATAAGGTTGGACATGAAGAATTTCAGTTTAAGTTATTTCTTCTCAGTCCAGGAAGTTTACTAGAATTATCTAGGAGATTTCTAAAGAATAATAATGCTCAAGTTCTACCTAATCCAATTAAATCAGAAATTTCTCAGATGTGTCTAAAGCTTCAGTGTTTTGCAAAATCTCTCAGGTAATTCTTATATATTAATAAGATTTCAGGATGTCTGATATAAATAGATGTTATGGGTCACCTAAATCCAGAGAAAAAGATGAATTGGAAACAAGATTTAGTGTTTTGTAAACAGAAAGAAAAAAAAAGAGAAATGTATCTTATTTTAATAGAATGTGGTTGAGGTCATAAATTAGAATTTTTACCAAATCAAGTACTAACTTCTCATTTTGATGTGATCATTTTCTAAAATGTAAGGTTATATGTGGAAGATGATCAAAAGAAAATATGCATCTTAATTTATTTTATAATATCAAATGTACTTAAATATTTCATCTCTTACATTGACCTTAAATTTTGGGAACTATTTTATATTTATAATGTCTGTATCTTTGTGACCAAGAGTATGGACGAGAGACCTTCAAAGATACAGTGGAATTCAAATATGGGTTGAAATAATATCCTCCAACACCATTTGGTGGATTGCATTATTGACAGAATTTTTCATTTTTGCCTGTACACATGCCCTTAGTTATATAACTTCCTATGTATCTTACTAAGTACAGAGTATACTTCTTTACCTCTTGACTATGACTCAGCCATATGTCTGCTTTTACCTATACAATTGAAGCAGTCATGATGCTTGTAGGGTCCCTAAAAGCCTTCTGCAGCAGGTCATGTCTTCTCTTGCATTTCTGTTATTACCTTGAAGAAAACATGCCCTGGCTAACCTGCTAAATGAGGAAGAGAATGAGAGAGATGTGGAACAGTGTCAGTTCACAGCTGTGTAGTGAAAAAAGAGCTATCTTATTATTGCAGCCTGAAGTATACCTGCTAAGAATCAGGCAGTGAGTGCCCAGCCTATTGATGCTCAGACCTGTGAGAGTAAGAATTGATAGGTTATTGAGGTTCGCAGGTAGTGAGATATACAGGATGTTGGGGGTAGTAGCTATCAATATAGGCTGAAGAGCAAATCTTACCCACATCTTATCTTTTATTCTAGTATGAAACTGCAATGTCACTACACAATTAAGGTAAAATGTAGCATACAAATACTTTGGGGAAAGTGGATTAAATAGCCTTTATAGGATTCCTTTAGAGAAATTTTTAACTTTATGTACAGGAAATGCACTGAAGTCAGTGTTTCTAATAAAGTACTTCTCTACTAGGTCCTCTGTGTATAAGGAAACAAGGAATGATCAAATAAAAACAAGTTGTGATTGTATAATTTTACACAGATGAAACAGTTCAACTGTTTTAAGAAACATTTATCTTAGGGATTTTCACTAATAATTATTTGCTCGATAAGTTTTGTCTTTGACCTAATTAGTTTTTTTTACATGTTTCTAAACAAAACTATAACATTTACCAAATCAGTAAGATACTCAATATTTTATATAATCACACTGTATACTTTTTAGTTCAAATGAGAACTGTTGACTTTTGAGAATTACAGAGCAAAATACATATTTATAATAACTATTGGCTAATAAGTTTTATGAATTCTAACTTACGGTTTGTAAGAGAAGGCCAAAACTCCAAATGTTTCATAAGATGTTGCAATGTACCACTAAGAATATGTCATTTTTTACTTAGCTTAATATTTTTTTATTTTAGAGAAAAAATATTGTATACTTTTACATACTTCAAAATCATTAAATGACGACCTTTCAGTTGAAAAAATAAAAAAGGATATGAATTCTGGAAATTAACATAAAAGTAAATTTATCGCATCAGTGTATAGATTTCAAAAATAAATGAAAGCTTTTAGTAGTAAAATGGATCATTTATTTAAAACGTGTTATTTCCATTTTCAAGTAGAAATTCTTCAACTTGAAAAAAAGGGAATACTTTCATAGGAGTTGACTCAGAAGTCAGAGAACTTCAAGACTAAAAATGTGCCAATTTTATATCTGTTCTATCAATACACAAAAGATTTTTTGATACACAAATGAAGTATCTGTATGCCATAGTTTGTGTTTCTAGTAGTACAATTAAAAGAATCATTTTTAGTAAAAACTTATAAATTCAAGAAGTAAACCTTACTTAGTATAGTACATGAAAAAGAAAAAATGAAAATTGCATCAATGTTTCTTACTATTTTTTTCTAAGAAACTTAAAACCAGTCCTATTTCTACTTAATATATCCTCTTGCATTGTTGGAATGAGATTCTATGCAATGTTTTCTGGTAGAAGAGAAAAGTAGTCTGATGACATGCATATAACCAGGTCCTGGCTGCTCAGCATATTAAAAAAATAAATTTTAAAGATAAAGTCAGTATCAACCTTTATATCTTGTAGAGTTCTTGTAACATGTTTCATTATCAATTACCATCCTCATTTATCATTGTTGTCTTTATATTTCTGTTCAGATGAATAGTAAGTACATTTGAATGTTCCTGGAAGCCTGCCATTTTAGTTAAGTCTGAGATGAGAACACTGAACAGAACAAACACATTCTGTTTTAAATAAAGCAAAACTTGATAGTTTAGTATTTAGAAATATTAGTTCAAGAAGAATTATCCTTATAACATTCCATTCATTGGTAAGAAGTCATGTGCTATATGGAATGATATATAAACATTAAGGCTATGATTTCAGTTTTTTTCCTCTACCATTAAATATTTCAGTGAGAATTCCATTTTCATAATATAAATTTTTATATTTTTTAGTATGGTAGATACACACAGAACATATGTGTCAAAGTTGCTTCCATTCTGCCAGCTGAATAGATTGTAACCATCCACCCTATCTGAATGGAGAATAAGCACTGAAAAAGAGCTTATATTAAGAATTGTACATAAAATTTAAGTAATGAACTGCATCAGATCTAGTTGTCACTGTCAACTGTCTTTTTTTCTTTTCTTTTTCATTACTGGAGTTCGAACTAATGGCCTTTATACATGTTAGATGTTAGACAAACACTCTAACCCTGCCTCAGCCCCTCTTTTAGTTTATTTTGAGATATGATCTAAGTTACCCATGCTGGCCTCAAATTAGTGATCCTCCTGCTTTAGTCTTCCAAGCAGCTAGGGTTTTAGGAGCGTGCCATCATACCCAGCTACAACTGTCATTTTTTTTTAAGTTAAGAGGGATTTGCTTTCAAGTAGAATTTTTTTATACATAATTTATATGTCATCTTCAGCTGGTAAAATTTTCTCATTTTGGTGTGAAGTAATTTATGTATCATTTATTCAATATATTTTAGTATTAGCTCATTAATTTTACAAATTGAATTCACTGTGACATTTCAATATATGAATATAAGATGCTTTGATAAAGTCTTTACTCCTTATGACCCCCTCTTTCCCTCCACTGTCTCCCTGCAGTCCCGTTCCTTCCATAATAGTTCCTCATTTATTTCCATGTCTTTTTTATAAATTTTTTTCATGTGTGAGAGAAAATGTGGCAGTTTTATTTCTTTTTGACATATTTCATTTAACGTGATGTTCTCTAGTTCTATCCATTTTTCTGCAAATGATATTTCATTCTTTATAGCTGAGTAATATACTACTATGTGTATATAGCATATTTTCTTTATCCATTCATCTGTTGACCAGCACCTAGGCTAATTCCATATCTTGGCTATTGTGTTTACTATCACAATAAACTTAGGTAGGAAGGTATCTACTTTATATAGTGATCTCATTTTCTTTGGATAAACACCAAAGAGTGGTATGCCGAATCATTTGATAGTTCCATTTTTAGTTTTTTGATGAATCTTCATACTGTTCTTCATACTGGCTATAATGATTTACATTCTCACCAACAGTGTATAAGGTTTCTTTTTATCCAACAGCTTTACCAGTGTTTGTTAGTTTATTATTTATTTGATAAGAGCCATTCTGTCTGGGATAAGATGGAATTTCAGTATAGTTTTGATTTGCATTTCCCTGATGGTTAAAGATATTGAGAATTTTTTCACATATTTGTTTGTCATTTGTACTTCTTTTGAAAAGTGTCTGTTCAGATTATTTTCCCATTTTTAACCAGAGTTTTGAGATGATACTTTATTCACTGCTTCTGCTTGCAGTTGGAATCTGCCCTCTGCAGCTGAGAAGCCTTACAGTTCTTAATGGTGGGCCATGCTCTCCAGTGTTGCAGCAGACTCCAGCAGCTCATCTTCAATTTCTTCTTCTTTCTGGGTTCTTGTCTCATGAATTCAGAGAATGAAATCCACAGACCAAGCTGTGTGAGTGTAATGGCAGGAACATAACTCTTACAGTGCAAAGTGTTTTCTTCCACCTAATGTGCTGGTCTAGGGGTTCAAACTTATGCTAATTCGGTTCCAAAGCCTACTAATGCTATTGGTCTATTCTTGAATACCAACTTCATTCAAGTGTGTCCCACTTCCATTTTCTCCTGGTAGATCAATAAGTGGAAGGCTGAGGCCTTGGGATGGGGCTGCAGCACTGTGTAGAGTACACTTCTGCAGTGGGCATTCCCACTATGTGCAGGCCACACTGCACCGGGGCTGAGTCATACCTTGCCTTGGTGCTGACTTGCAGCACCTCAGGCCTGAGGCACCTGCATGACAGGCTCCACATAGCCACACAGCCCACTCAGGCTGCCACTCAGCTGCTCCATTGCTCCACCTCTCCACTTCTCCATCCATGCTTCTTGACGGGGACCAGTAGACTGGCTGCTGCAGAGCTTGGCAGCCAGGGAGCTATGTCAACTTGTTTTTTTATGTTACAATTTTTGAGTTCCTTATATATTCTGAATACTAATCCGCTATCAGATGAATAGTCGGCAAAGATTTTTTTCCCATTCCGTAGTTTATCTCTTCACTCTGTTTTGTTTACTTTGCTATACAGAAGCCTTTTAATTCCACATGATCCCATTTGTAAACTATTGCTTCTGTTTCTTGGGTTATTGGACCCAAGAAATCACTGACTAAGCCAATATCTTGAAGAGTTTCCCCTAGGTTTTCTTCTAGTAGTTTCAAAGTTCTAGATTTTACACTGAGATCTTTGATCCATTTTGAGTTGGTTTTCATACAGGGTCTGAGATACAGTTTTCTACTTGTGAATATCCGGTTTTTTTCATAGCACCATTTGTTGGCATAGCTGTCCTTTCTCCATTGTATGTTTTTGGCAACTTTGTCAAGAATCAGTTGGCTATAGATGCATGGGTTTATTTCTTGAAACTCAATTCCACTGGTCTACATGTTTGTTTTTATGCCAATACTATGCTATTTTTGTTATTATGTACCTGTGGACTAATTTGAAATCAGGAATCATGTTGCCTCTAGCTTTGCTCTTTTTGCTCATTATTAGCTTTGGCTATTCAGGTTTACTTGTGCTTCTGTATGAAAGTTTCTGCTGTTGCTTTCTTATTCTCTTGGGTATTGCATCAAATCTGTAGATTACTTTTAGTAGTATGATCATTTTAACAGTGTTAAATTTTCCAATTCCTGAACATGGGAGCTTTACACTTTCTGGTGTGTTTTTTTCTCCTTGATGTTTTATAATTTTCATTGTAAAGGTATTTTACCTCCTTTTACCTACTTGGAACCAGGGAAATATCTGGGGTCTTTTATCTCCCCTATTCTTTCCCTGTTCTTTACATTGAAACATCCTTCAAGATTTGAGCCAGGCCTAGTCATGACTGATAAAACACACAGTTTCTCTGAGCTGACTTGAGAATGCATCTCAGCTGCAAAGCCCCAACCCAACATGTTCAAAATACTGGACTTCATCCCCAGCAGATCAGATAAAGAAGAAAAAGAAGAACAATAACAACAACAAAAACAATATAGAAGTAAAAGCCAAACAAAAACAAAAACAACCATAACACCAACAATAAGAGGAAAGACAAAAATGATACAGAACAAACTAAACTTAAAAAAAAAAAAATAAGAAAAAAATTAGCTTAAAAATTTCATCCCCATTCATAATGCTGCCAGCTGCCTAGAAGACTGAGGAGGCTTGCAAATTAGAGATCAGCTTGGTAAACTTACTAAGACCCTGTCTCAAAATTTAAAAAAAGAAAGGGGGGGAGAGGAAGAGAAAAAAAGAAAAAGAAAAAGAAAAAGAAAGAAAGAAAGAAAGGGAGAGAAAGAAAGGAAGAAAAGAAAAAGGAAGGAAGGGAAAAAAGAAAGAAAAAGTTTAGTTATGTAGCTCAGTGTTAAAGTGCTGGCTTAGTATGATTAATCCCCTAGTTTACATCCACAGTATCTCAAAATAAATAAGTAAATAAATAAAGAAAGTAAAATAAAAAAAAAACAGTGGAAAAAAAAGAAGCAAGAAGAAACAATAAAAAATTAACAAGACTAAAGAAAAAGGGAAAAGCACAAGATATGCAAAAAGTAAAAGTAAAGATGAGAAAGAAAAATATTTAAAGAAAAAGAGAAAACAAAAACTTAAATACATATAGCAATCTGCAACCTATGCTGATAACACTTTTTTGTTGTTGTTGTTGTTATGCTATGAACCCCTTGAAGAGAGCAAATGTTTAGTGTTATGATTTGATTGAGAGGTATACCCCAAAAGCTCATGGGTGAAACAATGAAGGAATGGTCTGAAGGGATATAATTATATCATGAGAGCTGTAACCTAATCAGTAGATTAATCCATTTGATGGCTTATTAATATTAAAGAACTACTGTACTGGGTGGTGACAATAGGCAAGTAAAGTGTGGTTGGAGGAAGTAGGCCATTGGGGCCATGACTTTGGGGTTTATAGTTCATCCCTGGCAAGCACACCCTTCCTGCTTCTTGGCTGTCATGTCTTGAGTTGCTTTCCTCTGCCATGCTCTTCTGCCATGATATTCTGCCTACCCTCAAGCCCAGAGCTATGGAATTGGCTGACCATGAACTGAACCTTTGAAACTGTGAGCCAAAATAATCTTTTCCTCCTCCCCATTGTTCTTGTAAGGTCTTTGGTCTCGGCAAAGCTAAGCTGTCTAAAACCCTTGGGGTTATTTGCCTCATTCATGCTTCCTTTTTTTGCTTGCCAGGTGACACTGGTTGTGGTTTGTGACCAGAGTCAATTATAATGCCACTCAGCTACGCTGCATGCTTAAATGAACTAGGGCAAAACTCAGAGCTCCCCAGGCAATGATTTACTCTGGGGTTATTTGAGCTATGCACTTGAAGAGTGGAGCAGGTGCTAATGCTTTAGCATGTCAGGGATTCTGGGTTTTTTGTGCTGTGTACTCTGAGGGTTGGGGAGAGGCTAGGAGTCACAACTCTGTTCTGGGTTGTGACAACAGTGGGCCCTGTCCAATCCATGTCTATGACTCTGGTGTTCTGAAACTTGACTTTCCTACTGGAAGTCACACAATTGCTCAGACCCTGTATTCCTAAAACCGATTTCCCAGGCTGCTAGTTTAAAAATGTGTATCTAATGCACTACAGTTTCCCTTTGCATAGTTTTCTCTGGGGTTGTGTCAGAGACTCTCCCTGAGGGCCAAACTGACTCTCAAGGCAGCAACCTTTGAGCCAGTATTGGTATTGTCATGTGGACACAGACAGAAAAATGCAGGGACTTGATTCCTAGAGCAGTAAGCTCAGATAACACCTCCAGATGGCTCCCAGTTACAGCACCGCAAGAATATGCTGGGACTGCAGAGCACTTCTACCAAGCGAGTTTGCTAAGCAGATCCCAAGTCTATTGTCTGTTCAAACTGTACTGTCTGCAGTATGCAAATTCCTGCTGTTCTGGTGGTTCCCACTGTGAGTCTCCTCTTTCACCTCTACCCCTCTCTCTGCCCTGTGACCAGTAAGTGGGGGCACTACATTTAACCCTTTATTTCCCTATCCCAAATCTGTGGATTTCTCTCTCTGTTCACTACTGAATTTTAGCATTCTCGTATAGTCACCCACATTGGTACCCAGCTATACTGCAGTCATTTTGAGTCTATATTTCATGGAGAAGCAGGCGAGTGCTGAGTGCTTCTAATCCTTCATCTTGCTATTTTAATTTTAAAATACATTTTGCAAGAAATCTCTGAGTCGTTCTGTATTTTATTGTTGAAGGAATAAGTCTACTAGAGTACTTTTATATAAATATACTATATTAGATTAAATTTTATTTCAGCAAAAAAAATTGAAGTAATAGTATATATCTAGTGTTTTTATTGTGGTTCTCTTATAAATGAACTTTAATGACAGTTTCATAATATGTAAATGTCTGTGCTCTTTTCTAATACAAATTATTCTTACTGGACTTCTGCCACTATTCTTAGAAAAACAAAATATCAGAACAGATTGAAAAAAACTCTAGACAATAACATTTTTTACTAATCAAATATATTAATCCTCTGATACTACTAAACATTAATCTGTTTTCCACTTCTCATTTTTTTATCTTCTAATTTTTAAAAAATTATGCTCTAGCTTCATTGTCTCTCCAAAGTTGGCAGTACTCAATAGGAATAAAATTTACTATTCCCTTCCTTCTGCAGTCAGTGTCTTTCTTGTGTACTTCTATTTTAGCAAACTTTCAATTCTACTTTCTCCCTAAATGTTGAGATGGAAAAATGTTTAAAGTTCTATTCACAGACCCTAGCCAACAAAATAGCAGGTATTTGTTCAAATAATTAACAAATGACATCATAAGTAAATGGAAATAAAGTTGCTTAAAATACAAAACAAGGGCAATTGTTGAAGTTCTATGAACCCACTGCTAGTAAATCCTGGAAATTGAATCATTATTTCCTTAGTGATGTTGTTACATAATGTGCATTTGAAAATGATGGGTAAAGAGATAATACATTTTAAAATTTAAACTATGTTTAATTTTTTCACTTAGGTATCTTGCGTAATTCTCTGAAGAACATAAGCCGACATCTTGCCTAGTGAGAGTTAGGGAATGGATAGAATCTCAGTGTTGAAGTATACTACTGTATTTTTCCCCTTCAGGACCACCACTTCCCTGTGCCTAAACACTGATTTAGTTAGTCCACACCTTAAAAGACCTGCTCTTAATTACAGAACATTTCGGGGGCAAGGAGTCATTCTATTTAGAATCCACAACAGCTTTTCTTCTGGAGTCTCAGAACATTACTTCAGTGAGTTCCAAACACCAAACAGTGATTACTGATTTTTTTTTTTTTTTTCATGGTGCTGGGGATTGAACCCAGGGTCTTTTTCATGCTAAGCAAGCATTCTACCAACTGAGCTATATCCCCAATCCCTACTGATCATTTTTTAACTAGCAAGGTGAATTTTTCTAATTGAACATCCTAAAGAATAGAGCTAAAATGCTTAGAAAAATTGTCAGACACAGGAAAATAGCATTTTTTCTGTATGTATTTTAGCATACATTTTACATTTATATATGTAGAAAATAGTTCATCACATAATTTACTATAATATGCCACATTACATGCCTTATGTATGTGTGTACAATATAAACTATCTCTCAAAATTTAGAGAAGTGTACCTTTGGCTTTTTTTTTTTTTCTTTTTTCAACTTAGATTTGGTCAGTCCTCCTACTTTTGCACAGCATTCCTACTATACCAAGATGATGTGATTTAGTTCTTATTAATTTTTTTCATTATGAGTCCCTACTGTGCTTTCTCAGCAGCTTCCTTCTGCTTCATTTCCCAAACAACTCTATAAAAAATCAGTGTGCAAGCAATAAAATCAATTGGTCTTGAAATGATTCTTCTAGTGCTTTTTTTCTTTTTATCCCTGGGATGGAAGACTGCTAATGACTACTAAAATGTCTAGGCAAGAGTAAAGATTGTCTTGTAGGGGGAAAAATCCCATTCAAGCCCTGATTCTTAAAACGTATGAATGGATGCAACATACATAGTCAAATGATTGTTTTCTCAGAAGTCTTCCAAAGAACAAAAACAAAAAACAATTCTTAAAAAAGACCAAAAGGTACCCATGCAATTTCTAACTGGCCCAGCTAGAAGATTATTACTGAAATGCTGTTATTTTTATATTTTATCAATATAATGAAAGCATATTTTATAGATATATATGTTGAGAGTATATAGTATATTTTCATAGCAAAGATAGGAGTAACTATGCACGTTTTTTAAAAAATAAAACTATGCATATGTTTTTTAATATAGATTCATGAAAAAATAATTACAGCCTATGTTATTGAATATTGTCCATATTCACTTATACATAATATTTGAATTCCTTTCCTCTTTCTGTGGGTGACACTTCATTACTAGAAGTTTGTGTCTTTTTATTCCTTGCTTCATAATTCTTATTCTTGGCACATGATACTGAATTTTGTGGCTAAAATTGAAGTAAATTATGCTCAACTATCTCTATTTTAGGTGTTTTTTATGTTTGTCCAGTAGAGGTACTCTTGTGTAACTATTACTGAATCATTGTGTGTTCACAGTTTTACAATAATTATGCTGATTCATGGTCATTTTTATAGTTTTTCATCACTCTCAAATTTAGTTGAACATTTTCTGACAATATTACTCAAACCTTAGTTGAAAATCTGCAGTGGATCTGATGATAATATGCTCTAAAATTATTTTCAGTCAGGTGTCAACAAACTAGAGGCTATGAGCCAAATCTAACTCATAGCCTGTTTTGTTAGTTTCCAATCCAGGAAATGTTTTTGTGTATATAAATGGTTGTTTAAAAAAAGAAAGAAAAAAATGTGCTAGACTACAAAACCTAAAATCATTTATATTATCATAAGAAAGTAAAATAATTTCCAACATATTTAAACATTTTTACGGTATATTCCCAAACTCAAATGAACAATTATATAAAACATATTTAAAAAGACTTATGAGTAAACTACTTGATGACCAAAAACGTTTTTTCTATAATTTTTAGTTGTAGATGGACACAATACCTTTATTTTATTTATTTGATTTTTATGTGGTGCTGAGGATTGAACCCAGTGTCTCACACATGTGAGGCAAGTGTTTTACCACTGAGCTACAACCCCAGCCTGATGACAAAAATTTTATTGTGGTGTAATAATTACTATTTTAGATATATAGGAAATGTTCACCTAATAGCAAAAATAAGTGATAGATATATAATTGGAAAAAATTAAAGAGTGAAATCTATCAAAATATATTTTTTTGAATTTAGTGATTTCAACAGCTAACTAATATATTAAAACAGCTTATATTTGAACTCATAGTATATATTAATTATCTCTTGGTGTTTTTTCATTGTTTTGGTTTGGATCTGGAATTCCCCCTCAAAAGCTCATGTCCTGAAAGCACAGTACCCAGTGCACCAAAGTTCACAGGTGGGTGTTAGGCAATGATTGGATCATAAGGACTCTGACCTCATCAGTGGATTAATCCATTGATGGCTGAATAGACTACTGGGAGGTGGAACTTAGTTGGAGGTAGTAGGTTACTGGTAGCATGCCCTACAAGGTCTTATCTTTTCTCTGCCACCCCTTTCCTACCCTATGCTTCCCAGCTTCCCTAAGCTAAGCAGCTTTCCTCTGCCACGCCCTTCCGCCACGTTTCTGCTTTGGAGCCAACTGACCACGGACTGATCCACTGAAACCATAAGCCAAAATAAATCTTGCCTCGTCTAAGTTGTTCTTGTCAGGTATTTTGGTCACAGTGATGCAAACCTGACTAGTACATTCATTTATTTTACACAATAATCCTAGGAAGAAGGTACTCTCATTAGCTGTTTTTTACTGATTAAACGTTGGAGAATCTTATTCAAGGTGATCCAGCTAATAAGGTATTCAATGCTTATGTGTGGCTTTTCACTTTTGTCATTTTGGTATGTGAAACACTATCCACAGTTAAAAGAGTTAAGATTTGGCCTGGGGTTGTGGCTCAGTGGTAGTACACTTGCCTGGCATGTGTGAGGCACTGGGTTTGAGTCTCAGCACCACTTATAAATAAATGAATAAAATAAAGGTCTATCAACATCTAAAAAAATATTTAAAAAATTTAAAGAAAAAAGGGAGTTAAGACTAATACAATAGTTGTAGGAGAAAAGAGTGTATGGGAAAAAGTGAGCAGTTAATGGAGACACCATAAATTTATCCTGAATATCCTTTGTATTTATAAAACAAAACACATAAGTATTGATTATGAAGTTATAAATAACAAGACAATGTAAATTTAATAAAAAAAAGTAGTGACTGATTTAAGGTTAACATACTTACAATCTTACATCTTTCAGATCCCCTCACTGACAATGGGCAAAATTGCTGGATTGTTCTCATCAGTTATTTTCAAACTTGGCTGCACCCTGGGATCACCTGGGATGTTTTCGAATTACTAATGCTTGAATTGCACACACAAAGATTCCAATTTAATCTGGGAAAGGGCCTGAGCGACAGGATTTTTAAAACCCACTTAGGTGTTTCTAACATATTTTGAGTCTTGAGAACAATTTATTTTAAGTACTTGCTGACAAATATATCCTCACCTGTTCATATTCTTACAAAGCTGAGATCTGATGTGCCATAGATGAGGTTATGGGGAGAGGACAAGGTCTGACATTTTAAGGTTCTCAAGAGTGTTTCTTAGTGTTGGACCCTGAGCCAGCAGTGGAATCACCTGAGAATGAGAGAGACACGAAGGTTTAACCCAATCTATTCTATTGAATAAGAAATTCTGGAGGTGGGGTTCAACAATCTGTAGTTTAATAAGTACCCCCAAGTGATTCTAATACCCACTCAAGTTTCAGAGCCACTATTAAGTCCAAAGAAATCAGTTGAGCATTTCTGTTCTTCTCCTTTTCAGTTGTTAAGACAAAACAAAAACTTTGCTGATTATATTTTGAGAATTAGTATTTCGAAGATATGTATAATTTATATTTTACATTACAGTTATAATCTGGACAGTTTTTCCAGATTTTCCTTCATTATTTTTAATTAGTCATGTCATTAAAGAATATGCATTTATGTGAGTTTGTTTATATGAAATATAGCAAATATATTAAATTTATATTATAAATTATATAACTTCCTTCAAGTATGTTTTGGCTTCACTGGTATAAATATTGAGGTAGAAAAGTTGTTTGAATTTATATGGGATAAGTAATCATCTGGTATAATCTAAGTGCCTAAAAATCTGTATTGTATCCACAATTTCAAATACATCTATATAATTTACATATGCATATATGTGTATAGATAATGTATATTATGTAAATATATTGATTTATACAAAATATTATTTTATTGGCATTTAATACCATGTTAAAACTTCACACACACACACACACACACACACACACATACACACACACACACACACACACACACACACACTCTTTGGTTGCAGTATTACAGCGAGGGTATTTTAAGATGGTGGAACTGAGTCCTTCAAGCCCCAGTTCATATCCAGGTGGTACTCATGCTAATTACCTTGGATTTTGAGCAATTATTAGGCTTTTGTTTTGTAGCAGTGACTTAGACACTAAGACACTTAAGTTTGGAGTTATATATTTTTTCCTTTATACTCCAGTTTCCTGTGTATGTATCTCATGTATGAAACACAGATAATAGTACCTATTTCACAGTGCCATGGTGAAGTTAACATGTGAGATTAATATATGTGTGCTCTTAAATGTATTAGCCATGAGATATCAACGACTAGATACTAGCTATTTTTTATTTCTGTGATTATGTACAAATATCCATTTACACAATATTAAACTTTTTAAGAATATACACTTTGAGAGATTGCATGAAAATAATCCATCTTCTTTTAAATAAGTAATATTTTCAGCCTTTTTTTTTAAAAGTTTCGTGGAAAAAGATTTCCAGACCTGAGGAGCAACCATGAGGGTTGGTAAAGGGATCTACATAGTAGACTATTGTTCATTGTAAATGCAGTGGAACTTTGATAAAATATGACCTGCTATAGCATGAAATTTAGCATAATCCTATTGATTGGTTCTTGTTACTGAAAGAACCAGAAGGTTCTTGTTATACTATTTTATCTATATCTCAGTTGCTTGGCAAAAACCCAAAGAATCGTGTTTTAATGAAGTCCATCTTTGGGAGAAAAATGGAACAAAATACTATTGTTTTTCACTTTTGCAGAGCTCTTAGAGTATTTATGTTAAATAAATGGAGGATAAGCATTGATAGGAAGGCATCACATGTCTGGAAGGTAAAATGAAAAAAATCCAGATTAGTATAAAGACACAAATTTGAAGTTTTATCTTTAAATATTAAGAATGTGAAACATCAGATAAGAATTGAAATATTGAAATTAGTTGAATTTAAAGCAGCTTATTTTTATGACCATATTTTTATTATACAAATGTAGATATTATCTTAATGATTTCATAATTTATATAATATTCAAAGATTCTGACAATCTAATGTAGATCTCTAATCTGTGCTAATTTATTATTCTCTAAAGTTCTCATTTGAATATTTGTTTTAAGTATATTGCATAGTTACAAAATGTGAAGCATTTAAGATTAAATGCCATGTTTCATATGCTGTGTACTCCAAACGATAACATAGTACCTGTCATAAAGCAGTTTAATATCTTAAGAATGAGTGGAAATTTTAGTTTTCTTCATGCATTGTTGATCCATTACTGTGTCCATGATTGAATACCACACACATTTCTTTTGTTTGAGGAGATAGTAATTCCCAGTCCTGATATTTCCTTCCTGTGAAAGAACTGAACCCATTAGGGTAACCCTCCAAACCTCTCTCTGCCTCCATTTTTGCATTCTCAGGAGTTAAGGAATGACTAAAGTGACAAGTTACTCTGGAAGTAGGAACTGGCCTTGTTTTATCAACTCCTTTCTCACCTCCTTTTGAGATCCAGGTTTCAGTGCAGAGCCAAATGCTCAGGTCTGATCCAGGTAAGATTGGAGGTAAAAAGACTACAAGGGTGATATCAGTAGTTCTGCAGGTCAGCCTGTAACTTTGTGTATGAGTCTGCCAAATTCCTATGTGAATATGAGGACATCAACTAAATATTAGCATACTAAATGCTGATATTTTTATTTTTCCTTCTTCCTATTTATTCCTATGTGCCTAATTGTTTCAGAAGTCAGACAGGAAAGAATGAGATGTTATATAGTGATTCTCTTGAAATATAACAGATTTATACAATAAACATGCATACTTATATGTGTATTTATGCATGCATATATGCATTCATATACTTATATTGGAAGTGCCACTGACACAAAGGCCTGGATGGGGGTGGAGAGCATGATAGCATTTTCTTCACAGGAGCTCATGTCAGCACATGTAGGAAAGCATACTACTAGACAGAAGAGTGTTTCTCATTTTGGAATTCTTAAAATGAGAGTTGTAGGAATGCCGTGGTGCCAGCAAATATTAAAGATGTGGTATTCATATTATGAATGAGAGTCCCAGGGTACTCCTAATTTTCCATGAGTATTCACCAAATTCTTACAAACTGGCAAGTGGGACAAAGTATATATATTCATAGTCTTGTAGCTACTGTCATAGCTTTTCCCTCCCAAGTACTATCTTCCCATGAAATTGTAGACTATTTTTCTTCCTTTTCCAAACCAGTACATATTTCTCAGCTACAGACCTTCCTAGATGAACAGATATATTGGCAGAAATATTTTTTCTTCCTCTTTCGACTACAACTTGTGCACTATTCTTGTCAATTAGAAACTGAAATCAAAAAGATATTCCACATAGATAATTTTTCTATGTCTCATTATTTTTTAGAAATTTAGCTTCTTCACACGAAGTTATTGTTTTTCTAGCATTCTATATTTCATGCTTAGCAATCTTCTTTTAAGTCTTCAGAAACTATGAAATAGGGAAACATACAGTATCATTCTTTTTTGGCTGATACCTTGTCCATGAGGTGGATTTGTTATTCCATGCAAGTGAAGCTTGCTTGCTATATGTGGTATTTATCATCATGGATTGAAAGTGACTATGTATGCTCGTGCACATAGATACATACATATTTATGATGATCTTCCTTGTGATTCTTTAATTGCAGCTCAAATCTACCAGGTTTTACCCTGCTATTCCTCTTCCCAGATCCTATACTTTGATTCTCTTGCCTTGATCCACTCCTTTTTACTGCTGGCTCCCCTTTACTACAAAGTCTCCCTGTGCTTCTTAACGTATAACCTCTTTCAGAATGCTGTATATTACCTAGTAGATACTCAGCAACATTGTTGAATGAAATAATAATAAAGTAAGTTAAATGATTAAAAGCAGAGGAGTTAAACAAAAATATGTGACTCTCCCAGTTTAAAGCTGAATGACTCAGGATATAGTTTTAATTCCTTTAAGCATCAGCTTTCTCTTCTTTACTTTTGGAATAATAAAATCTCCTTTTCAGAGCTGTTGAGGATGAGGGGCAAAGTTAGATGAATGCTTAATATGCATAGGTACTCAATAGAGATAGTTCCTATTAGTAATAAATCTTTATACATTGGTGAAAAGGAAGCATTATTACTTATTATAAATATTAATAAAATATAAAGATAAAACCATGTAGGAAAAAAAGATACACCACCAATGAGTCATATGATATCATAAAGGACTGAGGAGGAGTAGATGGAGATAGCAGCAACATATGCATAGATTTTTCCAGATTCTCCTTACTTTAATCTTCCTACATTTGTATGAAAAGGAATGAATGCCCAGAAGACAGGTCTACATGAGAACTAGGCTGGAAATATTTATCCCTCTACCTCGTGACAGGTATTTCTGACATAAGCTGACCCTGAAGACCAGTTTTCAGGCAAGGTATAATAGAAGCAACTTTCTAATGTTTCCTGAAATAAAAGTAAAGAAAGGTTCAGAGGAACTATGTAATTGTTTTAGTGGCAAATGAAAAGACTAGGGTCAGCTGTATATTTTAGGAACAACTGGGTCACAGTAGGTCTTTGTGCTCTTGCTCTGAAATCTAACCTACAAAACACCATGAACAATATGACTTCTGTGAGAAATTCCTCCTGAATTCTGAACAAATGATTTTCAAAGAAATTTTAGAAAAACACCCTTTTACCATTGCAGATGACCTACATATCAAAAGTTAGTTTCAAATGTCTCGCCATACAAATTACATCCACTTTGGAGTTTTCTGTTCATCTTCATTTCTTGGAATATAATGATCATTTCTAAGGACATCTTTGTTTTGGAGATTACAGGGCACACCTATTTTTTTTCTCCTGCATATTTTTCCCACACACCCTTTCCCTTAATGTGTACCTCAGCATCCTTATCACAGTTATCATATCAGTGTTTAAAAGCCCACTTTCTGAAAACATAGTGTCTTTGTTCAAGACTGATTTGTATTTGGTTTTGTAGGAAAATAAACTCGAGAGAATTACTGAAACATGAATACCTGCCCACAACAGGCACTGTATTTGAGTGAATGTAACCTTGCACCACTTCTGAGAGGTTTGAATTACTGAATTCTCTAACCACTGCTTCAGACCCTGGGTTATACTCTGAAACAGAGCAAGACTATCTCCACCTCTTCAGTTTTCTTTGTGATAGATAATATTACTGTGCTTTTCATAAAACATTCTGAATTTCTGACTTGAAAGACAATAACAGTAAAAAAGAAAAGTATTGTTTGTGATTCAAAACAAAATAGACAAATTTTTACTGAGTAATTAATGACTTTATCTCTGGCAAGACTGCCATAAAAAGTTGTTCTTGAATGTCATGGGATTGAATCTGATAAAATAAACTCAAAATCTAAATAGAGATCAAAGATTGTCTTAATTTCAAACCTATTGAAGTTCTTTTTTTAACAAATCTATGATAAGAAATTATAGCCACTTAGACCTGTTTGAAGTTTATGGAGTATGGCCTATTTATGAGGTTGTATATAAACAATTTATGTACCCCATAGCGAGACTCAAAGTAATTAAGCAACATTTTGAAAAATAACTACTTATAATGTGTTTTCATGATGTGGTTTTAAATTGTAAAATGAAGATAATGAAATTAGGCTTATTATTGAAATTAAATATTTGTTACTGTAATTATTTTTTATGTGAAATCTTTCAAAACATACTGAATAGAGAGTTATCATTGATAGTCATCTTTTATTAAGCAACTGGATTGAACATGAGTTAATGTTTTTTGTATTTGCTTCAGAAATTTTCCTCAAAATTTTTATTTTGAAAAATTTAATGTTGCAGAGAAGTTGAAAAATAGTATAAAATTATTTTTCCTTTATCTTCACCCCAAGTCACCAATTTTAAGATTTTGCCATGTTTGCTTTATCTTACTTCTCTCTCTCTCTTTCTCTCTCTCTCTCTCTCTCTCTCTCTCTCTCTCTCTCTCTCTCTCTTTCTCTGTCTTTGTCTCTCTCTCTCTCTCTCTCTCTCTCTCTCTCTCTCACACACACACACACACACACACACACACTTTTTTTCAAGTCTGTGCTTGACTTCAAGTTAATTTTTTGGTAGTTGCAGGAAATACTAGTTTTTCCATATGGATATTGGGTCATTTCAGTACTCTTTAAAAAACATTATTATCCTAATTGAATTACCTTGTACGTTTATCACAAACAAACTGACTACATATCTGTAGGGGTTTTGTGGACCTTCTTATTTTAGTCAGCTTTTTTGCTGCTGTGACTAAAAGATCTGAAAGTAGAGAAGGAAACCTTTATTGGGGGTTCACAGTTTCAGAGGTCTCAGTTCATAGATAGTTGGTTCCATTCCTTGGGCTCAAGGTGAGACAGAACATCATGGCAGAGTAGTATAGCAGAGGGAAGTGCTCATATGATGATCAGAAAGCAGAAAGAGAAGGTGAGAAGGAAGAAGGGAGGGAAATCGAGGAAGAAGGAGGAAAGAAGAGAAAAAGAGAAAGGTGGGGGGAGGGAGGAGGGAGAGAGAGAGAGAGATATGTCTCTACTTGCCAGATACAAATGTAAGCCCCTGATGCCCCACCTCCTCTAGCCACAAGCTATCTGCCTTTAGTTACCACTCAGTGAATTCCATCAGGTGATTAATTCACTGATTGGGTTAAGGCTCTCATAACTCAATCATTTCTCCTCTAAACCTTCTTGCATTGTCTTGCACATGAGCTTTTGGGGGATACCTCACATCCAAACCATAACACTTCTATTTTGTTTCATTTGTCTGACTATCATTGGTATGTTCCATTCATTTACCACATTGCCTTAGTCAGAGTAGGCTCACAGTAAATCTTGAAATCATGTAAGAGTAAATCCTCTCTATCTTTATAAGGATGTTTTGGCTATTCCAGGTCCTTTACTTTTCCATATACATTTGGGATTTTCTTGTCAATATCTGTAAACCCACAAATTATATTCAAATTCAGGTAGAAGGTATAAATCTATCTGAGAAAAATCAGTCTTACTAGTTATTTCATCTTCTAATCCATGAACAATTGCATGTCTCTTCAATTATTTTGGCTATCTTTACTTTTCCCTGCAATCATTTGCAGTATTTGTATATTATTTTGTTATATTTTTCTTTGTACTTTTCATGACTTTAAAGTTATCATGAATAGAATCATTTTTTAATTTATTTGTCAATTTTCTATACTTAATTTTGGTTTAAAATTTTAATTTAACACTACAATTTATTTTTATTTTTATTTTTGTATATCTTTTATTCTGTGACCATGACAAATGGTCTTACTGTTTTAGTAACTTTTTGTTGATCACTTCTTACTATGCACAAAAATCATGTCATCTGCACAAAGTAATTTCACTTCTTTTATTCCCTAATCATTGTGACTCTATATGTTTTTCTTGGAAGCCAGGGTAATGTAAATATGTGATGAGAATAGACCCTTACTTTGTTTCAGACCTAGGTATCAGCCTTCAGTTATTTATTTTTTAACAATGATAGTAAACGTACATCTTTCATAGAAATGCCTTTTATCGGGTTAAGAAAGTTACCTTTCACTGAAAGTTTTCTGTGAAAATTGAATTTTTCTTAAATGATTTTTTAATCTGTTGATACATCTATGTATTTGTTTTCTTTCTTTTAATATGTTGAATTACATTCATTGTCAAATGTTAAAACGACATTGAGCTCCTGGAATAAACTCATTTTGTCATGATACATTACCCTTTCTATAGATTGCTGAAATCAATTTGTAATTATTTTGTTACATAATTTTATATCTATATCATGAAAAATACTATTCTGCAGTTTCCTGTTATTTTTCTTTTTATGGTAGTTTGAGTCAAGACTATATTTATTTTCATTTTCTTATTTGTACTGATTCCAAAAAATTCATAGTCTTAAATAATTATCCATACTTTATTTGCATTTCATAAATTCTGATATGCAATATTTTGTGTTTTCATTATTTTTTAGGAATTTTGCAATTTTGTTGTGTATTACCCTTTTACCCAAGAGGTGTATAATAAAGTTTTAATATTCTCAGGTGGACAGGACTGCTTTTATTTTTTTTTCTCTTCTTTTCTTTCTTTTTATAATTTTTTTCTTTCAATATTACTTTTTTTTATGTTGTGATCAGAGGATCTGGTTTGTATTAATTTTACTTCATGGAACTTTTTGGAGTTTTCTAATTTGTGATCAGTTTTTGAGAATGTCTTGAGAATAAAGTCTTTAATAAGTAAGGTATAAAATTTATGTTTTTCCATTGATAATGCAATGTAGAATATCTTTGAACTTATTCAACTTTTAGTCACTTGTCTAAATTGGATTGAACTGATAGGTTTAAATCTATTTTTAAAGTTCTGTTTCTTCATGCATTTTCTATAGTTTTTACTCTACAAATGTGGTGACTTTTTAATGCATAAATCTTCTGTCTCACCATGACTCCTAACATTCAGCATTTGAAATTTTCATAGTCACACTTAATTATTTGCAGTTTGAATTCTGCTTTGACTACTGAGATTTTTTTCCCTTTATTTTCATTTCTTATGTTTTTAATTAAATGTATTATTTATATTTACTAATATAATTATTTTATATTATTCTTATTTTGGTTTTTGAAAGAAGTTATAGTATTTTTTCCTGTGTTTCTCCCCTTTGTGTTTTGTTGTTTTTAAGTTAGATGTCTAAGTCAAAAGCTCAATGAGAGGACTAAGGATGTTCCTCAGTAGTATTTGTCTAGTATATATAAAACTCTGGGTCTGATCCACACCACTGAAAATAAACAAAATCCCACAGCATTAATGAGGATATAGAGTAAAGGAAACCCTGTGCAGGAAATATAAATTGGTACAGACATTATGGAAAATGGTATGGGCTTTCCTAAAAAACTTAAAAATAGACTATCATATGATCCAACAGTCCCACTAAGGGTATATATCTGAAGGAAACAAAAGTGTCTCAAAGAGAAATCTACATGCCCATGTAATTGTAGCATTATTCACAGTAGTTAGCATGTGGAAACAACCTAAGTGTCTATCAGTGATGACTGGATGAAAAAACTGTGCTGTATGTCTATAGGTATACATGCCTATAGACAAATAGTACATACATGTATATGTGTGTGTGCTATATACATACACACAATGGAATATTGTTTTTTTCATCCATAATAAATAAGGAAATTTTGCCATCTGTGTTAACATAGATGAACCTGGAGGGCATCATGCTTAGAGAAAGAAAACAAAAGATAAGTACTGTGCGACCTCACATATGGTATCTAAAGGAACCTAATTCGTAGAAACAGAGTAGAATGCCAGTTGGTTGCCAGTGGTCTGAGAAGTTGAGGGAATTATAGATTGAAGAGTACAAACTTTCAGTTAAAAGATGAGTAAGTTCCGAGAATCAATGTATAGCATGATGATTATATTTAAAAATACTGTATTTAATACTTGAAATTTGATGTTAGTAGATCATAAATGTTCTTACAAAGGAAAATTAACTGTATGAGGTGATGGATGTGTTAACTCACTCACTTATGACAGTCATTCCACAATGTATATGTATATCAAATAATCACATCATATACTTTATAGTTTTGTCAATTATACCTCAGTAAAATGAAGAAAGCTTAGATGCTGAAAAAGCAAGGATGGATAAAACAGAACCCCATTCATTTACCATAGAAGATTCCAATTTGACAAAGAACAAACAGGTCAGCAAATAGTAGTTAAAATGTGGCTGAAGTGAGTACTTTATGTGTGTACAGGGGGCAAAATCAGTTTATCTCACAGTACCAATATCTGTATTTACCATCAGCCATTTATTCTTAAAAATGGGAATCAACCATGTTTCCAAGTACTTAAGAAATATTAGAATATAGACTTTCTCAGGAGAGTTTGTCTCAGATCATCAAAGTTTGTTCCATACCTGTTGACAAGAGGTTTCATCAGAAGTAACCAACCAATAATACCTTGATTAGAAAATCCTTGCAATGTAATGCACTGTGTAGAACTCTTGTGCAACTGAAACTGCATGCATTCCAATTACTGCTAAAATATCTTGGTGCATAACTTCTCTCTCCTATTAGTTGAAAAGCTCTCACAAATGTATGTGTTCATATACATTTCATTTTCTCCACAACATTTATGGATGCAGTAGAGATTCTATCATCCTACTTACAGTCACGATATAAGTTGTTTGTTTGTTTCTTTTCTTTTCTTTATTTTTTTGGCAGAAAACAAAGCAAGATGATACTTTATTCCAATGCCTTGAAGAGTCTTGGTTTATCAATGTTTTTCTGCAGTATTAGAAGTGTCCCATTTTGCCTACAGTTGTCCTGGTTTGAAAGGTACATTTTGATGCCATCATTCTTATTATAACTTAACAATTGGATGATTGGTCCATTATGGATAATGTGAATTTTTTTCAATGAAGTACATCAATCTGATGCTGCCTTTTAAATTACCCTCTACTAGTGAAATAAAAAAATTTCATACCCATTGTTAAGGAGTCCTAGGTATCAGTCAGGAATGGGAGATGTTAGAGGTTCAGTAATCTGTGGCTCTCTAGGTTTTCCGGGGACCTGTTTCCTGGAAGTGCTGGGAAAGAAGGGAATCCTGTGCCCCTTCCACAGTTTGCTTCCGTTTGTTTCTTTGCTTGTATTTTGCCTAACGTGACATAGTTTTAGAGGTATATCTTCTCGTTCGTACATTGTCTTTATCCTCTCCATCAGTTTTTGCCCAGATATAGACTATACTTGTCTTTTTGTATTTTTACATCTGCTAAAAATTTCTGATAGAACACATGGTCAGTACATATTCTCTGTTTTTATGCCTCTGAGAGAAAAGCTAAAGAGGGAAAAATGTTTGGTTTATTAACTGAAATATTCATAATACTTAAGATTAGTGCTGGTTCAAACACATTTGGTGAGTGAAGAAACATTTCTTAATTTTTCATAATATGCCTAGCTGTATACCAATATCATTAAATAGCACAGACAAAATAAGATTTGTTCTTTCATCTGAAGTCTTACAGAGGACTAAAGAGGTAATGATATAAAGCTGATTGTATTAAGAATTATATTATATTGTATTAAGAATTATTTAACTATTAGTTAAATAGACTAGTAGTACTCCTAGAGAAGTTCAAAGAAAAAATAATGTAATTAAGTACTAGAATAAGGGAAGTCATGAAGAATGTTGGCTTTGACCTTGACCTTATGAATAGATAGATTTGCTCATTCTGAAAAGGAATGCATCCCAACTGAGAAAGAAAAAATTAGCACATTCTTTTAAATGAGAAAGATCAGGAAGTGTTTCTGACACAATAGGAAGCCTCAAGGTTAATAGAACAAAATGTAAGATGAAAAATCACCCATTGTAGTTTGGATTTACCCAAACACAGAGCAATAAAAAAAGTAGTAATTTATTCTGTAATAAATAAATTAGTAGATTATTATGTTTTTATAGTATTGTAAATAATTTTATGTTCCGCCGCCTAAAGTTTCACATTTTATTCTTTTTCTTTAAATTTTGCTTTTCCAACCTAGGGCTGAACACAAATAGCCCTATACTTCCTATTGACACAAAAAGCAACTCAACAACTGCATTTTATACCTCTCACTTTATCTGAATCTATAACAGTTTTCTGGGACTATGCCCTCAGCAGAAAGATCATAGAGCCATAGGTCATATCCCATACTTAATTTCTCCCGGATCTGTTGTGATAAATTGCTTTGCACGTTGGCTTTACTGTTTAGACTGCCCCTGCAGTACAATAGTCTTCAAATTCTGACAGCGTTATTCATCTTCATGAATTTTTGCTTTCTGATAGGTATAAATTTTTATCTTCTTGTTTATCACCTTGTTGTTTGATAATAGATTTGAAGGGATAGGAGGGTTTTTTTGTTTTGTTTTGTTTTGTTTTTAACTATGGGAGAATCTTAGTCATAGTTTTTTTTTTTTTTTTAACTAGTTTGGCAGCATACTTGGGTTAGTTTTCCTTAATATTGGTAGCTTGACTAAAACAATTAATGCCATGAAGGCACCATAGTGGAACTGAAAGTGCCTGCTATTAGTAGAGACAAGCCACTATAACAAGGCTAAGAAAAAGAGGCATTTTGCTATATCACTTTTTGTATAAACAGTGACATCTAGAGCTGCCTTTAGATTTCTCTAATATGTGAATAAGTTAAAGGTTATCACTGACTGCAGATTTAATGGATTACAATAGAATTATAGCAAATGACCCTTGCAAGTTCTTTAAACTTGATCGATCACAACATAATTGTCAAGGCAGAATGGCAATTAATTTTAATTTAGCTGGGAGGTCATTAAAACATTTATTAGGGAAAATGGCTATTAAGTTGTGATGCAAGAGATTTAACAGTTTTCTATAATTAAAAACCTTTGTTCAATCCCCTAATTTCATGTGGGCAAGGGAGCTATTGTAAAGCTATTAGCCTCTCTCCATGTAAAAGTGAGTAACAGTATATAAGTAAAAGTAGCTGTGTGGGAGAGGGAAAGGGTAGTGGGTGGGTGTGAGTGTATGATGGGTAGCAAAAATTGCTATGCAAAAATTATTTTAGGGTTCAAAGCAAAACCAAACTAACAGATACTTGATAGATTGGTTTCACTTGCAGTTTAACATACTTGAATATATTTTACCCCTTCTTTTTAAATCTTTATAAAATGTATTAGTATGTCTCTGTGCTTCCTAAGAAGAATTAAAAGCACCTGCATTTTGAAAGTTTGCATAAGCATTCAGGAATTCATATTGTCATTATCACATTTATTTAACTAGAAATATATACATTCTTCAAATCAATGTTCTTCACAACCTTTTCTATATTTTATACTCACAGTAGCAATTATAAAATATAACAAAGGTAGTGAAGATCATTGTAAGTATACTGTACTCACAATAGTAAATATAGAATATAGAAAAGTTAGTTAAGATGAAACTTGAAAGACTTCAACCCTGGGATATGTCACTTGGCATGGCAGGTGACTTTAGGGATGTGTTTTCTAGAGGCAACACATTTTTGTGTTGGTAAATAAAAGCACCATACTGTGTACATGTTTTATATAGTGATATAATCTGCTCCTTATCATTTAATCATGCACCATGATTTTTATGACAATGTACTGATATAATTCTTAATGGTAATATAAATATCCATTGTATGAATACGTAGTACTTTGTTTACTTAATTTATTATTGACAAATTAGGTCAATGCTAGACTTCAAGATTACCATATAATCATAATTCTCTCCTGAAGCTAAGGGGTTTCTAAAGAATTATTTATAATAAGTCAAATAAGTACACCCTATTAAAATGAATAAATACAATATTTTCTTTAAAACTCTAATCATTATCTGTCTTAAGAGTACTTGCTAAGTAGCACTTGAATTTGTTAGTATAAGAAAGCAGACAACTCTTGTGGTTTTTAAACATGGTAAAATGCAAATTGGATATTTTATTAAATTCATTGCAAATCTTATATATTCCTTGGTTCCTCATCATTTTCTTTTCAAGGAAGCTAGCTATACATTACTTCTTTGCATTTTTTTGCTAAAGGGGCAACCTCCTTTACTTTTTATTAATGAACATGAAATTGATTTGAGTATTGGAAGGAAAATTAAACTTTATGTTCACCCTTTTCCTCTGCCAACATTATGCCTACCTTACTTGTTATGCCTTTATGAATATAAAATATCATCATAGTGCCCACTTTTAAAATGATGGGACACAAGTATAAATATTTGATAACTAATGTTGTTAAAATTTCTCATGAGTCAAGAGTTTCTGAAAGTTTGTTCCAGTGTTTTTTTCATTTCCTACACTCTGATTGACTTCATGAATTTGTAGAAAGCATAGGAATTATAATTCTGGGACATTTAACTATGAAGTTAGTTTACTTAGCATATTTATCTGGAATATTTCTTGCATCCAGATTGAAAAATAACTGTAAAATAGTATCTAATGAGAGTTTGATGAATTTTAAAGTATCCTGAAATGATTTATTTACACTTTACTATAATGGATAATTTATAACAATTAAAATCAAAGTTGTAAGTATGTGTTTTAGGAATGGACTTATTTTTTGCTCTTTATGACTAAAAATTGATATGTTTTTCCATAAAAAAACAAGGCTTTATTTAAGCTATAATAAATTTTATACAAAGGCTTAATTTCCTAGTTGAAGCTTATAATGAATCCACAAGAGAGCATATATGTTTATAATTATTCTGTAAAATGAAGCATTTTATCGCACATTTAGTAATTTCATTTAATGTAAAATTATCCAAATTTGTTCATTTCAAATGTCAAGGGAGATTATATATAGTACCTATTTATTCACACACCTCTCCCCAATTCTCTGGCTATAAGTGCATTGAAGGTACATAGCTAGCTTTGATTATTAACTTTGTATTACTAGTGCCCTAAGTAGTATCTCATTTCTGCTAGTCATCCAGTAATTGCTAGTTGAAATAAATCTTAGGAATGCTTTTAAAGCATACACAAAACTTTGTTTTTATGGTTAGTTTCTATATTGACTTTCAGTAAAACCTGAGAACATAACAGTAAAATGTGTATTGTAGAAGGTGTTTTATGTTTTAAGGGGAACTAATGACTTCCAGGTACATAGATTTCTAGTCATATAACTTGCTTGAGAAATAGAATTTAGAAAACCTAGACAGACAAGACAATAAAGTATTCTTAGATGATCTTCCTTTAGATATTAATTCTCTAAATTATAGTTTTAAGAGTTCTGACAGCATGTTTTGCAACAAGGTTAAACTTGGTGATAAAAACAAAGTACATATTATTAGCCATGATGCTTGAGGACAATATATATGCTTTGAATATAAGCAAGTGAAAACAAATCTAAGTGTTTATAAAGAAAGTAAAAGAGGCAGTGAAAGTGATTACAAGATTTTTTGGGTGGTGGAATGGAATCAAATTCATACTTATGAAAGATCTTCAGATTTACTTCTAGCACTGAAAGAATTTTATCTAAGGCTAGTGAGTGCAAGAAAAGGAGCATTGTAGAAGTGATTTTTATCATAGCTCCAAGCAGGATGGAGCCTAAGGAACTTGTTCATCAGTCGTTGGGCCAAAGTAAATATACAGAAATCCAAGGATGACTTTTGCTTTGAAGTTATTCCTATTTTCAGATAAAGGTATTGGTCAAAGTCAAGCAGGACATTAAGGATTCAAACTTTGGTGATACATCAGTGGAGAATTCAAGGTGTATAGGAAAATATATCTAATGTATTAGGAAGTGCAGTTTAAAACAAAAAGATGTAAACTGAAACTTCATCCTAGGGATTAGATAAGTGTAGAATACATTCAAGGTGTATTTAAGGACTGTGTAGTCATCTGAACTTCACTGAATCTCAGAGAATAGGGGTGGAGACAATATAGAAATTGTGGCAGGAGCAAATTGATGACAAATTAGAGCTAATTGTCACATATTTTGCTTCTGTCAGAAACTATGGAAGAAATTGGGAGGGCCTGAGCCTATAGTTGGGGCACCAAAGGATATAGGTCCTATCAACCACAGTAAAAGTTGTATAATAAACAGAAAAACACATTGTCAATTTTATACTAAAAAATTTAAGAAAAATTTCCCTGTTATTGCAATTGATTATAGTGTACATCTGTTTCTGATAGGGTCTTGGTTGAGCTATCTTCCTCAAGGGCCTGTCAGGATAAGTTCCCTGATATGTGCCCTGTTAAGTAGGCAAAGTGACATATTAAACACTATAAATTGGTTTTATAAACACTAAAAGCTCGTGTGAACTTTGATTTTCATTTTGAAATTACTGATAATGTTACTAGAATATAATTTACTGATTGATAATAGCAAAATTTAAACAAAATAATTGAAAAATAATACAATAGTTTGAGGGTAAAATCCCTTTAAATATTCAGTGGAGAACAAGATAAAGACTAAATCTTTACTCTGTCTTCTTTGTGGACTCCAAGAACTGAAAGAAATAGAATAGGAAAGAAAAAATTATTTTTATTAGAAAATGTAAAATTATGAGTATATTAAAGTATAAAAGAGACATAATGCAAAGGGAAAAATAGAGTGGGAGGGTACAAAAATGTGATACTGAATGACTTTGAGCAGAGGTTTTTAAGTTCAAATGATGGGGTAGATGCAAGAAATGAAGAAGAATAAGAAAGAAATTAATAGAAACAGAAATATATGGGCATTTACTACAAGGTTCTAGTTGGATTCCTTTTGACATTCTGGATAATCTAGAAGAAACTTTAAAAGAGTTACATCCTGTTTTGAAAGGGTAAAGAAAGATACTCTACTTTTACCTGTCTTGGAGTTGAATTAGAAATGATCAGGAGATGATTCTTGCTCTTATGTTTCATATTCTCAAAAATGCTTTGATTTTGGAGAAGAACAATAAGCAATTTTAAATCAACTGAGCAAATTCAGCAAATTGGGTCAATTATGGACAACTTGATCAATTTACCTGTATTAAAAATAAGTCATTTCTGGTTTCAGCTCCAAAATATAAAAAGCTTTCTTTGCAACAAGAAAAAAAACTGAGTAAACTGAAAAATCAATGGTTTTTCTTGGGTTTTTCAGAGAACTAAGTCTGCAGAGTAAACAACCATTCCAAAATCTGAAGAGACAAGTGAATATTCAGGGTCTGCTAATGTGGAACGGAAGCCACTGGAGCCAACAACTCTAGGAACATTTCAATTGCAATTTTGATAATTTTCTAGAAGCTGATAGTGGATGAGATTGAGAATGTGAAAATCCTGGGTCTGTGGACTGAGAATTCTGAGGTGGGATTCACATTTTAATCAATGTTTCCTCTAGTAACCCCACTAGTTTCTCATAGTAAAAAGCCAAGAAAGGTCTCCTTTTGCCTCTGTCTGGAAAAGGGAATGGACAACTCTGGTATAATGATTAATTTGAATTGTCATCTTGATTGGATTAAGAGATGCCTATGATTAAAAGATGGTTGGGTGTGTCCATGAGGGTGTGTCTAAGAATGAGTGTAATGTGGGGTAGTGAACTAAAGTGGAGACCTTCCCTAACCATGGGCAGCAGTGCCCAAAAGGATGAAATAAAAGTTGGAAGAATAGGGATGCAGATGCAAGCTTGGCTCTTCTTGAATGGGTTCTTGATTGCTGCTTCGATCATCTGAGGATATCAGACTCTTGCTTCTTTACTCTTCCGAAGTGAACTCTGCCACTGATTCTCCAGGGAATTTTCAGAAGCCTTGATCTGGGACTAGGGTAGCACTGTTGGTCTTTCTGTTCTGGGGCATCTGCATCTTGGACTGCGCAGCTGCTGGTTCTTCCAGCTCTCCAGCCTGATGATGGCCATTGTGGACTATCCGGCTTCTGGTCATATCAGCCAATCTAGTAAATCCCCTTTTATAATCATACTTCCTGTTGATTCTGTTCCTCTAGAGAACCTGACTAATACACCTCATGAAATGTGTGTTCTCTATAAACCAACTCAATCTTCAGAAGACTTTACGAGAGCAATATCCCACCCAGGGACAGGACATTTCCCTGACCTGGTTTCAACTGGCCTCCTTCCTGTTTCATCTAAGCAGGTAGGGAGAACTAGGAAATACTCTAGTATGTCACTAATCCAGGGACACAAGGCTACTAGAGGACTATTTAATCATGGCATTTTCCTTGCCATAACTTACTGGCACCTCCACAGGCCATTAGCATGACTGATGATTATAGTTGGCAGAACTGCAAGGCACTGATACTATCTGAGAGGAAGCAGTTAGGGAAGTCCAAAGGTAGGAGGGAGACACAAAAAGGCCACCAGAGAAGTCTGAAGACTATGGTACCTACAAATACAACCTAAATCATAGCCAGATTAACAAAAACCTTATGTTAAAATCCCGTTTACTTTACTTCATATTGTTTAATACGTCTTATAACATTTTTAAAAACAAATTACAAGACATGGGAAAATAAAAGAAAAACAAAGTTTGAAGCGACAAAGTAAACATTAGAACATGGCTCAGCTGTGACACATATGTTGGAATTATTAGACTGCAAATTTTAAATAACTGATTAATATTTTAAGGATTCTATTGGAAAAAGAGGACAACATGCAAGAACAAACAGATCATATAAACGGATGTAAAATCTACAAAGAAAAGAGATGGTGGAAATCAAATCCATGCTAATAGAAGTGATAAACGCCTTGGATGGGCCCATTAGTAGACTCAACATGCTAAGAAAACCATTAGTGACCTTGAAGTTAGGCTCATACTGTTAATAACAACCAGCTTCTATAGGAACTTACTCCTGTCAGACTCAACCCACTCTGTGAGACCAGCATTTATCATCCATGTTAATATGCATACCTAACCATCTTCTACTAGGCCTCATGTCTTAAAAGCTCATTCACCACACTGGAGACCAAGCATCCAGCACAGGAACTTCTGGGGTATATATCACTCAAATCATACCCACACTATAGCACTTATTTCATCAAGAGACCTCCTTTTTTAAAAAAATAGGAGAAGAACTTCTTCAGGAAGAAGGATGTAACAAGTTAGCAATCAGGACATTATGGAAGGAAGAGCACAAAGGAATAAATGAAAGTAAAATAAAAAGTTTCATTTTTTTATTAATATAAAAATCAATTTTTAGTTTAAAATAATACTACAATATATTAGCTAATTATATCACATAGATAAGTGAGAAGAATGATAGAAATGTCATAGCAGATAAGAGGAAGGAATTGGGAATACTGTTTTAAAAGGTACATGCATTATACTTGAAGTAACATATATTTGAAGGAACATAGATTAATTTAATAGTTTCTTTCCAACTTTAGGGAAACCTCCATGTTTTTAAAAGAAGTCTGATTTTTATGGTAAGGAATGATATAAAATTAAGTAGCATAAAATGCTCAATTAAAACCAGAAAAGGGAAATCAGTGGAGTAGAGGAAGGAGATCCTGAGAGAGGGAGGAGGGACAGGAAAAGGATGGAACTTTAGAATGAAATTGACCAAATCATGCCAAATATACATATACCACAGTGAATTCTACCTGTATGTATACCTAAAGTCACTGATTTTAAAAATGATAAATAAAGAAGACCACTAGAATAGAGGAATGAGAGCAAGGGGAGAGGGGAGAGATAAGAAAAAGAAAGTATTGGGTGGATGTTAGTAACCATTCTTTAGTTTGTGCCTAGGTAAGGGTCATTTTGACCAACTTCTCCCTCTGTCAATGATCTCATGATGTTAGTTTGTAATTTTGAATCATAGCAACAGACACTTATGATTGATGTGATTTTTGGTATAAGAATCCCTACAGCCCTGTGGTTGGGGCTGTTCTCTCAATAGCCATTTTTTAGGGCATTGTGTGAGACAGTTAGCCAACCGGCTTAATAAAGACTCTCAGATTTGGACTTCTCAGTGGTGATGGGTCTGTTCTTAAGTTGTGCCCCATAATAGTCCTAATATAAACTTTTTAAAAATAAAACAGAAGCAGAAGAGGGTGAAAAAGAAAAAAAATATAGAAAAGCTACAAATAGTCTATATAAATCCAGTTATTGCAATAATTCTTTAAATGTGAAGAATCTAAATACATCAAATAATTAAAGATTTGTCACATTGGAATTTTTTAAGACTTAACTATATGTTTTCTGTTTTAGTCAGCTATTTTGCTGCTGTGACTAAATGACCCGACCAATACAACTGTAAAGGAGGAAAGGTTTATTTGAGGACTCATGGTTTCAGAGGTCTTAGTCCCTAGAAGGCCAGCTCCATTCCTCAGGGCTCAAGGTGAGGTTGAACGTCATGTGGGAGAGGATGGTGGAGGGAAGCAGCTCACATCATGGTGATCAGGAAGCAGAGAGAGACTCCACTCGCCAGATACAAATATATACCCCAAAATCACTCACCAATTTCCACCTTCTCCAGCCACAGCCTACCTGCTGCAGGTAACACTCAGTTAATCGTATCAGGGATTAATTATCTGATTAGGTTAAGGCTCTCAAAACCCAATCATTTCCCCTCTAACCTTCTTACATTGTTTCACATGTGAGCTTTTAGTGGACACCTCATATCCAAACCATAACATTTTCTCCAAGAGTAAAACGATGGATAGAGATATGATAACACTAGTCAAGGAAAAATTGGAATTAATATCAGACTGGGCAGATTTCATGTAGAATTAAAGCAAAAACGAGAAACCAAGATGTACTTTTTAGAATGACTAAAATCCCAAAAGCAGAAAAGAGTAAATACTGGGTAATATACAAAGAAATAGAAATTCTCATTGCTAGTGAAAATGTAGAATGGCTCAATCACTTTGAACAACAATCAGGCAGTTTCTTACAGAGCTAAATGTACTCATACCATATAATCCAACAGTTGTGCTCCTTGGTCTTTACCAAGTGATTTGAAAAACTCCTGTCTTCACAAAATCCTGTACATTTATATATGTGTGTATATATACATGCATGCATTAATATTAATATATATCAGAATCATCCATAATCACCAAAAATATGGAAGCTGTCAAGATGTCCTCCAATAGTGAATATATTAAACAACTATTGTACATCCATACAGTGGAAAGTTATTCAGATGTGATGCTGCATCCTTTATATAGAGTCTAGTACTTCATTCTGTGTCTGTATTATATTATTGCCGCCATATTAAACACATTTTATTCACTCTATCTTCTCTCAAAATGTTTTTATAAACTATCAATATAGTGTATGTTAAGAATGAATTTCTAAAGTTCCTCCATATCATTACCCTATGTACACGTATGATTACACGAATGGTATGAATCTACATCGTGTACAACCATAGAAACAAAGTGATGTACCCCATTTGTGTACGATGAATCAAAATGCAGTCTTTAAAAAATAAAAAACTAAATAAATAATTTTTAAAAAGAATGAATATCAAATTTTAAAGGTAAAAGTTCTAATAACCTGTATTACCAATGATGATATTTTTGTTTTTAGGATGAAAATAGTTAAAAAAATAAAAATCTTGGTAGAGGCATGAATTTCACATACCACTAGGTTTTTTTTAATTTTTAATTTTTAATATTTTGATGCTGTGGATTTAATCCAGGGATGCTTACCACTGACCTACATCCCCAGCCTTTTCATTTTTTATTTTGAGAGAGGCTCTTACTAAGTTGCTGAGGCTGGCCTTGATCTTGAGATTCTCCTGCCTCAACCTCTTAAGTCTCTGGGATTACATGCACAATGACACTTTGCTCCCACTACTCTATTTTAGGGAAAAGATCAAGGCAAGAGTCACAGAGCTAGTGAGAGAGAGATTTGTCTAGGTGAATATGTCTAGGCTATTTTCCTGTTATATTTGATTTGGATTTAAATGTATTATAACTGCAACCCTGTGTGCAAAATAATGGCAGCACTTGTGAGCACTGGAATAAGAAGTTTCTATTATAATTCATTTATTCTTTTGTTTCTTCATGTGGACATTTAATGACGTATTTGTTTTTACTTCATACATGACCATGTTTTTTGTGTAAGTGTTCACATTCATTATTTATGAAGTTCGCACTTAATCTGCTAGCATATTTGTATACGTGTCATTTGTGTTCTGTAATCTGCTCAATTTTACTTTGTTCCTTTTGACCACTTTTATTAATTCATTGTCCTTTCAATACCAGTTGATTTTAGTATTTATTTATTTATTTATTTATTTATTTTTTCACAGTGCTGGGAATTGAACCCAAGGTCTTGTGCTTGCAAGGCAAGCAGTCTACCAACTGAGCTATCTCCCCAGCCCTGATTTTAGTATTTATTTGCTTCCTAATTAGTATTTTTGTTTTGCTGCTCGTATTTACTGTTAATAGTACCAATAAATGTTTTAAAGTACTAAGCATAAGAGGAGACTTCAAAGGTTAGTGTATTAGTGGGTTTTTAAATTTATTACACACCATGATAATAATATATTAATTTATATATTTTGAGTGATATTATACTGTTCAGGATTATTAAATGATACTCTGTGTCTTAGAGTTATTTCCTACTGAGAAGGATAGTTTATAATGAATTAACACAAGAGAAATGTTTCATATTTTTAAAAAAGTTCAAAATTATTTTATAATTATGTAATAAAATAATTCTCAACCACACAAAATTTATTTAAAACTGAGATTCAATTATTCTTTATGTGAAGGCAAAGAGGGTGTTATAGAACTTGCATATTGGTTCCAAAAATTTATTCATTTTTACTATTTTAATTTAATATTATACTTCTAGATTCATCTCTGTATAGTTTTATTTTTTTTTATGGTTGGGCTGTGCTGATCTGTGTTGACTATTTTTTAAAAATCAATGTAATCAAAGTCCTGTTTGCCTGGAGTCAGTTGATCCAAATGTTCATAAGCTTTATACAAAATAGGATAAAATGAATCATTAGTCTCCTATGGAACAGAAGCCCCTGGGAACACTGTAGTTAGGTTAATGTGAAGGTGGCAGGATACGCATACTTCCTCTCTCCCTAGATCTGCATGTTTAACACGCACATAGCCCTAGGAAATAAAGTCAGTATACCCCATTGTATTTTGATCCATTAGCTTTGTAAGTCTGCCTTATCCCAGACTTTCAGATAAATTATAACAGCAGATCTTATATCAGTTCATACATTTTGACTCTAAATGTTTGTGGTTTCTAAATAAAAGCAAGAGGATGAAAGTTGACAGTTTCATGCTAAGTATTATATAGTATCCATTATTTGTATGGTAGTATATCATTGTAATCAAAAGGAGCTGTGGAAACTGGTGTGCATAAGACTTTGACCAAAAAAAAAAGACTTTTCTATTAAAATAAATTATTTTTGCAATATGACCTACTGCCATAATTCATATATTACACAATAAAAGACCAACACAAGGCCATGGTGTTTATTTTCTTCTGCAAGATCTGCTAACTAATGCAGTTCTTCTATATTTTCCCAATGATTTCAATTATTTGATTTCCAGTTAATTTCCCACACAGCTTTCCTGCTAAACTAAATCATGTCAGACATTTAAATCTTATTACAGATATTTTAAATCTTATTAATTTCTATAACTCCTTTACATGGATGCAAGGCATATTTCTTATTAGAGAATCAAAGGTTCTTTAACTGTTTGGATGTTAAAATTAATAATTTTCTCTCTGAAGTTACCACTCTGTCAATGATGTCTTAATAACATTTGGGAATCAAAAGTTGTAAAAATGTCCAGCAGTACACAGTGTAACAAATTTAAATACTACTTAACAACATATTGCCTTAGTGACCAGTATATTCT
Organism: Sciurus carolinensis; assembly: GCF_902686445.1. Taxonomy (NCBI): domain Eukaryota; kingdom Metazoa; phylum Chordata; class Mammalia; order Rodentia; family Sciuridae; genus Sciurus; species Sciurus carolinensis. Next base: position 56,733,808 of record NC_062220.1, read on the forward strand.
ATCTTGGCTTAATTACCATTTATTTCAATTAATTAATGCTTTGAAAGTTTATTCTTACCAGGTAAAATAAGGAAAATATTAATTCACATTATTTAAACTATGATCCTTGACTGTTTATTCTACTAGTATATCATCGTATAGTATGGATCAGAAAATGTTCTGTAAATATTTTACACTTTGTAGGCCATATAGTCTCTGTTAATTACTTAACTGCTACTGTAACGTAGAAGCTATTTACAATAAAACATTATTTATGGGCACTGAAATTTAAATTTCATATAATTTTCAATCATAAAAATATTATTCTTTTCTTAGCGCTTAGCCTGTGCAAAAGGAGGGAAAAAAAGCTGAATTTTACCATGAGATGTATTTTTTCAATTCTTACTATATATTAATAAGTAAATTGGGAATTAGATCTTTTAAAAAAGCTTGCAAAGATATTTGTATCATTAAATTTTAGCCATGAATAACTTTTTATCAAATGTAGTAGTACCTATAAGAGATAAGATTATCTCAGATTCATTTTAATAAGAACTTTATGTCACATGTTCTTGTGAGAAAGAATATGATAGTGAAAATAATTCAGTCTTAGAATAAACCAGACTTAGATTCAGTGCAGACCTAGTTTCTCACTAGTGTTGAAAGTTACATTTCCTCTTTGATTCTTGGTTTTCTCATATAAAACACAAGGGAAATATTTCTAAAAGGTAAGCTAGTTCTGAGGATTGATAACAGTACATGTAGAGTCACTCAATAGTTTATAGCTATCATAATTATTTTAGTATGATTTTTATGGTAGAAATCTGTTAGATTGCAAATTTTTATTTGTGAATGCATTTTACAGAGTATTACTGATCAATAGTCAGCTGAGGAGATAATTTTCACTTAGTAACTTCTACTTCATATCTTTAGATGTTCTTATTGGTAAAAATAATCTGGAAGAATATTATGTTTAATAACCTAAATATAAAAATTTTAATATCCCAGTAGTACTATGCCTGTTCCATGTTAATCATCAGAATATTTTAAATTGCTCCAATTTGCATATAGTTAATGTCTGAATTTATTCAATTTTTTTCACATTTTTTTATTTTTTATTTTTTTAATTTTTACAAACTGCATTTTGATTCATTGTACACAAATGGAGTACATCATTTCATTACTATGGTTGTACATGCTGTAGATGCATGTCATTCGTGTAATCATACATGTACATAGGGCAAGATGTCTGTCTCATTCCACCATTTTTCATACCCCCCCTCATTTCCTTCTACGTAAAGTGCCTCCATTCTTCTCTCACCCCCCATTCCCCCACCCCCATTATATATCATCATCCACTTATCAGGGAAACGTTTGGCCTTTGGTTTTTTGGGATTGGCTTACTTCACTTAGCATGATATTCTCCAGCTCCATCCATTTGTCTACAAATGCCATAATATTATTCTTCTTTATGACTGAATAATATTCCATTATGTATATATTCCACAGTTTCTTTATCCATTCATCTGTTGAAGGGCATCTAGGTTGGTTCCACAATCTAGCTATTGTGAATTGAGCTGCTATAAACATTTATGTGACTGTATTACTGTAGTATGTTATTTTTAAGTCCTTTGGGTATAAACCATGGAGTGGGATATCTGGGTCAAAAGGTGGGTCCATTCCAAGTTTTCTGAGGATTCCTGAATGATGGCACCAATTTGCAACTCCACCAGCAATGTGAAAGTGTGCCTTTTTCCCCACATCCATGCCAACATCTATTATTGTTTGCATTCTTGATAATAGCCATTCTAATTGGAGTAATGAAATCAAGAGTTGTTTTAATTTGTATTTCTCTAATTATTAGAGATGTTGAACACTTTTTCATATATTTATTAATTGCCTATATATCTTCTTCTGTAAAGTGTCCAGTTTATAGGGGCTATCTGGTTTAGGGCTGCATATTGTTTGTATTGATTAAATTATTATCTAAGAGTTTGAAGTTCTATACTCATGGGCATATTATGATTAAATATTAATCCATGTTAAAACAACTCTACCTTGAGTGTTCCTGAAATATTATAGTGATGTTAATATGCATCTCTGTGATACCTCACAAGGTAGTAAAGATGAAATGTGGTCTGTTTGGTTAAAATATATCAAACTTTCACAATGTGTTGAAATCATAATTAATTCTGGGTATGTATTTTAATTTCACAGTTGTGAGCATCTTTCAAAATTTATTTGTAGCATAAATTTCTGATTCAGTAACATTCACTTTTCCAAGTTGTTAGTTGTTTAAGGGTGTTAAATAAAGTCTTTATGGACATACTTCATTACTAATGAAACTGAGCTCAGTCTCAAGCATTAAATAGAGTAATTTTTGGTTAAATTTTTCTATTTTCATCTCCAAATCTCTATAAAATCTAGTAGTATTGATATTTTAATTCTAGTATTCTTTGAATTACATACTTTTATAAAATATGTTTATTTGATACACAGCTTGGTTTTTTAATTGACCTATATTTTAGCATGGGGTTATTATGCCAGAGGTATATGAGACAACTACACATCCAAGTTTTTCTAGAGAGAAATATTCACTTATAAATACTTCTGTAATTGACCTGGAATTGGAAGGGTGAATGCTTGAGTGTAGAACACTGGAGCTTAGAACAACAGAATAGAATTCAAACATCAAATGTCCACTTTGAATTTTGTTTATTTTGGATAACATATCCTGTTTTTTAAATAAAAAAAGATCAAAACAATTTCCTGGGCAATCAAGTATTTTTTTTCCTAAACAACTTTTTGATGAGTTAAGTGTAAATGAATCAGAACCATATGGAAAATGTTTTTCTTACAATATACACAGCTTTAATGGGAAAAGTGTTTATGAGAATGCATTTTGGTTTTTAAAAAATTGAAAAATATTTTGAGAAATAGTTTAACAATTCCAAATGTGGTTTGTTCATCTGTTCCTGGTATAATACACATCAAAAGAAAGTCTTGGAAGCAAAACAACTCTAGGGTATGGTTAATCAGAGTGATATCCCTAAATCTGATGTTTATCAAGGCCTTCTCAGAGTCTCAGGGAACTGGGCAGTGTCTCAGGGAAGTGGGCAAGGTAGAAAAAGAATTGGTTCTGGCAGTTTGAAAAAAAAAAAAAAGAAAACTCAAAATTTGTGATCATCACACAAACTCATTGACATCAAAGCAGAGCCCAGTTCCCTTTCTATCAATCCAATCTCCATTTAGCTTGTTGTTTCCTAGAGCCCTGAGAGTCTCAGTACATAGCACCCCTCTTCCCAAACTAATTTCCAAAATAAATGAGGAAATAATAAAGGAGCCTCTGAAACCATGAGCAAAATAAACTTTTCCTCCTCTGATTGTTCTTGGATCATTTGGTCACACTGACCAAAAAAACAACAAAATAACTGACTAAAATATTGCCATCTTGATCTCAGACTTCTAGCCTCCAGAACTGTAGGAAAATAAATATCACTTATACCACATGGGATATGATGTTTTATTATGGCATGAAATGACCCATTTGAGGGAAACTTGCATCTGCAAGAGGAAATACAGCTAATCTCTGTCTCTACTGGGCTAGGTTTAAAGGAAGGCAAAAAGACTGCATGTTGCACAGAGCTTTTGAAAAACTCATTTCACAACAAGAAAACTGAACCAGTGGCTATTTATTAGTTTGCCTAGCATTGCTGTGTAAGTGTACTGCAGATTGGGTGCCTTTAACAACAGAAATTTATTTCCTCAGAGTTCTGGAGGCTAGAAGACAGATGAAACTGTTGACAGAGTTGTTTTTGAAAGAAGGATCTGTGCCAGGTCTCTGCTTGGCTTGTGGATGGTGATCTCCCTTTATCTCCATATAGTCTTTCCTTTGTACATGTCTGTGTTTAAATTCTCTCTTTTTATATGGACATCAGTCATATTGGATTAGGGTCAACCCTGGTGACCTCATTTTACTCATGTTTGTAGAGACTTTATAGGATCACATTCTGAGGTACTAGGGTATACCCTTCAACAGTCCTGCGAGGAGTGACAATTAGGAGGACATAGTTCATTCAGCCCATAATGAACTGGAACTCACTAATCTGGATCTAATCTCACATATATTGCAATTTACCACCAGTCTGAGTGTAGTTCCCTATTCTCACTAAATTTGGAAAATAATCCAATCCTGATATGATTAGGCAGTTGTACCTGGAAAATTATGTCTGCTTTCAAAATGGATGACAATGACCATAATCAAAGTAGCATGGTCTCTGAATGAAGAAAAGTAGCTACACAAAACATTCTTATGCCGAGTCTCACCAGGATGCTAAATTGTTTATAACAGTTGTCCAAAATCCACTGAGAACTAAGGTTCAGTAGAAAAATCTTGGCACTATTAATTTATCGTATCTGGGGAAAATATAAATTTATGTAAACATAAAATTTCATCTCTCAGAGAATACCATTTGTTGTTTTCATATGCAGTTTAGTAATTTACAGTACTGGCAGCCATAGTCAGGGAGTTTTATTTGTGGTTTCTTTTTCACCTTCATAATCTTCAAAATACTTTAATTACCATTTCTCCTATGGCATGAAGAATTTAAACAGAGACACTTTCTAGTGCTTTGTAGTGGATACCAATTCAATTACCTTGCAAATTTAAAAACACACATATTACTTTGCTTTCTAACACCTAAAAGACCTTTGCAGATTGAGCCCCTTTTCCTTGTAATTGAATCCTTGCCTCAGCTGCATCTGCTGTGGTCTCCTGCTGGCACACATATGCTAAGTACTATTCAAGGTCAAGGTGTGGTCTTCTGCACCCAGAACTTGCCTGCACCTGCTGAATTCATGTGGAATGGTTAAATAAAATGATTTATTTGATATCTCTATGCTTCATACTCTTTGAAATAGCTACTTTAATAAAACATTCCTTTGTAAGAAAGAAAGTACATTTCCCTTCAGTAGTTATTATTTTTCATTTAGTAAATGTCACTTTATCCTTATTTCTGCTCTTCTATTGCAGAATCTGATCTCTAAAAAAAATCAGAAAATGTATTTCAAGAACTCTTTGAAGACTATGATTACTGGTTTAAATTTGATTTTTAAAAGCCTGAAAGTATTATTGACCACTGAATGTACAACTTTACCATATATTAGTAACTTTTTAAAGAATTTGTGTCTTGCCATATCCTGGAGAATATTCCACATGTGCTTGAGTAGAATGTATATTCTGCTTCTGTGGAAGATTTTGTACATGTTTTTTTTTAGCTCCATTTGTTCTCAAGTGTAGATTAAATCCACTGTTTCCTTATTGATTTTCTGTCTGAATAATCTGCACATTGCTGCAAGTGAGGTACTGAAGTCCCTCAATGTTAATATATTATAGTCTATCTCTTCCTTCAGATCTCTTAATATTTACCTCTTATATTTGCATGCTCCCAGGTTGGGTACATACATATTTACAATTGTTATATTCTCTTGATGAATAGATCCCATCATCATCATTATATAATGACCTTCTTTATTTCACTTTATAGTTTTTGGTTTGAAGCCTATTTTTTAAAATATAAATATAGCTTGATTTCATTTGTATGGAATCTTTGTCCATCTTTTCACTTTTATTGTATGTTTGCTCTTACACAACACATGAATCGCTTATAGTCAGTGTATTGTTGTTTTTTAAAAAAATTCAGGGCCTGGGGTTGTGCCTCAATGGTAGAGTGCTTTCCTAATATGTGTGAGACACTGGGTTTGATATTCAGCACCACATATAAATAAGTGAATAAAATAAAGGTCTGTCAATATCTGAAAAAAAAATTAAAAAATTAATTCAGCCACTCCATGACTTTTGATGAAGCATTTTAATTCTTTTACATTCAAGGTAATTATTAACAGGTGAGAACTTACTGCTGTCATTGTCTTGTTTCTGGTGTTTTATAGAACTTTGTTTCTTACTATCTTTGCTTGTGACTGGATGATTCTTTTTCTAGTGATGAGCTTTGATTTCTTGTTATAGCTTGTGTATCTACTGTAGATTTTTTCTTTGTGGTTTTTATGAAACTTACATTAAAGCACCTTATAATGGTAATAAGCTATTTGAAGCTGCTAATTAAACTTCAATTACATAAAAACAACTTGATTTTTACTTCTCCATTTCATTTTTATATCACAGTTAGCACTTTCTGTTATGGATGTCTTAATAAATTATTGTAGTTATTTTATTAGTTTTGGTTTTTAGCTGTCATACTAAAGATATAAATGGCTTACACATTACCCTTAGTATTAGAGTTTTCTGAATTCTACCATAATTTTTACTTGTGAATTCCATGCTTTCATTTTTTTTAATGCACAACTAATTCGCTTCATTGTATTTCAACTTGAAGAATTCCCTTTAGTGTTTCTGATGGACTAATCTGATAGTGATGAATTCTCTCGGCTTTTTTTTTTTTTTTTTTAATTTGGTCTTTGGGAAAGTATTTCTATTTCATTTATGAGGATAACTTTGCAAGTAAAATACTCTTGGTTGGCAGGTTGTTTGATTGGTTTTCCCTCCGGGACTCTGAATATATCATCCCATTCTCTCCTGACCTGTAGGGATTCTTGGAGAAATCTAAGCTTTTCTGATTGGAAATGCATTACATATGATTCTTAGCTTCTTTTCTCTTGATGCTTTTGGGATCTACTCTTTGTCTTTGATCTTTGACAGCTTTATTATATGTTGTGGGAGTAGTCTTATTTGAATTGAATCTGATTGATACCTTCTTTTACCTAGATGTTTGTATTTCCCAGTGTGAGAAAATTTTCTGATATTGTTTCTTTAAGCTTTTACCTTCTTATCTCTTCCTTTCCTTTTGGATACCCATGACTTAAACATTTGTCCTTTAGATGCTGTCCCATAGATCTCATAAGCCTCCTTCATTTCTTTTCATTCTTCTTTTCTCTTTTCTCTTCTGTGTATTTTCAAATAATTTGTCTTCAAATTTACAGATTCTTTCTTCTGCTCTATCAATTCTCCTACAGATGCTCCCTATTATATTTATTGCATTCATCATATTTTTCAATTTTGGAATTTGTTAATTAAAAACATGATTTTAAGTTCTCTATTTAAATTCTTGTTTTGGTCCTTTATTGTTTTCCTGATCTCATTGAATTGTTCTTTGTATTTTCTTAAAGTTCCCAGATCTTCATTAAACATTTTTTTTAGAGATTATTTGTAAGGCAGTTTGTATATCTTCACTTCTTTGGTGTCAAGTATTGGGAGGTTATTATGTGTTCTTGGAGGTGTTATGTCTTCTTAGTTCTTTATGTTTTTTGTTGTCTTGCATTAATGTCTGTGCATGTGAAGAAGTAGGCATTTATTTCAACCTTTGGAAACTGATTTTGTTTGACAAAGTCCTTAAAGAATCAGGGGGTCCAATGATTCTGAGTATCTGGCATGACTCATGGAGTGGGCTTGCTGCTGTCCTGGGGGAGACTAATCTGTGGCCTGGGTCAGTAGGTGTACAGGACTTCAGCTATAGTTTTCATGGTTGGAACTGGAACCTGGGTCCATTATGGTAGATCTGTTCATTTGGTTCATGTAGATAGACCTAAAGCCTATGTCTGAGAGCAGACTTTCAGCCTATATCTGTGTGGGTCATCCTGAAACCTGGGTCTACATGAGTTGACCTTGTCCATGGTGAGTCTGTTGCTGCTAACCAGACATTGGGACAGATCTGGTTCTTATGTTTACAGGGCTGTAACTGCTGTTGGGGAAGTTCTGGATCCTGAAACCAATGGCATGGGCATGCATACTAGTCTCACAGGGGCTGGCCTAGAGACTTTATCTCCAGGGAATGTCTTGGAACCTGGGTCTATTTGGACCTGCCTGAAATATGGATCTCTTGGGATCAGATTGTTCATTGGATTGCACGCTGGGGCTGGCACCTGGGTATGCTAGCAGGTGTAGCCTGGAGTGTAGAGCAGCAGTGACTGAATTGGTACTGGGAGACCTGAAGTCTGTGTTGTTAGGTGTCAGCCTGGTATGCCTGAGGGCAAAAGTGCCATCCGGGCTCTGAGGCACAGAAACTTGGGGATGTGTGTGCTGACCTGGTTCAGGGTTAGTCAGATCCTTGAATGGACATGGGCCCTTGGCATCGAGTCTGTAAACTGGGTCTGTGGGTACTGGCCTGGAGCTTGGGTCTACTGGAACTAGCCCAGCAGAGACAAAGTCCACTGCACTGAAAAGCCTTGGAGTCTGGTCTGGTGCTATAAGATCATGACAGGTACCTAGGCAGGATAGGAGGTTCAATTTATGGGCAACATCTGGATTCTAGGACTACAGAGACATGCCAGGTAATGGATTTTATGGGGTGGACCCAGTGTTGGGGTCTAAGGGAAAGTCCAGTGTTTACTTCCTTCTCCTTCCCCCACTTGGAGGGTTCTCTCTCTACAAGCTGTGTTGCCCAAGATCAATGGAGGGTTAACATGGTTAATATAAAACTCTACTTCCTATCATCTTTCAGGCATTTTTTCTTATTTCTGTGATACACTCAAATGCTGTCATCCCTTCCCTGGTTTCCTTAGGACTTGTGAAGGTGTTTTCATGTGTTTATTACTATTTGAAATAAGTTTTTGTCAGGGTGGGAGGAGGTGAGTGTTGGAAATCTCTATTCTGCCATCTCATTAATGTCCATAATAATAATGGAGTTTAATCAGAATTGTAATATTTAAATAACTATTCCTTTCTGACTTAAAAATTTTGACTTATTATAGGTTAGCAGTATAATAAAAATCAGAAACTTAATTTTTTGGTTGTGAAATATTAAGGAATGGGGTTATAAAAACCCTTAGCAGCTATTACAGTACTAAACCAATAACACTATAACTTGAACATATTTTTATGGAAAATGAATATGGAGCTTTAATATGGAATCAGAAACAAATCAGGCAAATGAAAAGCTATTATTAAAGGTTTTCCAAGCATAAAAGCTTAGCTAAGGTGTGAAATGATTATGCTCATTTCAAGGACAGCTTTCGAATTTTATATCTTGTTTCTTTGCAGTTACTTTACATATAAAAATCTCAAATCCAAATGTCCAAGAATATGTCTACAATATACTTTATCTCTTAATTATAATTATCTCTTAATCACAGGAGTTGAATTAAGTTGGGGTATTTTAGACATTTTTTTCCTAAAAAGTATTTCTGTTTAATTTGAAATAATGCAAATTAGACATGAGTGAATTTTTATTTAGAGTTAATGTAAGCTTTTGAAGCTACAGTTGGAGGGGCAAACTGTATTTTATTTGGACATTAATTTCATTAAGACCTGTTGGCAAACTTGGAAATCTGTTAAAAACAAAACTAAAATCGATGTAGACCTGTACAGTGCTGTTATTTAGATGAATTCTGTAGCCTCACTATGAAACCTACAAGTGTTGAAAAATATTCTTGTATCAATCAGACTGAAATTCTTAAGGAATTGTTGGAAGGCTTTTTCTATATTAAATATGTGATCTTGTCATGATACAATACCCTTTGTGTATTTACTGACAGCACACCACAAATAAATATAGAACAAAAACATAGGTGCATAATCTTGTACCATCTTTATGTAAGGAAAAATACAATTCTGAAACACCAAATTCTCTTTAATACATACACATGACTATTTAGCATGCTTTTAATGGTAGTTACCAGGAAATAAATACATATCTGTCAGGGAAAAAGGCATCCCAGTGCTTAATTTAGACTGGAATTTAACGAGTTAACATTTTCTCATAAAGTTTGACCTGTTTGCTCATGGTGCTGCCTGTGTTTAGCAGCTGTTGCCACCCAGGAGCAAAGCCTTGTCTCCCACCCCTACCTTGCCCTTGCGTGACTGTCACTGCTGAAGCAAATACATTCTCAGTGGAGCTTCCATCATAGCTTCTCCCCAGAGGTCTAGTAGTCAAAAAATATTTCAGATTTAAAAAGAACACAACTATAGCCAGCTGTTCTACAAATAAAACATGAAAAATGGCATCATTTGAGCACAACTGAAGAATATATTAAGTATGCCTCATCACCAAAACCACCCCAAAGATTTGTACCCTTTTCCACCTCCATTATTAATTCCTATCATTTTATTCTCTACATAGCATATAAAATTTAAAATATGAAGTTTAGTAAGTAGTAAAAGTATGTGCCTCTGAGTTCAATCCCCAGTGCCCCTCCCCCCCAAAAAACAAAAGTAATCTGGAAGTCATATTCATCACTGTTCTTTAATTTTGGTTAACATTTCATAAAACATATAAAAATGTGCAATTAGGGTACAACCTTCTGACTTTTCACTACTGAAAATATCCATATATCCAACTAGCATCCTATATAGAAATAGAATATGATCATCATTCCATAACTCCCTAGTAATCCTTTTTAGTGACTACACTTCGAAGGTAATAATTATCTTGATATCTAACAACTGAGCTTTTTCCTACCTTATTCAATACTTCACATGAGTAGAATAATATCACATACCTTGTTTGGTATACCTCCTTTATTCAATAATATATTTCTGAGAGTCACCCACATCGTTGCATGTAGTTATAGATAATTTAATCCCATGAAGCATTCATTGTATAGTTATCAAAGTTACTACATTCAATATCAATAAACAAAACAGAAAATGAAATGAATAAGCAATATGATTCACAATAATATAAAACTTCATTTTAAAATCTAACAAATATGTGGAAAACCTATATAATATTAGGATGAACAACCATTAGTGAGAGAATTTTAGAAGACTGAATAAAAGAGTGAAAGAACTTGTTAATAGATTGTCAGACTGAACATTTCATAGATTTCAATCTTCTCTGAATTAACCTCAAGAGATAATATAGTCTAATCAGAGCCAAGCAGGATATTTTTCCACAAACAATAAGATGATTCTAAAATTAATACAGACCTTTAAAATGCAGTGAATTATAAAGAATTCTTGAAGAATAAGTGTAGAGGACTTACATAGCCATTATTAATTCTTATTGTAAAGCAATAATATTGAAAGCAGTGTGGTTTTGGAGAAAGGACAAACATACCAATGAATGAAAAGGACTGTAGAGTTAAGAAAGAAACATACAGAGATCATTCATTTGGTTTGTAACAAAGTAAACACTGGTTCAGTACAGAAAATGACTATCTTTTCGATAAAGAGATGTTGGATCATTTTGATAAGTGTAAAAGTGAACACTTTCACATGAATTCACTAATCAATTCTTGATGGATTGCAAATCTAATTTTTAAAGGTAATACAATAAAACTTTATAAAAATAAGAGAACATATTACCCTGGGTTCAATTTCGGTACCATCAGTCAATCAACCAACAAATTGATTTTTTCATTTAAAAAATTGTGTTCAAAAGATATTTGAATTATCTCTAAAAGAGTTTAAATGTTCAAAGCAAAAATAATTATTCACTATGAATTTTATCATACATGTATAAATAAGTTATATGACAATAATAATTCAAAGTACAAGAAGGGATAAGTAGGAATCATCTATTACATACTTTAATGAAAAGCTTTATTTAGAGGTAGATGCTTGTAGATATATATAGCAATGACTCACATATTTTTAAATAAAGTAGATGAATAAAGAAAAGGTAAAACTAAAAGGCCTAATGAAATTAAAATTGAATATTTCAAAAAGCATGAAAACACTGGAAAGGTGGTACATGATGGATAAATGTAAATATGGACTAGAGAGAGGCATGACATCAAATTATGAAGATTTAGCCAACATGAGAATGGGTAGATATTTATGTAATCTGCAGTCATTTATGAAAGACCTGAGCAAAGTGATTTGTATTTTAGAAATATCACTGATAGCAATGCAAAGTCATTATTATATAACATTGAAAATAGATGATACAGGGGAAGATAAGGAGAGGGCATTAAATACAAAGGTGCATGAAGATTAATGTCAATATTCTGTTGTATATTTTCTGTTTTTACTATCACCATATACATTTATCAAAAATCATTGAGCTGAACACCTTTTGAAAGGGGTGCATTTTACCATTTTTAAATCCTATGTCAATAAACTTAGGGACAGATGTAAGAAGCATGGGGGTAAGAAAATACTTGCAATGTTATAGGAGAAAGATGATGAAACTCTAAGAGAGTGACCTAAAGGGGAAGGAGATTCAGATGGCAAAGATAATTACAAAGAAGAATAGACCAGACTTGGTGATTACTAGAGAGAAAAAATAAAATGTAACATTCAATAGTTCTGACTAAGGAAGTTAAGTAGATTGCAGTTGCCTTTAGTCAAAATAGGAAATACTAGCCTAAACATTTGTGGAATCAATGCAATTAATAAATTTGGGTAAAGGAGGAGAAGCAAATTTAAAAAATAATTAATAATCATTTGTTGAATTTGAGATTATTTGTGTCACTGTGACCAGAACACTTGATGAGAAAATCTAAAAGAGGAAAAGTATTGGGGGCATATGGTTTCAGAGGTCTTAGCCCATAGACATTTAACTTCATTACTCTTTGCCCAAGATGAGGCAGCACATCATGGGGAAGGACCCATTGGAGGGGTCCTTTAGCTTATGGTGGAATCAGGAAACAGAGAGAGAAAGTGCATAAAAGGAAGAGGATGCAGGGAAGATGCACCCTTCCAAGGTATGCCCCCAGTGACCCACCTCCTCCAGCCATTCTTCATCTGTCTACAGTTGCTACCCAGTTAGTCCATTCAAACGAGGATGGGCTGATTAGGTTAAAACTGTCATAATCTAATTATTTTACTTAAGAATATCCCTGCATTAACAGGAGCTTTGGGGAGACACATACCCAAATCACAATGCAAAATGCACTAAGTCCATCTCCAAGAGTCCCATAGTCATAATCATTTTAGCATTGCTCAAGTCCAAAGTCTCCTCTGAGACATGAGACATACTCCTGGCTGTGAACCTCTATAAAAACCAAAAGCAAGTTTCTTATATCCAATATATAGTGGCACAGAATAAACGTTCTCATTTTAAAAGGGAAGAATAGGGACATAGAAAAAGACATTGGGCCAAAGCAAGACTAAAACCCAGCCAGGCAAACTCATCCTGTAGCTGCCTATAACTCCAGGGGGCATTACAGCGTCTAGGATACCTCACTGAGATGTGCTCTCCAAAGGGGTTGGGCAGCCACACTCCATTGGCTTTGCTTGCAGCACACATGTACTCTCTTTTAAACTAGCTCTCTGCAACCAGCAGCTTTTCTCCACAGTCCACAGTACTGGCACTTCTTAATTCCTTGGGTCTCCATTCTAGCTTCAGCTTGACCTTCACAGTTTTACTCCTTACCCTCTAGGGGAAGCCCATAGGGACTCTAACCCTACTATACTTTGCTTGGACTTCCAGGCCTGCTTTGAAATCTCCACGGAAGCCTCCATGACTCCTTAACTCAAATATCCTGCATTCTATAGAACAAGTATCACATGAATGATGCTAAGGTCTGCCACCAGCTGGCACAGTACCTTGGTCCTCTGGAGTTGCTACTGTAGTGACATCTGAATGCCTGGGTGGCTCCACACCCTGAAACAACATCTAGCCCCCCTGTACAAGCAGGATGCCCCCATAGTCTCTTCTTAAAGAAAATTTCTAAAACCCTGGCTGCTTCTACCATATATAGTAGATGTTGAGTAAAATATTTTGAGCTATTCCTGTCTCTAATTTTGAATTCTCAGCATGTTTAGATATTTGGTTTTGTCAGGTTTGCTTTGGAAAGCTAATATTTTTATCTTTGAGTTATTTCTAAATGAAGAAACTCAAAACTTTAAAGAATGTTTATAGCAGGCAACCTTAGGATCATATGCATATTTATATAGCAATTATATATTCATTGTATTACATTTTATAATATATTTTATATTTTATGTTTGAAGTTTGTACAGCCACAGTCTCATAATTTTCTTTACATTTTTAAAAAAGAATTTTTTGTATATCCTTGAGCCTTCAATGGGTGTGGTCTTGCAAATTCCTGAGATGCCCAGGAAGCATCTTTCCTACTGTGTGAAGTGGTTAGCATCTCTTTAGGAGCTGTAATATCTTCAACAAGTATACCTTCCTTGGCTCTCACTTTGCATGCATTTCTGTTTTTGTCAAACTGAAAAAAAAAATACAAATAATCTGTTTTTTAAATTCCTTACCTACTTTTTGATCCCATTTCTCACAGTAAGTCTGACTAAAAGCTGCCAGTAATATCCATGCTAAATGCTGCACTGCCATAAAATTTTCTCTGCCAGATTAACTAGTCCATTCTTTTGAACTCAGCCTCACACAAAGTTTCAGGACGAGCAAAATATTATCAAGTTCTTATCAGCGTTCTAGTCTTCTGAACTCCCTTAAGAATCACCCATTAAACTCTGATTACAGAATTCTGAAGCTTTTCCAGCTTGTATCTCTTAAACTTTTAAAAATTCTCCCTCCAAACAGCTCTCTAAAGGCTTTTGAACTACATAGTAAGGTTAGTCACAGCAATGACCCCACTCTGGGTACCAATTTCTATTTCAGTCAGTTTTTGTGTCACTGTGAACAAAATACTTGACAGGAACAACTTAGAAGAGGAAAAGTTTATTTGGAGCTCATAATTTCAGACATTAGTCTGTATACAACTAGGCCATTGTTTTGGGCCAAGACGAGGCAGCACATCATGGGTACGTGGGTGGGGAAGGGCCTGGCAGAGGAAAATTTCTGTTCATGGAGGGTTCAGGAAGTTAGTGGGGGATGGAGAAAAGGGGATGTAGGAAGAATCACCCTTTGAGGGAATTCCCTCAGTGACCTCCCTTACCAACCAAGTCCCACTGCCTATTGTTACTACCTACTCAGTCCACTGAAAATAGGATAGACTGGTTAGGTTACAGCCCTCATAATCCAATCATTCTTCCTCTGAGTATTTCTGAATTAGCATAGGAGATATTTGGGGACACATACCCGAACCATAACAGATATACCTTTAAGAGCACAAGTTGGAAATTTGAATTTGGTGACTAAATATATTGGTCTATAAGTCTGGAGTGAGGCCAATTATTAGAAATTTGGTCACCAGAATCTTATACTCTGTTACTGTCCAATTCAAACTGTTCCTATTCTAGTGCAAACTCACACAGGTAGGTGTGGTCCGCTCCCACCCTTTTTGTTCTAAACTCCAATCCTGCCTTAGCATTGCCATCAACTGTATCTTCATTGTATTCAAAACAGAAATGCCACTACTTCCTAAACTACTTCACTGTTGTCCATTGTATTTAAAATGGATTGACATTATTTAATCACACATTGAAGGTCCTGACATCAGAACCCCACATGATTTTCACCCACCACTCCTGCATTTGTGGTCTTCATTTTCTAGCCAAGTAAATTCATCCATGTTTTCCAGGCACAGCCTTCATTTAACTATCACCATACCTTTCTCCATGGTGTTTTCTTTTCTGGAAATGCCTTCTTTCTTGTTTTATGCAGGTGTGATTCATTCTACCTCAAGCAGTTTACTAACAAACTTGCGCATACCTATAAGGACAGAATGTATTTCTTAACCTAACGAATGGAGTCACTGTATCCATCCTTTGAAATTCTGTCCAATTGCATTTTGCAGCATTTTTCAATTTACGTTTTTATTTACTTTGAGCTATATAAAAAGTATTCCCTTGACTCCACATAAAAAGCCCCATTTTACAGATGAGTAAAATTCAAAGACCCTGGGTGATTGCATCACTTGATCATAAACTTGGGTTTGGTAGAGCTTGTATTTCACAGTGTTCTGGTTCTAAGTATAAAGCTTTACCTCCATGACTTTTATCTTCTTTTAAAACACCTGCATTTGCTCTTGTGACTTGAGTTATTTGCATTATCCAATCCTATTAATGTAGAATCTCCTTGGGGTTGTTTTTGTGCATGGTTTATTTTTATATTCTTGGTCATGCTTAATGTGCTGCTCAATATGTACAATTTTCAGTATATTTTTTGCTAAAAGAATGTGAAAGAGACTCTGCAAATGAAATAAAATATTTTAAGAGATACGTATTTCATCTTGCCAATATAAAATGGCACTGCTACCACAGTTTTCATTTCTAATGAGAATAAAACAGTTCAAATGACTCTCTTTAGTGCTGAACTAATATTAATGCTATTCTTTTTATAGAAAGCATAATCATTTTAACAACAGAATCTATTACTTACTTCCCTCTGAAAAAATGATACTTGGGAATGTACAACTGTTTCTGGAATTAAAATAGTGATATAGTGAAAAAAATTAAGATTTCAGTGAGTCAAAAGGAGTGATCAACTTCATACTACATCATCAAACCTGTGCATTTCTATTTCTAGATTTACTGTGGTCTACTCTGGGTAACTGAACCTTTCTCCAATTTCTGTTTTATTTCCTGTAAAATGAACTTGTCCTGAAGGATAGAGTTTTACCTTAATACTGTTGCCTATCTAAGGTCCTTTATAATTCTTTTGAGATATAAGCTGACCTATTAATTCAATTTCATAGGCATTTTTAAACACAGGAAGTTTTATGTTATTAATACATAGTATGTATTTCTGTTATTACACAGGTGGTCAAGATGTGCTTGCATGGTTCATGTTATATCATTGGGTAATCTATACCTATACACATCACTAAGAGCTGATAGTGTGGAGTTTGAGTAGTCTTATTTACTGAATAAAAATATTTTGGTGGTATATTGCACCGCTATAGTCATTGCTTATGCTGTAATTTCTTCCCAAGGACAGTAGGAATGCCTTATGCTAATATTTCATTCACTAGTGCCTTAGAAGTCCACTTTAAAAGCTCATTATTTAAGCAACCCTGTCTAGTTTTACACACAGGGCCAACTGGTCTGAAGTATTCCCACTTTAGCTTGCCCTATGGCTGTTAGTAATTCCCCTCCCCTAACTTGTCTAGGGAACTATTAACTATTTTCTAGTCTCAGATTTATGTTGGCCCAGAACTAGCCATATTCTATATCCCAGGGTCAATTCTGAAAGCAGGAATTTTTTTTTCCTTTTTCTCATACCCAAAGATTGCTATATGTCCTATGCTAGATATGTTACTTTTTTCCTTGCAGGGGACATACTTATTACTTCAAGTCCTGAGGAAATTACTAAGTAGCTCTGAACTTTGATCTCTTCCTATGGGCAAAAGTTCTCAAGTCGTCAAAATGTTAAATAATCCCATAGCCATTAGTATCAATATTATCAAGAACACAAACAATAATAAATGTTGGTGTGGATGTGGGGAAAAAGGCACACTTTTACATTGCTAGTGGAGTTGCAAATTTGTGCAGCCACTCTGGAAAGCAGTATGGAGAATCCTAAGAAAACTTGGAATGGACCCACCTTTTGACCCTGTTATCCCACTCCTGGGTTTAAACCCAAACGACCTAAAATCAGCAAACTACAGTAACACAGTCACATCAATGTTTATAGCAGCTCAGTTCACAATAGTTAGATTGTGGAACCAACCTAGATGCCCTTCAACAGATGAATGGATAAAGAAACTCTGGTATATATACACAATGGAATACTATTCAGCCATAAAGAAGAATAATATTATGGCATTTGCAAATAAATGGATGAAATTTGAGAATATCATGCCAAGTGAAATAAGCCAAGCCCCAAAAAACAAAGGCCAAATGTTTTCCCTGATAAGTAGAAGATGATATGTAATGGGGGTGGAGGTGGGGAATGAGAGAATAATGGGGGAACTTTAGACTATGAAGAAGAAAATGACAGGGAGGGGAGTATGAAAAATGGTGGAATGAGACAGACATCATTGCCCTGTGTACATGTATGATTACATGAATGGTATGAATCTGCATTGTGTACAACCATAGAAACGAAATTATGTACCCCATTGTGTACAATGAATCAAAATGCAGTCTGTAAAAAATTAAAAGCTAAATAAAAATAATAAAAAAAGGAAAAAAACAAATAAAATGTTAATTTTTGAGTTTTTAAAAACCATTTTCCTACTCAATAATAAATAACAAAATCAAGAGTAGGAAAAACAAGATATGGTGAGTTACTCAGAAGACTCAATGCAAATCACACTTTACACAGGACTTTTTATGATTAGGTAGTGTGCCAATTGCAGTTTTATGTGAAAGAGGAATTTATTATAAAAAATTAAGAAGAAAAAATTAGAACAAATAAAATTAAGAAGAGTAAGTTGGGATGTAGCAGGCAAAGAGGATGGCAATACAATAGGCCTCGTTGAGAAGAATGATGCCTTGGTCAGTTTGGTTACTGCAGAATGTCATAAACTGGATGGTTTATGGACAATAACAATTTCTCACAGTTCTGGAAACTGGGAATTTGAAATCGAAGTGTCAGCATGGTTGGTACTGGGAAGGGCCTTCTTACTTGTGGTGGACTGTCAACTTTTTGTTTTGTCCTCTGATGAAGGAAGGAAGGCTGGAGAACTCTCTGGGATCTATTTTTGAGGGCACTAATCCCATTCTTCAGGGCTCCACCATAATGACGGATAACCTCCCAAAGTTCCTCCCTCATAATATCATGGCATTTGGGGTAAGGATTTCAACATATGAAATGAGGAGTGGGGGATATAAACATTTAGTTCATAATAGAGGAGCTCATCTTTATATATAATCCTTTTCTGTGTCTTCCTGTTGTGCTCATTGGTTAGTGGGATAGTTTTCAAAGCAATTTAATTTCTCTGTGCAATTGATAACAATGGATATATTGGTGGTGATTTTTTTTCCAAAATATAGACATGTAAATGGTAACTTTGTATGATCAAATATTTGTAACATATCCTAAAATGACTTATAGTTATTAATGGTTGCCTGATTATTCAAAATTTCAAAGTATTTTTAATTGGGAATCATCACTTATGCAACATGCTTAAAATTAATTCTTGCTTTTCCTTACATAAATCAGGAAGTTCCATCAAGGAGTTTCATTTCCATGATGATAAAAAACTGAAAAAAAAAGTCATGATTAAAGATTAAAATGGTCATAAGAGCATGTTAATTTGCATAGATATGATTTCAGAAAATGTTCTCCATCTTTGCCTTGTGAATATCAAATATGTGTAGTGAAACATAGTGTACCATTTCTGCTTTGTGATGTTTGAAAATACTGTATCATTTTTAAACTAGAGATAAACTGGAATAACTTCTTTCAATATAATTGGGAGAAAAACAGATAGAATGTGGTTTACCTAAGGTTCCCTTATGTATATATCTAAATTTACTTACACCCTCCAAAATTCTTACCTAGTGTCTGATCTTTATTTTTAGTATCACATTCTAGTAGAATAAAATAGGAATCCTTTGATGAATATTTGTATTTTGGAGAAGTTAATATGCAAGATGAGCCTGCTCAAACATCTTACAGTGCCGAAAGGTGAGGAAATAAATGACAGGAAGTAGGAAAGTGACACACATATAATATATGTCAAAGAGATACAGAAGCTATTTAAAAGAAGCACCCATTTCAAATCTGAAAAAAAATTAGCAACAAAAAAAATGAAGCAGCATTGGTGTATAATAAAGAATATAAAATTAATATCCACATGATCAATCTGATAAAAAATTATGATTCAGTTAGCCAATAAGAACAGAAATAACTCCTACATGGAAGAATTCCAGATAACTCATGTAGATATTATTCCCTCAAAGGAGCTAAAGTTTAACTTTCTAGTGTAGTGTGGGTACACATGATGACTTCCTTTAGAGTTTGGATTAAAAAAAAAGGTGGAAATGATAATAGTGCAGAAACCTGATCAACAACCCCAATTAGGTGAATGAGATCAAGATCAATTTTGATAAGAGAAATTCATTGTATCTGCCATTATTTTTGTCTGAAACTAAGTACTGAAACTTGTCTGGTCATTGCAGGGAGAAGGTAGGGAAGAACATATATTTAAATAACTAATTTTGTTTAAAGCCAACTATCATATAGTTTAGAATTCATATACAGAGGAATCTTTGCCTAAATCTTCACACTACACATAGTTCATGACAAGAGATAAGTATGCATATTAAAGATCTGCACAGTATACTTTAAGTGCTTAGAGGATAAAAGAGGAGTTGTTGGCATGCGGCAACAAGGCTTTCCAGATACTCAGTTTCATTTCCACCTTGCATTTTTAAAGAAATCACTGCATGGTAAAAGCAAGTGGAAAGTCTAATTTCATGGGTCAGACTGTTGTTATTACTTTACATAAAGGTAATCTTTAGTGATTAGTGCCTCATGAATTTTGCTATGTTATGAAAGTCGTTGTTAACAAATGCTAAAGTCACTAAACTGTGCATACAATTTCAAAAGAAGCCTGCATAGTTTATGCATTTCCTATTTTCACAGTAGACATACATATGTGTGTATGCATACATATGCTGCAGATAGTGAATTTTCACCGGTGTCTGTTCATTTAACATTGCTTTCTTAAACATTTTAGATACAAAATCACCATTTTAAAGATTGGAGAATTTGGCATCCCTTTGTGTCTCTCTTTGAAGACTTTGTTTGAGCCAGCCATTTGCCAATTATTTTACCATTTAAAGGAATAATGATACTAAAACAGAAGTCTCTCTTAAATCAATTCCTCTAGTAGCTGTAACCCCAATGAAAACATCAAAGTATCTAAATGCAGCAAAAGTCCTGGATTTTCAGTGATGTGGAAGGAGAAAATAGCCTTTCCACCTTTAAGCATAACATATGCTGTAACTTGAAGGAAAAAAGGTCCCAGAGGTATCCCAATACAGTGTCCTGTAATTAAACTCAGATGTAGATTTGACCCTTACACTCTTACTTCCCTCCAGATACTTGAAAGGAGAATGTATTAAAGACATTAAAAATTTAACCTGTTTTGGTCGCTTTGGAGTACAAGGCTTGTTTTTACACTGAGTTGTTTATATCAGTCTTTTCAGACTGTGCCTAAGAAGTTGTTTCTTAGTGGTAGTGGTCTAAGTGATGGAAACTTCTTTTGCGGATATTTGACAATGAATGAGATGATGCTAACAAAAAAATTGTATGGAATTGCAAGGAAGAAATTGGCCTGAATGGACTCACTGGTTTATATAAAGTCTACATATTCCAAT
Organism: Sciurus carolinensis; assembly: GCF_902686445.1. Lineage (NCBI taxonomy): Eukaryota > Metazoa > Chordata > Mammalia > Rodentia > Sciuridae > Sciurus > Sciurus carolinensis. The sequence continues at coordinate 56,754,881 of NC_062220.1, forward strand.
GGCTGATTTGTTATAAAATTTCATTGTCTTTGTTAGATTGCTGTAATAAAGTCAAAGGAAAATTTAACAGTGTTTGAAATGTGTGGCTTATACCCCAATCCAGATTCTTGATATAGATTACCATTTGGAATTGAAAGTGCATGGATTGGTCTGTCTTCTGCCCAACTTTCTGAATTCCCACTTGTGCTTGAGTATATGGGTATGTACTGTGCAAACACTATTTTTACTGATGCATTATAACAGTGGGATTCATTATGCCACATTCATACTTGCACATAATTTGATTGCTTTTAAGGTTTTGAATCAAAGGAAGCAGATATGTTCTATGCAAAGTTCTGATTTTTACATTATGGATCATTAGGATTGACACCAACAGAAGTCTTGTATCTAATTCTTTAGCATCAATACAAGAGAAAAATTTTTCCAACAATAGTAAATTATCTTAACCTTTCTCCGGAAATACGAATAGTTTCATAGTGAGAGAGTGGTTGTGTGAGTCAAAGGCATAAAACTGCCAGCCGTAAATAAAGGTGAAAAATCCTCATCCCCACTGGGATAAAATAACAGTACATTCCTGAGATGCTGTCTAGGGATAGACAATTTCTTTGGAGATTTGTTTGGTCTAAAAGTAGAGAGAAAATAACTTTAAATAATTTATCATCACAATGCCCCAAATCACAACCTTCAACATAGAAAGGAGAAAATCTACTTTCAAATCAATTTTGCATTGACAAGTGGGGGACTAGAACTTTGACAAGAAAAGTTATCCTCACCAACGATTTGTAACTCTTAAAATAAATGTGTGCTCTATTTTCTGTGTGATATTTTTATCATATTCATATGTGTTCATAATTTTAGAGTAAAAAAATAAAATCAGCAAATGTTGGAATAAATTGTTCATCAAAATAACCAATGTCATAAAATTGTATTTTAGAGTTTATTTGATCAATCCAGGTAGTGACTGTTATTTTGTCAGTGGTACTTAAAGACTTAAATTGCTTGGTTATTGATCAGTGCTTCCACACACTTAAACTGAAGGCAGAAAATAGTACTTTTGCTCAATAATTATGACAGCAAAATTTTAAAACTTCACTTTACAATTGGTCACATATTGAACTAAATATCATTAGCATAATGCTCTAAATCTGAGTATGGAAATGAAAAATTGAAAATTAAATAAATAAGAGCAGGTCTGTTGCTTGGTTGTTTTTACAGTGGGAAAGCTATAGTTCCAGCATAAAGGAAACCCCAGATTGCTACTGGCTGTGAAAAGACCACTTTGGCGTTTCTGCTGTTTTCTTATCTGTCAAATGCATTTAATCACACTCACCTTGTTCAACTGTATGTTGTTTGGCTTAACAAATTAATGGCTCTAAAGTGCTTTGAAAATATAAATCTCTATATAAATAATAAAACATTATTATAGCCTTGGGATAAGTCCGAGAAAAGGGAGGTTAAAGGGTAATGACTTGTCCTTTAAGATTGTAACGGTTTCAAAAGTAGTTTTTTGGTTTTTTTCTTAAATGAGTTATTTCTTATTTTGATATAACATCTTCTTGAGACAACTTAAAAGCAATTATATTGGATAATTTAAGACTACATAAGCAATTATAATTAAACTGTGATGTTAAAAGACTGTCCATTTCAGCCTACAATATTATTACAATTAAAGTTAAAGGTCACTTTTTATTCCCTTTTACTAGTTTTATAGTCATTCATGTATTATTTTGTGTATGTGCACATCCTCAAACTGAGAAATTCTTGATGGTATGTGGAATAAATTAGTTAAAAAATATGGTTTCTGGCCTCAAGAAGATTTTAATCTTATCAGGGAACTAAATGTACACAAATTCCTGAATAAGTCTTTGAAGGTGATAAATAACATTAGGGATATTTTTTAAAAGATTATCTTAGAATTCCAGAGGTGAAACTATTTCTGACCTTAAAGGGGCAGGGGAAGATGAGGACCAAGGTGAGCTCAGGATCTGAGAGGTCTTCATTAATGATACAATAGTAGTGCTAAGTTTTGAAGCAGATTTGCAAGTGCCACAACAACTTAGAAGGAATTCATGGCAGGAGCAACACATTGAATAAAGATAGGTTAAGCAGAAAAACACAAAACACAGAGAGAAGTAAATGTCTTAAGAGTTTGGGATGTGTCAAACTAGGTAGGAGATAAAACTCTAAAGATAGGTTGGCGCCAGGTTGGGTAGTCACTTGAGTGACAGGTTAAAATGTGTGAGCTTTATTTAGTGAGGAATTGTGAAGTACTTCTTAAAGTCAAATAAACATTTTTGTAAGAGCTGTTTTAAATAGCTAGCCAGAAAATATTTTTTTAAGATGAGGTTATATGCAATTCATTTAGAAATGTTCTTCCTTCCTGTGGTTACAAAAATAAATAATCTGAAAGTCAGTTTGACACTAGACTTCTGACAACATATGATGATGATTTACAACATAGTTGCCTTAGTATGTATGAAAGGACAAACTACTCTTTTTTAAATTTGATAGAAAATTATTTTCTAACTGAATAACATCTGCTTACTTATTATTTTATTTGTAAAACAACTCAGATTGATGCATAAGCCTAAATTATTGACACCATAAATGTCTCTATGGAACTTAAGTTTTAGAGCATTTCATTAGATCATTTCTGAAATGAGAACTGTTATCATTTATTCTCAGTTAAGAGGGACTATTATGTAGCCAAGCTTGGTGGCACATGCCTGTAATCCCAGTGAATTGGGAGGCTGAGGTAGGAGGATCCAAAGTTTAAGGACAGCCTTAGCAACTTAGTGAGGCCCTATCTCAAAATAAAAATAAAAACTGGAGGTGTGACTCAGTGGTAAAGCATCCGGAGGCTCAATCCCTGTCCCCCCCCCACCAAAAAAGGGAATAGTTTTACAAAGCAAAAAAACAAGGTTTTCATTTCCATGCTTCTTTATTCTTTAGTTAGTTGCAATAGCAACAACTTCCTCCTATTTTATTTTGCTGGGGATAGAACCCAAAGAACTTTATCACTGAGTTTCATCCCTAGTTCTTTCTTTCTTTTTTTTTTTTTTTTAAACACAGGGTCTCACTGTATTGCTGAGGGTCTTGCTCATTTGCTGGGACTCCAAATTTCAATCCTCCCCCGACAGCCTCCCAAGTTGCTGGAATTTGACGTGTGCTTCACTACACCTGACCTGAATTCCATGATTTTTAAACACTTTGTTTATGAAGAGTATTTTAGGCAATATTTTGAAGTATCATGTTTATATTAGGTTCAATTAAATACAGTATTGTCCTTAAAACTGGCTTAAGTCTGTGAAGTTGGTTATTAACAATAAATATTAACAATTTATACTTCTGTGACTTCTGTTTTATACTGTCTTATAAAATAGTATACTATATTATGAAACTTCCAAGTATATATTCTAACAAAATATTTTCTTTGTTATCTTAAATTTCTGAGTTGTTCAGTCTCCTAATTATATATCAAGTAATATTTATAGTTGTGCACCAGAGTTCAGACCTATTATATATGTTATATAGATATAATTACTATGGCATATTTTTAAACTTTGCTTGAATATTTTATTTAAGTATTTCATTTGAATTAAAATTGATTACACCCAGGGAAGTTCAAAGAGAAATAGTCTTTCATTGTTAACAAAATGGATTTTAGTCTGGCTTAAGATTTCAGAAATGAAAAGCATTTTATAAATAACAGAAAGGTGTTGGTTATAAAAGTTTCTGATAATGATGATATGCGGCTCTGTAAGTTAAGTTTGTTATCTTTCACAGGTATCATTACATTTAACTTTCCTTATTCTATTTAATGTGATGGATTGCTTTATTATAGATATTACATTGCTTCAAACTTTATGATTATTTTCCTAGCATCTTGGAGCTGTATAGTCATTCTCAAGCATTGTTGTGGTTGTTTCAACTACATTAAGATAGTCTATAGTTCAGTGAATATATGAGAAAGTGAAAGTCAAGAAATACATTTCACTTTTGTAAATCCACTAGACTGAAAGTTATTATATAAATATGTATATTTTTAAGTGGAAAAGAAGATTACATATAAAAAAAAACTAATTGGAAATATTGCTCAGCTCTACTTTTCTTCTTTTTCTTCACCTCTTTCTATTTATTTCTCGTAATTTACCATTCTTATCTCTTTGAGTGACTGTGGTATTTTAATAATTATAAAACTGTAACAGCCAGGATTGACTACATAATCTGTGTGGCTTATTACAAACTGAAAACATAAGCCATTTTAATTTTTTGTTTACAGTTTTTAAGAGGAGTATTAATTTAAGTGTGTAGCTTTCTTTGAGTCCTCGTATGACTAAACAGGCACATGCTTATGAAGCAAATGTTTGCCATAGTCACACCTTGCAAAAGCAGATTTATCTAAATTAGGAAGAAAACACACATGTTAGGCTCATCTTTTTCTTCTGCATTCCTGATAATTTCTTCATAAGGCAAATTTTACCACAGGCACAAAAATCTAGGTTGCCTCATTTCTAAATTTATTAGTTTCCTATTCTGCTATAATAAATTAACCACAAATTTGGTGGCTTATAACAATGCAAATGTAGAATCTTAAGCAGATGTTTGAAATGGTTTCATTGTCTAAAATCAAGTTAGTAGGCCTGTTCCTCTTGGAGGTTCTAGGAGGAACCAGTTTCCTTACTTATTAAGGTTCTAGAGACTGCCTGTGTTAATTATCTCATGACCACTTTTTCTATCATTAAAGCCAGCAGAGTAGCATCTTGATATTTACATCACATTCTCTGGTACTCTGCTTCCATAATCACATTATATTTTCTAACTTTATAAAGAATTCTGTGATTACTGTGGGCCACCTGGATAATGCAGATTCGTTTATCTCAAATTCCTTAAGTTTGTCATATATGCAACATCTCTTTTTCCATGTAAAATAACATGCATAGTCCAAAATATTAAGGTATGGACATCTTTGGGGACACACTAATCTGCATAACATTTTACTTCCTGTTATATATATACATTTTCATGGGCAATGTTACACATTCATCTCAAAATTCCCTGACTTAATAATCATCAAAGTAATAAAATTTCCCTGTATTTTTAGTCAGTTGGACTCCAGAGCCATCACAAATTTTAGTTTAAAATATGAAAGACACCTAATTATCATTTTACCATCAAATGTCATCTATAATGTGTGAAATAACTTTTTTAAATCTACCTAAGAAAGATATAAGAACTAATGTTTATGCAGCATAAATGTTCTTTCAGTATAATAAGAATAATCACAGTCTCTTTTTTCACAGACACAAATGTTTATAAGTTCATATTTTGTTACATTTCCAAACATTATCAAATTTTCTCTGCCAGCTTCATTTATTCATAATAGCTTTGCTTTTATAGATTCAAATTTTCCAGTGCTTTTGCAAATTGTAAAACTCAGTGCTTCTCAGAAAAAAGTTAGTGAATATTTAAAAGACTTGGTTTTAGCTACATGCTCAGTGTTTATTGCATGCATAACCTAATAATAGGAATTATAGGGAATATAGAGTACACATTAAAAATTTGTGGAGAAAATGATGCAGATGCCCAAACAGCAGACATAAATTTAATAAACCAAGATATGCATCAGCATATGAGCAGGGTGGTCTGCATGTTTGGTGTTCATCTGGAAAAGCTTCTTGGAAAACCTGTGTTTAGTGGGAAGTATTATTAAAGTGAGAGGATTGGGCTGGGTAAATGAAAGAAGGTAGTCCTTATTGTTAGTGAGTCGTGTAGGCAAGAACTTAAAGACATCAAACAGAGGATTAATGGAGGGGAAGCAAACGTGTAGGAATGGAAAAGATCGACTGGTGTTGCTACAAAATAAGAGTTTCGTGTTAAGAGCAAATACCAGAAGGATTCATATCTTGGTGACTAAATCATTGGTATATATTTAGTGATTTTCCATATTCAATATTTGAATCAGCTAGGGAGATTTGAAAAGGACATTACATTGTGGAACCCAATATTGGATTTGGGTGGAAAAGTTCAAAAACAGGTGGCGGTGGGGAAAACAAAACCAGTCTAGGAAATTTGATGGATGTCTATATGCTGCCAGCATAGCATCAATAGACACTAGATTTAATGGAAGAGGGAAGAGAAAGACAGGCAGATCCAGTTAATATTATGTACACATAAAGACACACATGATATAGCTGCTTGAATTAATGTCATGTGTAGTAGTAGTACACTGAAAGTCAAGTAAAATATCTAAATGATAGTAATGATGCTAAGTAGCTTTTATTGAGTGTTCATTACACGCCATAAAAGTGCTTTCCAGTAATTTTATCTCCCAAATAACTCCCAAATAACAATCCAGTCTTAACCATTATTTGGATTAAAGAGAATTTCCTAATGACCAGTAAATAGATTTCAGGATTTAACTCCTGGTTTTTGAACACCAAAATCTATACTCTCTCTGGTTTACTTATCTAAAGAAACTAAAATTAGACCCCACATATATTCCCCTTGGGTACCCAATTCTCATTTTTTAGAACCATTAAATACTAGCATCAAAAACATAAATCTCGTTTTAATTCAAAATTCTATTCCAACGTGTGAATTATCACTGCGATCAGTGTAGAAAAGAATTATTTCACTTCTGCTTGAACACTTTCAGTAATGGGGAATTTATTATCTCCACTTACATCTTTATATGGTCAATCTTTATATGGGCTAGGAAATTCTTCCTTACTTTAGACTGAAATCAGCTGCCCTATAACATCCTTCACTTTCCAGCCCAGATTCTGCCCCCTGGACTTGTGTGCCCTGCATGCACACACACACACAAACACATACACAACCACAATCTTGTCCCTCTTCCATAGACAACCCTTCAAAGTGTTTGAAAATAGCCACAAATCTATTCCAAGGCATTATCAGTTTCTAACTAATCTAAAAAAGTGTCCATAGTCTTCACCATCTTGGTGTGGTAGATTAGTATTACCTTTCTCTACACTAGCACTAATCAACAGGCCCTTTCAGTCAATACCTTATACGTTCCACAATTAAAATGGATAACTAGCTTATGATTAAATGAGACCTTAGTTCCAGCTGCAACACAAACACCTGTGAGGCTGGACCTCTGGAAATCTGAGAATCGTGTAGGCACTTAATCATCGTTTACACTTCCCATCTTTAATGCTCAGCTGTGAAGGCCCAGGCAGTGACCTGCTGAAGGCTATTCCAGTAAAACCCAGGATACATAAACCAGGGCACATCAAATACGCTTAACAAGAGCCTTCTCTCCAGCTGTCAATGAGCCTGGCAACACTAAAGATGCACAGTAGGAGGCTCTCCTATCGCTGACATTTGACTAGTTAAGAGTGTTTGGTTAAACATTTTGAAAAGTGATAGGTGAGTGAGGTCTTCAGTTGAAGTTGTGGGTCAAATTCCAGGCTTGCAGTAGCACATAGGAGACAGAAAAATAAATTACTGGGCTTTCTAGTATATGTAGGAATAAAATACTTCTTGACCTGATTGAAAGTATGATTGAAGGCTAAGTTCTATTTTTTAAATCAACCTAAGTAAAAATTATTGTGAAAGGAAAAATAAAGCTTCTAAAATTTATTGTCAGTATAATAGTGTTAAAACAAAAATAATAGAGAGGTAGGTATCAAAAACAAAGCAGAATGAGAACCCGACTGTAGAGGAAAACACCTTCCCCTATTAACCTTAATGTCTTTGAGGACTGTGACTCATCTTAACTGTCACCCTGTCCTCAAATAAACAACATGTATAAAAATATTCAAAGTAAAATAAAACAAAACAAGAACTCCCTGGGAACAAATACCTTAATTTAAAACTTTTGTGAAGAAATTGTATAGAGGAGATCTGATTATGATACACATATAATTTCTATAAAAATTTTTTACCCTGCAGAAAAGGCATCTACATCCTATTTGTGCCCATTAATTTGAAGTTAATATATAGGGAGATATGTGTTTATATGTGTGTGTATGTATCATTACTAATTTCTATTATTCACATTTTTCAGAAACCTAAAAATGACATTGAACTTTGCTGCATGAATCATTTATTAGTCATTTGAGATACACTGATAATGACATCTTATATCTTAATACACTTTACAGATTTAAGAATTTTCACAAACATCTTTTTTTGATCCTCTCAATATTTAACTTCCATAGGGTTTATTTTTATCATTTTTCCTTAGAGTTGATGATAACAAATTTTATGGTGGTTCAAGTGATTAGTGAGTAGTAGAGAAAGGATACAAATTCAATTTTTCTATCTTCCTAACCTGATCTTTTTTGCATAATATAATGCCATTTATTTGTTCAAAAGAAGGCTTCATATATTTATGGTCTTTAAGTCTTGACTAATAAAACTGTAATCTTAAGAATTAGCTTTATCTTTCCAAGATTCAATGCCTTCTAATGTTTTTTCCAGTAGTTTTATTCATATATATATATAGAGAGAGAGAGAGAGAGACGAACATTATATATGTAATTGAACAAATAAATTGAACAAATAAATTATAATTGAGAAGATATATATAATTAAAAAGTAACAATTGTATATACCTATCTCGTACAGTATGTTTTGAACTATGTACATATTGAGATGCAACTAAATTGAGCTAATTAATGTATGTTTTGCCTCACTAATCATTTTTTGTGATGAGATGTCCCAATATGGTTTACACCATTTTGAGAATGAGAAACACCAAGAGTAAAAAGCAGGAACTCTTCTTAAGAAGTTCTTACTTTTAAACAACAACAACAAAAAAACTTGCTTTCTTATTTCAGCAAATTTTTTTTCTTTTCTTTTAGTTTATTCACTGACAATAAGGGAAAACATCCCAATTTTGAGGGTGTATTTATGTGTTTTCAATGGGGTAAGTAACTTTCTGACTCAAGAGAAACTGTTCTGAAATTGTAACACAGTCCATATGCTTAACTTTTTGAAGTCTGCTTAGTACTCCAGTAGGGATTCTGATTTGTACTTCTCAATCTGATTTTGATAAGATGCAGTTTTCCTTCAGTGAACTGACCTGCTCCAAACACACAGTGGATTAATTCTATAATAAATTATGGGAACAATAAAGCTTTCCAGTCCGGTTTACCTCTAAGTAACAATCTTTTACATTGCCTTATAAAACTGAACTTATGTTTTATTTGTAAGTCGTTCTAAACATAATAAACTGTTTGAATTGGGGGCACTTAGTTTGAGGGATTTTGAGTATATTCTTTCTTGGTATGTTGTTTTATGATGGTTCTGGAGCTACTTATTAGGCAAAGCACCTGAAATTCCTGGAGAATACTAACTTCTACTCAAAATAGCATCACACCTAAAGGTGCACAGAAATATAAACTCCATATAATTCTGAACTCCAGCTGGTTTTCATCTATTTCTATTTCTATTTATTTTTCATCTAGAGAACGCCCACTGTTGGTCTTCCAGTGTTGTAATTAGATCCGTTTACTTCAGTTTTGTGTGAAGTAATATTGATCAGAATATGCGTGTGGGCTCTGCTAGGATAGGTAGCTCATTCAGGCAAAGAAACAAAAGATTATTTGATGATATCTTGATGAATCCCTCAGTGTCAGAGAACACTGCTATAATAATCCTTGCCCTTCTCAGAAAATCCTTTGTACTTTTTAATACCCTTCTTGTACCACTGCATATTGTTATCTCAGTCATCCAAGGAATTTATTTTGCTGATTTTAAAATTTACTTTGACTCAATGTACTTGAGTCAAAATTACTCAATGTACTTGAGTAAAAATTAGTAATTTTTAAAAATATTTATAAAGGCGAACCAAAGTAAAAAATTTATCCCTTCCCTTCTCTTCTTATGTGGGTGGATTCTTTTAAAGAAAGCTGGAGATACTGTACTTAAGTAGCTTTCTTCTCTTCCAGATTGGTGGATATTTTTACCTTATTAATTTAGCAAATTTTTAAAATTTTTAAAATTATTGAGAAAAGGCTAATATGCATTTGATACTGATGAACTCACAGCAGAAATAGCCTATTTCTAATTAATGATTGCTGCTTTTACTCCCAGATGCAGTGTAGGAAAATGGTAAAAATACTAATAAGAGGAACAGAGTCAGTTAGGTAGAGTTCAAAATTCATGTCTACCACTCCACATTTAGCTTCCTAATTCTACTTTTATATGTAGAAAATGGAGATTCAGTCAAAGCAATATACTTTTCCAGTACATACTGATGTCTTTCATTGAAAATAAAACAGCAGTTCTGTCCTCAAGCAGGGCACAGATTGCTTTCTTCTTTTGAATTCTGTGTAACCAGCTTTAGATTGTCTTTTTGAAGATCAAATGAAAATGTTAATCAAAATGCTTTAAAATCTCTGGTGCACTATAGATATGGAAAAAAGGGGGAAGGAGAGGTACTGGGGTCTGAATTAGAACAAGATATATTCCATGCTTTTATAATTATGTCAAAATGGATTCTATTGTGTATAACTAAAAAGAACCAGTAGAAAATCTATCAAGGCAACATTAAGTTCAAGTCAATTCAGTTAATTTGATTAACATTTTTAATAGTGAATATACTGATGATAACCATTAGGAGAAATAAGCTCATACGCTGCACACATTATACACACCAAGAATGGGGGATGTTAATGAAATGATCAAGAAAATAACACTAATTAGTCATGTTCTATACAGAATGAGCCTTCATGAGGCAAAATTCTAGGCTTTTAGGCCTTCACATTTGATCCTAAACAGATTAGTCTTCATAAACTTTTAAAGTAGATGATTTGTAGGGCCATCATAACAAATTATCACAAACTGAGTGGCTTAAAACAATTCTCTCACAGTTCTGGAGTATAGATGTCTGAATTCAAGGTGTAGTTATGAGCCTTATTGCTTCAAAGGTTCTAGGGCAGAATCCTTTGCTCTTTTAGCATCTGTTGACTGCCAGTAATCCTTGATGTTCCTTGCCTTATAGTAGCATCCCTTCAATTTTTGTTCCCAAGGTCATTATACCTCTTTGTGTGTGTTCAGCCTGTGTTTAAAATCATCTCTTATAAAGGTAGCATTCATTGGATTTAGGGCCAAGCCTGACCTCCTCTTAATTTGATAATATATGCAAAGATACTAATTCCAAATAAGGTCACATTCATAGGACTCTAGAATGTTTCCGGGGTTCCGGGGAAGGGGGGATAAAATTCAACCCACAAAAATGTTGTGAGATACAAAATTTGAATGTGTTTTTAGATGGAAGCAGCAATATAGGCAATTTGGTATCAGATTCTAGAATTTAGGCCTGCCTTTAGGGAAATAAGTCATTCTCCTGTCCTTGCTGAACCTGTTAGGTTTCTACATTGAGAAGTACATTTATGATAAAGGGAGTTCATTATTGAATCTTCATCCTATGTGCATTTACTCATATAGAAATATTTTTTAAAAGTATATATTTAATTGATGATGGAATCAGGAGTCTGCATAATCCTATGTCCTGAAATTCTATATTATCAATTTTTCTTTTTTCCAAAACTTGGGTAATATGTTATTAGAGGAGAAACCAGAACAGAAATTCACCTGTATTTTCATATCCATAATTTTCAATAATATTAAGTAATCACAGAAAACTCATTCTCCCACTTTTATTGATCATACCTACTTTGTTATAATTTCTGCCATATGCCCCCTTTCAAAAACAGATAAAATGTTTCACAACAAAACATTACTATCATTTTGTTTAGAAAACATTGCATTAATATGATTGTCTTTTACAAATACTATATAAAGAATACCTCCCCCAATGTAATTTTTTGGGTCAGCCTGTTTTTTAAAAAATAATAATGATCCGTGAAAAGTCAGAAAGATTAATTAAGGACTAATCCATTTCTCAAATAGTACTTTTCTTTAATGGAAATATTCTTTAAATCTATAGTGTTAAATGTAATAGCCACTAGTTTTACACATTTATACATATACACACACATAAATATCCATATGTATATACATATGTGTTCATGCACAAACATCTGTTAAGTACTTGAAATGATTTCGTATGGATGAGTAATTGAATTTTGTAGTTTATGTTTCATTTATCTTAAATTAAAATAGTAATCTTTGGCTGGTAGTCACCATACTAGACATCACAGTTCTGTCAGCTTTTGATGTTGTAAGCATGTGAACATCCTTAGAATATTGTGTTCCTTTAATCTCAAGATGGGTCTAGTATAGCAACATTTACAAACTGAAATAAGAATAAAATAAAATAATTTATCTTTTTCACATGTGTGTTAAATTTCCTTTGTGAAATAATAAAGGAAGTCTCACATTGAGTGGGTTAAGAGAAGAAATGATGAATTATGTTGCTATATCAAAATCATTAAAGAATAAATTTTTTTCTGGCACAATTACTATATACATTATAGCTGATTTAACTAACTGCTCATTATCCTGTGAAATGGAAAAGCATCTTGGTACTCAGTTCCATCTGGCTGACTAAAGGTCACTGAAGACTACTTAAAAAGCCAAATGAAACTGATTATTTTGTAACAGATAAATACTCACACCTAAAATTATGTTCATACATAAAGTATCAATCTTCATCAGTTTTGGCAACTAGTAGAGTAATATTTCAAAGAAAATGAGTGTTTTAAGTGAGTCAGTTTTAAACACAAAGGGATTGTGTGATTACTATTTTTGATACATAATCAACAGTATAAAAAATAGAATTTCTTGTTTTTCTTCCCTCTAGACTATGCTTTCATTAAAGACAGAGGTTGTGTCAGACACATTTTTTTGGATATTAGTTTTTAACTTGAGACTTTGCAATATGCATTTAAATATGAGGAACTGAATTAAAGATTATGATTATAATTTTTTAGTTTTTTTCATAATTATAACCTAATAATAAATGGACAGTTTTGTCCACTTGTCTATAAAACTTTTAAATGTTTATCGCAATACAGTATGTCATTTTATACAATCTGCTTAATTCATGAATTTGCATGTAGAATCTTACCTGTAGGTGTTCACAACATGTTTGCCTCTTGGAACCTCCTTTTTAAGTCCATTTTGCAGGGCTTAAAAACCCTCATTTTCCTCATCTTTTTAGCATCAAAATATCTATAAAATTACCAAATAAGATATGCTTTAAGACTATGTATCAAACACTAATTCATAGTGCAAAAATCTAGAAATATCATTGGAGGACTAAAAGAGAACATTGGAAATACAAGAGGAATAATTCCTGATGAATGATAAGTTAGAATGCCTTATATGAGAAAACAGCTTACAAGAAATATGACATTTTTTTCCATGGAGTTCACTGGAAGGATTCAATCGTGAAATTGCCATTTGTATCATCAATTCTTCTTTACAAGTACCTACAACATCGACTTATAAAAATTTGTTTTTCCCAGGTTCTGAGTTTTCATCCTTCAAGAAGGTACCACTTACTGATTTATTATCTCTCAGTCATTAGTCCATTCTTTATTGCTTGCTTTATGAAAACTGAGGTGATCTTTCAACATTTTTCTTTTGCCAGCAGAAAATGTCTTAAGTTTTGTCAGTAGGGAATACTAGACAGACATGGCAGGAGGAAGGGTTTTTTCTTCCTTGTTCTGGGGTACATTGTTAGACAGTTCCTATATATCTGTTTCCCAGAGGTCAGCTGCTGAAGTGCAGTTGGCTTCTCTACTACCCAACTTCTACAGAGCTTCATAGCTAGTAGCACCCAGTTGTCAGTCACTTCATATCAGGAAGGTTCTAATGAGAGGACACCTCATGAATGGCTTTCTCTGACTGCTAGAAGGCAGCTTTCTAGCAAGGTTCATTCTGCATGGCATCCCAGCAACCCTCTGCCATTTCGTGATCACAGTATTGTCCTCCCCAACAAAGTCCAGGTCACAGCTATGGTGGAGGGAAGGGTTTTTTTCTGGTGTGCATTATCTTGGCTCTAGAAAA